>NW_026294595.1:55602335-56327335 GCF_007827085.1 Peromyscus californicus insignis
TTGAATTAGATTGGCACTTCTGCAAAAAAAAAAAAATCAATGGCTACATATGTACAGATTTGATTTTGCATTTGTTCTTCATCCCATGTGGGTCTATATATTTATCCTTATGTCCAAATACAATGCTGTATCACATTAGAGATTGCTAGAGCTCCGGAGTAAAATTTAAAGTCAGATAGCATGGGTTGTCCAAATCTGTTCTTTAAAGCGCATTACAACTGTTTTAGATCCATTTTATGTCTGTGCATATTTTAGACTGAACCTCCTGACTTTTCTAGTGAAAGCTTCCTGGGATTTTGCCTGCAGTTAACTTGAATTATAGGTCAATTTGGGGCTAAATGGCATCTTAATGACAGTGTCTTTTGCTGTTTGCATATGGCATATCTTTTCATTTATTTACAATGTATTAAAACCTAATCTAATCAACCAAAGTTTTATTATACCATTCTAGAATATATCTTTCTAACTGATCACTGATTCATGCCTTTGACATTAATATCAATGGTATTGTTTTAATTTTTATTTCAACCTTGTTATAAGTAGATTTTAGTTTCATAATATTGGTCATGTATATATGCTGACTTTTCTAGATTCAGTTATTACTTCTTGTGGTTTTTCTGTGGTTTCTTTATGATTTCAATAGATGCTTATGATGACTATGAAAACCAAAGTTCTGCTTCTTTTTCTGTGGGCTTTGTATTATTCCTCTCACTGTCCAAATGCACTGACCAGCACCAATGTCATAGCCTTTATCAGAAGCTATAGGGGCACACAAAATTTTACTGTCCCATTTCTCAAAATGATGTCCCATTTCTCACAATGATGTTACCTGTACGTATTTCTTTTCTTTTTCTTTTTTTGTAGACTCTGCCAATTCAGGAAATTTCCCTCTTTAAAACATATTCTGGAAGATTTTGTCATGAATAGACATGAAACTTGAAAATAATATTTCTGCATCTACTGAGATACTCAGTTGACATAGTGGTTTGTATTGATGGTTTTCAAACGTTAAAACAAACTAATTTAGTGGTCTATGTTTTGCTTTGGGTGTTTTCTCCTTCCTTTGTGAAATACTATGAAAATCATTCACTTACAAATGCTTTTGAATTTTTTCATGACGCCTTTTTTGATCCATAGATACAAAGATAATATTTATTATTGAGATTCTCTTTGGCAATCCTGTTATAGTCTTTTGGCATTCTGATTATGTATTTAAGAAGAACTTATATAAATTAAAGTTGTTGACTCTATTTAGGATTAACACCATGTCTAATGCTCATAAAAGAAAAAATTAAAACCTTTACCATTACAAGATGATTGATGTTGTTTCACAACATTCTTTGCATTGGCATCTATTTTTTCTTAACATTGACATAATCACTAGAGCTTTCTTTCGGCTAATATTAATGTGGCAAATGATTTATGTCTTTTTTACTCTCAGTCTATTTCTTAAATTTGAAATAGGTTTCTAGAAGGCAGCATAGACTTGGACCCTGTTGTCCATTCTGAGGCTTTCTGACTTTTAATTGGTGTTTTCATTTGATGTAATTACAGTTCCTTTGAATATGGCCAGCCAACTCTTATGCCAGCATCAGGGAGGTTTTCACAGGCTGGCACTGACTGTGGCTCAGCTGAGGACAGAAGGTGGATACCCTGTAGATCTGTGGAATTTCTCCTCTGTGGGGAGCTCTTCTTTCTGCTACTGGGCTCTCAAATCATGAGTACCATCAAGCTCTCTGTCTGGGCCAATATCCCTCCTTGGCAATGTTGAAGATTTCTGTCCAAAAAGTAGAGATTATTATTCATAGGTAATTTGAGAAATAATTGAGGCTAACATAGGTTACACGAGCTGTCCTAGGTCACATGGCTATATATGGTGAAGTTAGGATTTGTATTCAAGTTAGTCTAGCCTCAGAGGCTAAGGTTGCAACCTCCAAGCAGAATTACTAAGAAATGTTCATGCTAAAAGAAGTCCACAGAATTTATGTGCGTTGGTGGAATTTTCCTTATTAATTACTGATCTCACCACTATTTTTTTTGTGACCAAATTAGTTATTTCAAGTAGCTAACACATTGCAATTCAAAAATTCATGTTTCATCAATGGGGTTATGCCAATAAAAGTTAAATACTTGTTCACACAGCAGTTATTTTAATGATTCAGAGATAGTGGTGTGATGATGTCAGCCTTATGATGGCATTTACACATGCGAATCTGGCTGTGTCAGTCTAAATTAGTCTTGATTTTGACATCCTCAGGCGACATCACACCCATAATAAATCATCTCTTAACTAAATGATTTTGTATGAGAAAAAACAATAAGGCAATTTTATTGCTTGAAATCTCTTTTGTTTTTGTTTTTTTTAAACCTGAGTAGTTCAGAAAATTGTTTAAAGTTTCTCTGAGAAAATAATTTAACTTCAGTCTTTTCTGTCAATTCAAACAGTTTCTTTCAACAAGAATAAAATAATCAGGAAGGACAGAACGAGATGAGTACTCACTAGCTCCTGACACTAACAGGATGGCGACTACGGCGATGCATAATGAACTGTGATGACTTGGGAAGTCCATTGCTAGCACAGAACAGTCTTCACAGAGGTATACATTTAGGCACCCTTGTGAGCCCACATCCTCCATCAGCACTTAAGTATGTGCATCCCAAGGTTAGCACTAGGTCCTGTTAGTGTTCTAAGGGAGGGCTTGAGTCAAAAACAGGCACACAAAAATAAATGCAAATTTATTTAAATTAGTTGAATTTTTACCTGTTAAGACAATGTTGTAGTTCTGTGGACTGTTAAAGGAATAATCTAAAATCAGCAATGATCCAGTCAGTGGTCATGAACTGGAACTGATCACCTGAGTATTGATCTCAAGGTGAATTTAACAAATAAATAATAATCTATAATAAAACAATTACTTTCTGGGTGGTTTCCAGAACATTTTCTTCAAAACAATAAAGGATAGGGCTGTCACTGCTCTAGAGGCAGTGGGACCTGGGAGAATGAAATCTGTTAATGAAGCAGACAGTCTCATGCAAAGGCCAACTTCAGTCAGAGCCTCAGACAATTTAGACCCTCGGGGTTAAGGGCAGTCACCTGAGTAAAGTTCTGGTGAGTTCAAGTTGTATACAATCGCCACACAGGGCAAAAAAACCTTGTTTTTCCATAGAGGCATATATAGTTTAAGCCTTTCGTTAAATGGCATCAGCAAGCAATAATGAATAATCTGAAGTAAACTCATTCATACCCACTATACCTGGGAGGGGCACGAAAACACATTCCAAGAACAATTCCATGTTTTGAAGAAACTGAGATCATAAGATTCTTGTTTTCTTGTAGTTTTCTCACAAGTACTCAGAAGTCTCTTCACATGACTCCATTCTTGGACCATGTTTTGACACAGGGCCTGCAAGATGGCTCAGTGGGTAAAGGTACTTGCTGCCAAGCCTGGTTAAGTGAGTTCAGTTCCTGGAGTCCACTTGGTGGAAGAGAACTGATCACTGAATGTGGTCTGCTGATCTCCACATGTACACATGGCATGAGCGTGTGTGTATACACCTGCCCATGTGCACACACACAAACAACTCTCCCTCTCTGTACACACTTATATATCCTCTCTGTGCAATACACAGTCTCTTATACCCACTCTGTGCGCGCACACACACACGCACACACGCACACACACACACACACAGTTTCTGGATATATCAGGAAAACAAGTAACCCTTCAGGTTAATATAATCCTAGCATTATTACGGCCTATGTAATTTGTCAAAGTAAATTAATACCTAGTCCCAAAGGTGGCAGATGCAAAGAATCACTGATCACTATGCAGGAGTGTGGACACTTTCTTGCAAAGTACAATGGAGGAAAGCTACTCTGAGGAGATAGTGTGGCCTGAGACTGAGTGGAAAGAAGTGAAGAAAGTCAAAGCCTGAGTGAAGACTTGCAAACAGAGGTGCAGAAGGTGCACAGAGCTTGGAAAAGGCACAGGCTTGCTGTCTGAAGTGAGACAGAAGTTATGGTGGCCAGAGCACAGTGGGAACCTGAGGAAACAGGCTTTGAAATTAGTTCCTAAGTGACGAAACGAACATGACAACCTACCTCCTGAGCAGAGCTCGGAGTGTTGGAGGTGACGCAGACCCACTGTGTGATGTTGCTTAGGCTTGAGATAGAGTGGGCCTACTCTGTGCAGGAGCAGGGAAACAACTGTGTGTTGAGGCTTTGCCCTATACACATATACTTTGTTCATTGTGTGCATAACACTTGACACTTAGGAGATAGGACTTTTTAAAATAATTTTTCTATTTTGCTTGCTCTTGCAGGGATGTATAGTTAACAGTCACAAAAACACCTTTACATATACATATCCCACATTTTTTTTCTTTTAGTTTCAAACACCTGGTCATCATTTTCTGTGTCCGGTCACTTTCATGTATGCCATGTATACATCACTATCTTGTCAGGGCTTCTCTGTACTTAAGTAATTATTGTTGACACTGGCTGTAAAAACCAGACATCTGTGTGGCTTTGGAGAGGCTGCCTGTCAAAGGCAGCTGCTGTTTAGAAATGGTCTTCCTGGAAAATTAAATACAATGTAGGCCTAAGTATTTGAGGAATTGAAATAGTTCCAAGTTTATGGCTGCTCTCAGCCCTAAAGCCTTTGGTTTGTGTTACAATAATATTTGGCTGTATGGCAGGAATCCTGAGCTCTTCGCATCCTGCCTCTGCCTGTATGTCTAGACTGCAGCTACCCTTGTCCTTACACCAGCATTTTGAGTTGTCATTTCTTCATATGGTACAGGACAGGCTCCTTCTTCATCTCCCACACTCACTTTTCACTGACTGTGCCAGGCCACCTTGCCCAGTAGAAGGTACTTCCTCTTACTTCTGCTCTTTGACTTCATGGTACTTACATTGATCTCAAATTTCAGAACATTTACATGTATCTACATGTTTATTATACATTTCCTTTTCTTTATGTATCAGCTCCAGGAAGATAAGAATTTTCCTGTTTTCTCTACTCTGTGCTTCGTGAATTTTGCTGTGTCCCGAATCCAACCATGAATGTGGTAAAGATTGTAGTTTTTTCACTGTTACTCTGCTGAGCCTCAAACCTCCTCACAATAACTGTTGTTTCCCTGATGGCTGAGAGCTCCGAGTTTCCCACGATGGCTCCGTGCAGTCTTTCGTCCTGGCTTTCCACGCAGGATCACGAAGAGCTGCATCTCAGGGGCTGCAGTTCTAGACAGCATGCTCTAGGCTGTGTGTCTTCCTTCATGAGTCTTGCTGCTGATGCACGGCTCAGGATTTTGTTTCTTTTGCATAACTGAATCCATGTCTCTGACAGATGGCTCTGAAGTTTCTGCCATTGCCCAGCAGCATTTACTTTTCCTGGCCACCGTGAGTGTCTGGGTGTGGGTGTCACAGTCAGCATTAGGACTTGCTAACTGAATTTCCAAGCCTGTCCTTTGGTCTGTTTTTGCTATTGTCACATGCAGCTCTCATCACTTATAAGTCTCACAATACAATGTTAATAGGATGACTTCCAGGAGTTATTCCTTGCCAATTTATAATAGAAAATTCTCTTTTTATTTGCTTTTGGTTTTCCATGTCTGTGGCTTTTCTTTTCTTTCTGTTGATCTAACGTGTCTGGTCCTGTGCGTGTGAAGAATTCCCTTGTGTATTTCTTCCAGGACAAATCCTCTGCCTCTGAGCTGGTGCTCACATTATGTGTCTAAAAAGTTCATTTTGACTTTCAGTTTTTGAGAGATGGTTTTGTTAGATTATTTTCTGGGCTGACAGGATTGTTTTCTTTCAGTGATTCACAGATGTCATGTCACTGTCTTTCACTTTTCATACTTTCTGACAAGAAGTTTGTTCTTCTACTCATCTATTTTCTTTTGTTCACGCACGCCTTTTCCCTTGGCTCCTGCAAGATTTCCTCTTTATCTCCGATTCACTGCAGTCTGTCTGCTGTGTTTTGTGTGTGTTTTTGACCTATTTTAACTTTGTTTTATTTTTACTAGGTGTTGATCTTACTCCAGGTTCTTTGGATTCTTGGTGGAATATATTTGTAAGTTTCTTTTAATAGCTTTTATCTCTTCAGTTACTTTTTCCTGTCTTTCTTTTTTTCTTCATCTTCTCTTGTGACTCCAGCTACCTTTGATATAGTCCAACAGCTCAGTGTTCGCTGTTTTTCTCCCTCTCCACTTTCCTTTGTGAGGCTGGTTTATATTCATCTGTCATTAGATTCAGTGACTTTTTAGAAATAAATTTATCAACAACCCTGCTTTGCACTTGATTCTAGCTAATAGATCTCATCTCTGATAAAATTCCTCATTTGCTCATGCCTGGTGCCCCCTCCTCTTCCATAGCTTTTAACATAGTCATCTATTCCTTGATAGCTCCAGTGAAAGCTAACATTTGGTTCATATCCATTTATGTATTTAATCATCCCTTAATGATATTTTTTCATTTTTGTATTTCTTTTCATTTTCACTCAACTGTAAACATCAAGTATAAAAGACTTAACAGAAGGGAAATGCTAATTACAGTAAAATGTTGGGTCACTGGTATGGGGTTGGGCTCTGTTTTCAATATGCATAAGCTTCAATCTCTCTAGTGTTGGGTCACCATTGCTTCTGCTTGAGACAAGGCTATGACATCAGAGTCTCTATTGTTTTCTCAACTGTCACTTGTTCTTTCACATGTGCATAGCATTTATCTTCATACGGTGGCCTCTTACCCATGGAGAGATTGCTGTTTGCCCATCAGTTTCAGACCCATAATGAGAATGGAAAAAGCCTTCTATTATTCTTGTCCAGATTTCCTCTTAGACTGGTCTTAAGCTATGGATTCTGGTTTTACGCTATCTGGTCTTCTTTCTATGGCAGTCAAGCTCTGCCTTTATTCAGAGTTAATCTTGGGGGAAATGTTCTAGCCCTTTCCCAGGTGGTAGCAGACCACCCACCACTGCTTAGTTCTGGAATAGTATCCTTTGGTCAACCTGATTTTCTGCCTTCCCTGGAGCATGGAAATGTGTTCAGTAAGGCAGCCTGCATCACAGCAGGTCCTTTTCTGTCTTTAGAGATAGTAGGCTCAGCTTTCCATTCCTTAGTCACTTCAAGGATTTACCTCAGATGAGAATGCAGAGATGGGGTTTCATAATATCTCCCTTTAGCATCTACTAATTACCACGGATGGTTCTGCTCAGGGGTGCTAATCCTGGAGTCCAATTCTGCCACATCCTCCCTCATGAGCACCCTGTCACAGTTCATGATAGTGGAGCCAGGTGCTTCAGGTGAGCCAAACATGACACTGACTGTCTACAGTGCTCCACTCTGTCACATCGACACATTAGCCCACGGCACTCAGCAATCAGCGCAGCAACTGTAGTTGTTTATGACCAATCAGCCTACATGGTGACCAGTCTTTCCTCTCCCAGTTTGTCACAAACAAACAGTGCATGTTCTGTCTTCTTTGGTCTCTGGAATTCGGCTGACTCGATTGCTCTACTGATCAGTAATTTGGTCAGCAACCAAAGTTCAGATTTTGTGGTGTCTACGGTTTCTGGTTGTTAGCATGACTGAATGACGTTTTTCATAGCTCTGTTTTTTTTTTTCCTTTGTTTAATACCCTGTCAACAAATGAAAAGCAATTCAGCTAGTTTAAAGGTTGGTTGTATAGTTTTTGTAGCTCTAACTTTTTTCACTCAGAGGGCCTGCAACCTAATCAGAAAGGTCATAGCTTCCTAAATCAAGTGTCAGTCACTTTCACACCTAACACACACTCCTGTTTGTAAGGCAAGGTTACTGATCTGTTCCTAAGGTTGGGTTTAGCCTGTCCTACAAAGGATGCATTGCCCTTGTAAGGAAGAGCAGAAATGACCTGGTGGCTAGACTGTAGATTCCCCCTGGATGGTTCAGTATGAGTTTCAAAGCCCTTCTTTTTTTTAAAAAAAAAATGCAATAATGTTATCACCACAGGGATGGCACAAATGATTCTGTTCAAAGACAAAGAAACCATGTGCATTCAACTTAACAAAGATCATTTCCAGTTAAAGAGAGGGAGTGTTTTCTTAAACATTATTACAGCCTTCAAGGTCTGTTTTCAAACCTGATAATGATTATATAATTCTCAAAGCACAGTCAAATTATTTTGTCTAATAGAAGAGGAATGGGTCCCTGTAGTTAGAATAAACTTAGGAGAGACTGTAAGGACTGTCTGTTTGAGAGAGAGCCATTATAAGTGTGGGGTTACAGGTAAAGATAGCCATCACACATCACAGGGCATAGGTTTTTAAATGTACTAACCAGAGAACGATACCTTCCTGTCTAGGGCTGAATTAAAAGAAGGCAATGGCTGCAAGTGAATTCTGCTTCCATCGCAAAAGTACACTGAGATGAACTCATCCCTTGAGGAGTGTTCCCCAACTGACTGGAGGGATTGTGTGGAACAAAGGAGTCTTAATAATAATGAGCAATAATCGGCTATTACAGCTGACCTTTCACATAGAATCCCCCAAGGACTTAATGCACACTGAATATTATAGCAATCTGAAATAATAAAGAGGATTGTTAAGTCTAGAAACTATTTCAGACAGTGGCAAGACCCATAAACTGTGACAGGGGAAGATTTTTAAAGGCCATCCAGGGATTACAGAGCAAATGCCTTCAGGTGTTGGTTGGGAATATATTCATAAGTGGCTGTGGTCTGCTGTAAGACAAACAAGAAATAGTGAGTTCTGAGTTCCTTGAGTAAAGATTTTCAAATCTGAATTTTTTTCAAAGCTGTTTCAGTCAGATTAAATGTATTTTTAGACTCTAAGGCCCCTCCTTCCCTGCCATGTCTTCAACAGTGACATTTTATCAGTGAGGTATCTGAAAATTTCAATTTTGTTACTTGAATTTGTGTACCTTGACATGTCACATAGTCAAGTCTTTCAGGAAATATTTACTTACTAGCTAAAATTGAGTCTGAATCCTATGATCTCTAGGGAGATCTTCCTTAGCTCAGAGTATCCCAGTTACCCCGATTCACTTCCCCCAGCTTAATCAATTGTCAAAATCCTACTCAAGTAATACTGCTGAAGTCAAGGCATGGTTTGTCATCCAAAGGGAGGTTTAGCAGGCTCATTCCGACCATGAGCTAGGCATCACTTCCACTCCGTAAGACTAACTTAGAGATGAAAGGCAAGTGGAATCAAGAGACTTTGCTTCCTTGTTTTGTTCTTTGGAAAATGTTAGTTGGACACATTTTTAAGTGACAGTGTTTTTGTTTTCAGACAGTAGAAATAGAGAATTTTGACTTGCCTATTGATCTGATTGACAGCAGGACACAGTATTATTTACAGGAAGAAGAGCAGCCTCATGCTAACATACAAAGTAGCAACACTAGGTAAAAATTGTAGAGAAGAAAGCAGTTAGATATCTGGTAACCAAGCCAGTTCCTCTCCTCTAGGAACTAGACATAGTTTCTGGATGCAGGTAGGCATGTAATATTGAAATCCTGGGCTTAGAACCATATGCTTATAAGGGAGGTGAAATAATTCATTTTCTTAATGACCAGTACCTGAAAAGGCAAAATTCATATTTGCTCTTATTATGTACAAAACAAACATGATGGTTATGAGGAATTTAGCTGTATGGTTTCAATAAAATAAATAGGTAAGAGTTGAACAGATTTTGTGATATTTTTTCTTAATTGAGATTCATGAATATGCAGGAGATGGTTAATGGCTTACTCTGATTTCATTCCTTGGGCACTGAGCTTATTTTTACAGCAAAAAAGTATTTCATTTATTTGATATGGCTCAGTTTAAAACTTGCTTATTATTTATTTTCTCTTTGAAACCCCTTCGCAAATTCTTATAGGACTGTCTACATGGACTTAATTTTAAAAACCATGTTATACATGCTCCAACATAGAATGTATAAAGTACTATATGCTAATAACCTAGACAAATGTAAAATCCAAATAAATTTACAGATTCAATATATTAAAAACTATAAACACTAAATTTAATAAACTATAAATGACATTTTATGTTGCTTTGCTGACAGTTTTGGTTGGCATGTGGAGGGAGTATGGACTGTATCACAGCCAAGAATTTTATGCTATGTGCATCATATACAACTCAATTGCACATAATGTCTCCCATATCAAACTGAAATCATTCTGGCACACTTCATAGAGACCCTGGGATTGGCTCCCAATCTGCAGTATAAGAAGGGACGGGGCACAGCTTATGGATCTTGTTCAATGTTTCACACTAATTGAGACACATTTTAAAGGATTGTAAGTAAATAAATAAAGATGTGAAAATAAAGCAAATATAGATATAGCATGCATTTTAACTGAGATAAAATATTAAACACAAAAATTCTTGAATTTCTATTTTTTTCTCTTAATGAAAAATTTCTCATGGGCTCAAACCATTGGAATGAATTCCAGTAGCCCCTCCATTTATTATTGTTAATTTTTACTCTAATGATTCCAATAAGGGGGTGAGTTTCATGGGGTGCTGGTCTGAAGGGCCATCTTACTCACTCAGTGTTCACCATGCTTATTTGGGAGGGTAGTGGCTGCCATTTTGCTAAAGAAAAGCCCATGGTCAGAAAGGCAGGCTGAGATAGATGGATTTATTGAAAACCAATTGCTCAGCCTGAGGAAGGTTATCCAGGGGGATCAGTTCTAATTGGGTGGGTTGACAAGCACACCATGAGGTATTATTTTAATTTCTCTCTTCCTATCATCATAGCCTTGGCTGGCATGACAGCTTTTACAGGTTAAAGACGGTATACACTCAAGCTTGAGATGGGAGGATGTAAGATTTCACAGCTACCATTAGCTCACATGAGTTGATGAGGACCTCAAGGCTGACTCTAGCTAAGTCTACTTCTGAAGCATTAGGTCAAATGCCTTGCTCAAGGTGACATCTAGAAGGCTGAAGACTTAAATCATGTTGAAATCTCTTTCAGAATATGCAACAGACTGGATTTATTTTGTATGTTGCCACAGGCATCTTCTCATTGAAAAGTTTATAGTTATTTGGTGAATAAGGAAGACAAAAATTGCTGGCCCTTAAAATGGATAGAGGTTTTGCTGTCTAGAAGGCAAGATCGTGCCATTAGAATGAACTTAAACCTAGTGATTTCAAGTCTACATTATTTCATATAACTAAACACATCTTTGCGAATTTTAAGTTATCATTTTTATCATTATCATTATGTTACCTTGTATTTATTTAAAATGCTCTTGTCACGATGGGGTGGCAAGAGTAGGTGCATCTCCTCTGATCATAATGCTATTAGAAATGAGAAAGCACTCTAGTCAGGGAGGATGCATTCAGTGGTTTGCATGGGCATTCTGTTGCCTGCAGGTTCTCTCTGAATGGCTTCTTAAGAACGTTATCCTCTGACTACATCCTTTGTGCTTAGGAAACCAAATGATGTTGTCTTTATTTTAAAATTTACTACCTCAGAATTGAAGACAGAAATATATTAACTTTGAAGTCAAGATGTCTTATAGATAGCGGGACTTTTAAAACTTAACTATTGTATGGAAAGATATAGTATAATTAGACTAAATTAAATATGATATGGGAAAATATTGCCGAGGGCTTGAGTGTAGTTCAGCTGCAGGAGACTTGACTCGCATGTGCAAGGCCCGGGTTCACTCTTCAGCTCGGGAAACCCACAAACAAACAAACACACCACCTGCTTGCTAGTGCTTATGATCAACTGTGGTTGGCCTTGTTGTCCCCAGGCAGCTTCCTTAGTAAAAACCAACCTAACTGCTCCGTCTGCTCAATTAAATAAGAAAAGTGCCTGTCAAGTCGGATTTGGAGGTGGTGTTGAGAATAAGCCCACTGTTGATGTAAATTCAATACAAACACTTAAGATGTGAAAGTGGGACAATGATATGATAAGCCTTTGTTTATTTATCCTATTCTAGACTCGTTCTCAAGTGAGATTTTCTTTAAAAATTACATTAATGAGCAAGAACCATATGGCTTGCAATAGAGACGTTGCAAGAGTGGCAGAAATCCAGCTGTCCATTCCAGCACATAAGCATGTTTTATTTGTGGCTTAACTGTTTTTTGTAAAAAGAATTTCCTTATGTGTTAAGTATACACAAAGTATTTCATTTTCTATTTTATGGTTAATAATGGACATCCCATCATCATTATTATTTTATATTTGCACAGCACCTTTCTTTTGAGTAATTTATATAATTTATGACCACATCACAAGTCCATTTATATAAATGTTTTGCATGCCTGGTTAACAACCTTGAAGCTTGCCATGTGTTCACATTCATGGAGTCACGAATAATTTATAGGTGGTCAAATTGAGACGAAATGCATTTTATTGATTTTATTTTCTGTTTACTTAAATGGAGGAATTGGGGAGTTGATGAAGAGAGAGTTAAGAATAAGAAAAATTTTATATACCAGCTTCACATTTTTTTTTAGCCAGTTGTATGTAATGTATTTGTTGGGGGGTACAGCAAAAGGAAAAACATTCTGGAAAGATTTACAGTGTTTACTAAGTCAATGTAATTAATTAATGCATCTCCTTTCATGCTTGTAAAATACCCCAACATTTTCAAGTGACTTTTTTCAATTACCTTTAACCCTAAGTATTACTAGCATTGTGTGTTTTTCTGTGCACAGATGGAAGTCCTTTTCAGAGGGTCACCATGTGAGATGTCTTAGTGCTCACTGACATCTTCTGAGTGTTATTTCCAAACTTACAAGTTCTTGGTCTGCAGGAGGGGTTAGACCCACAATAAAAATGTAGGTTGATTTGCAACATTTTATAAGAATTGTGCAGTTTGATGAAGTCAATGTTGGTAATAATAATGTACCTTAATAATTCTTTTAGAAAAATCAGAAGATTTGGCAAAACCACACTTAAGTTTCTTCATAGCAATGGTTTTTATGGGGCTCGTTAGCCATAGTTTTTTGGTTTGTCATTTAACCTTGCTATTAACAAGATAGTGCCTGCAATTAACAGACTGCACAAGAATCTGAAACCTACACACAAACAAACAAACAAACAAACAAACTGACCACTTTTAAAAAGCAAAGCCTTTCTTCCAGCACAGGAAGATGCTGTTCTTTTCTCCAGGCACGTGGAAGGCATTCTTCCCTGAGGCAGCCACAGATTTGCTACTCTATCAAGTTGGAAATTCTGATTTGTGCCACACATGCATTGATGGAACCTTGGCCTTAGACACACATGTAAGAAAGGCCATTGCTTGATAAGGTAACATGACATTGAATGGACTCAAAGACGAAACCTTTCTGGATGACATAAAATCAACCCCAGGGTTAATAGAATGTCATGATCTTTCAGTGATTGTGTTTAAAAACAACAGAATGCATGGGGAAACAATATCCTATAAGCAGAAGTCAGAAGCTATGACCAATAGAGTAAGCCACTAATACTTTTGCATATGGAGCTACTGAATGAAAACAATAAAAATGAACAAGTTATCTGGAATTAAAACACGAAAAGCTAGCAGATGTAATGATAAAGAGAAGTAAAAATAAACATGGAGCTTCTAGAAATGAAAAATAAAAGTGTTGAGTTACAAGATTATATAAATAGGTTGATAGATTAGACACAGTTAAAGAGTATATTAGAGAAATAGAAGACTGAGTTGAGGAAATGATAGCACTTAGAAACAAAATGAAAGTGAACATGGCAAAGAATTAGGAGGCAGGGAGGACCCAAAAGGAGGATCAACATACGTCTAGTTGACGTTCCAAGAGATGAGATTAGAGTAAAAGTGTGTGAGACACTGGCTGAGCATTTGATGGGGTTATTGAAAAATATCAACCCTCAGATGTAAAAAGGCCAATAGATCCCAAAATAAAACTAGATATTTAACCAAGCATATAATAATAAAATAAAGAAAATGGAAAGAGAATATTGTCAGCATTTAGAGTCAAAACCTAGTTAGCTTCAACACAAAGAATCTGTCTCAGACTGAGAGCAAATTTCCCTAATGACACCAGAAGCTGGAGACAATGTAACAAGATAGCCAGTTAGTGTATAAGGACAGGACAGATGTTAACCTATAACTTTATGGGAAACTGGAATGACATTCAATAGGGTGGAATGCTTTTATTGAACAGATAAAATCCAAACCTTCAAAAAGTCTAACTGAAAAGAAGGAGAGAGTCTGGGCAGGAATAACTCCATATAGAATTGAGAATAGATGATGTTAGGACCTGGGAAACTTGATTATGTACGTGGACTGAATCGAGGGAACTTACAGAGATAATGTAGCCAACCAGTAAGAGAAAGGAAGAATGGGAAAGAAATGCAAACAAAGACACTCACGTACATTATCAAAAGAAACTGGGAAAGTTATAAGGCAGGTGGCAGAGTTGGCCCTGAGGCCATAAGAGCGGGAGAGCTCCCCCAGCCCGCCAGCAGTTGCAACACTTGGGAGAGCAGGCCCTGTACCTTGGCTGGGCAGCACAATGGAGTCAACACTATTGGCCGAGGTGTAGGTAAGCCAGTCCTGAAATTGTGAGCATGGGAGAGCTGTCCCATTACTCACCTGTCATGTGGGGTGTGGGGAGGTTGCAAGGGCAGAAGGTAGATCTCTAGGGACAGTGAAATGAATGGGATGGAGCTGCATGATGTGAAAGGACAGAATGAATAAATAAAAAGAAAGTTAAATAAATAAATTACATCAGTAAGCCTCTGTGGATTCACTATTTGGAGTAACAGGAGTAAAACCATGGGTCTTTCTTTCTTTCTTTCTTTTGTATTAGTGGCTTCTGATCCCACATTATCTGTCAATAACACTTTTGTTTAATTTGCTAAGACTGCAGTTGAATATAGTAACTGTGAATTTCTTTATTTCCTATGTATTCCTCAAGACAGATATGCATATCTGTGTGTACAGTTACTGATTTCCCAAGTACCTTTTATATCATCTTTAGCTATAAGTTCACCTCTGTGCTGTGACTTGCACATTGTTGTTTCCCCAGTTCCTTATAATGGAAACTTCGTGCTTGGGATACTGGTATTTGTAAGTAGGGGGATTTTTAAGGGACAGGGTGTAGAACAGTGGTTCTCATCCTTCCTAATGCTGTGACCCTTTAATACAGCTCCTCAGAGTGTGGTGACCCCCCAACCATAGAATTATTTTCATTGCTACTTCATAGCTATAATTTTACTACTGTTATGAATCACAATGTAAATCCCTGTGTTTTCTGCTGGTCTTAGGTGACCCCTGTGAAAAGGTTGTCTAGCTACCAAAAAGGTCATGGCCCACAGGTTGAGAACCACCAGTGTAGATGCTCATTGAATTGTCTGAGGGCTTACCTTGGAAGAGACTGCAGACACTTCATCTTTCTCGCTGACTTCCTGCTTGGAAATCTGCTCTGTTTTCACACAGACACACAGACACTGACACACACACACACACACACACACACACACACACACACACACACACACACCATGAAGTGGGTGGGATGTGTAAGTTCCTCACTAGAGCTGGACAGAAGCCAATGCCACACACTTGAGAAATCTCCAGAACTACAAGTGAAACAAAATCTTGTTGTTGTTGTTTTCCATGAAATTAGCTTGTCTCAGGTTCATTGCAGTAACAAAATCTCCCGTAGCTTCCTGTGAACACACCTTTGCATATGCCGATGATGTTTATGAAATCTCTGCGCAGCATCTGAACTCAACTCTCCTTACACCATTTGGGTAATTTTATTGCTCCATAATATTTATACAATCAAGGTTTAATTCAACTATTTTATTTTACATAAACCAGGGAATGCCATCGTCCCTAGATTCTTCATTCAGTGACCTTACATTCTGGTCATCTGAGCCATGCATACGGGCTGCACCATGGTTTAGCTTTCTTGATTTGACATGTGACTATTTCTGCTTTCTTTACACTCTTTTCTACATTATCAAGACCTCTTAAACCTATACTCAAGTTTTATCCCTCACATTTTCAAACTAAATATAAATAATGTGTGCAGTAACATGATTTTATTTTTTTGCTGATTGGTTATAAATTAATATATTCTTAGATTTTAACAACATGATTTGCCACTGATCAAAGCACAGAATAAGCAGAGATGTGGGATTATTACAGTAAAGCAATAAAAGTTTTTAGCATCTGTCATTATTCTGGTGCGTGGTACAAATTACAACATTTATTCTGAAAGAAAAATAGTCGGTGATAATGAAACTACACCCTAAATTGCTCATGATTACTTATAAAAATTCAATTATTTATTATATACTCATTTTATAGCTACTCATTTTCAATTTGCTGTTTATTCATTAGCAATGAGCTTTTAAAACCCTTCAGTTGAAATAACTAATGGTATTGATTTTTTCCAAATAGTATAATGGCCTGTTTGAATTACTGGTGCACTCTAGTGATCTTGTCTCAGTCTGTTTACAAGTCTTGCTTTAATCCATCTTCCAGTTTCTCAGCCTCAGTAGGAGTGTCACCAATCTCAGCTTTAAAGGCTTCATGCTATTTTATGCATAAGTGTGCTATGCCAAACATAAATCTGACTGCAGGGTCGGGGGAGGCCATTCAACATTGAAGAGATTACTTCAAGTACAATGAATATAAATGACAATAGGAATCTGGCTTGAAAATCATATAACATTATCTAATTTTATAATGATAGAATAATTGGAGGGCTATAGAGACAAGATTTGGGTAGATCAATAATATTATGCAAAGAGTAAATTTCAATAAGAATAGCATCATATTTGAGAAACATTATTAAATCAAAGACATGCCATATTTCAGTTCTTAGAGCATTAACAGTATAATCTCAGTGGCTGAAGGATTTAAATTGATTATAAATGAGTATTATGAGGAGACACATTCAGCAAAAGAAGATAGAAACAGCTTTTGGGTATTCTTGTTTTAATTGGAGTTTCTTCTGATATACAGATATTGACTCAATAATTATGAAAAATTTGACTTTAGTCCCTAGTATCAAATTATATGTATGTTTTACTTAGAAAGACAGTAGCATGTGAAGATATTTGAAGGCTTTTTAGAAAGTTTTTAGACACAATACTTAAATTAAAAATCATTAACAGAAGGCAACATGTTACTCAAATGACTTTTAATTTTTCAAGTATAATTACATCATTCTTTTCCATTTGTTTTCCTCTTTCCAACCCTTCTCATGTTCTCCTTCCTCTTGCTCTCTCCATTCCATAGACTCTTTTTAATTGTTGTTATATATTCCTAAATATATAAAGCTCAAGGGTCATTTCAGAAGAGATGGTGGAAAGATTATAAGAGTCAGAGAAACAGGAAATTTGGTGTGAGAGTGTGTCTCCTAGAAATGTCAGAGGCCACACCCATAAAGTCTCATCAACATGGCTGCCTAAACAAGACCTGAGACCTGAACGATGATGACACCAATGGGCATGCTAGAAGGGAGAATGCTCAAATGGTTGTCACTCTAAGAGATTTTCCACCTCTTGTTACTATTATTGAGATATAAATGTAAATCAAGAAAGTCCAAACTAAAGTTGTCTTATATTTGCTAAAATTTTCATAGCAGAGAATGTCTGTGATAATTTCCAACTGCAATCCTGCTTTGTGAAATAATTGACTAGGACATCAAAGGATCTACTCATATCAAGTCTGTGTGTAAACCCAGGAGTGTGGCTCATACCTGCAGTCTTAGTTCTGGCGGAGCAGTGGCAAGAAGCCTGCTTGGGGTGGGGGAGGGCAATTCCAGTGAGTTTCAGGCTAGCCTGGGCTACAGAGTCAGACCTATGTCAAAACAACAACAAATGTGTTTTTTTTCCTTCTTCCTATGAAAACACAAGCCAACCCCTTACAGTGGCTAGGTTCTTAGAGTCATCTGTAATCACAGAGGCTTGGATGAGGCTGTCCCATGATCCTCTCTGTTACTGTTTTATGCAAAATCCTATGTAGGTCATCTTATGAATTTAATGCCTGGATGTGGATATAATATCTGAAGTCAATTTTCTAGTAAAATTATGCAATTAGTCTTTTTTGAATAACATAATTGTGTAAATAGTCTATTTACATGAAGTATGGTAATGGCTACATTATCACCAAGTGTTCTAATTTGTATCTTTCTTAGGACATTACTATACTTAACACATAAACTAACTGATCACTGGGGAATTAGTTTCCTTTGACTTGTTGCTGCTTGAAAAAGGGACATATGGTTGCATGCATTTAAATTCTTCATTAAAAATGTTTACAGGAGAGGAAAAGTAATATACTCTAAAATGGCAAACATTATAGAGGGTTGCGGAATTTAGCTCCAAAGAGTTTTATATCATCGTTTTACTACTTAGAAATAAACATTATGTCTAAATAACTTGTTTATACAAACTACAAGTAGCTCACTTTCTTGAGTAACTGTTTAAGTTGAAACTGTTCCCCAAACATTTAGTTATTTACATGGATACAGAGAAAGCGAGTATTTAATCATGTTATTATATAGAATTTCAAAGACAAAAAACATGCTTTGTTAGTGTTTTATTGCTCTGGTTGAAAAAGTATGCTTTATTTCAATTTGTTGTTTCTGTGATTGAATGTGGCTATATCTGTTTTCTATAATTAATTTTATGTTTATGTAGGGTTTGTCTTTGTGTCCAACCAACTTACTAGTCATACCTGCCAATTTGGGTGGTGTTCACTCTGAAGTGCACAGTGGTGGCTATGATGTCTCTTCTACCAGCATCTGCCTGCTCACACACAAATCAAAAAAAAAAGAAAGGGAGAAAGAACAGCAAGACTAGTTCAGGAGGAGAGACACCATCTCAACTTAAAAAATAATGCTTCAAGGTCATCTAGAGGAGACCAACAAAGAAACGTGGCTAAAATGCAGAGTGGATAAATAGGGAGGAGGTTGTTATTATTTCTCACAAGGAATGCTTTAAATACAGTGTTATAGACACAGTGCTAGATACAAAGTTGAGAGTACTGGAAAAGTCACCTCTAATTTGTTTGGAGGGTTAGCTCATGTTCATATTAGCTGTGAGCATTAGCACGGGTCTCTTCTCTCTTAGAATGTTGACTCCAGTGACGGCATCAAGCCACGAGACCTTTGTGGTGGTCAAGGGCACATGCTTAATCAAGACCATGCTTTAGTTGAAGTCTATTTTTCTTACATATATTCCTGTATTCATCATTTTGTGAATCCAGGAGATAAGACACCTGACAAAAGCAGTGTAAACAGGAAGAGATTGCTCTGGCTCACAGTTTGTGGACGCAGTCCATATGCAAAGTAATGGTGTCTGGAGTGTGAGGCAGCTGTCACATGACATCCACACTAACAAAGCAGAACTGAATGCTAGTGCTCAGCCCGTCTTCTCCCTTTTATTCGTCTGGTATCCCCAGTCCATATAATGGTATTCCTTCATTTAGAATGAGTCTTCCCACCTCAATTAACCGGATCTATAAAATCTCTCACAGAAAAATCCAGAGTCTGTTTCAATGGTGACTCTGAGTCCCCTCAAGTTGACAAGTTTAACAGTTAGTTAATCAGCACAGTTGGCTATCCATATCTTCAAAAGGCAACAATTAATACATCAGACATCAGTGCTCCTAGACTTCTCAAGGTCATGCTTGTTTCAGTCCCCAGGGCTAGTTCAATAGTCACTAGTACGTCTGGTGTCTGAGCTATAGAATACAAGTCAGTTCCAATGGGCTGCTGGTGTCGAAAGGCCTGAAGGAGGAACACACAGGCTCATTTGCATAAGCTTTCTTTCAATTCTTAATATTTCTTTTAAAGAATGTTGATAATTTCAGCTTCTACCATTCCATTAACATTTCTTACAATCCTGTTATCTTAAATTACTTATTATTATTTTATGGAGCCTATAAAAATCAATATTTTTCAGAGGTAAGAAAAAGAAACAAGGGATACAATGAGACAGTTAACTAGAGAACTCATCCTCATGTTAACTACCACACACATACACACACACACACACACACACACACACACACACACACGCACACGCACACGCACACGCACACGCACATGCACATACACAGAGAGAGAGAGAAATAAACATGCACAAATGTACACACACACATGCACATGCTCATACACATAGACACATACACACACATGCATACAAGCATGCACACATACACGCATGCCTCTTTCTATGAACAAACAACACAGCAAATCAGAAAATAAGAATACAAAAAAGTGACACTTAACTATTAAAGAAATGCAAACCAAAGCAGGTTAGCAGCTACAAGCACTTGCTCCTGCAGAGGACGCAGGTTTGGTTCCCAGCACTCTCATGACTGCTTACAACCTCTTCATGCCTATATGAGGAACAGGCACACATGAAGTGCACATACATACATACATATAGACAAACAAAACACTCATACATGTAAAATAACTCTTTTAAAAAGTTAAGATTCTACTTGTGCCTCTCATATTAAAAAGTAATTAAAAATTTCTGCCTTTGAACGTCAAGCATAGGAAAAGAGTGTAATATCACACACACAGTTAATAGAAACATGTGAGGGTATTTACTTGAATAAGCATTCAGGATGGCATTTTTATTCTGTGATTATAACATAGTAACCATGACTTATTTCTAAGAGTACAGTTTATTAACTTTAACATGTATACATGCATATATATTCTGTTGTATGGTGTTACATTTCTATACATTTGAGGCAAGGTTAAAGAAGAGATAGGAAACTAAGGGACTGTGGATGAGAAAGGAGCCCTTCATTCTGTAGTCTGGCTGTTTCCTGGTGGCTGAGCATCAGAAACTTCAACACATCAAGATTTCCTGTAGAGACAGTATTTCATTTACCAAGGGATATATCAAACAAGAGTATCAAATTCAACAAATAGACTGTGTTTATTTAGGGGCAGAACATTGGAGAGCCTTGAATTAAATTGCATAGGTACTCCTCTCCCATGCCTAAACATATACAACACTCCTCATAAAATTATCTTATGATTTCATTACAAAACTAAATGAAATTCTTTAAGAGAAATGAGAAAACCAGCTCATATTTTATAAGCATTTAAAACTTTACCTAATTTTTAAATATTGCTTTGTCTTTACATCTGGCTTAAGCTTGGAATCTTTGCTTCACTCTGACATTCTTTCTGTAGCATAGTCCAGGATCTTGTCTTACCTGAGTGAAGGTTTTTGAAGGAATGGATATTCCTCAGGCCACAGGAGGCAATGGCCCTATATCACTGACAATCTATCTAGATAGATGTGTAGGAAGATACAGATAGATGGATGATAGATATTAGAAACTACTATCATATTTAAGTAAAACAAAACAAAACAAAACAAAACAAAGCCAAACCCTCCCTTAGACTGTCACTCTATGCTCTTAACCCTGGGCAATGGTTACTGCATTTTACCATAGTGCAAATTTTACCTCATGAATGTCCTGTCAGTAAAGTTATATATCACCTGCAAGCCTAGCTTGTGTCACTCAGCACAGTAGACATCAGATTTAGCCAAGGCTGTAAAACAATTCTGTTCAGCATTGGTTCTTTTCTACAGTGAAAGTGACTATTCATTCCTATTTTTCTTATACAATTTTCATCATTCTGGATTCTTGGCTTAGAATATCCATGTCCTTCAAATATTGCCCATCATGTGAGAGGTAAGTGATGGTCTGTTACTCTCTTAGCTATTTGGATGTCCAGCTTACCCAGAACCATTTCTTCAAAAGTCTCCTCTTCCTCAGTTAGTTCCTTTGCCTCCTTTGTTACGAAGTAATTGATCAGCTCTATTTCTTGCATCTCTCTACTGTTTCATTCACTTATGGAATAGATCTCAGCAAAGTGTCTTGGTCGCCACAGCTGTGCATTCTGATGGGCAAGTGCTTGGCATTGGTTCTTAACTCTCTAGGCACTTGGCTGACTTTAGGAGTTTGAAACATTTCAGTCATTATATACATTTTTTTGTTTGTTAAGTTTCTATTGTATTCTTTTCATAAGTTCCACTTCTCTTCTGAGAATGCCTACCTTCAGTTCTATTGAAGTTGTTTCCTTTATCTTATGAAGCTCAGTTGTAACAGCCACTTGAAAGACTTGAGCTGGTAGATCTAAGCCCTGGGTGCCCTCAGGCTTATAATTTCTCTTTTTCCTTGAGATTTAATCACGTTTTCTGCTTATTTTTATGTCCAGTCATTTTGGATTGCATCATGGATGATGTGAATGTTGAATGCAGATTTTGAGTTTTATTATGGTCCTCTGGAAAATATTACCGTTTCCTTTTTAGCAATCACCTTGGCTAAGCTAACTCCATAAGGTCTTTTGGTGTGTTCTTGGGGACTCCTTCAAATTCCAGCTAAATTCTCTGAGTCTTGTTGTCTGGGTTTGTCTTATGAATATATTACTAAAGGGCTTGGCAGAGCCTCCTGTGGATTCACACACAGAACTAGGCAACCTCCTCCTGAACCTTCTTTTCCTCAGAGGCCCTGTCCACAAATTATCTGTCCTGACTTTTCTCCCAAGCATTCTGACCAGGAAAGACAGGTTTCCTTCCCGTGAATTTAAATTCCCCAATGACAATCACCTCTAAACTGAGTGCTGGAGGGAAAGGTGCTTCATGTGGGCTGTTCCTCTAGCTTTGATTCCCCTGCACAATCTTTTTGCTTATGTTTACTTTCAGAATTCTCACCTAGGCAACCAAAAATGTGGTATTTTTTCTTTTATGCTTTATTCAGGAGGACAAGTGGGCTACAGCATAGTAATATCTCCTCTGATTACTACTTTCAAAAGTAAGCAACACGTACAAATTTCTGTGCCTGATTGTATTTACTGGGGGATATATCAGTCAAAAATCCCAATATATGCATTATAAATCTATTTATTTTTCCAAACTGGCCTCCCATACTCCTTCTCTGTTTTAACTTGGATTGGGAATTTTTGAATAAGTAGGAGCCATCTAAACTTTTCTGCATACACATTTGTCATGCTGTTTCCTAACCTTTGAATGCCAAGTTTTATTAGAGGAGCTGCTCCATGGTGACAGTTTTGATGATTCTTTATTAGTTCAGATTTTCCTTCTGATGATACAAGGAATCCTAAGTGAGATGAGTAATTTGAATAAAACTCTCTTTTATGTGTTGGCTGTTACCTGTTCTGCCCTGTCACATTAGTGAGGAGCCAGTTGGCCGTCAGGTTCTGACCTTACTTTTCACACTTGGCCATGTTTTTACCACTTCCTGTGGGCTGTTTTTTCATTAAATCTTGAGCAGTGCATTGACATCCTACTTCACAACCAAAACCCTCCATCAGTTATTCATTCCTTCTTCGGATACTCATACTCAGCTTCGCAAGTTCCTCCTCTGCCTTTCTCCTGCCAGCCGGCTGTGGCAGTGGTGGCAGCTGGCTATGAGTTGGCCGTGGGCAACTGGCTGCCCACATATGTAACAGCCCCTCCGTCAGCTGGGCCCTGCATCTTTTGCTTTGCTTCTGAAGTGTTTTTGACACTAAAGACTGGGACTTTCTGTAGAAACCTGCTTAGTCAGCTTGGTGTATGCTCAAACCTTAATGTGGGAAGGAGTTAGCATTTCCTTAAGCTTCCTTGTGGAAGCTGTTCCCAAAGTGAGTCATACATCAGTATCACTGGGGGATCTTTAAAAAAGAGAGAATCTCCTCTCCAGGCAGTCTCCTTTAATTGGTATGGGGTTCAGCCCAGGCATCATGAGTTTTGAAAGACCTCCAGGTGATTTTAATGGGCTTCAAAATGTTGGAACAGAACCTTGGGGTAGGTTTTGAACCATGAGATTTGGAAGCCAGTTAATAAATAATCCTTCCAAATATTAGGCAGGCAGCACTAAAAACACTTGAATTATGTATCCAAGCAGGCTCAATCATTACGCATTCTGAACTGACGCTTCCTCTTTTTGTTTACTCTCTCCATTTACCTCTCTGGTTTCCTGGGATCAATTCCATAATTAACTACCCAGAGATACTCTTCTCAGGCTCTGCTTTTTCAGGAAATCCAAAC
Organism: Peromyscus californicus insignis; assembly: GCF_007827085.1. Taxonomy (NCBI): domain Eukaryota; kingdom Metazoa; phylum Chordata; class Mammalia; order Rodentia; family Cricetidae; genus Peromyscus; species Peromyscus californicus. Next base: position 55,626,366 of record NW_026294595.1, read on the forward strand.
AAAATGATTAATACCAGGAGAGGTCCCAGGAAGCCAGCCCCGGTAATAGGATCCTAAATTTGAACAGTATTCAGTCTGAAAGCAAAAGACTTATACTGGTGAGACGTGGGGCTGATGACATGTTTAAGCAGCAGTGGTAGCTAGAAGTGGAGAACAGAGGGGCACTGGGAGAGGGTACAGAAAGGAGGTAAAGCAGCAGCTTAAGTTTTGGATGACAGGTGAACAGCAAGGGCCAGGGTGGTTTAAAGATGGTTTTGGTGGTATGAATAAGAATGGCCCTCCTAGAATCATGTATTTGAATGCTTAGTCATCAGGGAGTGTCACTATTTGACAATGATTAGGAGGATTGGGAGATGTACCTTGTTGAAGGAAGTATGGCCTTGTTGGAGGAAGTGTGTCACTGGAATGGACTGTGTTCAAAAGCCCACAGCAGGCCCAGTCTTCTCTTCCAGTTGACAGTAGATCAGGATGTAGAACTCTCAGCTCCTTCTCCAGCATCATGTCTGCCTGCATGCTGCCGTGCTTCCCACCATGATGATAATGGACTAAGCCTCTGAAACTGTAAGCAAACTCCCAATTAAGTGCTTTCTTTTGTAAGAGTTGCCTTACTCATGGTGTCCATTTATAGCAATAGAACAGTGACTAAGACAATGGTAAAAAGATTATTGGCTTCCATTAATAAAGTTAGAAGCCTTAGAAAAACAAACTGATTGGTTTGGATTGTTAAGAGTAAACTCAACACAGTGGGGATGAAAACAAACCTCCATTGGAAGGAGATTTTTATCCTCTGTAGCCAAAGGAAACAAAGCAAAAAGGTCCAGTGAAGAGATTCTGTTGGGATGATGGCAAAGTTTACGTTCTGTTAGAAAATAGGTGAGATTCTGGAAGCTGACGTAAGTCCCTGAGGATTGATGAAAGTAAGCACTTTGAATCCCTAGATTCTCATAAACTGGGAATACCAGTTTCCTTTCTCCAAGTGAGTTTCCCTTTTTGTCTGGAGATAAATAACCACTTCTGATGTGGTGGCTGCATCATTAATGAGACTTGGCATCTCGACATGCGACTTGTGTCCAGTGATAGCAAATCCTAGGAGGAAGCAGTGTACTCTTCCAAAGACCTGGATAATATGTACAAGCCAGAGCAGGAGACCATGCTTGGGGAAGGGTTCTTGAAAGAACTGCACCAGAGAGAATGTAAGGGTGGGTAGAGAACAATGCATTGAGAACAACTCTCTTGTGACTTCTGATTTAATGTCCTGGCAAGGACAGGTGGAACTGTCCTCAGTAGAGAGCCGGAATGGCTCCTTGAAGTTTTCACACGGCGAGCCCACAGTTGCTGAAATGGAGTACCTAGATATGCCATGGTAGAGCAGAAGAAAAGGGATTGAGAACTTGGGAAGAACAGTGTTAGATTGAGTTTACCAACTGAGAACTGAGACCCTTAGCAGACTGTAAACCTTCCTTTGTCACGTTGAAAGCTACACTAGGGACCACTACATTTTTGTTATTTATTTATTTTGGTTATATTGACTTTTATTTATTGTAAATAGAGATGGGGTTCAGAAGGGAGTTCCCATGAAAGTGTATGATGTACTTTGACCATATTTACTCTACATACCAACTCCTTTTCTCCTTCCCCTACCCCCAGTCCTTTTTCTTTTCCCAGACAGTCCTACTTGTACTCATGAACGTATGAAATCCAGGATCCACATAAGAAAGAAAATGTGAGGTTTATCTGAGTTTGACTCATTTAGATGAGCATAATCTTGACTTCCATCCATATTCCTATAAATAAGGTAATTTCATTACTCTTCATGGTTGAATAAAAGTCCATTATGTATGGATAGCACATTTGCTTCACCCTCATCTGTTCACAGACAGCTGGGCTGATCCCACAGCAGGCCAACTGTGAAGAGCACTTGCATCTTTGCGAATCTCTCTGAGGCTGTTGTCCCCTTGTGCCAAGCTTGCGTTAAGAAGGGATAATGCCATTTAGGTACACTTTTCAGTATCAGTAGGATGGATAGAATTCTAAAATAGCCAAAGATCAAGTGCCAGAATTTACCTGACAGCAACAAAGTAATATAATAGACAGCAAAGCCGGAAAGGCAGCCAGTAACCAGTGACTGAAGGAGTTCTGTTTCTGTGGATGAAATAGAGGGCATACCACCTAGGGCTTCTCTTGGTTTATATAATAAAAAGCTGTCAAGTTCTGGCAGAAAGCTCATGTCATACACTGCAAGGGAAATTTGTTTTCCTCCACCCTCTTCCAGCACAGCTGAGTTTTCATTGTGATAGCCCATCCATTGAAGGAAAGGTAGGGGCTCTGGAGGAAGACTCCTGCAATGTAACCACAAGACCAAGCGATAAATATCCCTCAGTCCTTTTTCAAAAGACGCACGGCCATTTACCACAAGCAACTATGTTTTGAATATGGGGGGTATTTGATAAGGGAAAAAAAGTGTGAATGTATTCTTGGGCTCTCTTATCCTTTACCAGTGAGCTACTTGGGGACTTTGAACTTCTCATCCTGTTTCCTCAGGCTCAATTTATGTGGAAACCTGACTCTCAGTGTGGTAAAGGGCATTACCACCAAATACATGGTAAAACCTACAATGAACCTAAAGCCTTAACAAGCATGTGATCATTTTGGCTTTCCTGTAAAGGAGCAAAATTAAGATGTGTCAAGTAAGCTTGGAAGTCAATTTGGTAAAAGAAAGTCTCTTAGTGTCCATCTGGCTTGTGACAACATAGATGGACAATTACAGCAACCATGGCTAAGAAGAAGGGGAAGTCAGCAACAGACTTCAGTTCCTCTAAGAATGAAGTCCGAATCACCACAAGTTACCTTGTCCTCTCTTAGTGCGGCCCCACAAAGAGGGAAACAGAAAATGGAAGTGGTGGAAATCAGTGGCGCTCTCAGGACGAGTTGTCGCACAGGCTGTCATTTGTCCACTAATCTCTCTGTATTGAGTTTTTGTCCCAACCCCTGGCAACACGCACCTTGAAGCATCCCTTAGCTTTGTTTGTTGTTGTTGTAAGTAGTACAAGCAGCTAGAGGCACAGAGAGAAAGAAAAAAGAAGGTTGAATTGGAAGCTGAAGTGGTCAGTGGCAAGGTATATGCCAGAAGTATGTTTTTCTTGTGAATTTAATTCATGTGCTCTTTAAAAAGATGAGCAGTAACTAGTTTATAATAAATTATTATCTTAAGAATTTATACCTATAATGTCTATTATCATTTTAATATTATGCAATTTTTTCCTTTACATTTTTATTCTGAACATTGTGAAACCTTCAGAAAAGTTAACATTTTCCCCAGACCCTTTCTTAAATGATATAATAATATTTTATTAATTGTTTAAGAATGTCATACAATGTATTTTTATCATATTCATACTCTGAAACGTTTTGCAGATTCACCCCCACTTCCCTACCCACCCAATTTCATGGTTTTTTTTCTTTCTTTTTTTAAGCCCATCAAGTCAAATTAGTATTACCCAAATATTATTGGATGTAGGGCCTGCCCTGGAAAGTAGACCAACTACGAAGGGTCATACCCTTAAAGAAAATGGAGTCTCCATTTCCCAGCAGCTATCAAATGTCAATAGCTCCTCGGCTAGGGATGGGACTTCATGCTTATTTTCGCACTAGGGTTTTAATCTGTCTTGGCTTTGAACAGAACTTTGCGCTATCATGATCATTGTGAATTGACTTTGAACAGATCTTGTGCTTGCATATCATTGTGAGTTTATATGTGCAACTGCCCTCTTGTATCCAGAAAACACTATTCCCATTTAGTCATCCACCACGTGTCTCTCTCAGTCTTTCCACTCTTCTGAGATGATCCCCATGCTTTGGGAGAGGGTATGTTGTATAGCTGTCTCAGTGAAGGCAGAACACTCCACAGTCTCTTATTCTCTGTATGTTGACAGTTCTCGGTCTCTGTGTTGATTTTTGTCTACTGAGAGAGATGCTTCTCTGATGTAGATTGAGCCATGCCTTGATCTCTGGGTATAGCAATAAGTCAATAGGATTGTTTTAAAACTTCCTTATTCGGCAGGATAATCGGGCTAATCCATCTAGTCACAGGTTCTTCGCACCAACAACTGCCAAGTATGGGTTCCATCTCACAGAGCAGGTCTTAAATCCAATCATAAAGTACTTGGTTACCCCTGTGGTGGTCATGCCACTATCGCAAAAGTGGTGATATTTTGCCAAGGCAGTTATTATTATAACTCACAGGATTTGCAGCTAGTTAAGATTGATGTTTTTTTTTTTCCTCTAGTAGTTTGCACAATACCTCCCCGCACTATGAAATCTAGCCAGTATGGATGAAGCTTGTCAATACCCACTTGATTTCTCCAATCTTTATGACTTAAGTATGTGGTATCTTCAGCAATAGGGTCTTAGCTTCAAGTTATAGAGAGTAACAGAGATCAATAACATAAGCCTGTTATATTTATAGATCTATAGGATCCCACTGGCCAGCCACACAGGAAGAGGCACCATTTTTTGGTATTGGGGTTTTATTTTCTAGCATGTGCTATCTTGTTATGGCATTGTCCTCCCATTATAGGGTAACTCCACTTAAATTCTATCTAAGTTATCTTTCTATTGCTGTGAAGATACATCATGGTCAAGGCAGTTTATAAAAGAAAGCACTTTATTGAGTTCTTACTTGCAGCTTCAGAAGGTGAGTCGATAATTACCATGGCAGAGGTCATGGCAGCAGCATTGGAGCAATAGCTGAGAGCTCACATCTTACCTGCCTCATGAGGCAGAGAGAGAGAAAGCTAAGTCAGAATGGTGTGGGCTTTTAAGTCCCAAAATGCCATCCATCACCACCCCCTGCCCCATGACACAACTCCTCCTACAAGGTCATACCTCTTAATCCTTCCCAAACAGTTACACCAACTGTGGAATAAACATTCAGATATATGAGCTTATGGGGCTATTCTTATTCAAATCACCATAAACTTTAAAAAAATATTTTCCTGGTTCTTATCCCTAATCCTTTCAGTATACACTTCCTTAGTTAAATACACCCATAACAAAGGGAATGTAGCTAAGGAAATCTGAACATTTTTAATTGTTCCTTTCTCCCAGACTTTTATTTTTCTCGAATCATTTTCAGTGGAGAAATAAAGCTGTTGTGGAGGTGGGGGGAAAACATGCACATTTTAATGACACCTCTCTGTGCTGCCTGAATGGAATTCTTCTTATCTACAGGGTGGTATTCTATCTCCTCTGGGTACACAGTTATGACTTAGGTAAATGTGGAGCAGCTGTGATGTGAACTTGTAACTTTTTGTTCCAAGAAAGTCTATGCATGTTAACTGTGTCTACAGATAGGGGAATAATGTGCAATGTTTTTCCTCACTGTATAAAAGAGAATAAGGAGATGATTTTTGTTACATGTGCTCTGGGCAAATTTGAACACTTATTTCAGATTTACCTTGATATAACAAATTGGTTTTGCAATTCTTTTCCACAGAGTTTAAACCTCATCAAACTGCCAACAATAACTATTTTATATCTTGAGGCACTTTGGATATTTGCTACATCTTTACATCAATTGAGTAATACACAGTTCAACTCATTGCTGACTGGACTGTCTTCAGAGTTTATGCTATATTTCTTCGAAATATTTTTCCACTTTAGTTTTACTTTGAAGGTATTGGTGTCTTCATTGTTTGTTTTTCATTGGTACTTTTGGAAATGTTGGTGCATTTCCTATTTGCTAGAGCATTCATTTCTCTGAAAGTAAGAGACTGCTCAAGATGTCTCCTTTTATGGATCCTACTTTTCAAAGCCTTGCTATAGATTCTAAAGTTGAAAAACAAAGACAATGAATAAGTCTAAGTTTAGAAGAGGAACATTTTAGAAAGATGTCTACAGGTTAATTTTCAGGGGAAATTAGTGGTATAGCCACTGGACTGTGAAAATAAAATGTGAAAACTTGACTAGGTTAAATATTCAAGCATGGCCTTATAGAATAGCCCTTCAGTTGGGCGTTGAAAAGGCAGACCAGTGAACCAAATTGGATCTCCCCTTTATATTCTTAAGATTAATGGAGTGTAGCATAATCTGCTTAAGGGGCCCCCTGGTAGTAAGATCAAAATCCATCCCTGGTGCATGATTAGGCCTTTTGGAGCTCACTTCTATGGTGGGACATCTAGCACAGCCTTGAGGCAGGGGGAGGGGCTTGGACATGCCTCTACTAAATGTACTTCCCCATGGGAGGCCTCTTACCTTCTTGTAGGAGGGAATGGGGATGGGTTGGGAGCGGGAGGCTGGGGGAGCATGAGGAGGGAAGTGGGGGGATCTTTGGTATGTAAAATGAATAAATTTTTTTATTTGGGAGGCCCCCAGGCAGTGGAACCAGGACCTATCCTTGGTGCATGGGCTGGTTTTGGGAGCCTGAGGACTATGCTGGGACACTTTGCTCAGCCTTGGTGTAGGGAGGAGGGGACTGAACCTGCCTCGGCTGAGTCTACCAGGCTGGGCTGACTCCCCAGGGGAGACCTTGCCTTGGAGGAGGTGGGAATGGGGGGTGGATTGGGGGGTGGGAGGAGGGAGAACGGGGGATCCGTGGCTGATATGTGAAATTAAGTTAATTATAAAATAAAAATACTATAAAAAATAAAAGATTAATGGAGCCATGATGTAATATATTTTTTGAGACTATCTTCCCTCAACCTCAGAGCAAGTATGTGATTTTTTTTTAAATGGGTCCATCATTGGCTCATATAGCAACTAAGCCTGAAATAGAACTTCCTGTTTTGAGTGGAGTAATGGTATTAAGTATGAGTGTGTCAGAAGGAGCACATAAAGACAGGAAAGTCAGCTGGGCAGTGGTGGCACATGCCTTTAATCCCAGCATTTGGGAGGCAGAGGCAGGCAGATCTCTGTGAATTCTAGGCCAGCCTGGTCTACAGAGTGTGTTCCAAGACAGGCTTCCAAGCTACACAGTGAAACCCTGTCTTGAAAAATCCAAAAAAGGGACAGGCTTGAAGTGTAACAATGTTCATGATGTTTTAACATAACCAAATGAAAACAATGATGTTTAAGCGTTGGCAAATGTGTACATTTCTGTGTACAGTGCGACTGCTGATTCATTCTGGAGTTCACAAGTACAGGGTCATCTTAAAACATTAATAGATTTGAACATTAAGACTCTGAATGTTACTAAAATGTACTTAATTTATATGGAAAAGGAGCTTCAAATTTCAATAGGTCTCCCAGGGCTTTAAACATGGCTTGTTACTCAGGAATATTGAGCAAAATAGGGGCATCCAGCTTTATATTATAAAACTGTAGAGATTATACCATAGCCTTTCCAGACTGTCATTCTTAGCATTAGCTCTTGACTTTACTCGTAATTGACATATTGAAAGTTTTCTTGTGAAATATGGTCTAAGAATTTTAGAACCTTTATTTTCCTATTTTACTCAAAAACCAAAAATGAAACATGATAATCCTAACATGATGTTGGCATGAAGCACACTTGTCTACTTCAGTATCAATCTGTAATACACTCTACAATGCTTACTGACCATTGTGGCTACAGCCTGGACTGTGTGAAATGCCTCTGTAACTTATCCTTAGCTGTGTTAGTCAAATTTTTACATTGATGTGGTGATATGCCTGAGGAATAGAACCCTTGAAAGCAGCAGGATCTGTTTTGGATCACAGCTCAGGAGTTTTGGTGTGTGGCCAGATGGGCCCTGGTCATCAGCTTTATGTGAAATAAAGAATCACTGTGCAGAGCTTGTACTGGAGCAAAACTGTTCACCTGTGTTCCGGGAGACAGATTGAGAGTCAGGGAGGAGCCACAGACAAGGTACATCCTTCCAAGTCTTACCTTAGGTGACCCATTTTCACCAACCCAGGACCTTCCTGCTGGTCAGCATCACCTAATAATGATACCACAGGATGCATCTTTGAGTCAGTTACATCACTGAGAAGTTCAGAGACCTTATGATCTAATCACTTCCCCAAAGTCCCATCTCTAAACACTACATTGGAGACCAGGCCTTCATCATATACATTTTGGACAGCCACTTCACTATTTAAACCAACATCCATTGACTAGTACTCTGTCCTGAAGCCATACTTCAGCAAGTGGTATTTTCCCCCCTTGTCATTTCTTTGGACACTATGTGACTGAGGACTCTTTTCTTTCTTTCTTTCTTTTTTTTTCCTGGAACACTGCTACAGTCTTGTTGGGGAGTTTAAAGGACAAGGAAATCCTTCAATGTGGTGAGAAACTTCATTTTAGAATGCCCATATGGTTTCAGAAGGGAAAAAAACTAGGCCTCCAAATGAGCAGCCTTTTCCAAATTTGCTGCTTAGCCAGCAGACCTGACCTCCTTGAGCTGTTGATGCTGTCTCTGAGTGTCAATCCGTTCAGGCTGGCATGTCTGTGTTGCTTTATGTCTTTGGAGTTGACGTTGCTCAGTAAACTGCCATCCCTTTGTGGGATGCTGCTGGGAACCCACTGATGTGTCTTCCCAGGTTGTGATTCCTTTCATTTATATTCTGTGATGGGTGCTCTTGCCGTCTCCAGCTCTACTTCGTATTAAAGGCAGAACCTTTGATTGCTCTAATAATAGGCTTGAAGTCAGGAGGAAGAGAGCTTTAACTCAGTTGGCATGGAGGGCAGAATATATGGTGTAAGGAATAAACAAAGACCTAGAAGGCTTTTGTCAGCCTAAAATACTCCCTGCAATTGTTTTTGATGAAATAATAATAATTATAGTGACGGCTAAGGCTTGCCACTGAAAACCTGTAATTTTTAACAGCTGTGTCACGACCATAACAACTACTGGCATGTATAAAATAAAATGTACGTTTCCCTGAACTGAGACTGCCTGTATATGTAAATACCCTATTACTTGCTGTGCCTGATTTTTAATTGTCAACTTACCTGATGCATCCTGAAAATTCATAGAATTTCAAAAGTTTTTTCTTAGGAATGCTGAAGAGATTTTGCAGACTGTAATTTCTTTTAAATAAATTAATAGACTTGATCTAAATATAGTTTATTAGGAAAAATTGGTTATGCATAGCTCCAATCATAGGGACCCTGCACACCTAGCATTAACTAATTAGTTATTCAATGGATGGAAATCTGCCCAGCACCAGGGTCGTCAAAGGACTCTATGGTAGGAGATGATATGTAAACGTCATCTTCACAGTAGCCAACTAGCGTATTTCCAAAGTTTATTTTTGCACTGCTTATAATTTATCAAAGAGGGATGGAAGGCCATCTGAGAGTCTGTTTAATATTTTGACAGATATTTCATGATATAACAGGATTTGCCAGATAAATGCCTACTACCTGCAAAAAGAACACAATTTGGTATAGTTGCTTGGTGTTGCGGGGAGTAAGGGAATCAGGTCTGTCTTGAGGAGCTTCAGTTCTGTTAGGAAAGGGAGGCATGCTAATTTGAGATAAGAACTTTAATCTGGAATCAACAAGGCTACAGATGTTCACAGGTGGTGATGTGCAGTCTGATGATAAAGGGAAGGCTTCAAAAGGAAGAATTTAGGACCACATGATGACAGGTACATGGCTTATTTACTTTTCTTGCTATCTGCTGTAGTCATAAAAGGATCTGGAGTCAGGGTCTGCAGGGAGGCAGTGCTTATATGGGAGGAGAGCAATATTGCTCAAAAGTAGAAGGGAATATTCAGAGTGGACAACACCATGGGTGGGTCTGATAGACAGATAATGAGTCTTGATTCAAGAGGAAAGGGGGAAAGAGGGAGGGAACTATGGACCAAGCAAAGGGAAGGAGAAGGGCTGTGGACAGGAGAAGAACCACAGTGTACTAAGCAGGGAGAATTCATTGTGGTAGGCAATCATGCACATAATCTGTATTCCCCCTGTTCCCAGCAGAATCAGATCTGGGATGTCACCAATTTTATTAGCAAATTCATACCAGAATGTGGTCATGTTCCTTTAATTCCTACGTTTTTTTCCTCCAGATTTTGTTATTATTATATATGTAAATGAAAAATTATGTGTCAATCAACAAAATGAACTAAATCCTTCCTCAGTTGGTGTGAAATCATAAATATGTTTGAAAACAATACTTCATGCTGGCTTTTCATAAACAATTTGATATCCCCTCACAGTCTGGATGAAGCTGCCTTGCTCGACAGGGAGATAGAGAAAATACACAATGTTGTGGCCTCTGGTCCTGAAATAAAAATAGTGGTTTGATTAAATGCCAGTTGGTTGTAAACGATAACCCACATAAACAGTGGGAAATCATTACACTTAAGCAGTGAATTCTAATTTAATTTTATGGCCTTTGGAAAGAAATCCCTCAGGCAGTCAGCAGAAGCTAAGCGATGGTGACTGAGCTGAGGTTTAGAGGGATTACAGTTAGGCTGGGTCAGCTCTGGGGTGCCTTATCCTTGCAGAGTGGAACTGTCCACATCCATTCTTCCCTGTGTTCTTCTGGTCAGGTCATTTTATGGTTTGGCCATTCCAGTGAATTTTATGTCTATGTATTTCCTTTACTCTGTTGCTGCATTTAAAATACCCCCATGAATTCAGTGCTTTCAAACTACTGTTTTATTATAAGTAATAGTTCTTTTCTCTTCTTCTTTCTCTTGGTAATAGAGAGAAATTCCACATTTTATTGTGTGTAATAAGTGCATTTGGTTGTTGCATTTACTTTAAAAATCGTTTCATTGCACATCTATTCTTTAACAGTGTGATATAAGTTTTGATGTAATTGGATCATGTACTCCTATTACTCTTTCCTATTCCCCTCTCACTTATTCTGGAATGCCCGTTAGTCCCTAAGAACGCCCCTTCTATTTTCATGACATTTTTTGTTTGTTTTGTTTTGTTTTTACAGGTTTTATGATCCACTGAGTTTAATTCGGATTTTTCACGTGAGCATATGTAGGAGGTTATTTACTGGAGCATGTGAAACTAGCCAGTGGCTCTGCCACTGAAGGAAGTGCCTCCCCCACCATTAATTGCCAATGAGTCCTTAAGGAGAGTTGGGGCCTCTAATTCCCCAGCCATGATGAAATGTTGATAGGATCATTTGTATGTAGGTCTTCTGAGGAAACCACAGCTGCTGTGATTTTGTGAGTGGAACGGCCATGTCATGTGTAGGACACAGCTCCATAGTCCTCCTCTGGTTCTAATATTCTTTCTGCCCCTTCTCACTGAATGTCCCCTGCACTTTGGAGGGAGTGATGTAGATGTGCTATTTAGGGCTAAGTTTTCATTTGATTTGAGAGGAATTTCATCAGAACTTAGCTGCATGATTTTTCTCCTTTCTAAGGTGTTGGTTGTATGGGGTCCCTTCATGATGTCTATCTGGTGTCTTGGCCAGTCTGAAGGTAACAAAGGAGAATTTACTCAAAAGCCTGCTATATTGAGGCCCATAGCTTGAAGACTGAGTTCACATAGATCTTTGTCTTTATTACATGACTGTGTCCCCTCCTAGTGTGGTCTCTCCAGCATGGCTGTAAACTTCTCACATGGAGAGATGGAACTCATCATTGTAAAAGTAAAACAGAGGCTAGAATATCATCACTTTCACTGTACAGACTGGTAATGACAGTGGTAAGTGACAGTTTAGCCTAGGTTCAAAGGGATGACACATATATTTCGTGTCTTGATCAAAGGCATTAAAGGGTTTGTTATTTATAATCCACTGGCATACACAAACGAGAGTTTTGTAGACAAATACATCTTGGAAAGACTAAAATGGTTGATGTGTGTAACAGTCAATTAACAATATTTATAGAGCGATTGTTTCTTCATGCAGTACCAAACAGGTAAAATTGAGGGAATATTACCAATGTGTAAATCAAACTTAAACCAATGAGATATGTTTCTTTATAAACATTGGATGTGCAGATTGGGTAATGAGCTGATGCCCTAGTCTTTTTGTGACTAGTTGTATTTTGCTTATGTTCTATAGTTGTTCCTCATTAACTTTGCTTGATGTGCAGGTTGAAATTTTATCAAACCATCAGCGGTATTCGTTGTTGGGTGCTGTGGATGTGTAGACCAGGCAATAGATGCAATATACACTGTTGTCTTGGCAGCACACATAGTTTAACAACCGTTCTGCTTCTTCTAATCCTGTTGAGCTTGTCTGTGCTGGCACTGACTGACAGCAAAGGCAATAACATGTAAAGGCACCTGCTGGCATTGATTGGGCTTTGCAGTCAGAGAAGACAAAGGGAGATTACTTTTAGCATTGTGTGCCAGGGCCGTTGATCTAATCTGATCTACACAGGGGCTCATATAAAGATGCAAGTTGTTTTAGGCAGGCATCTGGAGCTGTCTGGCGAGAAGAGTTATTATGTATCAGAACAAATTAGGCAAAATTAGTACAGCATTCAAATGGCACCAGCACAGGTGTAACATTGGCTGGCTGCTAAAATATGTCACATAGCAACACAATCACACTCATTAAGGAAGAATAAGTTACATAGACATGGTGTGAGAGCAGAAAATATAGGCCATTTGTTCAGTAGCCATGATATTACTGGATTAATTAGAACATGCCAAAATTTGCTTCCAAGTGCTTTTGAAATGTTTTGCATCAGAGGAAGAAAGACAAAGTAGGAAATGATGGGCATTTTCCCTAAGATCTGCTTTTGGATTTCTTCCCTTGTTTCTATGCTTCAGTTGAAGAAGCATTTATTAACTTACTCGTGTTTGTATACGTTTCCCTGTATTCACACACTCAACAGGATTTATTGAGGACTTGCTACTTACCAGGCACTGGGCCAGGAGCAAATGCTTGTTGGAGAGCAAAATTAGGCACAGCTCCAGTTTCGAGGGGCTTCTAGAATATTTATGGAGATAAGGAAATAAATATACAACATATACATGATACACATTTCAATGAAGAGCTCTGTGTAAGGTAAGCTAAATACTCATATTTGAAAATTACAGAATTCCAGGGTGTACAGTGAAGACTTTGCTTATTATTCTCCAGTTCAACCTGGTTGTTTTCTGTGAGGCAGCAACTGGATGACTCTCCAGAAGAGAAAATCCAGGAGCCTGCTTTCCTATTTCTAGTGGTTCTGTCCATACCATCAGCTATTCCTCACTGTTCTCTATCCAAATGGCAGGCAAGGGAAAGACCAAGAGGGTTGTGGGAGGGGAGTTTGATGAATCTGTCTTAGAAGTAGGAACCTTATTTCTGACCACGCTCTGTGTTCAGAATTCAGGCACATGGTCGTGTTTAGCTTCAAGGGAGGAGAGAAAGTGTAGTTGATACCCCAAAGGGTAATGGATATATTAGCTAGTTTCTGCCATGTGCTTGTAAAGACAAATTAAATTACAGATAAATGAAAACCTCTAAGATAAGATAAGGTCTTCAGGGAATTTATAGTTTTGTTGATGAACTATATGAATTAAATATTGAAATCATGCGCATGATTGATATTTAAAAGAAAAAATGGTAAGCTCTCAATGACTCCAACCAAGTCTTTCTGGATGTGAAGAACTATGTACCATGATGAAGCATTTGCTGAGATATTGTCTACTAAGTATCACAACTGAGTCACTTACTTGTCAAAGAGACTTGAAATGTCCAGTGCACACACTCCCCCTCATTGCACAGTTGAGTTGTGTGTTCTGTCTTCTGTTAGAAAAGTCAACCCTTGCACTTAGTGGCATTCATTCTCAGCGCTGAGCTTTTTCTGAAGGAACCCAGTCAAAGGGACTTTGATCCTTAACAGAATCACAGCTTTCTATTGGCCTGGACATCACAATCTGTCAGAGAGACTCAAGCAGAAGTTAGCGCCTGAAGTCTGTCCTTGTTTGATTGGTTTGGAGGCATGGGGCCAAAATTCTTTCCAAGATGGCTGGAGCTGATCTACACAGAAGAATTCTGGAGCCGTCTTTCTCAGAAGCAAGGCAACGTAACATCTGGCAACTGCTGACTGAAACTGGGATCATTGTACACTCAAGTTCTGTACTGGTTACAAGGACACTCTTTCAAAGGAGAAAAGATCTTTCAGTGTGTGTGTGTGTGTGTGTGTGTGTGTGTGTGTGTGTGTGTGTGTGTGTGTGTGTACACATACGCACCTGGGTGTGCAGTGCCAGAGGCTGACATTGGTGTTTTCCTCTGTTGTTCTCCAGTACATTTTTGAGACATTCTCTCTCTCTCTCTCTCTCTAACATATTATTTATTGATTTTTTTTTGGAATTTCATGTCATGCAACCCACTCACCTCCCTGTCCCTTTATCATAGGCCCCTCACAACTGCAGTGTCCCTACCCCAAAGGGAACGCCCCCCCCATTTAATTAAAAAAAATAAAGCAAACAACAACAGAAACCCCATCTCACTCCTCTGTCCTCTCTGCCTCTCCAACCCCTAGTGGCATTGGAAGCTGTGGTGCGTCACACATTATACCCTTTTGTCCAATCAGTCCCACCCACAAATGTTCATTGCAATGAGTCTTTGGTCTGATTCCTCTGGCCTCTGGCACACTGTCATCAATGGACCCTCACCAAAACTCCTCTTGGATCTCTCTCAGTCGCCCCAAGTCATGGAGATCCTGTGGCTATCGTTCTGCAGGACCAGTGCCTTCACACACTCCAGCAGGTCATAGATGGGGTAGATGTTGGGGTGAGCCAACACAAGACCCAGGATGTGGGTCTGCGTGGCAACTGAGCTGGTCAGTCTGGGCTGCTGGGACCACCCCTTTCAGGTGAGATGTGGAGCCAGCTCTCCTAGACCCATGCCATTAGGGCCAGCTCTCCCATGCCCGTGGTGAGGGGTGGGACCATCTCTCCTGAGTGTGGGGGCCAGCTCTCCCATGAAAGCCAGAACAGCTCTCCTCTGCAGTGTCCAGCAAGGGGCAAGGCCAGCTATCTATCCCAGGGCCAGTGAAGGGTAGGGGGCAGGCAGCTCAGCATGGACCTCAGATTTCAGCACAAATGGTTCCTATGACTCCCTGTGGTAACACAGGACAAGGACAAAACACAGACCCCAGCTGCAGCAGGACCGTGGACCCAGACATAGTCTTCAGCAGCAGGCCCTGACACTATGGTCCCGGGTGATAGCTCAGGCCACTCAGATTGGCATGACCCGCGCAGCGGCGGCACAGCTCTTGAACACCAGCATGGCTACAGGTTGCAGTCTAGACCCCAGGCCTCTGTGTGGCCTTTGGTGGCAACTTGGGCCATGGATATCAACACAGAACCTGTTGTTGTAGGATCACAGACCCAGACATGACCCTATGCTGTAGCCTGGGCCAGATGTCTCCCTGGCTCCGGGCGGCAGCGCAGGCTGCTCACATTGGAATGGCACTTGGAAGCAGCCCAAGACAGGTTCTCTTACTGAGCTTGGAGCTTGTTCTCTCAGCTGGACTGGCAGGCTAGCGACCTCCCCCCCCCCCCCCCCAGGATCTACCTGCTTCTTACCCCAAGCCCCTCCAGGACAGAGACTAGTTCACACTGGCTGATTTTTATGTGAGTGCTCAGATCCTTATGCTTTTGCCACAAGGGCTTTACCCAGTGAGTCATCTCCCACCTCCTTCGGCGCATATATGTGTGCATTGAGTAAATGCTTCTATATTGGAAACATTGAAGTTTGCCAGCGTCTTTTGTTAATTTCTGGTGTGAGGGGTCCTGTGAATTGGAGATATGGCTTATATGCACTTTGAATCACTAAATAAATTACAGCCTGTGTCTTATCCAGTCCTTTTTTTTTTGCATTGGTATGGCTTCTGAAAAATGATATATTAATAATATATAATACACAAATCAAGGGGTATGTAGAGCAGATACTGTAGGAATAACCTCTGGGGGAAGAGACAGGGATTAGGAAATGTCTCTGAAAATGCAGTTTGCCAATGACCGGCTTTCTGCTCACCTAGAATGTTCAATGGTGTGTGGACTGCTGGGCCATCTGCAGGTTTGTACAGACAACTTTTTGGCTCTTGATCTGGGATTCTGTGTGTCAGCCAGAGTTCCCTCAAGCTTAAAGAGCAGCTGCTAGAAAGGGATTGAGGAAAACCTGAGTGTAAATCATTAAATTGCCCCTCTCTACTTTCTAAGTAGATGTCAATTTTCAAAGTGAACATTTTCTAGTCATTCCAGATTTGGATCTAAGGAAAGCCTATCTTGATACACAGTCAAGTCAAATAATTTCCTTTTGCTTCTTTCAAATAACTAGTCAAATGGAATTGTTTGTCTGTAGTGATCGCTCTGGCCAGAGTCAGCTGTCCCGGACTATGCTTGGTGTTCCAAAGGTCTTATGAGACTCAGCTGTCAGGCCTGGAATATAATTGTGCCACTGTTACAGGTCACAGAAGAGAGTGCATTTTGCTTATGAGACTTTGACATAGTGTCAGTGGTGGCAGGGTTAGTCATACTCAACAATGAAGAGATCTTTAAGAAATTTCATTAAAAACCCCAAAGTTCTAAAATAACTCTAAATTATGAAATATTTATTTTTTTAAATCCAGTTTCATTTGTGGTGATGATGAGATGCAGAGTGAACATTTTTGGTACCACATTCTGATATAACACATTTATATAAAGATTTTTATTTGGACTTACACTTGAAATTCAGAATTTGAAATTGATGTACAGGGAATTATGCTTATAAACCAGTTACACCAGTACATTGATGATTTTGACTTTTTTGCTGATAACATTATAAAACACAGGTATTCATAGAACCTGTGGTCAATAATTAGTGTGTGCACGTCACCTATAATATATAATGTATACACAAAATTATGTAGACCTGATTTAGCAGTGTTTTCATAAAAGCAAAGTCTTAGTACATGGAAGTTTGTTACGCATTAGTGGAGTGATATGGCTACTTCAGAAAAGAGAGAGAAAGACAGAAATGTAATGTACAGATGGTGGGAATTCTGGTCTCCTATACATTGTCAGTTTGTGTGTTGGCAGTATTCTCTCTGAATGTTAAAGGCATTGGTCACAGAGTGCCACCAAATGTAAGAACAGGTATAATGGGTAGAGAGGCCCTGGGAATTGAGTCACATGAGAGACACAGTCAAGGGTTTCAGTCAGAGGAGGTAAGCAGAGACAAGCAGTAAGGGACATAGCAGGACACTATATTTTCACTTATTCTTGACACTTTGACCAGTTATGAGTCTCTGCATTAGCCACTTCCCAAGTATTAAGAAACTCCTCCGAGGAAAGCTGAGAGCCACACTTATCTATGGGCCTAAACATGAGGATTTGGAAGGTGGTTTGTTGAGAGACCCCCTTTTTATCAAGCTCTATTTCCAAACAGATGCTGTGACAGAGAAGGTGATACTTATATATTCAGCCCAAGGCTCATGCGATCCTGCATTCTCTAATAGTAGGCACATCAATCCAGTCTTTGCCCAGCAGAGACATTATCTTTATCATCATCTTCTTCCTAAGCAGCAATCAACCTTCATTTTCTCTATTTCCCAGAGCAATAGCAACAGATAACCCTGGAAAAGATCATTTAGAACATGGGCCTCTCAGCACCTCTATTCCCAGGGCATACTGCAAGGCAAGAGCCCAGGCCGTGCTCTTCTGATAGCACAGTGAGGTAACATTTTAAAATTAGCCATGCTTATTGCTTTGCCTTCTAGTTTTTGCTTTGTTTAGACTGATGGAGTTCTCCACTTTTGAGAGTATCACTAAGCTGGCCAGTGGAAAGGAAATCCACGCTTTCGTTTTTGTCGAATGTTTCCACTGATGTATGCCAGCAGATGAGGTCTTCCTGATGAATGAATTGTAAAGTCGCCCCCTTTAATTCAGATAGATGGCTTCTTCCTGTCCAAATAACATTTATTTGAAATTATAAATAACGTTATTTTTTTCAAATCATGGCTATAATTCATTCTGAAAAATGTGCTTTGTTTAATTCTTTCTTTAGCTTTGAAAATGTTGGTGCACTGTAATCAGTCCTAGGACACTGCTCACACTAATGTAAATGTATATTAAGTGTCTATTCTGCACCAGATGTTATTCCCAGAGTGCTGCCCACAGTAGTTTACTTTTCTCTCACAACAGTCTGAAGAAGGTACGATCCTCACCTGTCTCACAAATGTGAAACTGAAGCGCAAACGTAATAACTGTTTCACTTGACATCAAATTCCTGAGTTTAAGGATCATAATTATGGGTTCTATGGTTTCAACAAGATTTTTCTTTATTGCCTCATCTCCTTGAAAGATGAACACATTTAGGCACACATCCGAGATGGGAGCCTATGCAGTGCTGAACTATTGTCTGTCTGCAGCTCACCTAAGCGTCTATTAAAGCCGCACATTGTCTCTCAGGGGGAAGATGCCTCACCTCGAATGCACACAGCATTGCACATAGCTTCACACAGCTGTTTTAAATGATACATTCAGTGTCAGTAAATGCATCCATTTGTGCCATTGGAGGAGCTATCCAAGATAAATTCAGCTATTTGCTGTATTTTCCTTTGCCCTTTAGTGCTATTAAAGTTTTGGCAGCAGATTTTTTACTTACATATCGAATGTCCAGCGAGGTAAAAGCACGGCATCGGCGGCAGAAACGTGGGAGAACCGAGTTGTCACTTACTTTGTTTGCCCTTTGCTCCATCTGTCGTGGGAAGATAGGATTCAGCCTGATGAAGAAGACAGACTGGAGTCAGGCAGCTGGGGTTCAAATCTTGGCACCCCTCAGGGAATATTTTAAAATACTTAGAAGGTATTGCTAGACTAACCAGTCAAAACGAGTATGCTCTGAAACAACCAGCTCATGGCAGCCTTTCTGTCACCACTTAGTAGCTGTGTCTTTGTGTGTAGCAGGAGGGCCAGCATAGTCTTCATCTTAGATGTGACGACACTGGAACCCTTAGAGCAGTGTTTGGTGGACAGAGACAATGTTAGATACCATAGCTATCATAGTTACTAATATGTGAGAGCATCAGAGCTTTACATAAAGTGTCTGCTGAAAGAACCAAGGGAATATCTCATTAAACTTGAGCCCAGTGCAAGACTCTCAGGGCTACTATATGCAAATAGAAGAATTATGATTTAGAGAAGTTTAAAAAATTTTGAAGGCCATAAGACATACAGCAACGGCATCCAGCAAGTATTAAATAACATGTTTTGCTTGTTGAGGTTTTAAAAAAAGTACCAACCACCCTTTTAGATAAAAGAAAAAAGAAACCTCAGAATTTTATATTCTAAGGAATACTAGATATACAAGATATTCCAAGGACTACTGTGGCAGACTTTTGGCTGGCTAATCAACAAGAGTGTGATGTCGCCTCCAATTACGGGGAACCTGATTTGGGGCACCCAGGTCAGCCTGGCGTTGCTGAGTGCCCACACCACATATGGAATGTGTTGGCTTTCGGGAGTCAGGCTGGGGATGGATAAATGGATAAAGGAGATTTGTTCAAAGAAACGTGACTGGGATTGTAAATAACGAGTCTAAAAATCAAGTAACGTAGAGAGAGAGAGAGATAAGGGGAGAGCTTGTGTGTGGTTTTCAGATGTCCAAATAACTCAAGTGTGGAGGCGTTTGCTCAGTGTGCTCTGGCAAGAACAAGACTGAGGCAGATAAGGGGACTCACCACTTTCTGGGGTGCTGGACAGTTCCTGGGCATCACTGACACGTTTAAACTCTGCTAAAGATTCGCTGTTAGTGTTAATGATATGCTCCTCAAGATCTCACTCCAAGCCTCCTTTCAATGTTTATGTCCCTGTAAAGACACGAGGATGTTGGGGGATGGGGTGACTTGACTGCCTAATTAACAGTCTGCTGAGCACCCTTGTTGCTCTGTGTGCCTTGAGCAAAACCCTCTTCAAGTCAAGCAGCCAGATAGACCACAATTACACTAACGCTGGCCGTTCTGAATGCTCCATGAATGCCATGGGGAAGCTGGAAGGTGAGAGCAGCCAACTAGACCACAATTATCCTAACCCTGGCTGTTCTGAATGCTCCGTGAATGCCATGGGGAAGCTGGAAGGTGAGAGCAGCTGCTTATTCTTGTGCCTGAGGGTACAGCCCCAGCCAAGACTGCTTAAACAGCTTGAGCTGGACTTTTCCTGCAACCCTTTTCACCTGAACAAGAGGAGCACTTTCCCCAGGTGGCCTGCACCGGGATTGCTGTGACTGGTACAATGAGCACAGTGTCGTGATTGGTAGAAACGTCAATAATCCTCTGCATGAAAGGTTTGCTCTTCCTGGTGCAGACCCACAGTCTCTGGCTATATAAGCAGGCTGTGGGGCTCAGTCGGTCGGTGTGCAAGCTGGGAGACATCTTCCCATGCCTCCTCACCTGGTGTTGCAACCTGAGGTCCAATGAAATAGTTCTCTCAAGTGGTCTTTGCTTAAAGTAGATACTTTTAGTTGAATCGGCTGAGCTGGTAACCTGAAGAAAGATGCAGTGCCAGCAGAGGCAACACAGTGGCTGTGACGGTGGCAGCAGGGTGGCAGTGGCAGTAGCAAATGAGCATCAGGGCAAGCAGAGGCACTGAAGCAAAAATGAGGGGGGCCGCAGCTTCGACAGCCACCACCGAGGGGAAACATGGAGAATGGTGGCAGGTTGTGCCGAAGACCAGGGAGCCATGGCAACCAAGAATCTCTGGTGATCAGCCAAGATGGAGCCGCAGGAACCTGCAGAACCTTGACTAGTGGGCAGAAGAGGAGTTGTGGCAGTGAGCTGGCTGTTGGCCTAGCGAGCTGAAGACTTGGGACTGGACAATTGGCCAGCCCAGCTGTAAAAGTGGCAAAGCAACCAGCTGTAATGGCAGCTCCAAGAGGAGAAGCCTCAAGAGCAGGGCACTACCTTGGCAGAGACATCAGCAGCCAAAAGGCAGTAGGAACTGCCTCTTCAGTGGTGGCAGCTGTGACCGTGGTCATTGCAACAGGACATGGCCGGAGAGTTGAAGTGACAGGCAGAGCAGAACCATAGGGAAGAGCGGCTGAGAGAAGGTAGAAGATCCAACGATAGAAAGATATGAGGAGACATGGAAGAGAAACCGCTAGCCCCGACTGAGGAGAGTGGTCCAGAGTACTGTCACTTCTTCAGGGCCATGGGTCCCACAGACGCCTAACACAGGAGCTGTAACCCTGGGTGCCATCAAGAGCTAAAGAATACCAGTTTCTATTCCTGAAACCTGTACTGCCAGTTGAAGAATCCTAACTGCCTTGCCATACACAAAAGCTGCGACACTTACACAGCTAAGTTTCCTAGTACCCGCGGCATGCACAGGAGTTGAGACACTAGACAGCACCACTTGCCGCTGCCCCTGCCCACCTGCTGCTCTGCTCTCTGCTGCTAGATATCAAGGCTGTGTTACCTGTACTCTTAAGTACTGTCACCATCTACCCATGATTTCTAACTGGTTACAGCCAAAGCACCTTGGCAAAGCTGACCGGTGACAGGACCAATCCATGGTTAAGAGTCCCGAAAAGACAGACACGAGTTCCACATGAAACATGATCTAAGTTATATCTGTAAATTGTCATATACTCTTTTGACTTGTTAAGAGCAGACTCTGAAGACAGTGTAGGCACCCTTGTCTCACACTCAAGCATGCTTATCTTAATTTTCCTCTAATATTCCCATCCTGGGGCAGGCTGCTCTCCTGGCTCTGTAAGAGGGAAAATGCCAAACAGCCACGGGTATTTAAAATATGGCACCTCTGAGAACCACTAGAAGTTCAACCATTTCCAACAGAGATGCACATTGTTTATCACGTTATTAAAATGCGTTTGTTGGGAAAAGGAAACTTAAAACTTCAGCCAAGGGATAGAACAAAGTTCTGCCTAGGACCTTCAGTTGGGAACGACAGCGGCCATTGCGGTGGGATACCTCCCACCACTTTTGTAGGATGTTGTAAGTGCCCAGCTTGAGATTGCGTTATGTCTCTGCTGCTTCCTGCTTGCTCTTTTGCTTTCCTTGCTATATGACTAATAAACTTACTCATTCAGAACTTAAAGTATGAATATCATAGATCGTTTTCCAGACAACGTAGCCCTCTCTCAGTAGATACACCTGCCCAGACGGCAAAGGGGGTTGTCCTTCAGTGGAAGCATCCAAGACCAGAACAGAAAGTGGTTAGGACAGAATGCTATAAAATGAAGTTTTTCAGGTGAGAGAAATTGTTCATCTCTTGCTTTCCAAATCCAAATTCTTTAAATCTATAGTTTTAAGCTATGAACCAAGTTAATTATGAAAGCAAGTATAAGGAAGAAAAACAGTTATTGAATGTGAGTAAACATGTTAGTTGATTCTGACAGATTTAATTCAACACAAGGATTTTCTAGAAAACGAAACTATAGAAAAACAGGATAATTTTCCTTCTGAGGAAGTCTGTCTCCTTTGGAGGTGGTCAGTGATGAAACAGCCATGTGTCCTTAGCAGCTGACAAGAGCTTACACAACTTTATTCTCCTAAGTGAGGGATGCTGTGTGAAAGACTCCTGAATTATTTTAAGACATACTAGAGGAAGCCAAAATCTTCTATTTCCAATGGCTTTATTTTGTATTATTTCTGCTTTCTACACAGGTACACTATTTTGTTTGTTTGGGGGGGTTCAATATTGAATTCTCCCCATGACTACCCCAGAAATACCTTTTACTGAAATCAAATCAATGCTATATGAACCAAACATGATTACTCTTGCAGAAGGGACTTATTGATTTTACCAAACTTCTTAGTCGACTTGGATGTTTTTATTAATATATCTTTTTGATTCTTGATAATTCTTTGTTTCCAAGTCTTATAAATGCAGAAGATGAAAGTGGCAAAAGTATCAAGACTTCATACACTCACAATTTCAGAATGTATTTGATTATAGGGTTTTTTTTAAATATTTGGATTGCAAGTTAACTTTAAAAGGTTATAATTATCATCTCCAGAGTATATATGATTAGGTCATAATATATTTTTAGTCACATTTTTCTGTCGGGAAAGAAACATGTTTTATTATGAGAAATCCACTTTAGTCTGCTTAAGGGGTATCAAGGATTTATTAAGGTAATAAAGGGGAAGGCACACTCATGAATACAGAACCAAGTGAACAGCTGCCTTCCATTCTGCGCAGGAGTGGATGGATCCAGGCATCTGAATCCACCCCAAGAAGAAGAAGAGACATGCCCCCGCTACCACCTCCTTTTAAGTGATCAAACACATGGATCAGAAACCACGCCCTAAGGCTTATACCTCAAAGCTGTTTGGTGGAACAAATTCCCACCACACTTCCCCTTTTTGTCTAAATAAGAAGGTTCTAAACCCAACACAAAACTATATACAATAAGAACAATTATCAAATAATGTCCAGGAGAGAAAAAGGGTAATAACATAAAGAAAAATGGAACTACAACCAACAAGAACAACATCAAGCAAGAACCATATACTAGATGTCCAGAACACAGGTAAATGACAAAATATAGAGATTATTCCAATAGCTTTCTAATCCTGAAGAATCTAAATCTAGCACCTGATATGTTCTTAGCTAAGATACGAGAGGATTCTAACTGTAACCATCTAGTCTATGCATAAAAGAGAAAAAAAAACTTACTCATGAAGAGAAAATTAATGACTGCTTCATAGATTACTTTCCTAAGGCTGTTACAACAGATCTACCTTGCCAGCATGACAGAGTGTCCAAGGAACTTGAATTGGCAATATTCCATGTTTCCTGATTCCAAGTAGTTTTGTCCTTGATGGCTCCTTCTCAAGAAGGTTCCTGGGTTTAGTAGTCTGAATGACATGAGGTAGGCATCAGGTCTTTGTTTGTTTGTTTGTTTGTTTTTTTCTTTAAAGGCACCTGACTGTGCTGAAGCAGTTGTGTTCAGACCAAGTCCCTACACTGTATATGTGGTTGGTAAGAAGTTCAGGGTTTCCTACAGCTGGGACTGACAGCTTCTTAACATCGAGGCTAAGTATACTCCCTAAATGTACCTCATGTCTGAAGTACTGGATATCCCTACACCCCACCCCCACTCCCTTACCAGTCTATACCAAGGAGCCAGCATTGGAGATATGGGCACCCTGCTTTGTGCTTGTCTCTGTGTTGCCCTGTTGCCCTTCTGCTCTAGATAGCTTTCCCATCACTCATTTGTTGCTTTCTAGAGCTCTGCCTCTTTTTCTGCTCCTGGAAAACATCCTTTGTTGTCCCCATTCTTCTCACTCAGAGTCATGACAAGATGTAGCTGTTCTGTCACATTGCTGTAGAGTCTCCCTTTAAAGCATTGTGCCGCCACCACTCCTGCCTCATCTCCCAGACTCTCTGCTCCCCACAAAGCTGAATTTATTGGCAGCTAAATGATATATCCTTTTTTTTTTTTGAGGCAGGGTTTCGTGGCTGTCCTCGAACTAATAATATATAGTCATTTCCCCATCCTCTCACACCTTAGCCACCAGCATTCTACATTCTGTGTTTGATTTTATAAAGAGATGGAATCATGCACTTGTCTTCTTCTATTTGGCTTATTTCAATGAATGCAATGTCGTCCAGGTTCTTCCATGATGTAGCACAGATCATCGTTTTCTTCCTTTCTGACTTTGATAGTGTTTTATTGTGCCTGCGTTCATTTTCCTTATCCATTAATCTGTGGACGAACCCTTGAATAGTTTCCGTATTTTAGCTATTGTGAATGACATTGTTATAGATGTAGGTATAAGCTATATGCTATGTAGCACATGCTATATTTTGATGTACATTTTTATGTTGTTTGTACCTGTTGTGAAATTGGGGTCTTGAAACATCCTTATTTTTGCTTGCTTAATTTATTTCATATTGTAAATGTTTTCTTGTAGCACTCATTAGCTTCCTACACTTTTTGTTTTAGTACACCAAAATAATTCCAAAAAACACTCTATTGATGAGTGAATTGCCGTATGTTCCCCTCCATTTGGCTTTACTGAAGCAATGATAAGCTTCATTATATAGGAATCTTTGGTTACACCACATCTTGTTTCCACAATGTGAAACCTATGTTAGAAATGGAAATAGATTGGCTCCAGGGGCCATTTTTTTCATTTATATGTTTAATTCATACAGTTTCATATATTGAGTAGTAAATAAGTACACTGAGCACTTAATAGATCAACCTAACTTTAGGGAAGACATAGTTTCTAGCATTTAATCTCCTTTCGATATTTAATATATTGAGTTCTGTATATTAATGAAGGTAATGGGAGAGTTACTGTCCATATTAGACATGAAAGTTAATGTTGACTGTCGGCTTGCCTGGACTGAGAGTGGAGCTCACCTGCCTTCACAGGGTATGTCTTGCCCATAGCCCCTTCCACTGCTTCCTCACCACATGGTTAGGAGCTCTGCTCTGCCTCAAGCTCTCCACTGGGATGTTTTCTCACTAGGACTCAAGATCAACACAACCATGGCACGTTGGATTGAAATTAATCCTTTCCCCCTTAAGTTGTTTTTCCCAGGCATTTTGTCTTAGGAATTACCCTGAGTCACACAATCATGGAATCATCTACCTTTGTTCT
Organism: Peromyscus californicus insignis; assembly: GCF_007827085.1. Classification (NCBI taxonomy): domain Eukaryota; kingdom Metazoa; phylum Chordata; class Mammalia; order Rodentia; family Cricetidae; genus Peromyscus; species Peromyscus californicus. The sequence continues at coordinate 55,651,827 of NW_026294595.1, forward strand.
TAAGCAAATATTAAGTGTGGCTCATTTCTGTCTTCTCCAACTCCTTTCATGCTCACAAGCTGTGTTTGATCTGCATCTCCACAAAGACACCAGGGAAGACAAGCAGAAAGCTTGTCGTACCTAAGGATTTAAGGCTTTCTTTCCATGCTGACTTGAATTCTCAACTTGACCAGCTGTGTATATGAACTACAGACTGTTCAATGTCATTACTCATTTATTAAAATGAACATCTCAAAGCTATACCTTGGGGGGCTTTAACGTTTTAAGGCTAAATTTTCTGTGTGCATTTTCAAGTTGAAGCATTTAAATCTATTTTGATTAGGATCATAAAATAAAAGGACAAAAACATGAATTAGCAAATCAGAAGCAAAACACCCCAGAGCTGCTGAGCTGGCTCTGCAAATAAGGACACTTGCTGCTGAGCCGGACAACCTGAGTTCCACCCCTAGGACCTCCATGGTGAAAGGAGAGAACTGACTCCCACATTACATATCTCCCATGGCCTATCCCTCTCTATGCACCCAAATAAATAGATGTGATGTGATACTTGCATGTGTGTGTGCCAGCCCATTTGTGTATATATGACTAAAATTCAGGCTTTGGGGCAATGTCCATCTAAAAAAACATGTTTTCCTCATTGCTACTGATTATGCATGGAAAGCTGGAATGGATCTGTTAGATTATGTGCATATATCATATATCTCTTTGTGTGTTTTAAAGAAAAGCCAAATATCTAAAACGTTTTGAATACAATATTCTGACTTTAAACTTTTAAATTATACATGCTCATATGTGTCTGTGCAAGTGCCCACGGAGGCTAGAAGAGGTGGTCACATCCCCTGTGCCTGGAGTTGTGAGTTGCCCAGCATGGATGTAAGGAAACAAACTTCTGTGCTCTGCAAGGGCAGAGCTTGCTTTCTCCAGAGCCATCTCTCCAGTCCCTTAAGTACAGAAAGCAAATGAAATTTACAAAGCATGTCAAAAGCACCATTTGTAAAACAAAATAACATGATTGGAGAGAGTATCGCCCTTTGCAACCTTAGTATGTAGCTTTAGTTTAATTTTGACTTTCCTTCAATGGAGTGGCCACGATGTAGCAGAGATCACTGGTGCTGTTCAGTTTGTTTGGTAGACTGGGTTTCAGTTTGCCACTGCTTACCCTTGAATAACCCAAAGCTACTCAGCCTGAGGGATAAAAATCCTGTGCTAAAAATGTTGTGAAATTCTTTCAAATGGGAGCTCACAGTTGGTCAGCCTTAAAATTGTAACGTCAGTTTAAATCTCTCCTTTGGCACTCAATCAATTGCTTTTGTCTTTCAGTGACTTCAAAAGGTCAAATGAAGAATTTCATTCTTTGCGTACATAAACACTCAATCTTACTTATTTGAGGAAGACAGCATTCCAGGCTAGTAATTTAAGAGGAAATCATTATGTTAAATTAAGACATGAGTTGATTCATTTGTAAAGAAAAGATTCAATAGGATTTATCTAAAGTACTTGATTTAAGTAGTTCCTTTTGTATGGAGATTAATGGTAAAATTTTAGCACTTTAATTTTCCTTTATGAAATTTTGTTATTTTATTTTTCTAAATATATTAATATTATAACAATTCTCTCACATATAATATCTTTTGAAAAGTCTAAAACATGTTTAGGGTTTTGTTACTCACATTGCAAACTGGGATTCTTAATTTTTGTTATGGTGTTTAAAGATGGCAATTGGGATTAAGTTGATATTTCCCAGAGTTAATATTAAAATAATTTTATATAATAATGTTATAGTGTATGGAATTATTACACAACATGAGTAACCAGAGTCTAAATATTGAGTAAAATTTACCACTTGTTTATGTGACATTGACAATGTAATTGAGTTTCTTCAGTGTGTACAATGTCAATCACGGTACTTATCATTGAGTTATCTTCACTAGTTCAATTGTCACTCGAAAAAAACTGGTCTGCTTTTGACTAAAATTGATTCCTTTGTAATAGCCAACAACAATTCTGCTATTCCTCAGAGGGACTCCTTATTTCTGGTCCAGTCAAAATATACAAAGAGCTATTGACTAGAGAATAACTCAAGCTCCAAACTTGTAATGGAACAAGAGAGAATTTAAAGAAAAATATTGACAGAAGAGGGTGTTAGAAAATTTACACCTCTATTGTGTTCTCATGCCAGCCAGTGGCTTCCCAGAATACACTTGTGTGAAACAGTTGAGAAATTCTTGGAAGAGCAAAATAATCATGGCCCTTATGGTCGATAAGGTTATTGCTCAGTTGTCATGCTGCTAGCACCCTTTCAGACTGGGTAAGTTTAGGGGGAAGAGATCATCTGTGGGATATTATATGAATATATACCTAACAGGATTTGTTTGGCTGTCTGAGTATAAGTTAGGAGAAGTAGAAAAATTCAAGTAGCACCTGAAAACTTTTGCTTAAGGAGCTGGATGTTTCACGGTGACGGTGACTCATGCTGTAATGGTGATTCCTAGAGAAAGGCCATATTTTATAGGCGGTAGACAGGAAAAATCAAGAACTCAGTTTTGTATTCGTTAAGATTTAAATAACCATCACTTCTCGGCCTTTTGGCTAAGATCAAGTGAAGATTTAAATAACCATTAGACATTGTAGGACAGGCATAAGGAATCAGAAAAAAGTCAATCTAGAAAACTAAACTTGGAAGCCATCAGCAAAGATAGAATCAAGAGGCAATGCCTCAAAATTACTTTTTTATATTAAATATAAAATACATTTTATATTTAAGGTCTCATTTGGTTGTAAGAGCCCTATGGTCCGAGAAGTGTCCCAAATAGATGGCAATATACAAAAAAGTAGGGAAAGAAAGGTGAAGCAGTAGATAGAAATGTGAAGCAATGAGTGGTGTCAGTAGAAATGGGTCTTCAGAGAACTCAATTTCAGGGAAGGAAGGGCAGGCTTTGAATGTGTGCTCGTCCTCATTTTTGATTCCCAGTAGCTCTGGACTTGAGAATTGCACTAATTTCTCCACAAGCCTCAGAAGCACATCCTTTCCCTTTTTGAGGACACTTGTTATCTTGAGGAGTGTTGGTGCAATACTATAGGAATCCTTGGATGCCCTTGTCAGCACACAGGTTTGTGGAATCCACATGCAGAAGGGTCAGGCCCTTACAGCTCCATGGGCTGGACTTCCTGCATTTTAAACAGGTATCCTTGGGAATTCCAACAAACGGGACCTGTGATCACTCTCTGAGCAACTGTGATGTAGTTCTGTTTGCTATTTGTGAATAGATGGGAATCTGAACCCTGTACATTTTACAGGGTGTTTTTTTTTTTCCAGAAAAAAGATATTGTGTGGGTATTACTCCGCTGGTATCAGAATTATATGTAATCTTCACCTTTGCTCCCCTGCCCCAGTTTTAGAAAAAGAAGTAGAGTTTGAAATAAAAGTACAATAATGGTTTTGTGACTGTGAGGGTTCTTATTCTTATGGTGAGGAGGGGGAACATGGTTTATTTTAGATAGCAATCCTAATATTCCATCTGTCCCTGTAACTGTACATTTCCAAATTAAAATAATAACTCTGATAATCTCCCAAGGAAACATTTGAAGATTGTGAGCATATTGTCAGCAGCACCAGCCTGATTCAAGGACCAGTGACCCAGGCAGGCTCACCCTCTCCTCACTGAACAAATGTTGACAGAAACCCCTTTGGAAGAGAGTTTGAAGTTCCAAATAAGACAACTGTAGCTAGAAGTTTTCCTGTGTCCCACCTGGCCCATGGTCAGGACAAATCTCTCTCATCCACCAGTCCTTCAGCTGCTTGGACCCAAGTAAACACACAGGCTTATATTAATTAAAACTACTTGGCCATTAGCTCAGGCTAACTATTGGCTAGCTCTTACAGTTAAATTAACCTATAATTCTTATTTATGTTTAGCCACGTGGCTTGGTACCTTTTCTCAGTTCTGCCTTCACATCTTGCTTCTTCTGTGTCTGGCTAGTAACTCCTGCCTCAGCCTTCCTTTTCCCAGAATTCTCTTCTCTGCTTCTCTCACCTATACTATACTTCCTGCCTGGCTACTGGCCAATCAGCATTTTATTTATCAACCAATTAGAGCAACACATTCACAGCATACAGAAGGACATCCCCAGCAGACAACGAGAGTGTCAGTCAATTAGAAATCCCTGTTGTCCATGTCACCATCGAACAACTTAGACCAATACCAGCATTGGCTACATCTTTTATACTCCTAAAATGGGTGGCTCTTAACTGGGCATCTTCTGCTGAGTGAGTTTATAAATGTCCGGGTGTTATGAAATCAGGACTGAGTAGAAATGACAGCTTTAGTTACAATTCCTTCTTTGCTTTTACTCTGGAATACTGAATTCCTGAACTTCTTCAGGATTCCTATTCTGCCATCCTTTTTTTCCTGCCTAAATTTCCTTTTGCCGTATCTGCTCAGCCTCAGCCTGTGATCTTTTGTCTAGCTTGGAGAAGTGTGACCTGGCTGTCCCTAACCTGTCACTAATCTGACTGTCAGTCACTCATCTGTACTGAACACTCTTCTGAGATATGAAGGGAAAATAAGACATTCCCTTAATTTTATAGTCTTTGATTCAGAGGCAGACTTCAGCATAAGCTAATTGAATCTAATCTTTGTTAGACTCACTCGCTTGGGCTACCTCCAAAGGTTAAAGATGGCTTTGGTGTTGGTTGACATGCTGGTATGGTTTCAAGTTTACAAAGAAAAGAATTTTAACCATACCCATTAAGATTCTTAATTTGCCATAGATGCTCCCAGAATAGCTATTATGGAATTTGGGGATCAAGATGAGGGAAGTAAAGTGTGAGGTATATTTACTTTGGAGATCTTCTGGCCTAGTGTCTTACTGCCAAGGTTCTGATGGGCCTTTCACTCTTAGGCTTATGCCCAGATTTCAGTACCAGTATTTAGGTATGGAAAGAACAGGTTGTGCGGACTGGTCTATAGGTAAGTGCCAAGGTGTATTTCAGGTGAGCAGGTCATTTAATAGTGCCAGCCACTTGGACAGTGGAAAAACTGAGATAAGCAATCCAACAGCAGCCCACATAACAAAAGACATTCCTTACATTTATGATCTTTATAGGGGAGAGATATCTGAGTTTAGAGGATTTCTCTGAGTTTAGCAGATTAGTGAAGGTACAAGATCGGATGTTAGGATGGGACTTGTGAAAGTAGTCCTGTGGCAATACCCTACCTTGGGGCTGCTAACTGCTGGACCTCATCAACTTAAGGGAAGGACTAGAGAGAACAGAAAGTGTGGCTGAAACCATCTACAGCAGCTAAGAGTGATCATCTAACAGTGACCTTACATTGCCTATACCTTGGGAGACAAACTTCTGATGTGCCTGCCACATCTCACATTGGTAACTCAAAGTATGATTTGCTCTTAAAAAGTTGTTTCCTGGCATCTCAGCAGAGAGGTTAAAGGTTAGAGGTCACACCTATTTATAAGTTGATGAATAGGGAGGGTGAAAATATACAAAGCCAGAAGTAGCCTGGGATGAATTATTTTGAGTAGCAGAGGTGTAAGCACTGGATTCTGTTCTCATTTACATCAGGTCTAATCTGAAGTTCTCTCCTGTCAGGGATGGCCTTAATAATGAATACATACAATTACAAATGTATTATGCATATCATATTTTAAGAGATAATGGGATTTATTAGAATTCCTAGTAGAAAGGTACAAACCCTAGGCAGCACTACAAAGAGAATATATGGAAATGTGAACAACCATCATTGTTGCATCTCAATTATCAATAATGAAAATACATCTCAATTCGCTATTCTAGAGGAGAGACAACTGTCATTATGCTTTCTTAGTGGAAAATGTTATTATAAAATCATGATCTCATGAAGAGGTAACAAAAGAGTGTATCATTCATTATCTCTGGAAAATGATTCTTTAGCTTGTATGTAACACATTTACAATTTTGTTTGTGCTTTTTCTCATCCCTTTAAAATTAACCATTTTTTGTGATTTGTTCCTTTGCTACAAGGAAATATTTATTTTGTACTAAATTCTGTATTTGTGATTTTTTTTATTGTTTGGTAAAAGAGTTCTATGAAATGAAGCATAGCTCTGTGTTCGATGGAACCTGGGGATGACCTTGTTTATATTTTCTAACAATTTTTTTGTCTTAGTTTGTAGTGACTTGAAACTGCTTTGCTTTCTCCCTGATTAGTAGTTATCCCACTGACAAACAGTGGCTGGGTCATAGAGAAGATCTGGAAGCCATGGGAATTCTCAAATACAAACATTTCTAGCAAGTTGCTACAGAACACTTGACAACTCAGGAATTTTAGGACTACAGGAAATGATGGAATCTCTGGTAATAATTGTGTGAGTTTATGAACAATTTACACAGTTTCCTTCCACTGGAAACTCAAAACATATTGCTGAATATGTTGAGATCAATAAGATATGAAATGTACCCTTTACTAGACAGGTGTTTACTTTAGTCATAGCACAAACTAAGGCACAAGCATGTAAATGCAAAATTTTAAAATACTTTCCCAATGATATTAAACAGAATAGGTAGAATGATGCAGTTTTTTGGCACAGAAATCAATTACTGCAAGTCTCCAACTCACATTCTTTCCCTGAGTACATCTGTCAGAAATCTGTTGACATTTCATAGGCAAAAATCAAGATTGTGTGATTCCTCTTTTCAGGACTGAAAGGTATGAAGATCCGTGGAAAGAGGCATGTCAGAGAATAAGCCGAAGCGTTCTGTTATTTTATAACATTAGATCTTCTTCCCTGTCAAACCTGTCACTTGTGTCCTGACTGTGGCTGAGATGATGAGAACAAAATGGAAATAAAGACATGGAATGCAGGCACTGGGAATTCAAGAAAGGTGAGAAGTGCCTCAGTGCATGGTGCCAACTAGCACCTCCTTCTTCAACAGCCTCTCACCCTTCCAAACCATGTAGGGACTCAAGGGCGGTGGCATGTGAGCTCCTTCTGTTAGTCACAAAGCAAGACAGGTATTTTTAGAAGCAAATTCTTATATTAACAGACTATCAAAGTGTCATTTCTGTTGCTTTCCACTAACTAAATCTTTATGCTGTAAGCTGAGCATCCCCAGAGGCATCACAGCCCACCATTTTAACCTTTCCAATATGTGCTCAATGAATTTGTTCTAATATTTCCTTCTGAACTTCAATGGAGCATGCTCAAGAATGTGCCCATTGCTTTACTGTTTACCACTATGAGTAGGTATAGATTCCACTAATAAAATCCCTATGCTTCATTTACTCAGAGAGGATACTGCTTTGAAAGGACTCCCATGCACCCTGGCCTGCTGCAAATAATAAGGTCTTTTCACCTCTTAAATGTCTTGTCCATTTTGGTTGGGATCTGTACTCACCAGGGTGTGAACCTATTGCATTCAGTCACACTCAGTTGAGAACATTTCTCCTGGTACCACAACCTAGTATCAGCTACCTCATTAGTGCCTCCATGTTTGTTTCCCCTCCTGCTTGGAGACTGCCTCTTGGTGCTCATGTTTATATTTGGAGGTAGTTGATGGTATTTGTGTTTTTCAAATATTTTTCTTCTCTAGTGACTAGCCCTGGACTCTCATGGAAGTCATCTGACACTCAAACAAGAACAATTGAACTTTGATTTTCTCTAGTACTCTGCACAGGATCTGTAGTGTTAGCAGAGGTGTGAATCTCAGGAGCTGTTGGCCAAGCTGTGGAAGATGGTAGATTTTGCTAACGGGAAATAATATGGGCAAGTGGGGAGGTGAAGAAGGGAGGGAGGGAGGGAGAGACAGAGACAGAGAGAAGAGTACAACAATAAGTAGAAACTTACAGAGGAAGAAAAGAGGATGTGCATGTCAGCATGAAAATGAACCACACATAAAGTACATTGTCCTTTGAGATCCACAGAGAACTGCTATTCTTTTCCTCTCTGGACTTTCTTATTCCCATCATGTACCTTAATCTCAGCAGTAACCCTTACAAACAACCCATTTCCACAACTCCCACAACTCCCATTTACTCTGCCAACTTCAGCATTTTTAATTTTCATCTCGTTTCTCCAATGTACACTATGTGCTTTGACGTTCTGAATGACTTCCTGGATTCTGTTGCTGACAGTGGCATTGCTAAATGGTCTTATTAATAAAAACAACAACAACAACAACAACAAAAACCTGGAACCAGATATTGGGGTGAAAGCTAAAAGATCAGAGAAACAGAACAAGGCAGCCACATTCTTACCTCTACGAAACCCTCAGCCTCAAGCGAGAGAGTTCCTGTTTCCTCATGCCTTATATACCTTTCTGTGACCTGCCATATTACTTCCTGGGATTAAAGGCATATGTCCTTCCCAAACAAAGACATGAGATCTCAAGTGCTGGGATTAAAGGTGTGTTGCCACCACTGCCTGACCTCTATGTCTAATTAGTGACTGGCCTTTTCCTCTGATCTCCAGGGAAGCTTTATTGGGGTACACACAATATATCACTACATTTCCATAGCATGGGAATGTAGACATTTCAGTGACATAGTCCCACTGCTTCTCCAGCCTAAAGGACTGTTATAATGTGAGGATAGTCAAAACTGGATTATTTCTTGTTCCTTGAGTACTCTACCTCCCAGGCCTTGATCCTTAGCCTACCCAGAACTTTTTCTTGTTATCTATAGACAACCTCAGGTTTCAGGAATCATTTCAAATGTGATTCTATCTATGAAATATTTGTATAAGTCATCCTCAGTTGATTTTCTTGCACCAGCAAGCTCCTACTATTTGGCATCGGAGCTATCTACGTACTTATTTCATTTCCATATGAAAACTATAAACTCTATAAGGAAAGGAAGTACTGCAACAAATTTTGTGGGCTGATTGCCTACTCACTTAATAGGATTATTTTCTTAAGCTATGGACATGAACTGAGTTACTAGGGACATCCAGCAAAAATGTGAGGCAGATTCCATCAAATACCATTAAATATACATGGACCACTTTTCTTCTATACATTCTTTCCTGTCTGCAGATTCACCCATCCATATTCCAAAAATATTGTTTTAAAAAATCCAGAAGGTTCCAAAATGCAAAACTTAACTGAATCAATACAACTTAAATTATGTGTAGACACACCTTGCTGCTGTTAGGTGCCAACCACTCTAGAGATCTGAAGCCTGGTCCCTGTGTCTCATGTGTAGACCACATAATTAGGTCTGTGATGTTGACCCTATACTCAATGAATACTGATCATTTCTTGTAATTATTTCATAAGTAGTATTTAATAATAATTATTTCCATAGTGCTTGCATTTTATTAGGTATAATAAATAATATGTAGATAATTTAAAGTATGCAGAAGAATATACGCAGGTTATATGCAATTATTACACCATTAATATGAGCATCTATATATTTTGGTATCTTACAAAGTTCTAGATAAGTGGTTCTCAACCCATGGGTCACAACCACTTTGGAGGTCACTATCAGATGTCTTGCATATCAGATATTTACATTATGATTCATAACAGTAGCAAAATTACAGATATGAAGTAGTAAAGAAAATAAATTTATGATTGGGGGTCACCACAACATGAGGAATTGTATTATAGAGTCATAGCATTAAGAAGATTGAGAACCACTGTTCTAAAACAAATCCTGCAGATACTGAGGGAAAATCTGTGTGTGTGTGTGTGTGTGTGTGTGTGTGTGTGTGTGTGTGTGTGTGTGTGTGTCTGTGTGTTTGTGTGTGTGGTGTGAAGCATCTTATATGAAGAAGAAGCCGTCAGAAAGACAGAAGAGGAGGAGCTGGGCTGCCTCACACACTGTTAAGCCTACTCTGTGTGCATCCCCAAATGTCAGTCCCTGTATCACCCTGTATCACGATGCTTCAGTAACTCTTTGCCTGGCTCCTTACCTTCTGGGTTTATTGAGAACTTATTTCATCCCTTTAATGCCTGAGAGGCCACAGAAGGACACCTAGCAGAATGAATATGCTAGTCCACCCCCAACCCTCACAATGTACTGGATCAAGTATGAACATTTATGTATTCAGTGATATAATTTATTGAAAATTGTTTTCTTGGATTAAAGTCCAGAATAATCCAAGGGCTGGAAGGACAGAAGCCATGGAATAGTGCAGATGCTGATGAGCTTAATAAAGGAGCCCTGTGGAATACAATAGCAAAATCTTGATACTATTTATTGTATTAGTTACTTTTCTATGGCTGCGATTAAGGCACCATGGCTAAGGCCGTTTATTAAGGGAAGTATTTACTATGGGGCGCATGATTCCAGAGGGTTAAAGTCCATGATCATCATGGCAGGGAACATGGCAGCAGGCAGCCATGGCTCTGACTAGATGAAGGTTCACATCTAATCTGAAAGTAGGAAATAGGGAGAGTTAACTGGGCCTGGCATGGGTCTTTGAAACCTTAATGCCTGCCCCATGTGACACATCTCCTAATCCTTCTCAAATAGTTCTACCAACTGGGGACCAAACATTCAAACATAACATAGACAAAAGGGGGTGGTTTTAATTCAAGCCACAATTATGATGCGCCTCTACCTTTTCCTTCACATCCTTTAGCAGGAAGAGCATGCTGTTTGTGACGTTAAATGTTCTAGTTAATGTTACCACTGCTGTGATGAATCACTATGACCAAAAGAACTTGAAAAGGAAAGTGTTTATTCTTCTTATGCTTACACATCATTGTTCATCACTGAAGGAAGTCGGGACAGGAACTCAAACCACAGGAACCTGGAGGCAGGAGCTGATGCTGAGGCCATGGAGGGGTGCTCCCTACTGGATTACTCCTCAAGGCTTTCTTCTAGAACCCAAGACCATTAGCCCAGGAACAGCACCAGCCAAAATGGACTGGGCCCTCCCACATCGGTCACTAATTAAGAAAACACTCTACAGCAGTGGTTCTCAACCTTCCTGTTGCTGCGACCCTTTAATATAGTTCCTCATGTTGTGGTGAGCCACCAACCATAAAATTATTTTCATTCTTACTTCATAACTGTAATCTTGCTATGGTTATGAATCATAATGTAAATATCTGTGTTTTCTGATGGTCTTAGGCGACTCCTATGAAAGCAGTTGGTTCCAAAGGGGTCATGATGCACATGTTGAGAACCACTGCTCTATAGGCTTATCTGCGGTGTAATCTTATGGAAGGAAGCCTTTTCTCAGATAAGGCTCCTTCTTCTCAGATGACTGTAACTTGTGTCAAGCTGACATAAAAAACCAGCCATCACACTAGAGTGTGGCTAGCGTTTCAGTTTTGGATCTTTAAGTGCCTGGGCCAAGCCTAGCAACATTGGGTATAAAATCTTGTATTCTTCTACCTCAAGCACTTAGTCCTCCCAGGTGTTAGGCCATCTAAGCCCCATAGAACAATGCATTTGTTCCCCCTCTCTATAGCTTTCTCTGTTCAGGAATCTGCTGCCAACTCCCCGAATTAACAAAATTTACACTGAAAGAAAAGATTTAGGAACTTTCAGTTTTATTTTGGCTGGGAAGAAGTTCCTGTTTATTTTTCTTTCCATGCCTTTCAACCCCATTGCATCAGGCCGAAAGCACAAGAGAAATATGACATACATATATTCATAAATCTATTAGACAGTGTCTCTCTTCATTTTGACCAGGGGCAAAGCAATAGCTTGTATCTACACTTAGGGTAAATTTCCATGCTATTTGAATTTAATATATGAATAACATGCATGTCCAATCAAGGTCCATAAAAAACAGATAAGCAATGACAAAATACATTTTGCAAGTAGCGATTAGGAGAAAGCAGATGCAATGACCTAAATTAAAATGCTGAGAAATGATCCCAGTCACCATGGAGTCCTTTGTGTCACTGTACGTCTTTAGAGTAAGGCATTACATTCCCTTTGTTTCAGACTTTTCTCTTGAGGAAGGCATAGACAGCAAATAGCCTTTCAATATATAGACACTATCTGGATCAAAAGGCAAGATTCCTTACTGCCTAGCGTAAACACTTTGGGTTTCCTTCCTGTAGCATAAGCTGCTGCATTTTCCTGCACAGCTGGATCCAGTTCTGACCTCTCTATTAGACTTGGTTGTCAGAAGAACTGACAAAAATATAATAGTGCCAGCTATACTTTCTGTGGTGTGCTAAAAAATGCCCACTGGTTTGAACCAAGGAGTCTATTGTATTTAGCCACCATCCATAAATCAATAGGAGACTAATTGGTAGCTTGCAAATTGGGTAAAAATTTCAGGTTTTCCAAGGCCTTGACACAATCGCCTTAATGCTATGAAATAAATAATAAATAAAAGCAAAGTCCAAGAGAAAAACAACTGATATTATCAATATTTTATAGAAAGTAAAATATAAATCTCTGGTTTAGTATCTTTGAATCTTTCTAGTGAGGGTATGCAAAACAATGTAATATTGAGAAAACATTTTTTTCCTCATCAACATATTGATGAAAACTAAAAATCACAGTGACTGCTAGATCAGGAGAGTTGAGAGTGAGGTGAATGCTCTCCTGTCCTGCCAGTGGATGAGGGTCAGGAGAGGACAGGGCGAGGTGGATGCTCTCCTGTCCTGCCAGTGGATGAGGGAACAATGAAACAGCTAACAGCAGGTTGTGCTTATTTCTGTCTGTCTACTTGGCCAGCCTTCCTACTTTTGCCATCTGTCAGTGGGGCTTCTGTCCAGTGACTGCTTCCACTTTCTGATTCTCTTTCTTTACATACACCTATGCATACACAAATGTAGATATGTTTCTGTGTGTATAAGCACACATGTACACAAATAAATGCATTAACCAAAGCTGCTTATAGGAACATTTTTGGCCAAATCAAACTATGGGGACATCAAGGTGTTCTCTAGCATAATTATCCTTAGATCTGGGTAAATTTATTCACATCATGAAATAGGATATGAACAGTTTAAGAAATTACAGATATATTATAAAACATTCCTTTTTTATTTAAAAGAGAATGGATCATGTGTATTATGTAAATGTGCTGTAACCTGTCACAATGAAGAAATAGGGACTAGATGTATTATTTAACCCAAAGGCTCCCTTCATGTGGTGAGAGAGAGAGAGAGTCCTGGCTTATACTGAGTTAGCACATCAACCTTGACAGTAGCCTGTCCAGGCTTTGGACTAGAGCTCCCATCCTAATGAGACAGCTGACTGGCTGAATGACTGGTCTGAAGACTGAGCTGCTCACTCTTTCTAAGCTCCCCTCCCCATATTTGCTAAGAAGGCAATATTATAATATCTACCTCACATATTAAAGAAAATTAATCTGTGAAAGCACGATCCCATTAGCACAGTTCTTTCTGCCACAGGGTAAATGATGGTAGTGATAAAACTTCACACTGACTTACTTATTGTGTCATTTGGTTTACTCTGTGGTAGGACCCCCGCCCAGTTTTGTCTTTTTGTACCTGATAAGTAACACACCTTGCAGTCTGTAATACAGATTTCCATAATGTTTTCTTATAAGCCCAGTGAAATGGAAATTGAACCAAGACCTTAAGTGTGGGAGACTTGCTCCCACTTTTTCCCCCAGGGTACTCTTGAGTAGGGAGAAGTGAGAAATATTGAGATAGAAATATAGAGGGAGGAGAGACAGATAGAAACCTAGGATAGCCAGCCCCTTCTGTCTCTGTTAAAGGGCTTTTAAAGGAATGCCAGGGGGTGGAGCCAAAGACCCCACCCCCACCCCTTGCTAGATCAAAGCACACAGCAGGCACAGCCAAGAGTAGACCCTTCCAAACACCTGGTAACCACACACATGGACAATCCCCTTATGCAGCCCTGCTGTGTAAAGCAAGCTCAGATCACACTAGGAAACCTTTGTGGACCCCAACATTTAAGGCACATGGCTAGGATGCTTAACCTCCGTGAAAGAGGAAGAACTACGACAGTAGATGGCTGACTGGGCTTGTAGTTGGGGTAATGTAAGCATGTTTGCAATTCACCAGTTAAAACAATGGCTAGTTTTATATTTTAAAAAAGTTACTCCATGCCTTCTTAAGTAAAAAGTACAGTCTCAGGTTGAATTGAATGCAACAACCCCTTAGAAATTTTTAAAATGTAATCATCGATCGCAGCCTTTGTTGCCAAAGAGCAGAGAAATGAACCCGGTGAGCTGAGAGTCACCCGAACAAATTCCTCAGCTCTGGAGACTACAGTGATGGAGCTATTTATAGGTCCCTTTCTCCTTTAGCTTAGAGAAGAGGGAGAAAGCTGGATCAGGAAAGCCCTGTTTCAGTCAGGATTGCACACACTGTTTGCATTAATCAGGAACCTGATTGCTTTCCCTGAAATGATTCAAGTATTAATGATTCCCCTGCCAGAATCTAATGAGCATTTCCTTTGGATTGATAGTTGCCTTTGCTTCATTCACATACTCACAAATTTTGATCAACAGTTTGGTTTGGTAAAACGTGATTGTTTTCTAGGCCATCAGCATATCAGCTAGAGAGGATGCTAGAATGATTCATGCAACTTTAAATTGGAATGTGAAAAGATGGCAAGTTAAAATATGAACATAGAGATACCCCCATGGAGTCCATGGCAGAGACTGTTGAAATGGAACCAATTGAAATCCCTTAGGAATGAGATTTTGCCACCAGCAAAGGATTTCCTTGCAGTTTGCCTTGTGATTCAGTTCAGAGGGGCAGACAATGAAAAAGCCATAGGCAGAGAGGTGCTTCTGCCAGGTATGTGAGACCCCACTGTTTAGTGACTGTGATTGCTGTTGCTTAACGCTGTTTCAAGTTTTTAATTACCTGTAATGTTTACTAGAATTTCCATCAAGTTCCAAAGAGTGATAGGAACACAGGTTTGAGGACCAGTACTGCCAACAGCTATGATTCCGTGTGTGGATTTGAGATGACCTAACATTTTCTGTGCAGGTACATGGTACTCTAATACAGAGATACGAGGATGTTACTGCTTTAGTTCCACAACTGTAGGTGTAAATGTGAGGTTAGAGACCCCTTTCAACATCCTTTTCTTGAAAACATTTTTACAGAATCAATTTGAAAGGAAGGAAGATAATTAGGAATTATGGTGTGATCATAGCAAAGCAGAGACGTCCCAGCAAAGGACTGGAAAGGTGAGTAGTACTGAAATTCTCATGCTAATGTTTCACTGAGTAATTATTAGTTTTTGGAGTAAAGATATTTTTTTAAATGTGCCTGTACATAACTGCTGATTTGCTATTAATTCCATAAATTAGACCATACTAGAAACTAATATTTCCACATTGCAATTGTAGTTAAATGACATTCAGATGGCAGACATCCATTACTTGACAAGCTAGAGGCACGGCACTTGCCATGATTTTGAAAAAAAAAAAAAGTTATTGTGCTAAACATAATTACAGTTATTTCTTCTTCAATGGGAAGCTTAGTAATAGAATTTCTGTTTATGTTCCAGAATCTAAATTTCTGTTTATGTCTGAACAGTTCCACAAAGTAATTGGTCTATTTTATTCATATAAAACCCTAGCTATTGGTAGTTTGAAATATAGACATGTTGCACAAATGTATGAAAAATTTAAAAACAGAAAATAAAATCCATTGTTACATTCAAAGCAGAAAGTAGTGTTGGCAGGAGCTTGGGGGAGCCTGAGTTTCAATTTGGTGTCTGAGGACCCAGGTCATAATCTTCACTTAGAAACTTAACAAGAAATTTTAGCACATCACTGAACCTCATTGAATTTCAGATTTTGCCTATGCAGATTGTATGCAAATATCTGATCTAATCACCCTGTCCCGTTTCTATGAGATTTGGGTATAAAAGGTGTATGAAAGCACACATTATTTAACTATATAGTACTATTCATCATGATATCCTCTTCAGTATCCTGCTCTCTTCTTGACATTAATATTTAGGTTTCTTGGTTTAAAATTTGCCTTTTTATTACCCAAAGAAAATGTAACTATGTTATCATCTTAGAGATCAAAGCATTACCATAATATACAGAGAAGAGAATGGAAGAACTTTGACTCACTTATCTCTAAATATTCTTTTCTCTTTAGTGCCATCTTGAATAGTTTAGTTTTCCTTCATGAATGTTCTAAGCATACACGTATGTGTGTATAGGAAACAGTTTTATTTCAAATAAGTTTATTTATAACCTGCAAGTTAAGTTCATTGAAACAAAATAAAGGCTCCCTTCCTCTGTGTTCTGTGTAAGAAAACACACCACATGATGGACACTGCAGCATTTCCAGGTAGAGGATTGGTGGAAGATGGAAGGGGTCTAGGGAAGATAGACCACCTTTCTGTATCCACAACAAGGACAAATCTTGTATACAAATGAATGTGTTCCAGCTGTCATGGTCCTGAAACCCCATCATGTTAGCAAATGGGAAGTAACACCTCATGGCATGCAATCTAAAATAATTCTCGATGTGTTGAGTACCGCTGGCAGATCTGCCAGGATGCATGGAGTCCCAGTGTGATCACAGGGATTTCTCTGGTCACAAACAGAGAAAAGCACAGGATTTCTCTGAAAACGATGACAGTGCTGCCGGCCCAGAAATCACAGCTCAGGCTCCTCTGTGATAGCAGACTATCACACCTGCCATTTGACAGGTGTGTGCTAAAATTTATGAAAAGCTTTTCTAGCCAAGCCACCGGCTGCTGAAAAGAATGGTGGATGCCTTGAGCCTTGACATTTATTACAGCTTTGCCAGCATATCTGTCTTGTAGAGTGTGATTTGAAAAACGATATGTCTAAGCATGATCTTAATAAGCTCATTTGTTCCAGGATCTCATTGTACTTGTGCTTTCCGAGAGACGAGGAGAGGACCAACAATATAAATAATGGAAGCCTCTTTATGGAATGGCTGTGCTTATTTCAATACGGAGACTGTCCTTGCACCTAATATTGCCAGGTGCCAACTGAAGCGAAGGACCACAGTGCTGCTTGGACCTGTTCCTCACTGAGGTTCCATTCCATTTTCAATAGCCTCAGTTTCAACCAGTTTGCCTAAAATCGCTGAAATTAAAACATTCAGTAGATATTCTGTTAGTGACACAAATTGATTGGCACAATATGTCCTTAAATGAGTCTTAAAGGCTTTAAACTTTTCTTATTTGGCGTTCAATTTTTACGAGACTGACGTATATCTTGTATTTCCTTATTTATTGTTGAGGTAGTCTTGGTAGCTAGTTATTGGACAAATATCATCCGTGCCTCATACAGGATGAACGAGAGGAGGGGAATTAAACACTCAGCAGCAGCAGCTTGGCTCAACTCATGCCATAGTTAGTGCACAATTCCTGATTATCAGTGTAGCTATTTTTCTAGATAAATATAGGCCTATATTTGAAAACATTCATTTTGATAAATGTGTCTATCTATTACAATACAATGCTCATTTGGGCTGAGCTGGTAAAGTAGCACTTTAAAGGTGATTATTATGTTATCAAGACACACAATATTGTTTATCTTTCAGAGAATTCTGTCCTTTTTTGTTCCCTCACTGCTATTAAATATTTCATTTGCTGAAAAGTTTGCTGCTTGTCTCTCTCTTCTACCCTCTGTCTTTATCCTAAGCAGTTAATATAGTTTTCCACTGCTTTTCAGTCTCCTAGTTTTATTCATTCGAAGCACCAGCCCTAGTGGTGAAAATTAACCAAGAAATATAAAATACACAAGTAAGAAAAAAACTAGTGAGATTAGAGAGAACAATGGTTTATTGACAAAAGACATCCGTAATGGGGAGAAAAACTATGAAACTCTATGCAAGCACATTTCAAGATCTAAACAACATAAAATTCACATTTTTTGTAAAATGCTAATTACTACAATTATCTTGAAAAACCTAATAAATGTGAATAAGGACTTTGGTGTATTTGTATGATAGAGAGAACTGAAAAAGCCACCACAGAATTACCTTCAAAGTGTGAGTCCAGCACTTGACAGTTTTACAAGGAAATCCTTTCATGTTTTCCAAGAACTGAAGATCCCCTTAAGACTTCTTTCAATAGAGCGAAGAGAACAAAATGCTGAGGGATCCATTTTCTGTTAACCTGATGGTAAGTGACCCCTCATTATGTAGAATATGCTTAGTAATATGCAGAATGAAGATGAGCTCACATGGCTTTGATCTCTACGCTGTAAATTCGAGTAAAAACAAATTTTACATGTTTAGTTCATCTCTGTAGGGAAAGTAAATGATACATAGAAAGGTGTAAAATATGTATGAGTAAGTATGCAATAATAAACATTTTGATGACAAACAAACTAAATGTAAATTGAATACAGCATCATGTTTCTGAAAAAAAAAGTGTATTTTCTTGGGCAGGTGTAAGGATAGATTGTAACCATGGAATTATTAACATAAGTTACATAGATTGATCAAAAGAGACAGATAATACTTTAATCTCAGTTAAATTGCTAAAAGCATTTGATAGATTTCAAAGTCAATTTTCAAGCTCGACTCGATGCTACCTGTCTTTGATTCCTTTGGCTGAAAGTAAATTCTCCCTTGTGCTTTCTTGACACTGAATTTCCTTCCCATTCACAATACTTCACTCTACCTCACATATATACACATTTGCATATCTACCCCAGCTGCTTTACTTTGGTATGATCTCCAAACATTGCATTTATTTCTCATCTCTCATAGCATCCAGGAGAGAATTGCTTTCTATTAATGCTTGCTTAAGAAGTGTTTAAAAAGAAGCACATACCGTTTAAGATGATAAATGATACAGCATGCATAGATAAAGGTAGCAATTACTTGTATGACTATCTTTCCTTGGCATCATTTGATAATGGGTGGATAAGTATCCCCTGGGTCAGAATGCAGTTGTCCAATGACATTGATACTTCTATGACAAAACTTTAGAAAGAACTGTGTATTTATTCTATAGTGAGATACCGTAACATTTACTCTGAGAAACTATTACTGCTTATTTCAACTCTTCCTACTCTTGTCATGTTTGGACAATGGTTGCAAATGGTTTAAGTAATATAATAATACAACAATTGAAAATTGCTACACATTTTTTCATTCCCATGAAGTCACAATTAAGTCATGTAATTATACAGCCAACTAAAACTTGTCTTTTCAAAAGTCTATACTTTCCCTCTAACAAACACAATATGCTTTTATCAAAGTATTCTTACGCTACTAAAGTTACAATATATTATATAGTCTTGCGTTACTATAGATCTCTATTAGGAAGTTACATCTTAAGGATAAATCCAAAGTTTCTCCATGACATATAGAATTTGCCCATTATTCACACAAATATGATGATCTCATATTGCTTTGATCTCCACATTGTAAATAGTATTATTATTATTTTTATTGAAAATATTTTTTTTCTTGACTCCTGTTGCCACCGGGAGCCATGCAAATGCCCAGGGTCTGAACCACCACAAGGGGCCAGGTTAGAGCCCCAGAACACGCTGCTGCTGGGCCCATCTGGATCTGAGAGGCCTGAGCTGCCACCTTGGGCCATGGTGACATCTGGCCCAAGCTGCTGCTGCTGATCACATCTGGGTCCAGGCTTCTGCAGTAGCTGGGTTCTGTATGAATGTCCATTGCCCTTGTTTCCATGTATGTGTTGATGTAAAAGGGCCCTACTGAGTTGGCCCCATCACTCGCCTGGAATGACTGCCTGCCCCTCACAGAAGAATTGACTATGCCCCCCACTGGCTCTGGGATAATGACCCTGATGACTCAGGCAAGGGAAAGCTGGCCCACCCTCTATTAGGAGAACTGGCCCCCACATGCAGGAAAGCTTGCACCATCCCTTACCATAGGCCCTGGGGCGGGCCCACGGGCAGGGGGAGGGAACCCCTCACCTGAAGGGAGTGGTCCCAGTGGCCTGGACTGACCAACTCAGCTGGGACTTGGAGCAGGCACACACCAACTTCTACCCCATCTATGACCGTTTGGAGTGTGCGAAGGGACTGGAGTGTGTGATGAACCATAGCCACAGGATTTCTGTGACTTGGGACAACAGCAGGATATCAGAACTGAATGTCAGTGAGGGTCCAGTACTGATGGTATACCAAAGCCAGAGGCCTTGAACCTGACCAATAACTCATTACAGAATGAACATTTGTAGGGATGTTCAAACAAAGCTGTTTGGACAAAAGGGTATACTGAATGATACATACACAGCAGCCCCCAAGGCCGCTAAAATGAATGAAGACACTATGGAGAAGCAGGAAAGAAGGAGACATGAAGTGTTTTTCTTTGTTCTGTTTTTTATTATCGTTCATTATTGTATTATTTTTATTCTTTTTTAGCTTTCCTTTGGGGGAGAGAGAGAGAGAGAGAGAGAGAGAGAGAGAGAGAGAGAGAGAGACAGAGAGACAGAGAGACAGAGACAGAGAGAGAGACAGAGAGACAGAGAGAGACAGAGAGAGACACAGCGACAGAGACACAGAGACAGAGACAGACAGACAGACAGACAGACAGAAACAGACAGAGACAGAGAGCTTACATTATGCCTGGAGTAGGCTTTTCAAATCTCAAAGCCCACTCCTAGGGGCACACCTCCTTCAACAAGGCCACATTTCTTTTTTTTTTTTTTTTTTTTTTTTTTTTTTTGGTTTTTCGAGACAGGGTTTCTCTGTGTAGCTTTGCGCCTTTCCTGGATCTCGCGCTGTAGCCCAGGCTGGCCTCGAACTCACAGAGATCCGCCTGCCTCTGCCTCCCGAGTGCTGGGATTAAAGGCGTGCGCCACCACCGCCCGGCAAGGCCACATTTCTTAATCCTTCTCAGTAGTTCACCAACTGGAAACCAAATATTCAAATATATGAGCCAGTGGGGGCCATTCTTATTTTAACCATTACTATTGGTATAGCAATATGTTATTAGGAGTCATTTTATTGCTATTCTTTTAGTAGAACAATTGTATTTAGTTTTTCCCTACGTCCATGACCTATTTAGTCTTAGGTTCTTGGCAAGCAGAGCAGTATAATGCATGGATTTCATCTCATGGAGTAGGCCTTAAATCCAGTCAGAGAGTAGTTGGTTACTCTCACAATGCTTGCTCCAGCATATCTTGCAGGCAGGTCACCAATGTAGACCCTTAGTGACTGACTTCTGCCAGGTAGATCCTACTTCTGCAAGCTTCCATGACCTCTCCATATAGTGCTATCAACTCATGACTAAGAATGCAACACACAAATCTTTGAGAAATGTGGACTGAATGAGAATGATCCACATTGGGTCATGTATTTTGAATACTTGGTCCCTAGTTTGTGGAACTGTTTTGGGTAGATTAGGAAGTGTGGCCTTGTTGGAGGAGGTATGTCACTGAAGGTGACTGGGCTTTGAGGCTTTAAAAGCCCACATCACTCTCAGAGAACTCTCTCTCTCTCTCTCTCTCTCTCTCTCTCTCTCTCTCTCTCTCTCTCTCTCTCTCTCTCTCTCTCTGTCTGTCTTGTGGTTGTATCTCAAGATGTAAGCTCTTACCTACTGCTCCAGTGCCTGCCTGCCTCCTTGCCTCCATGCTCCTCATCGTGATGGTCATGGACTCACTCTCTGTAACTGTAAGCCCCAATGAACTCTTTCTTCTATAAGTTGGCTTGGTCATGTTGTCTCATTACAGAAAGAGAAAAGTAATTAAGAGAGGGGAAATCTAGATTCTAACTATTTAGCATCCATGTAGTGAAATATGGTTTTCTACTTTATCTGTTGTCTCCACTCCTTTTACCATTGGTGATCAAAGACTGTTTCACTTTATTCTTATTTTTAAATGTTTTTCTCTTTTACCATTTTAGAATGCTAATAATTTGGCTTTCTTTACCAAGGCTCTTCTCCAGAAACATCACTAAGTTAATTTAATACTATTGGCACCAATAGAATTAACAATACCACAGTGCTAAGTGTTTGGAGAATTGGCATTCATTTTTGGCTAGGTCTAGTAATAAACACAGGCTCATTGGATATGAAATAAATTCAAGGAAGATTCATATGCCATTATTCTGGAAGCTGGAGGGCAGAAAGTCTGGAGTCTAATGGCTATGTTAGAAACTATGGAGAGGACAGAAAAGCTAACCATGGGTGCCAGGCCAAAGAGAGAAATAAGAGAAATAGGAAGCGTGGTGATAGTAGAGAGGAAATAAACCAGTTTTAGTTGAAGAAAATGATGAAGCTTTCAAAGTGGAAGAAATATCTACTTGAATCTCCGTTTTTGATACATGACCTTGAACAGAGCTCAAGGGCAGTGATGATGAAGAGGTAACAGGATGAAAAAGCATGCAGACTAGCAGAAGCAGCCTTCAGGGAGTGGCTATGTACTTCAAGATCTTTGTTGATCACGTGTATTTGTTCTTTCAGAAAATGAAACTTAATGTTCTCTCAATATCACAAACACTGAGGTGTAAAGTACAATTACTGGGTGTTTGAACAATCACTGAATCAAAAAAATTCACCTCTGGGAGGCAAGAATGTAGGTTAAAGGGGCTGACTAAAGAAACCAACCCTACATTAACAGCCTGGACGTGAGTGGGGGTAATGAAGGGCGGGGGTCGAGGGAAAGAGAGCTTGTGGGAGCAGGAGATCCCAGCTGGATCAAGAACAGAGAGGGAGAACAAGGAATAGGAGACCATGGTAAATGAAGACCACATGAGAATAGGAAGAAGCAAAGTGCTAGAGAGGCCCACAGAAATCCACAAAGATGCCCCCACAATAGACTGCTGGCAATGGTCGAGAGACAGCCCGAACTGACCTACTCTGGTGATAGGATGGCCAAACACCCTAATTGTTGTGCTAGAAACCCCGTCCAATGACTGAGGGAACTGGATGCAGAGATCCACGGCTAGGTCCCGGGTGGTGCTCCGGGAGTCCAATTGGCGAGAAAGAGGAGGGTTTGTATGAGCGAGAATTGTTGAGACCAAGGTTGGATAAAGCACAGGGACAAATAGCCAAATGAATGGAAACACATGAACTATGAACCAATGGCTGAGGGGCCCCCAACTGGATCAGGTCCTCTGAATAGGTGAGACAGTTGATTGGCTTGATCTGTTTGGGAGGCATCCAGGCAGTGGGACCGGGCCCTGTGCTCAGTGCATGAGTTGGCTGTTTGAAACCTGGGGCTTATACAGGGATGCTTGGCTTAGCCTGGGAGGAGGGGACTGGACCTGCCTGGACTGAGTCTACCAGGTTGATCTCAATCCTTGGGGGAGTCTTTGCCCTGGAGGAGATGGGAATGGGGGGTGGACTAGGGGGAAGGGGAGGGGGCGTGGGAGGGGGGAGAACAAGGGAATCTGTGGTTGATATGTAGAATTAAATTATATTGTAAAATAAAATAAAATTAAAAAAATAAAATTAAGTAACAAAAAAAAAAAGAAAGAAACCAACCCTGACCCTGGAGCCCGTAATTAGTGAAGGATGGCTCAGATAAGGCCAATGAAAGAAACACAGTTTGGCTCAAATCAGAGCCATCTCTGCCCCCTGTCCAACTGACTTGTGAAATCACAGAGCAGGACAGCAGAATCCCGGCCCTAGGGCCCAGGACCAGGGAAAGAAACATAGCCTGTGTTTGGGACCTGAGCCAGAGAAATGAACTAAGGAAACATGCCCTGACTCTTAAACCAGTACCAAAGAAACACTCGGCCCCTAGAATCAGAGTCAGTGAATGAAACGTGCCCTGGCCTTAGAGGTAGTGTCAAAAAGCTAAGTAAGGCCAGTGAAAGAAACACAGTTTAGCTCAGATCAGAGCCATCTCTGCCCCTGTCCAACTGACTTGTGAAACCAACCAATCACAGAGCAGGACAGCAGAATACTGGCCCTAGGGCCCAGGACCAAGGAAAGGAACACAGTCCTAATTCTGGGCTCCAGGGTCAGGGTGAGTTTCTTTAGCCCCTTTTCCCTACAAAGAATAGTGAGGATAGTGTCAGTTCTCAAATTCTTAGAAACACTGGAGTTCCTGCTCTGGCCCTTTATGGCTCCATTTCCAGGCAGCCAACAGTCAAGTTCTCCTTCTCTAGAACTAAGAGCAATAACCAGTTTCACAGTGTTTTTCCTCCAAGCACCTTCTTTAACATGATAATAGGTTAAGCTTTCACTGAACTTTTATTTTCAATTGTGGTACTGAGGCTTGAATGTATGGCAATCTGCATGGCTGCTAAGTTATATCCTACCACTAAGTTATATCCCCAGCCTTGTTTTACTTCTATAGTTTGCAGACATGGCCTCACTAAGTCACCCAGGCTGGCCTTGAACTTACTCTGTTCCTCAGGTCAGTCTTGAACCTGAGATTTTTCTATCTCAATCTCCCAAATGGTTGATGCTACTTGTCTATGCCACCAGTCCCAGCATTTTGAACTTTTTTGTGTTCTTATTCATTACAAAGTAGACATTTTAAGTTGGTTGGACATTTTCTTACTGTTATTAAGTGCTAAACTCAAACATAAACAAATTTTTCATTGACAAATGTCATTTATATAACAATATTGAAAAATAAACATCAGAAATATGTCTTTACTAAGAATGAGGAAAATAAGGTAAGAGAAATAAAGGTTGGACAGATTTAGCATTATCTTTCTTTAGTCATGTTTGATAAAGTGAAGGTAAAGACATTTTTGAGTTTTAGTTTTCTCCACTAGAAACCATGCTCATGACTATGTCTATGCATTGCAGAGTTTGACTACTTTCCTCATTGTAGTTGATGTAGCTTTGGACAACTGTCTAGCATCTCTCATTTGCTTATAAGAAGTCCTAATTTGTCTGTGTTCTTATTTCATTACTTACAAGAACAGTTTTGCCATTCTGTGGAAACATGATATATAGCCATGTTTCTGTCACTCGTTAGCTCCCGAAGGCCTCTCTTCTGCATGAAGCCACACTCTCCCTGTGATCCTCCTCTTGTTCTGACCTTTCGGGTTCTACTCAAGAGGTTTGTTCCTCCTTACTCATCAGGAGCCACATTGCAATCTTGTCATGTTATCTGGTACACAGATTGAATCCTGCTGTAGTGTTGCCCCAGGAACTTCCCATTGCTGTTTCCAGGTCCTTCTCAAGAGGAAATCCCACCCAACCCAATTCTGCTCTCCTTTCTTGAAGTCTTCTCTCAATACAGAACGCAAACTTTCTACTCTCATTTTTCTTGGGCATCCATTGTTCATATCACTTCCCTCTCCCATTTTCCAAATTTTTTACTATTTCACCTACCTCTTAGTTTCAATAACCATTTTACTGTCTATCTTCCAGAGTAGAATACAGACTCCACGAAGACAAGGCTTCTTGTTTAGAAAATCATCTCTCTCTCCAATGCTTAGAAGAGTTCCTGGCACATTATACATGCTAATTAGTATGTCTTAGATAGATGAATAAATTAATTATATTCATTATGAAATCCATGTTGGCATATATTTTGTATGCTAAATTATGAATGTTGCATTTTGATTTTTTTATTCATCTGACAACATGAGATGTTGATACTTACACTCTCTTTTAAAGCTTTGTAGTTACAAGATTTCAATGATCCTTGGGGTAAAAGGAATATTTCCAAGGTAGAAACTATTTTCCAAGCTTACTCTAAGTTTGAAAATGTTTTAAAGAAATGACAATACAGCAGAAATTTTCTATTTTTGCCTTCTTATAGGGATGCTGAAATCTTAGCAGTTACAGACTTCATTAGTGGCCATATGGCTAAGCAATCTCACCATAGACCTTTGAATTAATTTGCATTTTCATTTATTTCTGCTTCTAATTTGTATGTACTAAGACTGATGATTCATTTACTTTCAAAGGAATTAGAGATTCTCATTCCATTGATTGAGCTTTCTTCTCATGCCTCCAAACTGATCTTTATAAGTCAGTTTTATCTCTACTTAGATTAAATTTGTAAAAATAGAAAAGTAGAATCATCTTCCAGAACTTTGTCCCAACTATTCTAACATATCAAAACACAAAACCTTCAGGCCAGGTGAAACAGCTAACTTGGACAAAGCATAATGACTCCATGTGCTGTGATTTAGGGGAATGAGCTCTTCTAGACCCTTGAGCGATAGCTCACTGTGCAAGAAGTACTAACATTGAAAGGAGAACTTCTTACCTCCTGAAAGAAGAAAGGGAATAAAGCAACCATTCCAAACAATTCACTACAAAGGAAGAGTTTTGCTGTGGGATGGTCTGTATGTCAAATGTGTTGCTGATTGGTCAATGAATAAATCACTGATTGGCAGTGGCCAGGCAGGAAGTATAGGCGGGACTAACAGAGAGGAGAATTGAGAGAACAGGAAGCTGGGTGGGGGAGACACTGCCAGCCGCCATCAGGATAAGGAAGATGTAAAGTACCGGTAAGCCACAAGCCACGTGGCAAGGTATAGATTAATAGAAATGGATTAATTTAAGCTGTAAGCACAGTTAGCAAGAAGCCTGCCACGGCCATACAGTTTGTAACCAATATAAGTCTCTGTGTTTACTTGATCGGGTTTGAGCGGCTTGGGACTGGCGGGTGAGAGAGATTTGCCCTGACTGTGGACCAGGCAGGAAAACTCTAGCTACAGAGTTTGGCTTTTCTGAAGCAGACACAGAGATGGACCGTGGGGCACAAGATGTTTACTAGTGTTCAATTTTTTTTAGACAAAGAAAGAGGAAATTGGCAAGAGGAAAACTTGGTTTCTCATATAGTCTTGACAATGCCTTCATCCACCTGTCAATGGGCTTTCAGATGAGTATTACTTACCAGAGTGACCAATGTCTGGATGAGATGGCTGGGCCATTTTCACACGATTTAGTTATTGGATGTGCTGCCCAAAAAGGGTATGACCCTGAGGGAGGCATTTTTTATACTTTCTTTTGGATTCCTCACCTTGACAATGCCTGCTGCTGTGTTGTGACAAAGTCCTCTTGAGAGAGGTTTGCACAGTGAAGGACTGAAGCATGCATCAATCTGATGAATGGACCTTCCTCCATCTGCAAGCCCTCTCAGTATCTTGAAGATGTAGTTACAGCTCTAGTCAACAGCTTGACCACAGTCTTAGAGACTTCGAACTAGAGGCACCAACGATGACACACATTGATTCATATTACAAAGAAATTTAAGGCACAAAATTGGGGTTGCTAAGTTCTCAAAGTAAATTTTCTTTAGCAGCAATAGAGAGCTAAAAGTCCTGACAGCTCATGAAGGCAGTAAGCCTTTCCTTAAAGGTGGATCTTGCTAGTACAATTCCATATCCACCATACTTCACCTTTTAATTACGTATACCAACTTCTTCATGTGTGTTTGAATAGACCATTTTTCTAGAGAATTGTGGGGAAAATCTCTTCGTGAGGGAAATTAAGAAGAAAGAGGTAATCAGAACCAACCACAGCCCCATTGCTGCAGTCAATTTCAGTTCTAAATTGATGCCCCAGCATTCCTTATTTTAGATTCATTACTCTTTGTAGTCATCCCATCTTTCTCATGCCTGCATTGCTGAATCTGTCCGTTTTCACTTAACATTGACCAAGGAGAATCATCTATGTTTCATATGTATGTCTTGCTGTTCTCATTATATAACAGCTGCTCTCTGTCCTTTTGATGTCCTTTTAACTCCAATTAATCATTCTTGCCAAGATCATAACTTATCTTTTAGCCTCAAATTCCCAGATTGTTCATAATTCTTATAGGACTATTATGATAGTCTACTATTGAAATTGTGGACATTTATAACTGTGCAGAGCATAGAGTTTCAGGGACAGAAAACAAAGAGTTCCCCAGGGATTTTTGGTTATGATGGTAAAGTGGCCATATTCCTGCTTTTACTTCCTGTTTCTGGGCTCCCTGGATTCTTCTTATGTAAGACTCAGTGCTCAAGGTCTTTGATTCATGGAGAATACCATAGCTCAAAGGTTGGTGGCCTCTGAATATTATTACCTCATATTTGGATCAATGGCTGTTCATTAAATAGGCAGCCACAGAGCTTTGTTAGTCCTTCAGCATCATGATAGTGTAATTTGTTATTGTCATAGTACCAGAATAGTACTTCCTATGTTGTCAGTTGTTTCTTAGTAGGAAGAAATGTGATATTAACATACATAATAGTACATAGTACATTTTGTAACTACTTGGACAGAATGCTGACTTGGGTCTTTGGGTAGGAAAATAAAACCCATGCCTGGAATGCATTTCATGTCTGGTATTCTAGATATAAACTAATGGCACTTCTGTGGTGAATGTGGCTTAAATGACTCAATGTTTCTCCTTAAAGAATGATGCCACATCAGTGGCTCCACACTGGTATCTGTTATTTGTAGGTTGGTGATTCAGTAGCTAAATTTGCCTTATTGAGTGTGAGACCATTAATTAGCATGTGTTATCTTATATTCTGCTGTTACAATAACTGTATCTGTATTTGTAAGTCATCATTGGAGTGGGTAATGGCAGAGGCTTGCTGATATTAAGTGGAAGAGTTATATTGCCAAGTTAGATTGATTACTGGGTCTTTTATAGTAGGTATTCCTTTGTAGACTTGGACATATGATACACCAATCTTTACCCTTCATACCCATTCCCATATGTGTACCCCATAAACATCTTATGTATCTAATCCACCTTCCTTATAAACAAATATTTTCTTTTACGTATCTGTAAGCCCAGCTAGAACTTTAACCATTTGTCCACAGATATGAATATATTGTACTATTACTCAGTTTTTCAAAATGAAGAAGAGGGTGCATTACATTTCATTTATTTGTTGGGAGTCTTCTCTTCCTTGTTCAGATGGTTATAAAGCACTCCCTTTACAGCTATAGGAATAAGCTGGGAAGGGAATATGGTATAATAGTGGCTGCTTCTATTGATGCTTAGTTACCTTCATCCTTAATCTACAGCAGTTTATAATTTGGTTGAATTTTTGGCACAGGGAAGAAAACTGCTGCTTTTCTGTAGTATCTCTCTATATTTTAAAATTATCTTTCACTGGAGTTTCTCCCAACAAATTATTCACATTTCAATCCAAATTTAACATTTGCTTTTCAAAGGACTTGAATGAATGCATTTCCCTAGTCATCCAGGGATATTTACAATAAATTTCTAGATATCAATGCTAATTTTAACCTATATGCAACTGTCTTTGAAATGTCTATCAACCTCTCATAAAAAGGTTCTCTTAATTATCATTGTCAATAGCCAAGTTCCCCTCAAGCAATGATTGAGGGTTCAATACTGTACAAGTCTGAGGCAGTAGGCATGGTCTTTCTTTTTAAGGATCCAACAACCTCTTCAATCACTGAATTATGGGTCTTGGAAATGGCTCAAGTCTAAAGAAATGGACAATAGATCTTGACTTTTGTTGAGCAATAGCCCTTGGCCCTCTGGTCTTTTACACTTGATTTCCTCTGATATTATAAATTGAGAAGTTCTCTTGTTGGATAGACATCTATACAACCCTTAGAATACTGTGTTCTTTCAAGTGTCTCCATTATTCTTTAAAGTTGCCTTGTTCTGCGTTGTCATTTAAAAAGCCATAATCTTTTGGCTTCTAGAGGTTGATTGTTATGTAACTTGAATGATTTGGGGTACATAGTATCCTTGTTTAGATCAAGAAATCAATGTATGTAACAAAATTTTCTATTGTGTATACCTTGGCTTTATAAGGAGAGCCAATATTAAACATTCATGCTATTGCCTTTTTAACCATTGAATTCCTGTGCCTTTGGTAAGTCTTCTCTTTCCTGTGATTTCCTATGGAAAACAGTCTTCTAGTAAGTCTTTCAACATTCTGTTGTATAGTCATTTCAGGATGCTCAGTTTCCTGAGCCCTCTCTTTCTTTCTCTCTTGTCCACTATACAATTCAGCATTTTGCCTTCTCTTGGGTTAATTTTTCTGTGCTTTTAGCATCATCTTAGTAATGAGCTCATACTATATCTACCTCCTAAATTATGCAAGGGTGTCTTAGTTACTTTTCTATTGCTATGGTAAAATACCATGACCAAAGCAACTTATAGAAGGAGAAGTTTATTTGGGCTAATGGTTCTAGAGGGATAAGAGTCAGTCACAGTGGGGAGGCATGGAAGCAAGCAGCAGGAACAGGAAGCTGAGAGCTCACACCTCAGTCACAAGCACAGAATAGAAAGAGTCAGAGCTAACTGGAAATGGCTGAAAGGTTTAAACTTTCAAAGCCCGTGGAGACTCACAGAGGTTTCCTAGTGAGATCTGAGCTTGCTTTACCCAGCAGGGCTGCATTAGAGAATTGCTTGACCATATGTGTGGTTACCAGGTGATTGGAAAGGGTCTGCACTTGGCTGTGCCAGGAGAAGGTCTTTTTTCTCCACCCCTTAGCATTCCTATAAAAAGTCCTTTAGAAGAGACAGAAGGGGACAGTGGATAATGACCCAGGCTCTCCTGAGGGTATCCTGTGTTTCTATGTTTCTCTTCTCTCTATCCTTCTATCTAAATATTTCTCACTCCTCTCTCCTCAAAAGTACCCTGGGGAAAAAGTAGCAGAGGGCCTCCCACAGAGAAATGTGTAGGCTCCTCCACAAAAGTCTGCCTCTAGCAACATACCTTCTCCAACAAGACCTCACCTCTTAAATCTCCCCAAACAGTGCCACCAACAAGGGACCAAGTATTCAAATACTCAATACTATAGGAGACATTCTCATTCAAACCACCACACAGGGTATATCTGGAGAGAGAGAGGAAAAAGAGAGAGAGGAAAAAGAGAGAGAGAGAGAGAGAGAGAGAGAGAGAGAGAGAGAGAGAGAGAGAGAGAGAGCACTTCAAAGCCCACAAATTCTTCTATGTATAATCTAATGCTCTGGTCTTATTGAACAACCATAGACTCTGTTTTCTACATGCAGTCATGCAGCCTCTCTAAGTTTGTGTTGGATTGCTTCTTAGAAAAACTTCTTGATTTTGATTACATACTTACACACTTTCCTTACATATTCAAGTAAAAGTGACATACATGGTCTTGTCTTTAACCTTTTTGGAAATAAAGCTGCTCATACTATTTAAATCTGGGAAATTTCCTCAACTTTCTCTGCTCTTCATGTGGGTCATGAGAAATTTTTTGTATATATGTAGTGAAAGTAGTTCTTTGGCCTTTGTACCTGGATTTAATTTGGCTGTTATTTACCTTTATTGCACATTTCTTTAATAGAACATCCATGGCTCTTAAATATAGCCATCCTATTCTATTATATTTGTAGCTAGTATTTCTTCCATATATTGCAAATATCAGATAGGCTATTCTACTGATATAGCTTCTGAATTCACTCCCTTGTTAAAGTTTTATAAGGAGACTGTCACTTTGTGACCAGGGCTATTGGCACTTTACCTCCAGCAGTGATTGGACACTCATTGCTAGTTAGACATGAGTGATCCAACCGCAAAACTATTTTATGGCCTGATTTCTTAGACTATGGCTGAGAGTACTCATCATTCTGAGCTATTAAATGAACTCTAAGATATCAGGTGTTTATCAAGGATCAATAACTGTGATAGAGAAGAGGAAATAACAAGGAAGTAATTTCCAATACCTACTCTGCAAGAAATTCTAGACTAAGTATTGCCTGCCAGAATACCCCATGCCAGGACAATATGGGTAGGCATTTATCCATCTGCATTGTTTAGTGGATTAATATGGCTTTTTTCCAAGCAAAAAAAAAAATGGAGGTTTGAGTCAGATTAACTGTGCAAATGAGGAGGTAAAGCAGTTGGAGTCAGGGACTGTTTATGTACTTCTTGAACCTAAGCAGTAGATTTTGCTGTATTCTATAGCAGAAGCATGCAGAGAATGTTATAGGACCAAAAAGAGTGTGAGAAATTCTTTTCCTTGTGTGTAAACTACTTGTAATGAGGGTTGGGTTGGTAAAAATTGTACTTGGGTTACACAGTGTAAATTGTTCTTTTCCAATATCTTCCCTTCCCATTTCCTTTTGTGTTCTTAGCTATCATTAAGAAACACAAAATCATACAATTTTAGAAATGGAGAGCCAACCCAGTTAATATTATAATAAACACCAGATCAAGTAACCCAAAAGAAAAACAGGACTCTCATACTGGTAACTGCTTGTGAATAATTCATTTAGAGTATTACACTCTTTAGGAGAATATACATGTCAAACATTTTAGCAGGGAATCTGGTACCTAACGAGTTCTCAATATGTTTAGCTGGAAATAGTTGTAAGGGTTCTGGGGGATAATTTGATTTTGTGTCTAAGCAATTTGCCTGGAGGCAGTGAGGATTAAATCATGTCAGAACGGGAAGAAAACTTATAAAATTGTCCTAATTTGTTGTACGAGACACCATTTTTTAAGAAAATGGTAGAGGGGCTTCTAGGACTTGCTGCAAGAACTAAGATTTTACCACATTCTAAATCTCAGGAAACACAAAGGCTCTGTTTCTTGCACACCACACTAACTCCTCATTCCCATGCAGACAGCGGCTCCTATCCAGGTCAGTGCAGCAGTGCCAACCGGGAAGAAATTCTTACTAAGGGTTTTTACAAAATGACTCAGTCCTATCCAGAACCAGAAATATCTAACTTCCATGCCAATGTGATCTAAAACCTGGCATAAAAATAGCACAAACTGTTTCAACACTAAGGGAATAATTATTAATCACTTTTAAAGAAAGGGGCTAACATTCTCTTCTTGTTGAGTGGGGCATATGATTTATTTTTTTCCTTATCAAATACGACCAATATTTAACAAAATCTATTTCTCCTCTGGCCTTGAGATGTATTGCATAACACAGTGTGGTATGGCTTGCAGCTGCCCAGGAAAGCACCCTGATCAGGTTGCCCATTGCACATTGGCTGCTGCAAGCCAGCCTGACACCAGCTGTAGGTTGTTCTCACTCAGTGGCTCAGCTCATTGAGAATGAGGTGTCAAGGCTTCTTTGGACAAACCAGCAGGTCAAAGCTAGTATCCATAGCCAAAGTCATTATTTATCATGAAAATGTAATGGACATATTAATAGATTAGAAAGAATGGAACATTAGCTAAGCACCATATATATTAATAATATTAATCACAGTTATAAAAATTTCATAAAAGAAGGATGCAATGTTCTGCTTCCAGAGTTTGGAAATAGATTGGTCTATTGCCAATACTGTGAACACAGTGGGATCCACAATCTGGTCCTTTTCTGGATTCAGAAAACTCTTAAGACAACAAAGGCATGTGACATAGGGTCATCCTGGCTGTTTTTGTGTTGTGTTGATTATTATGTGTTCAAGTTAATAATATATTGGAGTATGTACAGTTTAATATATGACCACCATGTACTGAGGACAGGCTATCAAATCAGCTTTTTGATATTTTAAGGTTTACCTTAAAAACTTGAAATTTATATAAACTATGAATTAACATGCTCAGCAGTCCCAAAACATATTTCTGACTTTTCTTTGGTTATTTACTTGAACTGGTTGGAAAAAAATCTGCCTTGGTGAATTTGCAACATCTGACTTAAGGATGCTGCTATACCTATTCATGTGAAAAGTAACTTCCTTAGAACAACAGTACTGTGAATTTTATCCTCAGGGTAATAACTTTTGAAAAATCGAAGGATGAAAGTTCTCATTTTCATAGCTTTTGAATGATTACCTCTCCTAAATAGTCAACAAATTAACTAGTATAAGATGTTGTTAAATATGCTTCCCATGCTTTTCTGATTTGCTATGAATGGCATTAACGATGACTAACAATTATTTTTTTTACTAACTGTTCAAGATAATCATTGAGAAATGTAATGACCTTTAAAAATTATTACATTTATTTATCTACTCATTCATTATGTGTGTATGTGCTTGTATGACAGAAGGTAACTTGTACGAATCAGTTCTCTCCCTCTACAATATGTGTCCTAGGGTTTGAACTTAGGTCATTAGACTTGGAAACAAAGATTTTTACCTCCTTAGTCACCTCACCAGTCCTCTGTCAAGTTTGATGTCCTAACTATGTAACTGGCTACAATCTTCAAATATTAGCTTCCTAAGTAGTTCCTGGCCCCTCTGCTGTGTTGATAATTTTGGATAAAAAATACTCAAGGCGCTGAATGTTCTCAAATCCTGCAGACAATCGTCATGGACTCACATTCATATTTCCACTTTTAGCTTGTCTTCTAGCCATCCCATGAGAGAGTCTTTGTTTTTCTCTGGCTTCAGTCCCAGTTTCTCCCTCACCATGGTGCAGTTTTCATTTCTCTTTGGCCTCTGCTCTGATTCCTATCTCATTCCCCATTCAATCATTTGTTTCATTTATCCTTCTTTCCCCAGCCAGTGTTACATTTGTTTTCAGGATGGAGAAGATATCAGAGTTGGGGAGACACCCGGGTCAGTGAAGTGTTTACCTTACAAACCTGAGTACTTGAGTTCAATCCCTGAACCCAGGTTTAGTGAAAAAACAAAACAAAACAAACAAACAAAGCAATGGGCACAAAGGTAAATAGCTGTCATCTCAGTGCTGGGCTAGCAGTGAAGTGGAAGGTCTGGGGATTGCTAGCTGGTCAGCTTACTCCACCTAGCAAGGTCCAGGACAGTGAGACCCTGTCTCAAACCTCAAGGTGAATGACTCCTGAGGAACAGTGTCCCTAGTTGCCCTTTGACTTCCAAACAAAGGCTCACACACTCTTGCCACCTGATTTCTCTCTCTCTCTCTCTCTCTCTCTCTCTCTCTCTCTCTCTCTCTCTCTCTCTCTCTCTCTTTCTCTCTCTCTCTCCCAAACACACACCCATTCTTTTCCTTTTTTAGTTAAGAAATTTGTTTTATTCATTTTACACCAAAGATCCCCCTCATCCTTCCTCCTGCCCCTCCCCTCCCCCTCCCAATCCACTCCCATTCCCTTCTACAAGAAGGCAAGGCCTCCCATGGGGAGGTACTTTTACCAGAGGCTGGTCCAAGCCCCTCCCCCTGCCTCAAGGCTGTGTGAGGTATCCCATCATAGAAGTGGGCTCCAAAAGGCCTGCTCATGCACCAGGGATGGATTCTGATCCCACTGCCAGGAGGCTCCTTAAGCAGATTATGCTATACAACTGTCTCACTATGTAGAGAGCCTAGTCCAATCCCGTGAGTAAACTGGAGATGAGGGGTGGGGCAATGGAGGGTAGGGGATGGGGGATGAGAACATAAGGGAATGTGATTGTCGAACTGAAACAGAGATGGAGTGGGAGAACAATGAAAGAGATATCTTGATAGAGGGAGACTTCATGGGGATAGGGAGAAACCGGGTGCTAGGGAAGTTTCCAGGAATCCACAAGGATGACCCCAGCTTAGACTACTAGCAATAGTGGAGAGGGTGCCTGAACTGGCTTACCCTGGTAATCAGATCCATGAATACCCTAACTGTCTTCATAGAGCCTTCACCCAGTAACTGATGGAAGCAGATGCAGAGATCCACAGCCAAACACCAGGCTGAGCTCCAGGAGTCCAGTCGAAGAGAGAGAGAGAGAGAGAGAGAGAGAGAGAGAGAGAGAGAGAGAGAGAGAGAGAGAGAGAGAGAGAGGAGGGATTCTGTGAGCAAGGGACATCGAGATCATTATGGGGAAACCTACATAGACAACCAAACTAAACTAGTGGGAACTTAGGAAATTTAGATCACACTTTTTTTTTTTTTTTTAAAGGAAGATGTCAGGATGCTGAGAAAGTGGGATTGAGAATGTTGTATTCTTCCTTCCATTAAAACCAAGCCAGAAGAACTTGGAAAAATGTGAGGAAGGAATTGGTATTACCCAATTCATACAGCTTATCGTTGTTTTCAATTTAGCACCCCTAACAGAAAGGAAGGTGAGTGGCCGGGGAGATGGCTCAGTCAGCATAGTGTTTGCCACACAAGTGGGAGAGCCTGAGTTCGATCCCCATGCCCACACAAAAAGCTGTGTGTGTCAGCATGCACGTGCAATCCAGAGCTGAGAAGACAAAGATCCACCATGTTGTTCAGCCAGCCTAGCCAACTGGCAAACTTAGGGTCTGTGAGAGACCTTTTACCAAAAGGTAAGATGGTGAAGACTTTAGGCCTCCAGCCTCCATGCTGACCTGCACACAACCCATAAGCACACACATACATTACACACACACACACACACACACACACACACACACACACACACACACACATTCCCCTCCACTCCACACACGCACACACACATACACACTACACACACACACACACACACACACACACCCCAAAAAGGAAGAAAGGAAAGCAGAGATGGAGGGAGGAAAGTGAGAAGTAAATTCTCACCTTTAAATTTATAAATACAAGTCAATTGAATTTCTCTTGAAATTTTCAAATAATCTCATGCCCACATAAAATGCATGTATCTTGTGGTTGCCATGCTGTATGCCATGCTGCATGTATGTATTGGTTTTCCTGAAATGTATTATTGCACTGCTCTACCCTGAACCAATTGAAAACAGAATTTTAATCTGTAACTCACATAAAAACTTCATTTTTACTAGGAAGACAGTGTCAAATCAGATCATTTTCTATGTTACATGAAGGTAAATTCCTTAAAAGGAGAGTATAAAAGATTTGAAACCAAGCTATCCATAGAAAATCTATAAACTAGATTATGAAGTCAAGATGCAATAGTTATTTCAAAATAAAACATCAATATTGTCATAAAAGTTTTACCATTCTTTTCTATAAGAGTATCTCTTGAAGAATATACTGCATTTATTGATTATGTATCTAGACTGTTTCCAGGTGGTTTATTTCCAGACTGAAATGCATATACAGTACAGTGACACTCCAATCCTGAGCTAACCTTTTCAAATGGATTAGTTAATTCTTGTTCTTAATGTCACAACAGTTGATCATTTACCATACTGACATTTTATTAACATTTATAGTCATTTATTAAAACAAAGGATTTTATCTTGTTGGGCATGTTTCTAATTATGAATCAAAGATTCATTTGACCCTCTTTTTATTTGAACCCCCCCTCCCTTTGTGTCAGAGTGCTGTGGAAATGTGATGTAAAACCCCACACACTGTGGGTTACACTTAAAACTCCACCTGCATGCACTTCTTTTTACTAAAAATTTCAGCATATCCTTTGTGTGATGGAGAAAGTCTAAACCTTAAAGCCAAACTGTAGTGGGTAGCCATTCCAGCTTTGATCTGGAAGTTCCAACCCCCATTGAGACTTCGGCAACTGTCACGCCTACAAGGCGGGGCCAAGGGAGGCGCCAGGGGACCCGAGATCTGGATCGGCGGGCGCTCTGTCTGTTGCGGGACCCTGGATAGTGGAGGTGGACCGAGCAGAGCTCCGGAGAACACCGCTGGATTGTGATACACCTTCCCCAGACTCCACAACCTACCTATCCCTTAATTTGTAAGTTATGCCATTAAATAAATCTCCCTTTAACTACGTGGAGTGGTCTTAATAATTTCACCAATACCAAACTTCCATAATTATGAAACAATTCATATGTAGTGTGCTAACATTATTCTGAATTCACTCAAGTTCACAGAAATGTGAGATAAGCTAATCAACTACTAACACATTTTTTGTTAAAACGTTATGCCTAAAAGGTCTGATTTACCTGTGACCCTCAAATCACACTAATCTGGAAACTGACCATTTGACAGTAAGGCCACTGGGACATTTGAAGGTTTTCATAGTAAAAGTACCCTTTCCTCAGGTTCACAAGCTTGTATTTCTCCTGGCTGTGCAGATCAATTTAGTATCAATACTTCATAGTGGGAGAGAGAGAGAAAGAACTACTAAGTAGTCAGCTCAATGAAGTTAAGTAAATTGTATTTTGGAGCCAGGCAGGGCAAGGTGCTGTGGGATGTCTTTCTGTATAATGTGAATATGTGTGGCTCCCATTGGATAATAAATAAAGCTGCATTGGCCTATGGCATGGCAGAATGGAGCCAGGTGGGAAAATCCAAAAGACATAATGAGAGAAGAGGGGCAGAGTCAAGAGAGATGTCAGCCTGCCAATAAAGGAGCAACAAGATGCCAGAAGACCGGTAACACCACAGCCACGTGGCAAAATATATATTAATAGGAATGGGTTAGTTTAAGATGAGCTAGCGAGCAAGAAGCTGAAGCCATAGGCCACACAGTTTGTAATTAATATAAGCCTCTGAGTGATTATTTTACAAGTGGTTGCAGGACTGTGGGGCTAGGCGGGACCAAGAAGGTTCAGGCTATAGTAAGGTCTTTGACAAAGAAGTGTAAGTTTACAAGAAGGAAAAATAATTAGCAAGTGAGTTCTGAAAATTGGATTCAAAGGTGCTGGAGAGAGTAATGGGAGGAGTGGAAATAATAAAAATACAGTGTACTCGTGTACGAAATTCTACAAAAAATTTTTAAAAAATAAAAGAATGACTAGTGGGAATACAAAATGCTTTTTCTACTCTCTCAAAACTCAAAACTCAACGTGAGTTGAGTCCTTGAGTCTAGGTTCTGTTTACTCTTCATTGCCACCTTACTGAGTTATATATATATATATTTCAATGAAATTACTTATGTCCTTGGAGCAGTATCCTGCCTAAAGAGTTTATATATGTCTTAGTTAGGGTGTCTATTGTTTGAAGAGATACCACAACCATGACAACCCTTATACAGGGAAACATTTAAGTGTCAGCTTATAGTTTCAGAGGTTTGGCCATTATCATCATGGCAGGGGCATGGTGGCATGCAGGAAGACATGGTGCTGGTTATATCTTGATCAGAAGGCAACAGGAAGTGTACTGAGACACTGGGTGTGGTTGAGCATATATGAGACTTCAAAGCCTGCCTCCCTAGTGACACACTTCCTCCAAAAAGGCCATAGCTATTCCAACAAAGCCGCACCTCCTAATATTCCCTTTGGGGGACATTTTCTCTTAAACCACTGCAATATACTAAAGCTCCTTTGCTTCATTGTATCATTTTGAAGCTCACTCTCACTTTGTAACCTAGATTGACTTCAGTCTGTGCAGTCTTCCTGCCTCAGCCTCCTGAATGCGGATTCTACAGGGTGCACTGTGTATAAACAGAGCCAGCTCTGTGTTTTAGAGGCAATAAGACCTAGGCTGAAATCTCACTAGAGATTTGGAGTTAGATAAATTATCTGTGTCAGGCTTTTAGGCTGTATAGCAGGGTAACAAGACTACTCTTTAGGGTGGTGATTTCCACAGGAAGAGATAGAATTTAACCTTTTGTGGGGATTCACTTTGGTGATAGCATTGGTAGAGACTCTAATCCTCTGCTTAGTAGGGTGAGAGTGCACAGCCCCTATCATAGAGGACCATGTCCTGAACTTTTTTTCAACAGCTGTAAGACGTTAATTCAGATAAAAATTATCTTTATAGTTACCTAAGCCTAGAATATTTTACATAAAAATGTAATGATTTTGCATAGTTTTAATTTTTTAACTAAAATATAATTTCATAATCTCCCCCTTCCCTTTCCTCCCTCCAAGCCCTTTCACTTATCCCTCTTTGCCTCCTCTGGAATTTATGGTCTCTCTTTTTTCCCCTTGTAATTGTATATAAATACAACCTGTTCAGTCTGTTTCATGTTATATGCATAAAGTTTCCCGGAGTATAAATTATTAACATGTAAACTGAGGGAAAAACACACTTTGTTTTCTTTCTGCTCTATGGTCAAAGTTTGTTCATCCTTTGGAAAAGAAATCACATAACCCATACTGACACAGTTCCCACAATTAAATCATCAATATGAGTGTCTATCAGACTGCAGCTGAGCAGACAATTCTCTCAGTGACATATGTGAGTATCACTATTGACTCTCGCTTTATGTGTCCCAGAGTAGCAATTCCTGAGCATTTTTTTAAAAGAAAGCAACTATTTGACATATATTAATAAGCTACATGTTCTTTAAAAAGTTATTTAATTTGACATCCATGTAAAAAATTTCCAGTGATCGTATTCACCTATTCACCCTGTTACTCTCTCTTCTCTCCCCCATTGTTATTGGTCCCTTATCCTTCCAAGCTAGTTCTACTTCCATATCCTGTTTTCTTTGCTTGGCTGTTCATTTTTCTTCTGTCCCCTGCACCTTGGAGGAAGGCCTGATATACCTTTTCCATTTAGGGCTGAACACTCGCTAGTCACTTATTCTCCGCATTTGGAACCGTTATGAGTTTCTTTGTGAACCATTGTCCAATGCAGACAGAAACTTCTCTGATGCAGGCTGAAGACAGGACCAGTCTGTAAGAATAAATATAAATATTTAGGTGGTGGTTTGACAACATGTTCACTTAGCAAAATATCAGCACTAGGTTCTTCTTCCTTCCATGGCTTATACTTCTCCAGTGTTTGAGCAGATTTACAGTATAGGCATGAATGCCCTGCTTGAGACAGAAATTTTTGTGATATATGAATTATTTCCCTTTTGTCTCTCCTTTATTAGGCAGTTAAAGAAATATGTTTTCAAATTTTATTTATTTTATGTGTATGATTATTTTGCTTCATGCATGTATGTGTACCACAAATGTTTTAAAAATGAGAGTGAAGGTAGGTTTGATGAGCCTTGACTTTCATTACTGGATAGTAAACATAGCATGATAATCTGTTCTGAAGGTAGAGATGATTGAAGGCTGTGGTTTGCTATGTTTTCGAGATGACTAAAGGAGACAGTTCTAGCTGAGGCTATTGGGGGAGTGAACATAGTACCTGGTACACAATAAGTGTTCACACATGGTAGCTGTTATCATAATTAGGAGGCAGGGCACTGGAAGGATTGAGTACCAGTGTCAATTAGTGCAAGGTGGCTACCTACGGCACACAAAGCCTGTTTCTTGAGTAAGAAATAATTCAGTTCTGGGACAGCCTGATGTCAGAAAGATGCCATGGCAGGTTCTACTTCGAGATGATAATGAGTGCAGCTCTGGGGCTCCAAATTTAAACCTAGACTCTCATAGGAAGGGGATACAGCAGTTGGTTCAGTCCAAACAGAAATGGTGGGCAGATCAGCAATTTGATCCAACTTGCTTCTTCATCTTCATCAAGTAGACAGTGGTGCATGGGATGTTTCTGTGACTAGTGATACCTTGTTCTCCCATCACTGTGTGAGCCATCTGATTACCTGTGTGACTTCCTCCAGTGTTACAGGATTAATTCTGTTGTTCCATGTTACTTGAATATGTCACTAAGGAGAAAGCCTCAAGTGGCATTTTAGAACACAGGCAGAGCCCTTAAGTTTGGGAATGGCTTCCATGACTTACAGTACAGAGTGTTCTGTCACTGGAACCTACCACTGTTCTTAATTTTCATGTGGCTCATAAGTGATGGCATTAGGTACTACTTGTGGTCGATAATATAAATAGCTGAATGTTTCGATAAGAAGTTAGAGATTCTACTGATGAGATGATGTTGTGAACACTCCTCTCGCGTGTCAACCGCAGGCATTATAAAGAAACTTCGTGGCAATGCTTGATTGACCAGGCAAAACAATAAATGTATTTTTGATGAGGATAAAAATTTTCTTTCTTTCCCTGAGCTAATCACAAAGCATGGATTAAATCCCTTATTTAAGAAGACTGTTATGGATTTTTGTGCCAGGGCAATGAAAAATGGATCATCTTTCTTTAAATGGAGTCTCCCAAATATAGCCACTGACTTATAATGTGGATTGGCCAGACTAATGTATAAAACATGAAGTGAACATTTAAATAATTTTATGATGATAGTGATATTAGGTAAATAATTAAATACAAAGTGACACAGTATGCTAGGTTTTAAAATAACTGACCAGTGAATAATATTAATCAGTGAGATGCCAGGAGATTTTACTTTTAAAATATATAATACCGTGTAAGGTATAATATGAATTGGAAGTATGTCTTAGAATATAGGGATTTAAAATGGAAGATGATCTTATTCCAAAGACACTTCAACTCTGACTAGAACACTTAGAAAAATTGAAACGTGGCCTGATACTTTAGGGATACAAAGGCTTTTGGAACTCTACCAGTTCTGACAAAACGTATCTATGGAATTTCCAGAAATACTCCCTCCCTTACACCTCTTAAATACCATTTCAGTAGAGATAAAATACTTAGGGAATTTCTTTAAGTATTATTTAGTATATTTTGTTCGACTCTCGGCTTGTCTATAAGGCATGTTCTTCCCTTTGTGAATGTATATTTTTCCTGAAAGTTAATTATCTGTAAAGCTGCATTCTGGATAGTACAATCTCTGGTTTGATACAGGCTTAGAAAGGAATGGACATGAGTCCAACTGGGACTCCTAGTCTCCACACTCATAATTGAAATATATACTCTACATGGTTTCTTTGCCTTCAACATTAATACCCATCTGCTGAAATGGCAAGGTGCCTGCTCTCTGGTGGTTGGATAGATGCCCCGGAGCACAGGTGCCTGGCAATGATGGGCTTAGAGAAATCCTTGACAAAACATTGTTGGTGACATTTCCTCCGCAGGCCATCTCTCCTGGGTACATGTTATGCAGAGGGCTCTCCCTTCCTGTCTGATGTCATGACTGTGGCTGTATGTCTTCAGAAATTTCTGCTCATCATTAAAATAAAAATCTCAGAATAAGGTGACATTTAAAAGCAGAAACCATAATTTTTTTGAATCTTGAGATCTAATTCAGATTTTATAAAATGTTTTTTCTTGAGAGACCTTAAATATCAAAATTTTAAGCTCAGATTATCTTTGAAAGCACTAGTCACTTATTATACTATATTTATAGTCCATTAAACTTGACATTCATGAATTTAAACATGAATTCAAAAGCTAAGGCATAACAACATATTATATGACATGTATATGCATGTATAACATTTCAAATAAATCTCAATAAATCTCAAATAAATGATAATCTTCTGGTCATCTCATTTTAAGGGCTATTGTATCCAGAGAACTTGAGAGATATGAACGAGGGACTGGAGACACAGCTCAGTTGGTTAAGTGTGTGCCACATAAGCTTTAACACCCAAGCTCATATTCCCAGTGCCCACAAAAATAGCCAGGTATGCCAGCACTTTCTTCTAAAGACGGTGTTGGGGAGGTGGGGACAGGAGGATCTATGGGACTTGCTGGCCAGCCAGTCTGGGTAAAGCAGTGAACAAATGCCATGTCTGAGGAGAGACCCTGTCTCAAAAAAACAAAAGGTAGAAAGTGACTGTAACTGGTGTGCAGCATCAACCTCTGGCCTCAACAAATGCACATGCACTTATAACCACAAGCATACACAAATATGTTTTACACACACACACACACACACACACACACACACACACACACACACTAAATATTAGCCACTATTTATTTTCTGATAATGTTTTTGGGAGTGAAAATTTCCCATTGGAGTAACTTAACCCCTTGTTTAGACCCTCGGGAGACAGATGTGACAGTAAAGAGAGAATTGAAACCTTATGAGTCATACTGTCATTAGGAGGTGGCGGATCTTTCAAAGATTGGACTAAATATTTGGGAGTAGCAAGAAGATAAAGGTAGGATCCCTTTGATCAATTTCTAGTCCTCATAAAGTTCCCTCAGGCTTGGGAAAGGAAAGGTGAGGTATAAACAAGAAGATGGAAGTAGCAGCATGGACATTCGAAAGAGCACGCCCCTGTCCATCTTACAAGCTAAGCCCAGGGATGATGCAAGAACACAAAGGAGAAATAATGGTGAACTTTCTATAGGTAACTGGGGGCCTCAGGAAGCTCCAGGAACAGAGCTTTGGGTTGTTTCAGGGTTAACCTTCACCCTGGACCCAGGTTGTTCAAGAATTCGAGAATCTGTATCTCCCTTTTCATCTTTTATAGCTTGGGAATAGCAGAGCACTCTGGTGCTTTATACAACCTTAAAAAGAAATAACATAAAATCAAACTCCACTGAATTTGTTTCTTCTTTCTTGAGAGGTTTGAAACTGATATAAGTTCTTTAAAAATATCATAGAATTATGTTTGTAGTTCCAGTGTGTGTCATGTGCTTTACATCAGCTGCACAATTTTGATTGTGAAGTCTTCCTGGAGAGAGTAAAGTATGAACGTGAAATCTTTACAACTTATCTTCTTGTTTTTATTTTGTGAAATGCAGTGATTGTACCTGTTCATATAAGATAGGCATTATGTTGCCCATCATGCTCAGGAAAAG
Organism: Peromyscus californicus insignis; assembly: GCF_007827085.1. NCBI lineage: Eukaryota > Metazoa > Chordata > Mammalia > Rodentia > Cricetidae > Peromyscus > Peromyscus californicus. The sequence goes on from NW_026294595.1 coordinate 55,695,828, forward strand.
TCTAACTCAACACCTCCACTGTCTTTTGTTTCCACTCTGTTGCTATCATAGAACCTAGAAGACTTTTTTTTAGTCCAGGATCTTGTGAAAACAACAGATTGAGTTTTGACATTTATCAGAGCCAATACACTACAATAAGACCTCAAGCTGGTTGAGATTTTTAATTTTATTTATCTGTGTATGTGTGTTCATATGTATATATGTATATGTGCATGTAGGTGCCAAGGGAGGCTAAAGAGGACCGTAGATCCCTGGGAGAGGAAATTAAATGTGATTGTAAGCTGCCCAGTGTGGGTGCTGAGAACCAAACTTAGGTCCTCTATACAGCAGCAAGCACTCTTAACGGTGGGCATCTCCCAGCTCTCTCTATTCTATTAAAATTCTATTATTAGAATTTTAAGAAGCTATTTATGGTGTTGGCTATCGTTGTCCACTATCCATTTCCTCTTTGCTCAGAGATCAAATCTGTTCACAAACATTCTGTTTAGGAGAGAACACTTCTTAGTGAATGAGATGCTTCTCTTATGCCATGACGCTTACACATTTGCTTCAAGGTTTCTATGGTTGGATATTCCCAGTCCTTACTCTGTTCTTTGTTTATGGAGCTAGACATTGGACAGTTTCATGGACACAACCATTCTTGGTAGATTCTTGCAGAATTGTTCTGTACTCAGAATGCTTCTTGTGTTCTTTGGTATGAATGCCTGCTGGCTTGTGCTTCTCTGACTCCTTGAGTCCCTGTGCTTTCCATGATCAGTATGTTCCTACAGCCTGCTCCACATTCTGAATGCGTCATTGATGTTCTGAAACAAAAACGCTGGCAAGGGTATTTTAAATATCTTTTGTTGACAACATTCGCATTAGGTCTGTGGTCCAAGACCAAAGCACATTTCCCCCCTTATTCATCACCAAGACACTGGTGAGTTAACACAATTTAACATTCTTGTAGCTAGAGTTTTCCTGCCTGGACCAGAGTGAGGACAAATCTCTGTCACCCGCCAGTCCCGCAGCCTCTCAGACCCAACCAAGCAAACACAGAGACTTATATTGCTTACAAACTGTATGGCCGTGGCAGGCTTCTTGCTAACTGTTCTTACAGCTTAAATTAATCCATTTCCATTAATCTATACCTTGCCACATGGCTCGTGGCTTACCGGCATCTTCACATGCTGTTTGTCATCATGGCGGCTGGCAGTGTCTCTCTCACCCAGCTTCCTGTTCTCTCAATTCTCCTCTCTGTTAGTCCCGCCTATACTTCCTGCCTGGCCACTGGCCAATCAGTAATTTATTTATTGACCAATCAGCAACACATTTGACATACAGACCATCCCACAGCACATTCTTTTCTGTTTATTTACGTCTCATGTTTTTGTTTCATGTCTAAAAGAAGATGGACACATTTGTACCCACAAGCCAGAGGGGGGAACATCAGTAAAAACTGACCTTGACTTCGTATCTCCATTCTCTTTCATTGCTGTATTGTTGTATAAGCCTGCATCTGCCTACCTTACTGCTAATGTTTTTCAAAAGCTGGATTTATTCTAACTAGAAAAAAAAGCCAATTATTATTGAGATCAAAATTATTGAAATCATTCTGATTTTCAAATAACTTTTGAGAGTTGTACACGGCACTCTGGGGTTTCTTATTATGCTCTGCTTCAACATGGGAAAAATACAAAGAAACATGTGGGAATAATTCATAAGGCATTTATGTGCCGTATAATCTGGTTTCATAAATTCATGTAACCGGGGGTTTTCTGGGAATAATTTTCACTGATTAACCTTTAGGTCAATTTGTTATTTTTATATAACCAACCATGACTTCCTTTCATATCTTTAACCTCTGATTCTTCCAGTTGATTAATTTTCTAAATAGTTAATTACTTGATAAATACAAGAGAATTTCTTCTAGCTATCTTGCTGTGTGGTGATTCTTTTAACAACAGAACATCACTTAAATATGGTTTCTCTGGAGTTGTCTCCGTTACATCCTTGGGTACCAGAGCATAAATTCTATCTTTTTTGATATGATAAATGATGTATTTTCAAAATCTGTATAGAACATGACATGTGCTGTGGGATGTTCTGTATGGCAAATGTGTTGCTGATTAGTCAATAAATAAAACACTGATTGACCATTGGCTAGGCAGGAAGTGTAGGTGGGACAAGGAGGAGAATAAAGCTGGGAAGTGGAAGGCTGAGTCAGAGAGACACTGCCAGCCGCCACGATGACAAACAGCATGTGAAGGTGCTGCTAAGCCATGAGCCATGTTGCAAGGTATAGATTAATGGAAATGGATTAATTTAAGCTGTAAGAACAGTTAGCAAGAAGCCTGCCACGGCCATACAGTTTGTAACCGATATAAGTCTCTGTGTTTACTTGGTCGGGTTTGAGCGGCTGTGGGACTGGCAGGTGAGAGAGATTTGTCCTGACTGTGGGCCAGGCAGGAAAACTCTAGCTACAGACATGTTTCAGTGCATATAAACATTAATTACTTTTAAATATAGAAAAATAAAGAAGATACAGGCAAGGCTATCATGAAAATCTGCTAATTTCTAATCCAGAGCCAGTATAAGAGATTATACTTTCATCTGTGGTCAAATTTTAGAATGAACACAAGTAAGTAAAACTTCTGTGTTTAGACATTTCTTTTCTTCAATCAATCAACTATTTAAGAAAACTAAGCTGAAGACCTAAAAATTAAAGCTAGAATGCTTTGTTTGATATTTATTATTGTCTCAAAAAGCTGTTGAAGCCTTTTCAATTTGTTCCACTAATGCACCTCTGACCTTCACACTGATCCAATGAACAACAGAATGACAAAGTAGGGTCCAGATGTAGTAAAATAGAGTTGCATTTATGACTGAAATGCAGCATCGTCTATTTAGGCCAAACTGACATTTCACTAAAAGCCCAGTACAGAGACCGTATTTGTTTTCTTCAGAGTGCTGAATCAAGTCGGTGAAAGGTGATTTGTAAATTGCTTCTTCAGTGAACTTGAATAAATAACTCACAAATCAATGTGTTACAAGGCTTTGGTAACCAGCCTGTTTCACTTGAAGCCATGCCGCAGCCTATTGATCTTTTCCTCTGGATTGTGTTGGACGGGAACTGCTGAGGTAGATACAGACTATACTACTTACCTGCCAAGAAGAGTTTATTTTAAAAGAGAGGAAATGCAATTAGCATTCATTTTTTTTTAAAAGTTCTTCTAGAGTGCACTGTGACCCTAGGGACCAAAGAAGAAAAACTATTGCCATGGAGCAGGTGAGGTAGAGGACACTGGCTTTCCCATGGTGTTTTTCAAGGAACCAGGAAATACGTAGCCAAGACGAGATATTCCCCCAATGTTCATGTTTCCTGTCTCTAGTATAACAAGTTTCCAGTGCCTGGGGCCCCAAGTAGGCTTCCCAGAACCACACAAGCTATTTCTGCTCCCCTCCCCACTAAGCTTAAACCACATGATATCTGTTTTTTGATAGAATTCTGATATCTAGGCTGCTGTATTCTCATGGATGAATTTATATTCCCTCGTGGGACCTGAAGAGCAAGAGTTAAATCTAGGGTCTCTCACTGAATCTGGAGTTCACTGATTCACCTAGTTTGGTTGACTAATGAGCTCCAGATACCTGCCTGTCTCTGCTCACCTCTATACCTCTAATACCAGGGGCACAGACATGTGCCACCAGGCTCAGGTTTTATGTGGGTACTTAGGATCTAAACTCAGGTCCTCATATTTGCACAGAAGGAAATTTTACTGACTGAGACATCTCACCAGGCCCCGGTACATTGATTTCCAAAAGATCTTCAGTTCCTTTGTGACCATATTCTGTGCCTTCAGACATCACATTTCATTGCTTGAGAATATAAATTGAGGAAATAAGAAGGACGACATAACTGTTTCCGTGTTCCAAGACTGTGTGCCTAATTTATTTCCACTGATCACAGAGAGGAGCATTTTATTCCTTCCATGTAAAGGTGTTCTCCGGCATAAGGCAAAAACTCTGAGCTACGCCGTTATTAATCTCTTCCCAGAAACCCCACTAACCAGTGCTATGAAACATCACCTCTGTGCTTTCTTCACCCTGTGCCAGGCTAGGAAGCAAATTTTCCAGTTAAAGACTAAACATGAAACTTGTAGATTTGCGATGAATAAGAAGTGTTTTTATTCAGTAAGCCATAAAAAGAACACCTGTTTGGAGTTGACAGCAGGCTTTTGAATGCAAGTTGGTTCAAATGCTGTTCCCCATTTCCTCCCCGACCCAGTAAAGTCATAATATTTGTCCTTTCTACTTTATGGCACTGAAGAACTGTTTGTTACCACTGGAGGAAAATGTGTTCGCTGACATGCCTAATACACATGAACTTTTTATAAATGTCGTATTTTCTATTTGGGATGAACTTTTCAAATAACAAAATCATAGCAATGAACATCTTTATTGTATTTCCCTTTTCCATTTGTCATACCACATAAACTCATTGAAAATTTCAGCATCATAGAAGAGTGTAGAAAATATGATGGCAAAAGTAACACCAGAAGAATAGTAGAAAATGAAGCCCTGGACCCCTCTTCCTCACTGAATATACTGCCTCCATCACACACTGCCAAATCCCTTGTGTGAGAAATTCACAAGCTACCTGGAAATTCCTGTGTCCAGGATGGATGACACACATGGAAGCTGGTAATGAAGATGCTTTCTCAACCCATTCCAGACATGCCACATAAGATTAAAAGAAACCTCTTTCCTTGCTCTCCCACTCTGTTCCAGTTCCAGCTCGAACCTCCTGCTCCTCTAAGCTCTCATCCCCTGTCCCTTGCCCTCCATTACCCCCACCCCCCCCACCCCTGGCTTGCTCATGTAGATCTCATCCATTTCTCCATCATTGGGCAATCCATGCGCTCTTCCTAGGGTCATCCTTACTAGCTAGCCTCCCCAGAGCTGTGGGTTGCAGTCTGGTTATCCTTTGCTTTATATCTAGTATCCACTTATGAGTGAGTACATACCATGTTTGTCCTTCTGAGTCTGGGCTACCTCACTCAAGAAGGTATTTTCTAGTTCCATCCATTTGCCTGCAAACTTCATGATAAATGAAGACACCATGGGAATAGGGAGAAGCAGAGTGCTAGGGAGGTTCCCAGGAATCCACAAGGATGACTCCACCATAGACTACTGGCAAGTCGAGAGGGTGCCTGAGCTGGATCAGATGGTTGTATACCCTAACTGTCAGAGAGCCCTCATCCAGTGACTGAAGGAATCAGATGCAGAAAACCACAGCCAGGTCCCAGGCAGAGCTCCAGGAGTCCAATCGAAAAGAGAGATGAGGGATTCTATGAGCAAGAGATATCGAGACCATGATTGGAAAAAGTACAGAGACAACTAATCAACCTAGTGGAAACACATGAACTGTGGACCAATAGCTGAGGAGCCCCCATGATACTGGACTAGACCCTCTGGGTAAGTGAGAGAGTTGTTTAGCTTGAACTGTTTAGGGGCTCCCAAGCAGTAGGATCAGAGCCTGTTCCTAGTGCATGAGTCGACTTTTTGGAACCTAGTGCCTATGGTGAGACACTTTGCGCAGCCTTGGTGCAGGGAGGAGGGGCTTGAACCTGTCTCAACTGAATGTACCAGGTTCTCCTGACTCCCCATGGGGGGCCTTGCCTTGGAGAAGGCAGGAAAGAGGGGTGGGCTGGGGGGAATGCTAGGGGGCAGGAGGAGGGAGGACAGGGGAATCTGTGGTTGACATGTAAAATGAATAGAAAATCTCTTAATAAAAAATAAAAGATTGAAAGGAAACCCTAACTTCCAGCATATCTGGAGAGGGAAAGATATGGCTTTCACATACAGTATCCCAGATCTTTCCTGGGGTCATCTAGAGTTCTGGCTTCTATCTAACTTGCTTCAGAGCATGGGTGAGATCCAGCATCTTCTAAATGCTTTGTGGATAGTTAAAAAACAAACACGACATTTGAATTTGCACACACTCACCATAGCCTCACATTCTACTTCAGTGTAAAGAAAGTACTCACAAACTCCCAGTTCCTCCTGAAGAAAAGACTTGGGCTACACATCAAATATTCTGACATCTCATATGCCGAATTAAATTTTTACCTCTGTTCAAGTGCTAAGTGACTGGGAAGGGTGAGAGAAAGAAGACAGTTTGACTGGTAATTTGTAGAGCCTCTCTACTTAGCACAGCACAAAACTAATGGACAAAAACATTTATCTCCCAGGTTCTCCCTGGGAGGGAAAGAGTTGGACAAAACAGCCTGGGTGCCAGTATTTCTGGGGTATGCCCAAAAGAATGATTACTGTTATGCCTGTCTCAGAGTTTTGTTGGGGGCTCATACACTCCATATTTCTAGGATCCAATGATCAAAGAAAGAACAACTTGATCTATCATATAACTACTACCCACAGCTCCTGTGACTCAGGTATCAGTAGGGTGAGTGGGGAAATTGTTTCACAGCTCCTTGTGACTCAGGTATCAGTAGGGTGAGTGGGGAAATTGTTTCAGATCCCAGTTTTTCTTGTAGAGACACGAAACTGCATAGAGCCTTGGTAATCTGACTTTCTGTGGTCTCCAGAGAGCCTACATTCAGTCTTATTGTTTCAGAGATGCCACGTACTCCATACACCTGTGATCTTCTAAGAACAAACTACCACGAAGGTTTAAGTGGTACTCATCATTTCTGGCCAGCCTGTTGTGATTCTTCTCCGGAACCATGTCAAGTCCTCAAGATGGAAAAAAAAAAAAAAAAAAGCTGTTTTGTCTACTGTCTAGGTTGTGGCATAAAGTACTAAGGAAAGTGAAGATAAAAGAAAATAGTCTCAATCAAAGGAACAATAAGTTTATAAACTGATACTAATGTAGCAATATGACAGGGAATTTAAAAGAATCATTACAAAAATCCCCAATAATGGTAAGAGAGCAAAGCATGTGCCTTGTGGAAATTTCCACAGAGAAAAGATAGTAAACATGCCAGATGCAAATCTCAAAGCTGAAACATATGATAATAGGATGAAAAATGCACAATAATGGTTCAAAGCAAAGTAGAAATCAGAAGGATCACAGATATAAAAACAGATCATTGGAAATGATCCAATTAAAAGAGTTCTGGGACATGACTCAGTGGTAGAACTTGGATCTAGCATGAGCAAGGACCCTACGTTCAACCCCTATTATCACCAAAACAGACTTTGAACTGATCAATTAGAAGAGAAAACTTAGGAGACATATACTTTTTGGGGTGTCACTAAGGTTTAAAAGATAGAAAAGGAAAAGAATATTTAAAAAAAAAAAACATGAAAGACTACCAAAATCCTGTGAAATAGTCATCTTAATCCAGGCATCAAAAGAAAAACAATGATCACATATATAGGGGGGATTTTGAGCTGAAATAAAATTAGGACACTAAGTGGTACAGTGAAATCATAATGAATGTAGACCAATACATATGCATGATGCCATGAAGTTCATTAGTAAATTATTTGCTTCTAACATGAAAATAAAGGCAAAAATATTAAAAGTAACTATATACATAATGTTCTTAGTTAATACACAATATGGAAATACCATATGTGGTATTAGCAACCAAACGTAGGAAGGAAGTAAAAGCATGTGGTTTTGTACGTGATTAAGTTGTTACTGGTATACAATAGGCTATTAAACTATTTAAGTAAGTCCTGTGAAAGTCATAAAGAAGGTACCTGTAGAAGATAATCAAAGGGACATATAGGAACCAAAGTATGTGAGTGCAAGGCAAAGCCCTATAAAAGTGCAAAAGAGCAAACAAAACCATAAGACAAAGATAAAGCTAATATTCAAATGTCATGTGAAAGTCCTTTCCTATTAATTAAAAATGTAAAATAGATATGACTCCACCACCAAAAAATAGAAAAAACTAGGCCCACTGGGCATGGTGGTGTACACTTTGGATTCAGCACTCAGGACACTGAGGCAGGAGGAGTGCAAGTGTGAGTGCAGCCCAGCTTATAGAGTGAGTTCACGTCCAGGTTGTGCACCATGAGCCTGTCTCAAAAACAAACAAGCAAACAAACAAACACCATAGCTCAGTGGTTCTCAACCTTCCTAATACTACAACCCTGTAATACAGTGCCTCATGTTGTGTTGACCCCCAACCATAAAATTATTTTTGTTGCTACTTCATAACTGTAATTTTGCTACTGTTATGAATTGTAATGTAAATATGTGTTTTCTGATGATCTTAGGTGATCCCTGTGAAAGGGTCATTCTACCCACAAAGGGGTCATGTCCCACAGGTTGAGAGCCACCACCGTAGGCCAAGTATGTGTTTTTTGTTGTTGTTGTTGTTTTTAATAAGAACCTATTTTAGACACACACTGGCTGAAAATGGAGATGGAAAGAGATATTCTGTGGAAACAGTAACCAAAGGAGAATGCAATTAAATCTATTTCTATTAAATAACATAGTTTTAAGTTAAAAACCAGCAACAGACAAAGGCAGACATTAAATAATGACAAAGGAATCAATTCCTGAGGAAGCAAGACGATTATAAATACATGCAGACCCAACATCAGAGTACTTGAATCTATAAAGCAAATAGCAAAGAATTGAGAGAAACGAACTAAACATGATAATAGGAGTAATATCCTGTTTTCAATAATAACTAGAAGATGTGTAGAGAATGGCAGATGCTGGGGTCATGACAGGAAGTTGGGAGTCACTGTTCAAAGGCTTTATGTATATAAAGTTTCAGTTATGCAAGTTAAACAGATTCTGGTGGCCTGATGTACAATATCATGCTTAAACCAACAGCACCATAGTGGACATGAGCAATTTCATTAAGAGGGTAGATCTTGTGTTAAATATGCTTATCACAGTCATGTAGCTAGAATTTTCCAGTCCTGCCAGGCCCACAGTCAGGACAAATCTCTCTCACCCACCAGTCCCACAGATGCTCAGACCCAACCAAGTAAACACACAGAGAATTATATTGCTTATAAACTGTATGGCCGTGGCAGGCTTCTTGTTATCTAGTTCTTCTATCTTAAAATAACCAATATCTATGAGTCTAGAAGTTGCCACGTGGCTCATGGCTTACCAGTACCTTACATCTCACTTGTCATGGCTGCAGCTGGCAGCGTCTCCTTATCTCAGCCTTCCACTTCCTGGAATTCTCTTCTCTGCTTGTCCTGCCTATACTTCCTGCCTGGCTACTGGCCAATCAGCATTTTATTTATACAGAGCGATATCCACAGCACTTCCCCTTTTCTTTTTTTTTCAAAAAGGAAGGTTTTAACTTTCACATAATAAAATTACATATAACAAAACAATTATCAAGCATGAATTACAGTTACAATATCTAGTCTATTTATAATATCTAGTCTATTTGTATTTGGCAAGATTAAAGAAGATATCCTATCTATCTTATATTTGTAAGTCTAAGGTTTCATATCTAACTTATCTTTTATCATAACTAAAGAAAATTATAACGCTAGTCTTCAACTACATCAAAGACCCCAGAAGGATATAATATTACCTGAGAAACGGGAAAAGGATGCAAGCAGCTTTTGGGAGTCTTTCAGGGTAGACAGAGACAGCTGACAGCCTGGATAGTCACCTAATGTTCCTTTTTAAAGTTGGGGCATCTATCTTCAGCCCACAGGCCTAGAGTCTCTCAGTCATTTCTCTCTGTGTTCTGTAGAATGTCTGGCAGTTTCCTCTGGGAAGCAGGAACCTGAAGGACCGTTTCGCCGAGCAAAGTTCAGTGGTCACCTTCCTATGGGTCCTGCATGTCCAGTCGATCAAGCAGTCCAGGCAAGAACAGTTTCTTGCCCAAATGGCTATTTTTGCCAAGGTGAAAATAAACTCCTTATGGAGTGTCTTTGATGCCCATCCTCCTCTCTGAAGTAAATCAGTGCTGCCAGGAGCAGACATGTCTCATTGTCCAGAAAGTCTAAATTTTTAAAGCATTTTAAATGCCATATTCTGTAGGTCTTTGAAGTGTTTGAAGATTACCTACCTAATTGAATTATATCTATGTATACCTAGAAAACAGCATGACTATAAGTTTGACTACCATAGAAGACTAATTATTAATCTGTACTTCTTAATTATCCATTACAATTTAAATGAGTTACATAAACATAATATCTCAAATGAGAATAGAAATATATATATACAGTATAACAAAATAAAGTTTAAACTTGTATCAATAAACTAAAATCCATAGCAATGTAAAACATTTCTAAACAAGTTGTTACTCTTTAAAAGTAGGTTCATTAATCTACCCTTTCATCCTATCATATCTATATCATATCCCCTTTTCTTCTTTAGAAAGAGATTGCATTCATAATCAACCTGATTTAAATAAAAATATTGGTTTTTCTCTGTCCCATACCAGAGGGCTCTTCTGATAGGGGACAAAAGAATCTCTTAACCTTTTTTTTTTTTTTTTTTTTTAAGCAATATGTTTGGGTTTAGAGAAGGAGTGAGCCAATTCCATCTCCAAAGCCAGCTTGGTATATTTGGGAATTTGGGCATAGCTTCTCTCACTACTTCCTGCTGGTGGGGGGCACTGTATCTTATGGGGACACAAAGAAAATTTTAGGATTATGGAATAGTCCATGAGGCTGTATTGTCTGAGCCAGTCGCCTTGAAACCATTCTGGATGTTGGATCATCTGGGCCATGGTGTCATCGGAGACCTTTCGGGGGTTTTGGCTGGTCAAACCTAATGTATCTTAATATGGAACAAATCCATAGCCTCTTGCTTTCTGTGGAAACAAAAGCAGAGCCTCCTTTCCAAAGCAACATATCCGTACATCTAAATTTTGAAGTCAAGGTACCTTTAAAGTATACATATTGGCTTAACTCAACAGCTTTTATAATCAAATGTTTTTCTTCAGTTATGACTATCAAAGACAACATAATCCAGATTCTCTGTGTGATAGTCATTTTTACATGGCTTATTTTTTATGTTACTTTTACTTTCTCTTTAAAGACTTTATTTTTAAAAACTATCTATTTCTTTATATAACTGCATATATTCCTTTTTATCTCTCTTCCAAGCCTACGGATATTTTTACACACATTGTAAAGCATTTGAAGTCTTGTTCCATCTCAATCTGTCTTATCGTGAACCTATTGTTTTAAACTGCAGCATTTCTAAGACTGAAACTGCACTGTGGCTGGTGGCTCCGCCCACCTCAGCTTCCCAATGGCAGTGGTGCAGTTTACCACCAGCTCTGGGTCTGGAGCCATGTGTACCATCACGATCAGAAGCAGTTCTATCAAAGCAGAGTGTAGCCCAGAAACCTCTTTTGTTGTTGTTGTTGTTGTTGTATTAGCAAAGACTAAATCCACCACACAGCAGTGTAATGTGCCACTTGTGGATGCCTCATTCCCGTCATATTGCAGGTCAAACGCACATGCCAGGAACCCGCCATAGTAGCTCAAACCCGCATGTTGCAGCTATAATTTTACTATGTGAGAGTTAAAACCTTCCTTTTTGAAAAAAAAAAAAAAAAGAAAAGAAAAGGGTAAGTGCTGTGGATATTACTCTGTATAAATAAAATGCTGATTGGCCAGTAGCCAGGCAGGAAGTATGGGTGGGATAAGCAGAGAAGAGAATTCTGGGAGGTAGAAGGCTGAGGCCGAGAGACACTGCCAGCTATCGCCATGACAAGTGAGATGTAAGGTACTGGTAAGCCATGAGCCACGTGGCAACTTATAGATTAATAGAAATGGGTTAATTTAAGATATAAGAACAGTTAGCAAGAAGTCTGCCATGGCCATACAGTTTGTAAGCAATACAAACTCTGTGTGTTTACTTGGTTGGGTCTGAGCGGCTGTGGGACTGGTAGGTGAGAGAGATTTGTCCTGACTGTGGGCCAGTCAGTTAAACTCTTGCTACACAACCAGAAAATGCAAAGAAAAGTAAAATACTGTTTTTCAGAATTAAAGTTGAAGTAGTATACATGTCATAGAAAAATGAAATACTTCCCTTTTATCCCAAATTTAAAGCCTTAAATCACCTCCATAAAAATGTAATGTTCATACATTAACAAGTGATCAATCAAAAACTGATATTGGCAGAAAATGCATTATAGAAACATCATACTGCAAACATGACTCAGCTGATACTTCATGTCCAGATGCCCTGGGCAGCTCTGTACACAATTCAATGACTGGTTCAGATAGACAAGGTTTCTCATGCACTCTGCTTGGCCATACTGTCTGTTGCTCAGCATAGGCAGAGAACTTGGTCTGCTTTCAAATGACTGCTTTCAAAGTAGCTCTCACAGAAATCAGCATTCCATAGTTCTACCATATTTTCTCCTAAGGCAAACAAACAATACAGAAGTCTTTACCTAGGACAAACAACTTACAGCCTGTAAAGCCAGAGTCAGCAGAAGCACAGATAGCCCTAACATAAATGTTTTACCAAGTCATTATTCTGGTAACAAATATGTTTCACTGGGATCATTTAGTTAATGACATTTATTTTAAGAATAAGCATTAAAAGAGCAGTATGGGAATAATTAATTCAGGAATACATGGGCACATTTAGCACAGAAGATTACATTCTGTCTAGGTAGAAAGAATTCTGCAAGCATTTGCTAACTCATCTCACCCGGAAAGTAAATAAAAGAAAACTGATTCAATATTTTATAAACTAAAATACCTTTAGGTTCCATCTGATCTATCTGATCCACACCTTTATTGCTTTTTAAAGCTTCAAGTTATAGGACAAGAGAAAAAAACTTGAGATACTAGAAATGTTGGTCTTGTATCACCTGGGGAAAGAGAGCAAGTGGTGGGAAGGTTGTGATGTTTGTGTAGGCATCTCCATGAACACGAGGGGCCTGGGGTGCAGCCCACAACCACTCTGTTTCTTTTCCTTGTTCTATTTTGTTGTATGAGGTTAGTACCAATCCTGCCTCTTGATAGAACCTTGGGCAAACCATGATCTTTCCTGCTGCATGCATATATGAAAAGCACCCGAGCCATTTCTGAGAGACTGATCACAGTTTGGTTTCTTCCCCATGAAATGTAAGGATTAACAATACATTTTTATTTTTAAGTTAATTTTATCTTTTTCAGATCTACCCAAACTGTCTTGCTAAGTAGGAAGTGAGGAGTCAAGTGTTATGGTATCTTTTCTCCCAATATAAACATTTCAGTACCTTTTAAAAAGTTTCTGAGGCTTCCACGTTTGGCAAATTAACTGGAGGCAGATCAAACTAAGAGTGGCAAAAACAATTATTTGAATAAACCTTTCAAGATGAATTATTGATTTTTTTTGGTCTTTGTAGGAAACAAAGAGGTCTTTGTTCTCACAGATAAGCACTAGGTGTAGAGTTTCTCAACCTTCCTAATGCTGCGACCCTGTAATACAGTTCCTCATGTTGTGATCTCCAACCTAAAAATTATTTTCATTGCTACTTCATAACTGTAATTTTGCTACTGTTGTTAATCATCATGCAAATGTTGATTAACATATCTGTGTTTTCTGATGATCTTTGGGGTACCACATCTCACAGGTTGAGAACCACTGAACTTGAAGAACTTGGTGTGTTAAGCACACATGGTTGTTCTACCACCAAGGGAAGGAATGAAATATCTGTTATCTGCCTAGAAGGGGCAGATGTGTTCACTAGTTTGGTTACCTATGGAACTATCTATGTGGCTGAAGACTTTTCCAGCACCAGGTCCTCTCCCAGACCCTTACCGTAAATTTGATTTTCACATTCATCTATAGATCCCATCTTTATGGACCTCACAAAAGCTTTTTGGTGTAATCATGCCCGACCTGTATTTAGCTTACTTTGTTCCTCAAGGAGCTTTACATATGCTTTGACAACAAAACACATGGAATCGAGTTAATTATCATCAGAAAAGTTTTCACCAAAGTGTGCTGTGCTTAAACTTGCCTAAAACAAACCCCTCAGGATCCAGTTCAGGAAATTTGAACCAACACTAGTTACTGTGTTGTGCTGAACTGAACTGCCTTCTTACCTTTCTAGGATGCCATCCTGTTGGAGGACACGAGGATCACAGAGAGCCCCACAGATTACTCTTTTTAAAGTCCCCAAAGCTGCTCCCTCTCACAGACAATTCCAGCTCTTTTCATCAAGGACTCTTGTCTTACAAGAGACATCCATATTCTCTTTAAGAGAGCCTTTTTAGTCCACAAGAACCCTCATCACCATTCCCTGAAGAAACCAGACACATCTCCTCTGTTCCATTTCCAGAGCACATAGTCAGCCCAGTGTTGTAAGTCATGATTCCTCAGACCATCAAACTATCATGTTTCCCTATGTCTGACCCAAACCACAACATCATCTCCTTCGAGGGGTGCCTGAGAAAAATGTCAGTTTCCTAAAAATGAAAGGAGAAACACACATGTGTTCTGAAGCCTCCCACTTGGGGAGGAAATGACAGAAAACACAGCTCCCTACAAAAACCCTCCGTTCTAAAAGTGGATAAAGATAGGTGATCACAAAACTGCTTTTGATTCTCACGCTTTAACTATGGATGTTACCACAGTTAGAATGTTACCTCAGCTACCTCAGTTAGACTGTGATAGCTATTTTGAGTCTGAAGCCCCCAAATGGAGTAACACATGACCACAACTGGTTTTCCTTGGCAGTTACAGTTAAGCATATACAGCCAACAAATTCTGAGAACTGTTTGATTTTTTTTAATTGTATTGTTTATGAAAGCCCAGGCAGTGCAGATCAACAATCCCATTGTATCCATGAAACATTTTAAATATGTCAAATGAATAATTTACTGAGTCATTTATTAAATTTTATTTTACATTATACTCAATATTCAATCATATAGAGTAAATTTATTGAAGGTGAAAATTTTGTCATACTAATTTTTGTAGTATCTAGCCCTAAGTGAATACAGAACAAAATGGGATGGTAACAACATATAATACTTACATGCTTACTTTGTGTCAGGCAGTTTTCAGAGGTTATGTTATTATGTCAGCCAGTCTTTAGACTGACACTTAATTACTATTGAAATCCTTATCATAGTCATCCTAATAGAATAAGGCAAGATGTGAATGACACAAATTTGTTATGATGAAGACATGTGCTTGAATCCTGTCTACCACCATTTGGTAGCTACACCTTGAACTTCATGGTCATGTGTTATATGGTAAAGTATGATAAGGTGGCCATACATTTCTAAGAAACTTACAATATTGGTTCACAAATTACCAGGCACCAATCACCTCTTTGTTTCTTCTCCATTTTAGTCTACAGACACTTTATAAATGTATACTGAAACAACTTTAGTGTCTATATATTTGGAAGCTACCATAAATATGGTCATAAGTTGAGTTTTTCACATGGGGCTTCTAAATAACTGAGCTAGTGTTAAAATACGGTATGCCATGAGATACTTCTGGTTGTGGATTTGAACCTACCTAGGCACAGAAAGGCTGAGGCACATAAGGCAAACTACTTCATTGTTTTTATTCAGTCATTAAATTACAGTTATTTATTTGTTTGTGCATAGGAGGTACACACCGTAGTGATTAGAGGACAATCGGCCAGGGTTGCTCTCTCGTTCTACTGTGTGTCACCTGGAGATTGAACACGGGGCATTAGATGACAACAAACACCTTTTACTTGCTGAGCTATCTCACTGGTCCTCATCATTTCTTTAGACAATCAAAAAAATGCAATGATGACAGAGACGAAGAGTAGAAAACAAAAACATTGGGTCCCGTATTTCTAATTCGATGATGCCTTGATTACCATGACTGTATAAGAATTATGAAAACCCTATTTTGGAAAAATAAGCTTTTATTACACTTCTTGGTCACATAGGTAAGCAATATAGAAAGCACACAAAAACAACATTTTAACTTTTGTATCCATAATGTGTGGAGCAGCAGTTGCAAAGACTAAAGGCTGGAAGCATCTGAATTCCACCTCATACCTGCAATTATTAGATGGCAGAGTCAGTTCCCACTCATGTGGTGTGGATTCTGTGTGAATTCTCCACATGAACTCAAGACAAAGAGAAAATACTAGAGGAAGAGAGAAGGGAGACAGACCTCACCTCTCCACCAGGCACTATTACATTGTATGAAGAGCACACAGGATGGTGTGCATGCTGGTGCAGCTGTCTCTGGATTTCACACTGTGTCACAAGATGGATGTAGACATGCCTGGCATTTCTGCAGCCTGTTATTAAATTTATCAAAGGTGTTCTATAAGTTGTAACTTCTGAGATATAAAATGATAAAATCAAAGTGGTTCTTTGGACCCATTTTAATCTTCAGACTTGCATTTTAATAACATATCTAGTAGATGTTCTCAGTACAATGAAAGTAGAAAGATTTCATTTCAAAACACAGACAAAATGATAGAGAAGAGGAAAAGAATTTTGCACCTTTTTCTTTAGTCATTATAAAGGAAACATTTCAAAAATTATATTGTTCTCCCCAAAGATGTCTCCATTACCAATATTTACTTTTCCAAGACACTAGCTTCTTCTTCAGATTGCTCTTGGTTATTAAAGGAAACAAAGCAGTTAAATTGTTTGGGTTTTTTTGGCAGAGAGTTTGGTACCATTTTTCATTACTCAAATATTGCTTTGTGGCTTTAAATTACAATGTCAAAGTTCCCACTCTTAATCTTTCTAGAATGTGTGTCAGAAGATGAGAGTAGAGAAATTTATTCTTAGAATTTCAAAGTCAGACTCTGATCTAGATAAAATGTCAGACAAATACATACTTCAGAAGCCATTGCTCAACCTTTGCTTTTTTTTAATGACAGCCTCCATATGAATTTCCCTTTCTTGTAAAATATCTACTATACGTTTAAGAAAATTTCAGTTCAGGATTAGAAATACTGTGCTAAATACTAAAACTCTAGGGTTAGGGTGACTTGTGTTTACAAAAGAATTGAAATAATATTTACAGAACTTTCTTCAAAGCTGAATTTGATTGGAGCAATAGTAAGGGGAGTCCCATGTGTTGTGATAGAAGGAAACTAATAGCAAATTCTATCTCTTCCTTGACTGGGGATAATCAACATATGGACCTAGGTTAGATATAGGCAGAGGAAAATTATAAAATTAGACAGACCTGTAAGAAGTACAAATTCCTGGGGAGAGCCAAAGCAACATCACAGAGTTACTTGGCTTTAAGCAGAATAATTGAGCTTTAAGACAGCAGAGGTGGTAGCAGACTGGGTAGCCCAGCATGCAGAGGTCAAATGTTTAAATCAAATCCGTAACCTGAAACACAGCTCTTTAACAACAGCAATTAGCAGCTAGGGCACTTGGTTTGTACAGAATGTGCTCAGATCTTCAAACATTGGTCAAGTGCAGGCTTAAATAGACATGAGTGTATTGGTAACAAGAGTCTCCTTTGAATACCGAGGATGACAACCCATCGCTGTGTTTCTGACACTCTTAAGTCTATGATCTAGGAGAACATGAAATTTCTAGATGATTTATGACATGTTTTTTCGTGAAATTTATTGCACAGTGATCAGGACATTTATCTTACTGCTTAGCTACAAACTTCTTGCTAGCTAAAAATCTCTATATATTCACCACCCAAGTACTGATGAAGATCTCAGTGTAATGGCTCATGAATAACTCCTGAAATTACCTTCTATAAGAGACAATGACCAGAAAAAATATGGTAACCCTGAAGATATAGATATAATAGGATGTGCACACTAGAATAGAGAAAGATCAAATAGAATATGTATGGAAATTTGCTTTTCAACTATAAGGTATTAAACAAATACTAAAGTGGCAGGAGACACAATCCTTTTATCTGAAGGCTAGGCTGCTGCACCAAAAAAAAAGAGAGTTCTGTTCTATTGTTTCCAATAGGACTTTTTGTGTTCAAACCCAGCTTCCTCCTCCCCCAGCACATAGCTAGGCAAACACTCTATCACTCATCTGAAGCCATGGGGCTTTTGCTTCACATTTTTAACTGACCTCTAACATTTTCATGCAAAGGAAGCACATGCATTAAAAAGAGAATAACAGGTATGAGAGGATTTATTTTCCATTTAACTCCCTGTGACAGGTTTTTTTTTTCTTTTATTCATTATTTTCCCTCGGTTCTTTTAGTATAGCCCTTAATGGGTTTTGCTCCTAATCAGCTTTCACAGAACAATATAAAGACAGGAATACAGGGTACACATATCACAGAAACAGGTCTCTTTGTCCCATAGCAATAGGTGAGTAGATATTAGACAATTACAAATGTAAAGTCATAATGATCATTACATGAAGCATAGCAAGGCAATTATGCAGTAGAACTAATTACTCTTCAGTCACTTCATACTTTTAACAAATGATTTATGTTTCAAATGATTACCTGTCTCCAGGTAGTTGTTTAGTAACCAAACTAGAGTAAAAATAATTAAAAAAAAAAACGAATCTATAGAACATGAACTTTTCTCTAACAAGGTGCATTGATTCCATCCACCATTGCCCAAGAGGTTCTTCTGCTGATGAAGCAAGAGGGGAAGTAAATGGTGGCCAGAATTTAGAAGTAGACTTCTGTAATTTCAAGGTCTAATCTCAAGTTCTTTGATCTAAGAATTGGGGCAGGCTGCATATTTTTTGAGCCTGTTTTCCCCCCATATTTCAAAGCAAAAGAATTTATTATTTACTTTATGAGGGTAGAAAGGATCCAATATGTCCAAGTGTGAAAATGAGAACATATATTTTTAAACAGAAGTCCAGTTACCATCTCTTTAGGTATATTGAGTGTATAACTTCATGTAAAAATTCCATCAGATCCTGTTTGAATTTCTGAACTACCTTAAAATACTCAAACAACTTCCAGTTTTCCTGTTTGTACAAGTTGTTCTAAACTGAAGACAAAAACATAAATAATTTTCTTTAATATACTTATTCAGGACCCCTTCCCCTGGGCTCCGTGTTCTGGCCGACAATTTGGCAGAAGACTTCTACTTTAACTGGGGCCAGGCCAGTCCTAGGGACCCAATGTAGCTGAAATTTTTCTGGTCCTGCCCAATTCCCATGACCCTTGATCCCAAATAAGCACACAGAGGCTTATATTATTTACAGATGATATGGCCTAATGGCTCAGGCTTCTCACTAGCCAGCTCTTACATCTTAAATTAACACATTTCTATAAATCTATACTTTGCCACGCCGCTTGTGGCTTACCGGTACTTTACATCTTGCTTCTGCTAACATGGCTGGCAGCGTCTCCTCTGCTCTCTTTTTTTCTTTCCTCTCTCTCTAGTTGGAATGTCCCTCCTAACTTTATTCTGCCTCACCATTGGCCAAACAGCTTTATTTATCAACCAATCAGAGCAACAGATATTCACAGCATACAGAACGACATAACCCATCAACCAAAGTCTTGTTTGATTTGTTACCATTGCCTCAGAGCCTCATGCAGGCAGAACAGATCGTGGGTCATGGGTTTTGTGGCTGGGTTGGTGTCCCAGTGCCATCACTGGAAGTCTTGCCTTGTTGCAGAAGATGGACAGTTTGGGCTCCATGTCCTCCATGGCTGAGTATTCACTAGGGTCACCCTCAGAATGAATAGAGTAATCCCCATTTAAAAAGGGAAGCTGTTCTTCTCATCCTTTAAGAATACTGCTCTCCATGAAATTTTATGATTTTTTTCTGTTATTAGAATATTAACAATCACATTTTATAGTCACAGTGTTGTTGATTTTTTTTTTTTTTTTTTGTTTTTTGTTTTTCGAGACAGGGTTTCTCTGTGTAGCTTTGCACCTTTCCTGGAACTCACTTGGTAGTCCAGGCTGGCCTCGAACTCACAGAGATCCGCCTGGCTCTTCCTCCCGAGTGCTGGGATTAAAGGCGTGCGCCACCACTGCCCGGCAGTGTTGTTGATTTTTAAGAGCACAGATATTTGAATTTTATCCTAAGACAATTCATAGCTATTGATCCACATAACTTCAGTTAATAAAAGTATTACAAGGAATAGAATTCTGCTTTAGTTGTGATGTCTGGGTCTTGTTTTTTTGTTTGTTTTTTTTTTTAGTGATGTTAATGAACACAGTACAGTCGTCATGATCTTAATACTGTGAAATCTTAATTTAGGTTCTGTAAAAGCACACTGTTAACAGTGCAATTTATTACTGAAAGTTAAATTAAAAATAAAACCGTGTTTTAATAAAAAAAAAGAAGAAAAAACTTATACTGAATAGAATTTATGTCCAGAGGAAGTAATCATACGACAAATTGTAACAAAAACCATGAAGATTGCTATAAATACATGAAACTTGATACATGTGGTTATATATATGAGAAACAGATGAGTTCAGGGTGCATGCTGTACTTGATTGTTCTATGTCCAGCATCTAGCTTTTAATGTGCTTCTCTGAATTCATTTAGGTCTTAGAGACAAGGACTGTGTGTCATATCCTAATCTGTTCTAATTTATTTCATCACACAAAATGTGCATTCTCCTTTTCAAATGAAAAAAAATTCAGAGAAAATAGTGCTGAAGCTGTTACACTATCACAGAGATAACACTTACAGAAGTCAGAAAATTAAATCAAATGCCTGTGTTTATATAGTAGCAAAACTAATGCTTTCTAACTCTCGGTCTGACTTCATTTTAACCCCTGTTTTCCAAGTTACAGGTAGTAGACTATGTAAGCTGCCTTTGAAGGGTACTTAAGATGTATTATAAGTGTTCATCTCTAAAAGTGGAAAAACTGTAATCATCAGTCTCACTCAGCTGTGAATTGTGCAAGGTACCATGGCAACCTCCCTGGAAGCTGTATCCACTCATGCAACAGTGACACAAACATTATTTGTGGTAGTAACGAACCACCATTTGGTTGTACTTAAGGCCCACTCCATGACACAGCACAGACACAACAGAGCTGATGCACATCTGACCTCAAAGATGCACGGGACAGCATGCGCAGGGCATGCACAAATCCAAACCAGACAAAATCCCAACGCAAAGAAGGGGAAGTGGGTGAAAAGTCCCATCTGTAACCAAGAATCTATTTGCAAGCGATTACTGGGAGGGAGAGAGGCGCTGTTTTTCTCAGTGTGGTGGATTGGGTATATCAACCACACCCTAAGCAGGCCACATGCTCTGGAAGAGCTGGTCAACATAATCTGACTACATGGGTTTTTCTTTTCTTTTTTTTTTGATGTGTGTGTGTGTGTGTGTGTGTGTGTGTGTGTGTTTGTTGTTTGTTTTGCTTTTGTGTTATTTGTTTTTAAGAGAGAAAAAGATTATAAAGTTTGATAGAGCATGGAGAAGGATCTCGGAATTTGGAAAGAGGAAAGTAATGTGATCAAAATATATAAACATTTTTTAAAAATATATGTTTTTAAAAGTAGAAAAACTCAAGTTCAATCTCAACCATATGCTTAACTTTCTTTTTTTGTCATCTATGTTCAATATTATACATGTAGAAAGTTTGCATTTTCAGTTAATAATGACTCAATTCTGCCAATTTATCAGAGGGTTGGTATTAAAGTAGAGCAGAGCATTTTAGGTTTGAGTGTTGTTATTGTCTGAATGTGAAGTTTCCTCACAGGTTCCTCTTTTTAAGCACTTGGTCCCCAGCTTATGGCGCTTGTTTGTAAGGCTGTGGGGCCTGTCATCTTAGTCAGAGTCTCCACTGGGTCCTTAGTTAAATCTGTTGATTAAGTAGAATATACAAATGTAGGAATGGAATCAAATGATGCTTTTCACCAGTTATAAGATCTATAAGCATAAAGTAATAATTTTAACCAATGGTTGGGGGATTACCGGAGTCAAAATCAATATCCTAAAAATATATCAAATCCTTCCTTTGGGATGCATGCTGAGACTTTAGACTTTTATATGAGAATAATTGATTCAGTGATCATCTGTTAGCCACCTACAGTGTGCTCAGCATCCCTGAGAGAAGGGGTGGGGGGATAAGAAAGGGATATAGAGATGAGTAAGTCATGGTGCTGCTCCTGGGGTGTTCCTACTTTGGAGGATGAGTAGACATTAACTCAGGTAATTACAGAAGAGTGTTCAGTGTGACAATGGTTGTTTGCACTGAGAACTATGAGCTGAGAAGGAAACCGAGTCTGAGACAAGGTTTTTTGCACAAGCATAATACATTTTTAGATGGTTGATGCTGTAATGAAGTGATAGGTGTGCCCCTAGAAAGGTAACTAAGTTCTGTTTTTGTTAACTTTACATTGTGTCATTATTATGTATTTGAGATATAACTTGCAGCAAATCACTGTAATCTTTCTATCTGAAAAATTAGAGCTTACGCTAGCCAGCTTCAAATTCTATTAAAGCTCTACAACCTGATGACTCTGTCAGGCATGCTGTCTGGGTCTCTTTGTGCTGCTATAATAAAACATCAATACTAGCCAGTTAATAAATACGAGAACTTTATTTCCTACAGTTCCAGTGTCTGAGAAGTCCAGTATCGAAGGGCCAGATGGTTAGCTGCCCTGAGGGCTGTTCTCTCTTTTGAAGATGGTATCTTGGTGCTACATCCTCCGAAGCAGAGGATTCCAAAGAGATGGACGCCCTCCTGTAAGCCCTTTTATAGGATACTTAATTCTAGTTATAAAGGGACAAGACCTTATGACTTCACTATTTTTAAAGGTCTTGTCTCTTAAAACTGTCACTGTGGCCATTGAACTTGAATGCCCAAGATTCGAAGGTGCAGTTTTTAAACCATAACACGTGTCTATTGTCTACATGAAAGTAGTAGAAAGTAACTTTTTCTATCTACTTCAATAAAATGAAAAACAATTTTTATTTGGGATTATGATATTCTCTGATGAAAATTTAGTTTTTTTAGTACTTTGTTTCCTAGGAGTGGCCATGTGACACATTGTAGTCACTAAAACAAAATAGAATGTCTTCATTCCCTAATATAGGCACTACCCTTCCTGTTTTTCATTCCTCCATCCTTGCTAGAGTATAATGACAGTGTCATGAATGTAAAAACCACAGCCATGATGGAGGGAAGAGAAGTGAAAAGTCTGAATCCTGAATGAACTCCTGGACAGCAGGGCCCTAGGGTGGCTACTGGAGTTGTTACCTGAGTAATATTGTAACCTGGCTTCTGTCACAAGGGGACAGACTTCACCTTTTTTAATATACATTCCTAAATATAGTATTTTTAAAATGTGTTTTCTTAATTCAGAACCTGGAGTAAGTCATAGTTCAACATGACATGGTTCTTCTATAAATTAATTTCTGAGTATGTGTATGTATGCATGCACAAGCATATACATTTATCTATCTATCTATCTATCTATCTATCTATCTATCTATCTATCTATCTATCTATCTTCTAATGTATCATCAGTTTCAATCTGAGGAAGCTTAGACCACACAATAGGTGACCCATGACTCTCTCCTTTGCATGATGTAGTAATTTTTTTTCTTGTATTCTTCCTCGAGTGTATGGTTACTTAACCTTTTTGCCTCATTATGCTGATAATTTTGAAGTGAGCATATTCATATATCCATGGCAATAATACCTATGTAATAGAGAACCAGTGCATATTCTTAATTAGCATGGTAAGGATTATTTTTAGAGGTCTGAGAATATTGCTCAGTGGTAGAGCACTTGCCTAATATTCAAGAAGTCCTAGGTTCAACTCTCAGAAAAAGGAATTATGCTCTAGGATGGAAGTTTAAGTAGGAAGAATTATGTAGAACAAATTAGGTTTAGGATTTCTCCCTATTCCTCCCAAGACAGGGGATAACGATACTTATTCCACTCCTGGAAACTATGGCAAAATGTTGTTCAAGTATGGCATTTGGTTGAAACAAGAGACTCTTCTAGATCTGGACCTGTCAAGGGAGCCTACACTAGGAACCAGTGATAGAAGTACCTAGGAGAAGCTGATGGAAGTTTGGGCATGATAACTCAGTCTTTGTGGAGCAAGAGCTTCCATATATTCTAAGAAGTGATTTATTTTATGTTTGGTGATATGGGCTGTATTGCTTTTATTATCTTGTCCAGTGTGCCTCTCCAGACACTGTGCTATTTATTTAAATTTTTTTGTTACCACTTCTCATTGATCTACTTAAAAAGCTCATCTGTCTTTGAAAGTCTGGCTCATGTTTCCCCTTTTGTAAGGAATCTTTTACAGATTCTATCCTGAATGAAAGTGTGCTTCTTCTCCATTGAATAATATATGTTTTTCCTGTTTTCCTCACCACACTGCAGTCTATTGCTTTTTCCAATTAGACTAAAAGATTCCTACTTATGTTGTGCCCTGGGCACGAGGCCCCCAAAGAGACTACCAGAGACAAGCACGAACTCACCGAAATTCAAAAGCAAGGTTTATTTCAATTCAAGCCACGGCAGGGACCTCCATCGAGCACCCTGACACAGCAGGGGCTAGAGGGGGTGCCTGCCCCTCTGCAAGCTCAGTTTTGTAAGGCCAAAACTACAAGGTTACATCATTTAGGGGTGCGAGTACTGGTACAATTCTGATTGGCTCAAGTTTTAGGGGCTTTTCAGAATTTCTGGGTTATCTTACTTTGTAGTTTTTACCGGTTGTTTGTTAAACTTTATAGACTACCTCCGGCATTGGGGCATTCTGTGGTTAATCAATTGCTACCAGACAGTCCTTCAAACATCCTGACTTTGTCCTTTGACCTGCCAGCAGCTCTGAGAATTTTGAAACTCAGGCCTGTTTCAAGCTGGGGTGAGGGGCTTGCTTGAAATGGGGGTGCTTTGGTTCTTCACTTATGCCCACGACAGAGTCTTTGTTACTCATCACAGTGATAGGACGTGTATGTTCAATGAATGGCTGAAAATATAAAATGTGCAAAGCATTAGTTGGATAGCATCGATAACACGCACACAGTGGCTGTAATAGTGTTCAAGGAATCATGACATCTGCTTGAATAGAACTTGTCATAGTCTATCAATATATTAGACAAATATAGTTCCAGTTACAGCCTGTAATAACAGGCATACATAGCTGATCCATTTCCGTAAAGGCATATGAGATGAATTGGTCTCATACAGCTAAGTATTTAGAAATATTTTAAAAATATAATCCCATGATATTATGTCAAAGAAGATGCTGTTGGCTTCCTTAGTTGTGGTTGTGAGCCACCAATGTATGTTCTTAGAACCATGTCCATGTCCTCTGCAAGAGCAGCGCAAACACTTAACCACTGAGCTGCCTTCCTAGCTCCAGTCTCTTGACTTGGTTATAGAGAAGTTTTCGGATAGGTAATAAGAGGAAGTGATATAATACAAAATTGCATCCGATGTTATGATGTGATTTTTAGTTGAAATGTAGCATCTTTATTTTTCCTACAATGGACTTAAGAGAGTCAAGTTGATCAGTTTTTTTTTTTCCAAAAACAAACATTCAGGGAATCCATTAAGACACCATGTAAAACACCACTGTATTTAACTACAGGCATAACAAGTCATTAAATACTTAAAGTATGCACTGGGCACTTGAGAAAAACACAGTCTTTTCACATCACATGGAATAAATGTAATGTCATTTGTATTTTAGTTTAAAGTTTGAAATCATCTTATGCTCAGGAAACAGAAAGTCTCAAGACAGCTGTTCTTTTACAATAATGCTTAGAAGTTAGATTCCCTACAAACACTGCTGGGACCATGTGACTCCTTCAGGGAACAAGGCCTGAGAATAGCACAAACAAGTTCTCCTTGTGACAAGGCCATTGAGAATCTGACCCATTTTTGGCAAGGCCAAAGGATAGTTTGCTGTATAATGCTGGGCATGACCCCAGGAACATATGTGCTACCCGCTCTCTTTGCTCTCCTTATACAAACCACATCGTTGGCTGCCTCTAGTTTCTCTTTCTCAGAGCTATGGATGGAATGGCTATTGCACTAGGAAAACTTGCCCCCAATGACTCTCCTCTGGGTGAGCCAGAGGGGATGGTGTTAAAAATCTACAATGGACTTAATTCAGCTCCTAAAGCCTTTGATGTTTCAAGTGTGACCATGAATTCAGGATTGTTAAGAACAGGATGTTGCCTTTCCAACACACCTTGTGACTAGCCTGAAAGAGTCCCAGTAGTTCATGACATTAAAAATTTGTGTGACTATTCTGGAGAGAATGATTTTTAACCACAAGAGTCTAGGAGAAATGTAAATGAATAGATGATATCAGGAGTTAATGGGAACGGTCTAGGAACAGGGAATGAAGCAGAATCATAGAAATCCACAAGCCCTTACTAGCTGTGCCAATACTGTGGGAAGTTGAGGGGAAGGAGAGATGAGAACAGGAGATAAGCAGTGTCAATTATTAAGAGTAAGCTTTTAAGCTATGTAGTATACAGGATGATAGGAGAAAACCTGGTATATCCCCTATAGGAGATAGAGCAGTACAGAATGAAGAGTGAATTGATTCAGCTGTGGCTGATGAGTTAATTGTGAGAACTTAGATTTGACTAGAGGTAAACAACCATTAGAGGCCAAACTCTCTTTCCCTTTGCATGATGCTGTAACTGCCAATGCTGCCAACTGGGCACACTGTTCTACCTGTAGGTGTGCCTAGTTAGAAAACTTCCTTTGTCACTTGCAACACTGCTTACGTTCCTGACATTACAGCTATGAATAAAGTGGGTAATGGTTACCAGTGGGGAAGTTGGGGGACGGAAGGGGAATGAGGTAAAGGAACAAACTGGCAATTATTGTAACCATTGTTAGAAACTTAAGGAAACAAATCTGATTGTAAAACTGTTCATGCAAACTATTAAAACTGTATAAATAAAAACGGCTCAGGCTATCCAGGGCCACTTCTTTGAAACAGGTGGTCATAGTTTCTTCATTGAGCTGACTTCACACATCCATCCCAGGTCATCAGACCCATTGGGAATTAGGAGATAGTCTCCCAGAAAAAGACCAAATTTAAAAGAAGACCATCAGAGAAATGAGAGTTTAAAGAAAACCTGTAGGGTGAAATTTATAAAGTGATGAGTCCCTTCTAGGAACAAGGAGACTCATGGCCACACCCATTCTTGGCAGGGTAACAGAAAAAAAAAAAAAACCAAGCTGCTGTATGTATGAGAAAGTTAAGAGCAGTTTCATGATGAATTGCTGAAGGCTGGGATGGGTACACAGTGTCATTTAGAGGACATGGAAGTCATGAACAAAAGAGACTCTACCCATAACTCTTTTGCAAAGGTCTTTGAAAGATGGACACATCAGGCTCACTGAGGTATGAGAGTTCAGAAAAAAACCCAGCCAGCTCTCCAACATGTATGTGAGCACCAGGAATAACTATCAGCTATTGGCCAGAGAGCAGAAGAAAAACTTCCTGCTGAGGAGCAAATCCACAGAACCCATTAATGCCTGAGAAGGGGACCAGAATCCTGGGTCAAATGCTCCAGGCACTTGGACCCCACATTTTGCTAAAGGGAGTTTTTATTTCTGTCATTTAATCTATTAAAGTTGGTGGTGAACAGTATCTAAGTAAAACAACGAAAATCTAGAAAATGATGTCTAATAGGTTAGATTCACTATAGGGAGCAGACGGGAGGTAGAGTTCTGGAAGTAAAAATAATTCATTTCAGTTGCACGTAGAAGAAAATGTGACCTATTACTCAGGGATGATATAGGCAATAGAGGACCAGCAGCATGACTCAGCAGGTAAAGGCACATGCTACCAAGCCTGAGCCCCTGAGTTCAATCTCCAGGACCCACATATATTCAGTGGTACATACATACATACACACATAAATAAATAAATAAATAAAAATAGAAGAAATAGGTAACAGAGTCAGAATGAGAGGTAACATAGATGATGAAACTCTTAGTATTTTTAAAATCACTACAATAAGTATATGGAAAGTTCTAGAAAAAGTTTAATAATATTCTTTTCCCTTCCTCCAATCCCTGTTCCTTTTCTTTATTATTATTTCATACATAAGGAAGTGATTATATATAGATTTGTGTGCATTAAGGAGAAGCTTTTAGTTCAGGAAGAAAGCTATTTTTGTCAGTTTTTCAATCTGTTACAGAAAATCCAAATGAGATATTATTAATCTATGATAACAATGTCTAGTGGGTAGAAAGTCCAAGTCTCTGAGTTTTTAGGGGACATGGGTGAATAATATTTATTTTCAGTGAAGGGTCCACATGATTAATTCTAGCCAATGTGTTATGAGTAAAAATGAAATGTGTAATTTCCTAAAAAGAAAATGGAGAACAGTCATAGAGAATGTATACTGCCCAACTGAGAGATCCACCGTACAGCCAAATTGTTGAGAGAGAGTGACACTGGGAAGGGCAAAAAAGAGACGAATGTGACAGAAATGAGATAGAAGCAAGATGGAGGAGGGCCTGGTGGAAACATCTGGAAGCACGGGCATGTTCTGTATGGGGGTGGATGTTTAGGGTGCGTTGGTGTATACATTTGTCAGTAAGTTATATGTTTAGACTTAACCTATCTAAATTACACTTTAATGCAAAATCTAAACTTTGATTTTTCTAGCAACACTGAATTTCTAAATATCTATTCTTTTATGTCTTATCTTACATCCTGTATTTTATACCTGTACCTTATCTTCTGCACTGTCAAAGAGAGGTCATTGAAATCATTCCAGTATCATAAAATGATATATATAAGGCACTGGATGAAGATACAGATTTACAATTGAAAATAAAGTATAGTTACTGAGTTTCAGGCATTCCTGTGCATCTAGATTCTAGAACGTTCTACAGCAACTAGGAACTGAGAAAACAACAGTCTTTTGAATGCCTTTGCTAACAGTGATTAATTTAAGCCTAGGTTAGTATACATTACAAAAGACAGCTAATTTTTCCAGCACAGCTAGTATTTACAGACACTGAGCAGTGATGTCGTGTGTCCTTCTTACCTTAGGTAATAATCACTAAACCTTGTTTTAATTACTGATGGATATTTTTTCCCAGAAATGAATTTCATTATAGTGCATGCATTTATTGCCCTGTGTCAAATGTCAATATATCCCGGAAATCTCTAAATACTTGAAAGCTGGTTTGATCCAGTCCTAAGGATTAGACAAAATCAAACCATTTTCGAAATTCTTGGGAAACTTTACCAAAACGTTACAAAATTGAAATAATATTTTAGAATACTTTATTCAAATATGTACATAAAACTGAGCAGAGAAGCTTGACTTAGAAAATACCTATTTGGTTGTTGCTGTTTCTGAAGGATCAAATTAAGCTCTTTCCCATTTCTATCACAAAGGAAATTTGTGCTCAGCTTTAATCAAGTATTTCCTAAAACTATCCTGTAGGAAGAAAATGTTCTAAGCACGTGCGGCTGTGTCAGCATAGCATCCTTCCTTACAGAGCGACTGTGCCGGCCGGGCCTTAGCGTTGGGGGGGGGGGGGGGGAGCAGAACCGGTGTAACTCGCCCAGCCCCTCTCTGCTTATTATTGGGAGAATGTACTAAGCTGTTCACCTCCAGTCATTGACCTTCCAAACGATGCTCAGCCATCTATGAAATGGCCTTGCCTCATCAAGAAATCACGTAATGCCAAAACTGTCTATTAAATATCAGATCATCTCCTTTGTCTTCTGTGAGTATGATTGCCAGTCAGGATGCAGTTTAGGTCCATCCTCAGGATCGTTGCTTATAAAATGAAATCAACCTTGGCCAGATTTAGGAAATCACACAGCAATTTCCCCGACTTTGAACTGGGAGAATCCTGATTTTCAAGACTTCCAAGAAGAAAGAGTCAGTGGCTATTGGCATATTTGGCAGCTAAGATTTGTGGTTTTGAAAACATGATTTTCTTTTGTGCTGACATCAGCATTGTTCTTTGTTACAGACTTTAAATATTTATATAATACAAGTTTTAGTACTGTAAATTAGTATCAAAATTATCTTTTAATTTGGTAAAGTTTCAAGAACCAGGATCTTGGACATCAAAAGCAAAATAGCAAATTTAACATGTTAGATTAATTAATGAGAATCTGTATTATTATTATTGGAAGTTCTCTAACTTTATTTGGCACTCAGCAGTTCTCATTCACACACACATACTTTCCATAGATTTTTGAACTTTTAAAATTGTATTAGTAATATAATCATATAATTTTCTCCCTCCAGTTCTTCTTGTGTTCCACCCTGACTTGCTTCCTCTCCAAATTGTTATCTCTTTTTCTTTAGTTGTTATTGTTTTACACACACACACACACACACACACACACACACACACACACACACTACATGCCAGCCCACTTGTATGTATGTGAGTTCAGGGCTTCCCACTTGGTATTGGAGGATTCTTATTTTTCCTTTTAATTTGTGTAGCTGACTGACTCACTCTGTGCATTCCTACTTTTCCTAGCAACTGTTTGTCTATGGTGAATTCACTTCTTTTCTCTTCATTTTCAAGTAGTTAGGGAGAGTGATTCTTGTCACCAGGGGTAGTTCTGGGTCCTGAAGGACTCAGTCATGTGGGTCACACAGAAGCTGCCAATAAAGATCACTCTCCATTTCTGGTATTATTAAAAGAATTAAAGATATCAGACAGCTGCACTTGGTTCTTTTGGTTATATGATAGAGCTTGGAGCTGGCCAAGGGGCCAAACTTTAGCTGATGTAAAAGAGTAGAAAGAAAAACAAAGAAACTTCCCTGTAATTCAACTTTGCTACTGGATTTTATTTTTTTAACTTCAAAGATATAATTACTCCTTTTTCCCCCTATAGTTGCATGTTTTAGTTTTATAGCCATTCCTTTTAACTCCTCTGAGAATGGTCATATTTCTAGTTAAGTCCTTTTCTAACTTTTTGTATCAACATTTTTATTGGAAAGTGATATATGAGGATGATTTCCTCAAGTGGTTGGCATTCTTTAGTATATTTTCACTCACAATACAATCTTCCTATGTAAATTAAAATCTTTATTCTCTTGCAAGAAAAGTCTTAGGTAATACTAGATTCAGTCTGTGGATTTAGAAAGTACTGTTGGTCCCTGAATGACTAGAGAACTTGCCTTGTAGGTAGCCCACTGCCCATCCTGGGAAATGTCTGCTTTTCTCCTTCCTTCTATCCTTTTGTTGTGATTGTTGTTCTGGGTTTTGTGAACATCAGGTCATCACTCAAGTGCTGAGATATAGCCTCAGTCATTTGTCTATGTAAATGGAGTCTTACTAGTTAGTACAAGGTGGTCAGGTACTTGCTATGTATCCCAGACTGGCTTTGAACTTGTAATCCTCTAACTTTGGCTTCCTGGATGTTGGTGTTGCAGGGGTGAGCCATTATGTTAATTCTAAGAGCTTCCTTCCACCTTACATTATTCAAAGAGCTCTAGTGATTATTTTCTCTTGGTGAGAACATGGTATCATGGAACTGAGATTGGGAATGCTAGGAAGATCTTCCTTGCTCCTTAGATAAACCGCCGTGGTCACTAGCTGCTAGCAGAGGGCACACCAGCGGTCTGCCTCAATATCCATCACTCCTGATCATGGCGTTACTCCTTTGTTATAATGAATTCTTTTCTAGTGAGATCATTTCTTCCCTTTAACATGTTTTGCTTTCATGACTGTAGTAGTTTGAAAGAAAATGGCCCCCAAAGGGAGTGGCACTGTTAGGAGTTGTGGCCTTGTTGGAGGAAGTGTGTCTCTGTGGAGGTAGGCTTTGAGGTCTCATTTTTTTCAAGTTTCCCTCAGTGTGACAGTTGATATCCTGTTGCCTGCAAGATGTAGCAGTCTCAGCTCCTGTACCATCTCTGCCTGCATGCTGCCATGCTCTGTGCTATGACGATAATTGACTGAACCTCTGAACTGTAAGCGATCCACTGCAATCAAATGTTTTCATTTATAAGAGTTGCTGTGGTCATGGTGTCTCTTCACAGCAATAGAAACCCAAACTAAGACAAGGACTAAGTGTCCTGATTCTTTTCTACTTTCCAAAATTCGCTCTATTTTAGGACTGTTGATAGCAACATTTCTGGGATTCCATAGGTTTATTCTTATCTCTGTTTCTTCTGTGTAGTGGACTTGAGAGAATCAACATAAATGTTGATGCTTACGTGTCTTAGAATAGAAAATCATTTTTAATCATCAATTCACTATTATTGTCAAAAAATAAGATTGTTATATCATTTTCTATAGGAAAAATATAAGCTTAAATTCTATTGATTTCTTTCATCTATTACATTAATTTTGGAAATAGAATTTTCCAACTTCCTAGGGTTTAAATCTTGATGGGCTTAAGACTATGACTTAGAAGTAATGGTTTAACACTTTTGCAGATCTTTTCCCACGGGTTGCTATCAGGTCCACAGAGAGACCAGACAGTCGTCTCCAATCTTTGTTGCTGACGCAATTCCAGAGTTTCAAACTTTGCTCTGGGGAAAAATGTAATCAAGGCTGGAGCAGTCAGACCCACATCACCGACTTCTTTAGATAGCAGTGGGGTGTGGAGAGAAGACTGTGGCCAGTCAGCATGGTAATGAGATGTAAAATTTCTTACTTTCCACACTTCACTTGTGAACCAACCGTCCCCTCTGTCAACTCAGCGGGCCTCTTATGAAGGGTATAGTAATGCCCTCTTATCATAAAAAGGTTGAGCATTGCTGCTCTGAGAAAGCAAGATATTTTGTTTAAAGTGTGACCATCTCAAGGTTTGTCGATCATGTTTTCCTCCACCAACTGTGCCTTCTGTTTACAAGGATGAGAAGAAAGTAAACAGTGCCCTACTGAAGCTGGAGCAAGCTTCCACTTACAGTCAGATGGTTAGCTTCCTGCATGACTAATGAATGTAAAGTGGAAGAACTAATCCTGTTTTGGCTGTGCTACATTTCAGTTTATGAGTGGGGGGGTGGAGAAGGAGAATCAACTGACATTATGTATCTACTGATTTCCAGGAATACCACTGCATAATAAAGACAAAAGATAAATGAGATCCATGTGTAGCTGTGCATTCAAAACGATTTTCTTCTTCCTAATGGGGATACTGTGTTCATGGGATAACCACTGTTTTAACAGTAAGGTTGTGTGACGAGGAATAACATCCTGTCTAATTTGTGTTAATTTAGCCATTGAGGAGAAGGTTAATTGAAGGTAAAGTTGTAATTACATTAGATCCCCGTGTGAGCTTTATTTTTACAAACGTAACTCTGCTATCATGATAAACTGGCCCCCAAACAATGATATGAGAACTAGAGGGCTTAGTGTAGTTAAGAAGAACAGAACTGAGATAATTTTGTGTAATTACAAAAAGTAATTTTCTGCATTTTTTTATGTAACAGAAAAACACTTGAAGATATTTAAAAAGGAAAACATATTGAAATTTGGTTGCTGTGGTAGGTGGTTTATCTATGTCAAGGATAAGGATACAGATAAGGATTAGACCTCCGGGTACTTATCTTAGTTGATCACTGACTTGAGAAACATTGTCACTGTGTTCCAAAGGAGCATTCTCAGAAATACCAGAATCACAACATGGTATGGAAGGTTTGAACTGGAAGTCATCAGTACAGATCAGTAAATGCACGGAGGGCTAAGAGTTTGGAAATATGTGATATTTTGTTTTCTATAGACCAGCATTTTAGACTAAGTTACCATGGGAGAGTTCCGCTAGGTACTCCTATTCTGACAAAGGTGACTTTAGAGAAAATGAAACAGATATGTGTGCTTTTAAAAACGACTTCATGGGCTAGCAGAGGAGGTGAGGGGCTTCTGAGCAAATTGTGTTTAACCTGCTTTGCAGTTTTAATTTATTCAATAGATGACCAGATATCTAATAGCCTTGGTCTCAGGTTTATTAATTTTAGTCGTCTGGGAAAGTCAGTTTTAGAAGAGTGAAAAAAAGCACCAAGGGTAAAACATAGAGAAGAAAAAAGATTCAAATTGCTACCATGGCAGCCATTAGTATCTAATATGGATTGGCAGAATTCTCCTTAGCTACGTTCTCACTGATGACTCTTCAAGGTCACTTGACAGTTTGCTTTAGATGGGCAGGTAAATAGAGATTTGAGGTAAAAAATGACAATAATATCCGAAAGGAGTGACAGTCTTTGTGACAGAGGACTCTGATCTGGGGAATGTAATAATTCACTTGGCAAAAACACGGAAACTCTTCAGCTAGTGACAGAACTGGGCATCCTCCGCTTGCTGATATTCAGGAAAACATTTTCCAGTAGTGTTGTACATCATTTTCAAAATTCACAAGTCTTTGTTTTAAATTTGTATTTGTTTCAAACTAAATTACAAAAATATATAAATATAACACCACATCTTTAGTCCACTGCATTCATCTACCTTCCAAATTTTATTCATTTGCTTATGGTTTTTATTAATTTCAATCATCTTTATTTAAGTTTTGTATTCTTCCTTTAAATTATGACTTTAACAAGTATTTTTTCATGTTGTCTAAATTTTATGTCTTTTAGTGCTATCCTTTTTTATGCTTACATGAGAATTAATGTATGAAAATTGGAGCTCTTTTCTTCTTATTGGACCAATGGCTTCAGGTTGCAGCCATTCATTAACACAGCATTAGAGCAAGGGTCTAAATATTATTCTGTATTGGTTGAATTATTTCCATGTGCCATATTTATACAAGGAGGATAATACAAATGTTTGTAAAGGATTCTACCATTCAAGCTTGAGTCAATATTTCTATGCCATTTGTTGGAAGTTTATCCTTGTCTATGTGCTGTATTATGATAAATGTAAAATTTTGTTCACTTTACACAAAGCTCCTTCACCGCTCCATAGTTAAGAATCACTTCATTCTGAGCTCTTTGGTGGAATATGAAGACTATTCCTACGTAAAGTACAGTTTTAACAAACTTACCATTTAAAATGATAAAAATCAGGGCTGGAGAGATGGCCCTACGTTTAAAAGCTCTTGTTGCTCTTGCAGAGGACTCAAGTCCAGTTCCCAGAACCTACAAGATAGCTCACAATCATCTGTAACTCCAGTTTCAGGGAATACAAGATGCCTTTTTCTGATCCCCTCAGGCACCAAGTATGCACATAGTGCACACACATATGCACAGGCAAATAACTCATATACATAAGATAAATAAGTCTAAATTTTTAAAAAAAAAATTGTGAAGGCAAATAATTATATATAATATAATATTTAATTTTTCAATTATAATTGTGTAAGTATTATTAAATGTTGGAATATATAGCAATTATATATCAAGTGTTATGAATTAAGGTACCATGAGAATTTAAATATGGCATACTGAATTTACAACTACAAGGAAGTAGGTTAACATTTTCTGGTTTTTTTTTTTTTTTTTTTGGTTTTTTGAGACAGGATTTCTCCGTGTAGTTTTGGTGGTGTCTGTCCTGGAACTCACTCTGTAGCCCAGGCTGGTCTTGAACTCACAGAGATCCGCCTGCCTCTGCCTCCTGAGTGCTGGGATTAAAGGCGTTAGCTACCACCACCAGGCCCAACATTTTCTAATTTGGAATGGAATCTGAAAAGTTAATAGAATTTTTGAACATTAACAGGAAGTATCTAATTCACTAGGTGCCATTTATATGTTATGGGATGTTTAGGAATATTTTGTTCTTATTTTTCTGGACTTGCAGGTAAGGCCTCAGATCAGAAGTCCACCAAGCAGATACTCACTAAAATGCCTGCTAAGAGGCCACAAAGGCAATCACCTACCTTCCCATTACTCTTTCTTAACCCTTACTCTTTGAGGCCTCTTTCAAGTGTGTGTATAGAGGGGTGATTGATGGCTGGGAGAAGGGAAGAGGGGAAGAGATGTAATCCCCAAATATGCAAATAACATGCAAGAGAGTCATTGGCTTCAGGACATCTTCAAGAAAGCACGCTTTTTTTCATCCCATTGTTGGATATATACTTGGACTGGCAATTTTAAGTTCTACTCATTCATCTGTAACCTTGACAAGAACTGGGAAGAGACAGCAGAATTCGGAAAAGAAATGAGAAGCAGCTATCGTGGGACATGAGAGATAGGAACAAATACTGACTCCTCTCAGATAGGAAACCAGAGCAAAGTTAAGGGTACTGTCAAAGTCCAACTTGGTGAACCAGTGAGTTTTTATTGGGGTTACTAGCAGGAGTGTGGGTGAGTGGTTAGCTATAGGAGCAGGGATGACTGGAAAGCAGCTGTAACATTGAAAGTATCATGGGTGATGACTCACAAAACCCAGGAGCCTGGAACTCACTGTTTAACTTGCAGGCATGCCAGATATATCTTCCACACAGCTCAGTCTGACACTTTTTCAGGCAGCTCTGTTGTTCTCTGTCTTCTTAGCAGTCCTTACTGCTTATACAATGTTGGGGAGTAAGAAGCCTTGAGCATCTGGTCAGTTTCAGGGACTTCCTGAGACTTCTAAGTTATTTAGTCCCTGGGTTTGAAGGTACCTCTTTCTAGAACTTCCAGTCTTAACAAGCCTCCTATCTTGGTCAATGTTCTATTGCTGTGAAGAGACACCATGACCAGGGCAACTCTTACAAAGGAAAGCATTTAATTGGGACTTGCTTATAGTTTCAAAGATGTAGTCCATCGTCATCATGGAAGGGAGAAGGGCAGCATGCAGGCAGACATAGTGTTGGAGAAGTAACAGGGAGTTCTGCATCTGGAAACACAGGGAGCATGAAGAGAGAGATGCTGTGCCTGGCTTGAGCTTTTGAAACCCCAAGCCCACTCCCAGTGATGTTCCATTAATGCACTTCCTCCAACAAGGCCACACCTACTTCAACAAGGCTACACCTACTAATCCCTGTCAAGTAGTGCCACTCCTTAATGACCAAGCATTCAAATAGATGAGCCTATGGGGGCCATTCCTATTCAAACCACCACACCTCCCCTCAGAATTCCCTGAGTCTTTAGAACCTACTGATTCTTCACAGCTTCAGGGAAAATTGCTATATAACAATATCCCAGCCTCCTTTGTTCGTCTTTGTAAATTCCCTCTTCATCCAGATTCTGCCTGATAAAAGGATTCCCAAGAAGGCTACCCAACAGAACTTTCATCAAGCATGAAGATCTGGGGCAAAGCAAGTCAATCATTGATGGCAGGAACCAAGGCAAGAGAGGAAATGTGTGAGGTCCAGCTGTATCTCCCCTTGACAAAGAACTACATAATAGCAAAACCGTTCTAAGAAAACCAGGCATGTGCCTCACATAAAATCGCCATGTCCATTACTTCTACTCCCCATCCCCCAAAAAACCTTAGAGAAATACTTCAACCCAGATGATGCATGTGAAAAAGCCGACTAAAATGCCAATATTAATAATCGCTACCTTTAGTATTAATTGCATGCTAAATATGACTCCAAAGTTTTGCTTGTGTTGATTAACTTAATCCCTGAGCCAACCCTTAGAGGCAGGTAGCTCATTAGGTCCACATGGTAGCATTTTTGTCACTGAGACAAGTACCTGAAATATACAACTTAAAGGGAAAAGGAATCATTTTGCTCAGAAGTTTGAGGATTCCAGTCCACAGTCATGAGGTCCTGCTGGGCTGGATGGTGCTCAGACACAACATCATGATGGGAGTGAAGAAGGAAGCAAAGGGGCTGGGATACTTGTATACCCTCTGTACTGGCTGGTTTTATGTCAACTTGACCTAAGCTAAAGTCATCAGAGAGGAGGGAGCCTCAGTTGAGAAAATGCCTCCATAAGATCCTGCTGTAGGACATTTTCTTAATTAATGATCAGTGGGGGAGGGCCCAGCCCATTGTGGGTAATGCCATTGCTGGGCTGGTTGTCCTGAGTTTTATTAAGAAGGCACGCTGAGCAAGCCATGGAGAGTAAGCCAGAAAGCAGCACTCCTCCATAGCCTCTATATCAGAGCCTGCCTCCAGGTTCCTGCTCTGCTTGAGTTCCTGTCCTCACTTCCTCAGATGATGAACAGCGCTGTGGTGGTGTAAGCCAAATAAACTCTTTCTCTGCAGCTTGCTTTTGGTCATGGTGTTTCATCACAGCAATATAAACCCTGACTAAGACACCTTTCATGGACATTACCCTGCCACCTAAGTTCCCTTTACTAGGGGCTACCTTCTAAAGGTTCTACCACTTCTCCATTAGCTCCACATGCTGGAAACAGAGCCTTAGAACATAGGATCTTGAGAGGAACTTCAGATCCAAGCTATAGCATCCAGATGCTGCAGTACAGAAGATCCGGGAACTGAGGCACAAGGAAGGCAAGTGACTTGTGCAAGGGCACAAATAGGAGGAGTGCAGAACTGCACTCTAGTGTTCTGGCTCCACAGACTTCTCTGAACTGTGGTTTTGTGGTCAATGAATTATTCTTTGTGTCCCCACATTCATTGAACTCTGTGTTCTTTGGGGGTCTTTCTTTAGCTCCATGCCCTCCACAAAAGCATTCTTTGAATTCTCCATCACTGATTTGGCTTTGAAGTTCTACTCCCTTTAAACTTGCATTCTAGAATTATGGTTAACACCATCAACTCCATTTAGACTCTTCCCCCAACCCAGGCTTTCCTGTCCTTCTTAATTCTCTGTGGCTCACGTTATAAAGAGAATGGACATGCTTAATTCACAGGTAGTGGCTGTTATTCTTTAATTTATTATTTTGTAGGATGCAATTACAAAACTCCTACAGAAAACAACTTGTTAAATTACAACAAGAAACATACTTTTCTTCCCACCTGTTCTCAGTTAACAAAATCTAAATAGATTTCGAAGGCAGATACAGCTCCCATTTTGAACATTAAGTACTGTGGCATATCTATTTTCTTGAACTAATTTTATGCCTGATAATCATTTTGCCTGAGTGCTGGTAAACCATGCCATACGACATCTAGGCTCTGCTTGAAAGCTGTTTTCTCTGAGAAACGGTTGGCAAGTACCAAATTTATTTTGCACAAATTGTTTTTAAAGCAGCCTGATGTCCTTCAATCTTTTCTTAAATTGAACATTGGTAAGATACAATGTAAACTGCTCACAGCTACATTGGATTTTCCAGGCTCACTCTCCACACTTGGAAATAGATTGATGCTAGATTTTACACAAAGGATATCTTAAATACCTCTAAGTATACCTTCACACAATTCATAGAGCACATTTCCTCATTATTTGAATATTTATTGTTCCTCTTGTTTGTTTGTTTAAAGTAAACAGCACTCTATTACTCCCTTGAGTCAGGCGAACAACTCATGTTCAATCAGCGCTTGACTACTGCATTTTGGAGATCTTTACAACAGCTATGCTGCGGATCCCCGAGACCTCATTAGAGGATAGTTAAATGATGGAGTCTAAGTGTGAATCTTAAAAAGATAACTCCAATTTATGGCTGTATTTTGTCAAAATAAAATATGCTGAAGGAGGAAAAATGTTCATGGAAACACGTGTACCCAAGGATATTTTTCAAGGCAGCTGCTTTTTAAGCAGTTTGCCAACTGTCATCAGTGAAGCACTGTCATCTCATGAAGCACATAATTTTAGCTCTTCAGTGTTGTACTACCACCCTGCCGGGGAGCTCTTAATTCCCCTCTATTTATTACAGCAAATGTAGCAGTGACCTTAATGAAATGTCTGTTAAGATAGGCATGTCACTGGCACATTTTAAAAGACAGTCTCAAGTGCAAAGATTTGAAGGTCGACACGATAGTTTGAGTATATCATTCAAACAGAGATTAAGTTTTGAAAGGATGGGACTGAAGTCTCTTAATAATTTAATACATTTGTACGTGTTGAAGAGGCTACATGGAAGAGCTGGAGCTTAGGAAGGATAGACTGATGCTATTTAATTTTGTTTTGGCTGTTGTAAAAATTCCTAAATGGTTAAAAGATTCTTTTTCCTGCAAATAATTATAGTCAACTGATAAGAGTATTTAAGCTTTGAAAGTGGAAAATGTCATTGGACAAATGACCTTGGTCCTTTTGGCATGAGTGATATGATCTAATATTAAATGATAGCTAACAAAGAATTGTATTGTCTTAGAGAGTCATGGAGTATATAGCTGACTCAAAAATAAGTTTTTAATTTTGTTTTTTTGAAGTTATGATTATTTCTCCCCTTCTCTTTCCTTTCTACAAACCATCTCATGTACCCATCTTGTATGTAACAACAATTAAAAAAAAAGAGGCCATGAATTTGAAAGAAAAATACAGATTTTTAATAAATCTGTGCAACCTATCACTTCTGGATTGAAGGAACTGAATCAATGTGAGTTGATATGGTTGCACTTTTATACCACAATAGTCTGATAATCAGCTGAGCTGTGAAATCAGTTTAATCATAGATTTTGAGAGTCTGTTGTTTTCAATATTTCTTGTTAGATTCTCTAGAGATAGGAATAGGTAGAACATCTCATTCTTGTCTTCAAGGAGTTGGTAGCCAGTAGAAGAAATAAGAGCCAGACAAATGGGAAATAAAAGTAATCAGCCCTCTAATTATGAAATGAAGCTATTCTTTTTTTTTTTTTTTTTTTTTTTTGGTTTTTCGAGACAGGGTTTCTCTGTGTAGCTTTGCGCCTTTCCTGGAACTCACTTTGGAGACCAGGCTGGCCTCGAACTCACAGAGATCCGCCTGCCTCTGCCTCCCGAGTGCTGGGATTAAAGGCGTGTGCCACCACCTCCTGGCCGCCACCACCGCCCGGCGAAATGAAGCTATTCTATATCCGTATCATCCCAAGCAAATGGTTGCTGACCAGTGCCCGCTAAATGGCTACCTCCATGTAGTCTACTCTGTAAGTCTGAAATATCTTTGGAAAGACCTCCATTGTACTGAACTAAAATCTGTATCTCTGTGGTTCCTTTCCATTGGTTTCTGATCTGCTCTTTTGAATTGCTTTTGCTTTGTTTTGTAGGATAAACTTTTAAATACCTGAGATTCTTTCTGACCCTACTTTGATCAGTTCAGTTTGATAAACGGCTTTATCTTCTCTACCCAAACGCTCTAGTTTCTATTATATTTTTAACACTGACATAGTAATATTTTGAGAGACTCTCACCACCCACCCTTCCAATGTTATCCCACTGGTCTTATCCTGGTTGGGAGAAAAATATCCATTAGTTATGGAAAGGAAAGTTACTATCCAGTGTGCTGAAGCTTAACTGTGTGTTGGAACAGAACGGCACTGAGCAAGGAATCCCATAGGAAACCAGAAGGATTGAATGCTCAGAGTTCTTGAAGGATTTTTCTGGTGAGTCTTTTTTTTTTTTTTTTTTTTTAACTTAAAGTCTACCCTGTGCTTGTTCCCAGTCTAGATGTATGGGTGTTACTGATGCTGAGAAAAATGCAAAGTGGTGTTCTCCACATTGCAGACACAATGATTGCCCTTTCATTTGCATCTGCAGCCACCATGGGAGAATCTGTTTCATTTCCTCACAGTCTGTTTGACACCTTTACGCAATAAGTCAACCCATCTGGGATGCTTCATGCCATATTGCTCTGTCTGCCAGTGAGACTTCCAGCTCCTTCCCAGCTCTGCTATGCTGCTCAAAATGGGCTTCAGTATCTTTTGAACACTTCCTCCTTCAACCTGCTCTTCAGCTGCCTTGGATCCTGCTATTGTGTTTCTTATGTATTTGCCACAAAGCAGTGGTAGATAACCAGCTTGGCTATTGACTGCTTCAGGATTTCCTTGGCAATCTCCGACTGTCTCATTTTATACCAATTATAATTGACTAGTGACATTGAGAAGCTTCCCAATACCCAGTGTATACCAGAGACCTAGCAGGAGCCTTGAATATCAGATACAACCATTGATTAATCATGTCTGGTCCAGTCTCAAGGGTACTGAGTTTTTAAAGTTAATTAACCTTTTGTTTTCTCTCATCATTAGTTATGTGCCTGCAAATCTCCCTATAGACCAAAGAATTCAGTGATAGTTTTTCACTTTCTATTGTTCAGTGAAATCTGGGTCTTGGAAATGTACTTCTGTCATTTGTATGTCACTCCAGTTTGGAAGTACCAGTACTTACATCAACAGTGGCAATAATTCATACTGAAAGTTATGATATGAAGTATAATGTGCTAGGTCAAGACATTCTTTTTATTAAAAAATAAGATTACATTTCCCCCTTCCCTTTCCTCTAGCCCTTCCTGTATATCCCTCCTCTTGTTTCCTCTCAAATTCATGACCTCTTTTTCTTTGTAATTATCAAAGGGAGAGCGAGGAAGGGGAGAGAGAGAGAGAGAGAGAGAGAGAGAGAGAGAGAGAGAGAGAGAGAACCCACTCAGTTTGTTTGTGGTTTTTGTATGCGTATGGTTATTTCAGGGCTGAACACTTGGTACTGGGTAGCTAGTGCCTTTCCCTGGGGGAGACTGTTTCTCCCATTCTCAGCATTCCTGAATTGCCTACAGTTCCTTTTCTAGGGGTGGGGTCCGGTGAGGTTTCCCTTTCCCTGTTAGCTTATCTATTGGCGTTCTCCTTGTTCAGATCTTGTTTAGGCAGCCATATTGTTGAGGTGAAGCTTCCTTGACATTTCTAGGACAAGACTTTTTGATCAAGTCACTGTTCCTTCATTCTGCTTAATTGCTTGATGATATCCCCTTCTTTGAGGGATTTCTACAGAACTACATGGTAATGAGGATATGGACATGAGGGATATAGATGTCTAGATTCTCTTCCTCAGTACTGTGACAACTTTGAATACCAAATGTAAAACCAGAATAACAGAACTGACCTCAGATATCTACAATAAGGAGTCAACACATAGGGTTGAGACCCAAGTACTTTCTCCTGTGCTCTGTACTGTCAGCATTGTCCATGCTATACGTGGAGTAGACCTTGTTCTACAATTAATCAGAGTCATCACATGCTTGTTTAACATCAGGTGGAAAGCGCTCTGTTGCTTTCGTTTTTGTATTCTCAGCCAGGAATAATAAATTGTTTTTAGGGCTGAGGATATAGCTCAGGTGGTGGAGTGCTTGTCCAGCTTCCACGAAGCCCTGGGCTCTCAGTCTCCAGACCTGCATACACCCGTTGTGGTGGTGCCCACCTTTAATCCCAGCCCTCTGGGAGGGAGAAGCAGGAAGAGCAGAAGTCCAGTTTTCTCCACCATGTAGTAAATTTGAGGCTAGCCTGGGCTCTGTGAAACCCTAACTAATTTAAATCCTGGATATATAATATTTTAAATAAATTTCCCCATATAGATGCTAGGCCTTGCTTAAGTGTGCCATGGATCTTCCACATAAGTTTGATTTGTCAGGAATGTGGAGTACAGATCAGACTCTGTGACTTTAAAATGTAAGAAATGAAACTCAGTTATTCAGTTGTTGGTGCTCCTTCTGCATCCTACTTCTCTCTTCTTGGAATTAAAAAATATCTGGAATAGGCTTTGCCACGCTGTTTCCCGATGTATGTCTCTCACAGCATTAGCTACACAGCATGAAGAATGGGAGTTAGTGAAAAAAGAATGTGAAATGTGGTAAAAAATAAGTTTGGAAAACTCTGGTTCAAACAAGATTAAGCATTGTTGACTGTAGGAAGTGTCAGCTTTTCTAACACGCCAGTCTCCTTAAAAGGAGAGAGGGTAGCATCTTAAATTCATTTTCTTTCTGTTGAAATCTGAGAGGAGACGATCTAGCACTGGGGAAACGTGGACTGTTCTGATCTAATCCATTTATTAAGTAGACAAAAAGAACCAGGCTCAGAAAGCCATTTTTCATTCACCAGGCTTTCTTATCTAACCCCACAGAGCCAGGGGCTGGGAGAAAAGCCTGATTCACTGGTAGCTTCCACGGGAAAGAGTGCAGAAGAGGTTGTGGTTTTAATATATTCATAACACCATTATCTATAGGTGAAAATCCCTCTCCTTTTAACTTCCAATTCTTCCTAATTCATGTAGTTCCTAATTTCATGGCTACTTCTGCTCTGCCAAACCCATTTAATCTGATCTGGTAACACTGACTTTATTACTGTTATGTATCTCAATACAGAGTGTTCAGTGGGAATGTCCTGTAGGAACTGTATGTAGGCTTCTTAAAACTTCATCTTCTGAAGTCCTGGCTCCTAGCGTTTCTGATTATGAATGCATTTGGAGAGGAGGTTTCTGTAGAAGCAGTGGAGGTAAGGAGCAGACCTTGCCAGAGTGGGAGGGATCTCTTACTGTCCTATGAATGAAACCCTCATTAAAGAGATTTGGGTGGAAAGGCAGGCATTCTCACACAGTGACACCACATGAATGAAGGTCAAGGCAGAGATTATCAGTGTGCTTCTTCAGACAATGATGTCCCAAGAACATCAGCTAGCCACCATGAGCTAGAAGAAAGGCATACATAATTTTTTTCCACTTTAATTAAAGAAAACAACTTTAAT
The DNA here is from genome assembly GCF_007827085.1 of Peromyscus californicus insignis. Lineage (NCBI taxonomy): Eukaryota > Metazoa > Chordata > Mammalia > Rodentia > Cricetidae > Peromyscus > Peromyscus californicus. The sequence goes on from NW_026294595.1 coordinate 55,740,021, forward strand.
ACCTTGCTCTAATACTTCAAACATCCAGAAACAAGGGAAATGAACCTCTGGGGTGAAATAATAAGGCTGAGTTTATGTTGCTTTGTTACGGCAGCCTAGGCAGTGCTTGCTTCTCGGTCGGCTGTCTGCACTGGGTTTCTCATGTCTTCATTCTGCTAAGAGTCAAGGCAAGGCAGGAACTGCAGCCTTGTTCTTTCTGTGTGCCTCTGTTTGCTTTTATTAATGTGGTCTCAGTGTGGACCAGGTATTGCTGATATGGGAGTTTTTCTGTTTCAGGTGATAGACTTGGGACACATAAGCCTTTCTTCTTTGTGTATGTCCTTTCTCATGATGCACCTGATTTTATTTCATGTCCATGCTCAGTCATGAATAGACGTAAGATCATAAATAGGGAATTTCCCCTAAAAGTTCATTCTGAGGTCACAGTTTGCCTCATTGCACATACACCAAAAGCCTGTCCAGTCTGCATTAGCTTATTTCATTCTTTCTGGATATATTTTAGGATATATGTGGTCACAAAAGGGAAGTTACTCAAGGTTGCTAGGTGGCCACAGGTTGAAGTGACCTGATTGCTTTGTTTGGAGAGGGGTGTGCATACACTTGTTGCAGGTGAGATCCTGGGTTGCTAAATGCTTTGTTGAGAAAGGTGAGTGTGTGAACCTCCAGTTGTACTCATCCATTGCTAAGCTAGCTCTATGCTTGCCAGCCTCACTTTGGGTGTTAAGTCCTGTCATGATTCTATGACATGGAGCTAGGCCCCTGTACATTGCCACCTCCTAGTGTGGTTGATATATTGTGTACCCCAATTAGCTTATCTGGGTTCAGAGAACAGAACAGCCATAACATTAAACATAGAGGTTAGGCAGTGGTAGCACACGCCTTTAATCCTAGCATTCCAAAGGCAGAGATCCATCTGGATCTCTGTGAGTTCAAAGCCACACTGGAAACAGCCAGGCATGGTGACTCATGCCTTTAATCTCAGGAAGTGATGGCAGGAAGCAGAAAGGTATATAAAGTGTGAGGACCAGGAACTAGTCTGGTTAAGCTATTAGGTTTTGAGCAGCAGTTTAGCTGAGATTCATTTTGGATGAAGACTCAGAGGCTACCAGTCTGAGGAAACAGAATCAGCTGAGGAATTGGCAAGGTGAGGTGGCTGTGGCTTGTTCTGTTTCTTTGATCATTCAGCATTCACCCCAAAACCTGGCTCTGAGTTTGTTTTTATTAATAAAAACTTTTAAGATTTGTGCTACAGCCTAGCCTCTGGGATATTAGTTGACATGATCATCTGGTTTAACATTACAAGCACACAGAATGACAGAGCTAGGAAAAGAATGAAATTTTAGTGTGCCTGTAGGCAGCAATATGCCATATCTTTTATTTAAAGACACTGAAAATTAATATGAGAAAGAACATAAATTGATTTTAAAACAGTATTAACTAAGGTAGATCTGATCTCTAAAAAAAATCCCAAACATTCCTAGATATTTATGGGAATTTCATTTCATTATATAATTAGCTTTTATATGCATCATATATATTCTGAATATCATTAAATTTGATTTATATTGATATTTTAAATTCAGTATTTTATTTGAATTAGCTTTTATAAGCATCATGTATTTCTTGGATATTATAATCTGATTTATGTTGATATTTTAAATTAAATGTTTTTTTCCTTTCTTTCTTTTTATAGACCATGTTTGTCTTGTCATGTTTGTCTGCTCACAATTTGAAAAAAAAAAAAAACTAAACAAAAGAGGCAGTGTCCTGGGATCTCTTGAACTCAGATGCTGGCGAATCATTTTATAACTGTTCCCCAGAAAGGTTATAAGTCACTGAAAACAGCATTTGCACAGGAAAGGGTATTTGCATTAGAAGTTATGAACTGTTTGCTGTCTACCAATCTAGACACCTGTTGTGGAATATTATTTAAACTTTGTAAAGGTGTATTACGTTTGTTTATACTGTATTTGTTTAATTATGTAAGGGTGTGTTGCTGTTTCACCTTGTCTGCCTAAGGCACCTGATTGCTCTAATAAAAAGTTGAATGGCCAATAGCTCGGCAGTAGCGGTATAGACAGGGCTGGTAGGCAGAGAGAATAAATAGGAAGAAGAATCTAGGCTCAAAAAAAGGAGTAGAGAATAGGAGAGAATGAGGGAGAAAAAAAAGGAGTCGCCTGGGGCCAGCCAACCAGACAGACAGAGTAATCAGGGAGGCAAGACATACAGAATGAAAAAAAGGTTAAAAGCCCTGAGGCAAAATGTAAATGAAGAGAAACAGGTTAATATAAGTTATAAGAGCTAGCAAAAAAAACAAGCATACGATAAGACTGAGCATTCATAACTAATAATAAGTCTCATGTCATGATTTGGGAGCTGGTTGATGGCCCAAAAGAAAGCCTGTTACAAGACCCTAAGAAAACCTATGAATTCTCCTCATTATGAAAATAATATTTTCTGTATAATTTCAAATATCTACAAGAAAACATCTAATTTCTATAACTGAACTGCCTAGGCTTGTAAGAACAATTTCTTATTTTTTCCTATATTAAATTAATTATGTATGAGGGTACATGTATGGAGGTCAGAGGATAACTTGCAAAAGTCAGTTTTCTCCCTTCGCCATGTCCCGGAGATTGAACGCAGGTCGTCAGGCTTGGTGGCAAGTTCCTTTAATGATAAACGACTCAACAGCCCCAAGAACCATTCTTTTTTTTTCTTTTTAGATAAGATTTACTTTTATTTTATGCATATGGGGTTTTTGCCTGTGTCTATGTCTGTGTACTGCATGCATACAGTGCTTTTGGGGGCCAGAGGAGGGCGTCAGAACCTTTGGAGCTGGAGTTACAGGCAGTTGTGAGCTTCCATGTGGGTACTGGGAATTGAACTTGGGTCCTCTACAAGAGCAGCCAGTGCTCTTAACCGCTGAGCCATCTCTCCAGAAACCATTCTTAATGAATGCTGAGAGTATATTACCAATACTTCCTTAGTTATTTTCAGGAGAGAATGGAGCTGTTTCCAACCTATGGAAAAGACAATTACCAAAGGATTGAATTGGTGGAATCAGAAAAGATGAGACAACATTAAACATTCAAATTCCCAAACAGATGTGTCCCAAGTAAAAGGGGTTACTTTTCATAGAACAAATCTTGGGGACATCAACAGAATCGTACTGCTGAGTGAAATATCTTCCCCATGATTTGGGGTTATATCTCTGAATTGCCATCGATTTAGTGCATTCAACACAATTTCTCTTTTCTTTTCTGAAAATAACACCCTACTTTCTCCTTTGAAGACCCAGTCTTTTTCACCTCTCACTTATTAATCAGACAGATGGCATCTATCAGCTCTGCTGCTGCTCCTGGGCTACTATATAAGCTCAACTCCCTTGCTGCTTTTATATCTTCCTAACAGTCTTTGTCAGAATAAATGGATCTTTTTTTTCTAATCTGAGTGCATTCGTGTGTGTATATCTATCTATCTATCTCTCTATCTATCTACCTCTTTATCTATCTATCTACCTATCTATCCATCCATTTGTCATCTGTCTGTCTGCCCATCCGCCCATCCGTCCATCCATCCATCCATCCATCCATCCATCCATCCATCCATCTATCTATCTATCTATCTATCTATCTATCTATCTATCTATCTATCATCTAACTATCTATGAGATACCCAATGACATACCAGCCTTGGCTGAAATCACCTTAATCATAGACCTTTCACAGATATGCATTGAACATTCCAGGTTTGCCTAATCCATTTTGAGGTGCTTCTATCACTTGCAACTGAAAGGAATCCTGACTAATACAATCTCTCTTGACCCCCTTGGGCCACCTTGTGCATTCTACTTGGAAAATAATTGCTTTAGAAACGTGGACAGACACATTATGGGAGTTAAAACTCACTTAGGTTGGAATGTAATTCTCCAACCAATCCATCATGTCACTCAGGATCTATTAATCCTTGTTCTGTAGAATCAGAGCAACACTGCTGCTCGTGTTAAAAAATATGACCCCTGCTGCCTGTAGAATTTCAATCGAATTTTTATGCACACAAGTCTTAGCACATAAAAGTGGCATGAATCAGACCAAAACATACTTCTTCCAATTAAAAGGTGTGAAAAGAGCAAAGAGAAATGGCCCTTTCTATTTACCCAGCTCAGCAGCTGGGCAGTTCATTAACGAATCCTAAAACGCACATAGGTCATAAGCTCTTGGCGTGTGAAGACTCTTTTATAACGCACTCGTAGAAAGGCAACCTTTAAGTCAAAAGTACTATTCCCCGATGAGGCTTATTAATTGAATCATTTGTTTACAAAAGGTAAACGTGGCTCCAAGTGACAGTACTGTTTGCACAGTGGCACCAATATTAGGGAAGTTTATGTGTAATGCATTAGTAATGTAGAGAACGATGCTGCTCGAGTTGGGGGTATTTGTTTAGCACATTGAAATCAAGTTATTTCAACAGCTCCTGAGCATGAATTGAATTAGCTTATTAAAGTTAAAAATAGCCTTTCAAATATTGCTAATGAATGCCATGAAGTCAGTTATTTACAACCATCTCTGGATTTATGAGAGACTTAATGTTGGTCATCATTTGGATGGTAGAAAAGCTTTTTTTTTTTAAGTTGAAGGAGGGAATTCAGTTACCATTTTTATGTGTCTGTGCTATTTCAGTCAAGGTTAAATTTTGCCAGACATGATTATTAGAATAAGAATGTATCAAATGTTCTTTGTCAGCAAATACTGTCTCTTTTTAAAACTGTAACTCCCTGTAAAGAATCTGCCAGTAGAAATAAAAATGCTTATTAAACTATACCTTTTAAAAATATTTGATTTTGTCTGATAATAATTTACCAGTAGGCTTTAAGTTTGTGCTGGACTAAGCCAGTTCTAAAGTTGAATTAAACGTTTATGTATTTTGAATGATGTAGAGAAATGTGAATTGTTTTCTCTATGTGCAGAGATAGCTAACTGCCCACTAAAGGACACTCCTTCCTTTTGTCAGTTAAAGATATAGCTAGAAGGTGTCATTTTTGGTTAGGAAATACTTTTGACAACCCTTGTAGATAATATATGATCACAGGACCAGCTCACAATGGACTGTGAGTGGAAAAGACTGTACTAAAGGAAACAGGCTCCTCTTTTTTTCTCTAGAAAGGCTCTAGATGGCATTATGGTCCAGATCATCCAAAGGTAAAGAATCTAAACTAGTCCTTGAATGATTAAGTGGAGGAGAGATGCCAGATACTTACAACCACCTTGGATTCATTTCATGAATATGAAATCAAATCTCATTGAATATTAGCCATACAGACTTGATTTTTGTGTTTTAAAATCTACATTGGGTTGCAGAGATGGCTTAGTGGTGAAGAATACAGGTTGGTCTTTAAGAGGATCTGGATTTGAGTCCCAGAATGTGAATAGTGGATCTCAACTGTTTGTATCTCCAGTTCCAGGGGATCTGACACCCTCTATTCTGGCCTTGGAAGGCCTTGCATGCACCTGGTACACAGACATACATGCTGACAAAACCACCATACACATAAATAAAAAATAAAGAAAAACATTTAAAATATATATATTGATGTGTTTAATTAATACATTATACCTTTAAAACAAGATATTGTAAGCCATCTAGATATGACCCACAAAAGTAGATAAAACTGCAATGTATCAAGTAGTTCACTGATCAACCATATGAAGACACTAGCTGTAGAAATATACTCGTATCCATTCTTGTATGTTCTGATATTTGGTGGAGGGAGGGGAAGGGATTACTAGGTAATTAAAAGAAGTAATATAGTTTTCTTGGAAGTAGACTCTAGCTGGAAGAAGATGATCTGAAGTCTTTTCTCCAAGTAGGTGCAAAGTATGGGTTTGAACAGTCATTGTTGCAGGATCAGAAACTAACAAAACGATTCTACACTTGCTACATATTTGTCATGATAATGGATCTCAACTCTGTTTGGGACCTAACAGAGTTCAAAGACAGTTAATTTTTCTGCTTCTGTCCAGAACTAAGGACCAAAGCAAGAAAGCTTTGAGAAGACCTGGGAATAGGAGATTTTGCCTAGATGTAGCCATTTCCAAAGTGGTATTATCAGAAGCCATGGTTAGCAGGAAATAGTTCGATCCCTGAGTCACAGTAATCATGCCAATAACTCTTGATAGCCATCTATCAGATGTAGACACAATTATAAATACTTTATAGATCCTAATTCTGCATGACTGCATTGAGGCGGTAATTACTATGAGGGAAAGAACAAATGATTGTTCCTGTTTTATATATCAAGAAACTGAGGCATACAGAGACTAAATAACTCACCCGATGTTTTATAGCTAATAAGTAGAAAAACTTGAATTCAAATCTGGGCATTTTGAATTCAGAGCCTGAGCTGATCCTTGTTTTTGATTCCCCCACACCCCATGCAAATAGGGAATAGTTTTGTTGTTGTTGTTATTGTTGTTGTTTGTTTTGGTTTGGTTTGGTTTTTCAAGACAGGGGTTCTCTGTGCAATAGCCCTAGCTGTCCTGGAACTAGTTCTGTTGTTGTTGTTATTTGTTTTGTTTTGGCTTGGTTTTTGGTTTTTCAAGGCAGGGGTTCTCTGTACAACAGCCCTAGCTGTCCTGGAATTAGCTCTGTAGACCAGGCTGGCCTCAAACTCCCAGAGATCCACCTGCCTCTGCCTCTGCCTCCGGAGTGCTGGGATTGAAGGCGTGCACCACCACCACCCAGCGCAAACAGGGAATAGTTTTAAAGAGAGACCCTGTTACCAGCTAAGCATTCTAGCCACCTGAACATAATGGGCCCTTCCAGAAATAATCAGGAAAGCTTAGAATGGGGTGTGGCATTGGTCCCCTTCTAGGCAGAGGCTTAAATCATAAATTGTTCAACAGTATAAATAGCAACCCTTTGGTATTCAAAATCTGATGGGTCCATGGGACACTGAAGTACCTTTACTCACTAGTGTATCTCTGTCACAGTCAATGTGAGTATGGCACAGGTAGTCTGGTGACAAGAATAAATGAGCAGATTTTTAGTGAATTAAAGTAATTAGTGACTTCAAGGTAGATTAGCATGAAGTATTCTCTTTACTGAAAAGCAAACAGAGACACTTATACAACAGTGGGGATTAGAAACAAGGAAACTTCAAGTTAGGACAGAGAAAGCAAAACTTACTTTTCTGCTGTGGTCAATGCTGTGACTGCTCCTTTGGGGTTACGGGTGACTTCCTCCATAATGCCTTATTTAATGTGACCACAACTGACTAATGGGGCCAATCTGGCAACAGATTTCCCAGGAGGATGGGTGGACCTGGGTGGTTAATTTCACGTGTTATTTCTGCTGATTCTATTTTTCTTTCTTTACAGTTGAAAGATTGAAAAATACTGTATTTCTTATCGCATTTGTTTTTCTTTTTCCAATATTATAAAGATGATGTCCTGGGCGTGTTGAATTCTGGACTCCTCTTCTAAACATCTTAAATAAGCATGACAATGACTTTTGCCAAACCTAGTCACTATATTTTGCTTTTTATATACAATGTAATGGGTAATGAGTACCCAGCCCTTTTATTTCAGCTCCCAATTACCAAGGAGACCTTAGTATTGTGCCACCATTGCAAAGACCAATCGTCCCCTGCAAGTCTGCATTTCCAGATGCCGCACTCACTCCCTCCCCATCTTTTTTCTACATAACAGCCTCCAGGAATCTGTCATGTAAAATCTAAGTCAGCTAAAGTCACTGTCCTGCTGGCAACTCTCCAGGAGCTTCCAGTCACACCGAGAGTCCCATGCTAATGGGACCCTAGGAAAATATGCCCTAGATATTTCTTCAGCTTTCTTGGCTACCACATTGCCTCCCCAGTTCCTCAGTGCTGCCTGTCCTCATCTCCTTTTCTCCAATATGATACCTGTAACAGCGAGCTCATCCTGTGGTATGCTTCTGACAGCTCTTCTGTGGACTCATTTTGGTTCACCCACATGCCTCACTCAGGGTACTGCTTTGACAGGATTTCCCTCACCAGCTCTCTCAGAACAGCATCTGGAAGTCTACAGTCTCTGACCTTGTTTCATTTGTCAATACAGGTCTCACCACTGTTGGGCATTATATTATATAATCTTCGGTGTTGGTAATCACCAATAAAACACACACTTAATGATATAAATTTGTTTTGTTCATTGCTATATCTGTAGTACTTGTAAAAGTCTTGACATATTGTGAATAATAAATACTACTTTGTTAAATAAGTGATGACTAGTGGCCATTATAAAGTTATTCATTCATCATCACTATTAACATAGTCTTGATAGATAAATTGAAGGTGGTGCAGGGTTGGAGTATATTATGAATACATCCAGTAATCAATTCATCCAATAGCATTTAACTGAATTCTTACAAAATACTCACTAGTGACCTGGATGCTTGAGGTATGGCAGTGAACAAAACAATTCCTGCCCTAGTGGAATTTATATTCTTGCTGGAAAATGGAAGTATTAAAATGAACAATGGTTAAATGACATTTCAGGAAGAAAAAAAGTGGGGAAGGGAGTTCTAAGATAGTGTATAAGGAAACGCCATAGGTGTAAAGTATCTCTTCAGCTGAGACCCAAAGGATATGAAGGAGTGGACAAATCATGCAGGGAGCATGGGAAACACTGTCCAGACTGAGCAAAGCATAGGGGAGCAAGTCCAGAGTCAGGAGAAAAGAGGCCAGGCAGGCTGACATGGAGGGGATAAGCTGGTAGGAGACAGACACAGGGAAGGAGATGCTGTGTTGGTCAGGGTGTGCTGGGTCATGGCATGTGAAGAGCCATATTGATGCAAGCTTTCTCAGAGGCCCCAATTAAAGGACAAATGGAGCTTTAGTTCTGCGTCCTTATCTAAGTGGAATTGGCATGATCAGTCTAGGGCTGGAGCCAGTGCCTTAGAGGAGTGAAGGTTGAGGTTTCTGGGGACCTGATTCTTCCCCCTGGGCTGTGGTTATCAGTTCTTAAGCAGCTTATCCCATGCTCTTTTTGCCAACATTGTCTGACTATGCTCTTTCTGACCCTGAGTGTTCTTCTCTCTGAAAATAGTATATAGGATGCTATACTTCTTTACAAACTTGCTTGGCAGAAGTCATCAGCTTATATCAGACTTCATGGTCCCAGCTATTGCTTTTGTCTTTATTTTCCATTGTCTCTACTTCTCATTCCTTGCCCTCCCACTCAACACCTTTCACCTTGGACCCTTATTCCTGCTGGTTCAGGACAATGGCAAACATAAGTACTTACTGCGCGTGAGATGACAGCCACTCAAGGATTTGCACAGAGGAATGACTTTGAACATAGTACAGTTTTGTAGAACTGGTCATTCAGTGAATTGGGGCCTTATCCTTATGAAGTCAAGAAGTCGTTAGAATATCCCAAAAAAGGTCAGATTTGGATGGAACTGAATACCTAGAGCTTCTCTAATCCACATTCTGTGTGGGCCTGTGTTCGCTTCTGAGTGAAGCTGGTTTGTAAGTTGCTCACAGACTTCAGTTCACCTATGATGAATTGGCTGCCATTGTGAGTGTTTTTCACTCACAGAGCATTTCAGTGGGATTAAAATACACTGACTAAATGCTCATCTCCACTGGGAGTTACATGCCTAATTAGAAAACTCAGCACTAAGCTCCTTTTTGATGTTTGCTTCAAGAATTGCAATTTCTTTATAAGGTAGGGGTGACTTTCATTTGATCAGAAAAATGCTTATTTCCCAAGTTTAAGCTCTCAGTGCCTCACCCCATGCTTGTTTCAGGGAAATATGGAGCACTGCCCAATTGTCATGGTTACCTCCATTTGAGGTGTAGCAAGGAGGAAGCTGGAGTCTCAGTGATCAGCCCTATTGAGAAAAAAAAACAGCACCTTTCTTTGAAACCTTACAATTATCAGGCTTTGCTGTGCATTAGAGTTGGGGATTTTTATTTAATGGCTTTTTAGAGATGCTTAATCTCATAGTGCTAGAATACTAATTACTGTACTGTGTTGCATTAGGAAAAACAGCAAATTACTCAAATTTTAATTATGATATTCAGCTTTAAACAAGTGTATAATAATTGACTTTGTGTGCAATAATTGATTTGTCATTTAAGCAGTAATTTTTTATGCAAATGGACTATTTTGTATGTGTGAACTAGCTTTATAAAATTAATTACTGAATATAATATCTTGCAGAAATGACGACCAAAGTTCTTCTAACTGGTTTCTCTGTTCATGAGAAAGCTGGATTTTTATTACAGTGATGAGATTTTTAACTCAAAGAAATTAAAGCACATTCTACATGCCTACTAAATGTGTCTTTCATTATAATTATTATTTTCAAGAACATCAGAAACACTTTTCCTCATGGCTGTCCATCAGGAATTGTCAGTTACCCAAAAGCCAGCTAAGCATTTTAAATTCTCCACGTTTTACAGATGTGAAAATTCTGTGACTAAACGTTATGTATTTGGAAGATGTTCAATGTGCACTATCACTGGCAATAGTTCAGTCTGGATTCCTTTGTTAGATGGCCATATTTTTATTGAATTTTTTTCTCTCCTCTAGCAAGTAGAGAAGCCAGAGGTGATAATGGGTGCATATCTGAACGAGAAAGAGCCAAAAACTCAGGAGCATTCATGGACACCTTACGTCACTCATGGCTTTGCACAGGCATGGTAGTTTAACCACCACAGGCCTATCAAAACTTTTGAGAACTTCCCTAAAGTTTCCTGGGAACTTCCTCAAATTATTCAGTGAGCCTAAAATAGGTATTTGGTTAAGTCATATGATATTATTATTCTCAATCCCCAACCTACCCCGGTAAGGAAGTCTATCAACTTCTTCTTTTATAACAATTTTCAAAAGTAAGAATGGCTCAGAATTGAGGTCTTGGGGACTAATTAATCATGATAATATTTGGAGGGAGCACTGTGAGATTTTCTTGATTTTCTGTAATACTACTCAGAAATCATTTTTTTTTCTTTGTATAGTTTAGCATTCTGCAGTTGAGGCAGATTCTAGCTTTTTACTTTCCAGTGTACCCAGAGCATCTAGATCAGAGTGTGACACACAGAATGCACATGATAAACTTTCCCCAAATGCATTAAATCCTTTATCTTTACTAAGAACTAAATATGCTGAGTTGTCAATGCTAAGAGTGAGTAATTTTTCAGGGAGTAGACCGTGTTACTGCTGACACTAAAAATGTAGAGTATGTTATTGTAGAACTACATATAATTGACTTTTTTCAATGCTAATGAAATCACTCATAATGGCATTTTGAAAATTATTAAATTACAGCTATCACACTAATAAGGGTTATTTTCAAAAGAAATTCCACTGAATGTAGTGTCACAAAGTAGTTCATAATATATGTGATAAAAATTGTCTTGATTAAAAACTATTTTAATATTCAGTGGCTTTCTATAATTTCTCTGATCCTCAGCCTTCCTCCATCTACCTGTCTCTTACACCACTCTCATAAGGACATCTCTCTACCTTACAACTGATCTCCACAGAGTTGACAACTGATAATTCTCAGTCTTCTCATCTATGAAATGGTCTAGTAATAGCCAACACTGATAAAGGGGCTGATTATGTAACCAAGCAACATGAGTTGACCTGGCCTCCACAGCACCTGCTCACATGGATTACGCATCTGCACACACAAAACCATGCCTCACCCACACATGACACCAGAATGCAGATAAGACCATTAATTCTGTATACAATTGGGCAGCGAGGTCACAGTGGTCCAACAAGGGCACATAAGTAATATTAAATAAATACTACTGTTACTATCAATTTCATGAATTAGTAAGAGGACATGAATACCGTATATTGAACATATGACCTTGAGGAATGAGGTCATTTTTTCTTTATGATTTAAACAAAGATTATAGAAAACATCAAATTATTGGCATTTTCTGTATTGTCAGTAAATAGTATATAGGAAGTGTCCTAACACATTAGAAAGAGCTGAAAGAAATTATACAAAGAGAAAAAAAGATCTTAAATTCATGGAAGTGGATTATGTTTGTACCATATATGCTAATTCTAGGCTGGCAGCCTCCGAGACTGTAGAACTTGGGTACAGTTTTGGGGATATTGCCCGTCACTTAGATCTGAGGTATGCTCCACAGAAGACTCATGTATTGAAGGACTGATCCTCTGGTGATGAGTCCAACTATTGACATGACTGGGTCACCAGGACTCTGACCTAACTGACAGATTAATCCAGTGATTTAATTGTACTAGTTTGGTGCTATTATTGGGAGTTAGTGTAAACTTTCATGGATGAGTTCTAGTTGTAGGTAGTATGTTTCTGGGGTGTGTTCTGGGAGCTTCATCTTATCAGGGACTCCTTAATCTATCATTCTGCTTCCTGGCCACCAGGATGTGAACAAGTTTTCTCCATCATGCCCTTCCACTTTAATGCTTTGCCTCTGGCTTAAGAAGAATGAGCCAGCTAACTGTGGGCTGAAACCACAAGGTGAGGTAAGTCACTGCTCATGTAAGCTGTCTCTTCATGCAGTTTGATACAGTATGATGGTCTATATTTTCTCATAGAAGTTACAGTTTTCTTTGTTTCTTCCCATTTTTTTGTGTATGATGTGATATATGTATATATGTGTGTGAATCCATATGTGTACATGTGGAAGTCAAAGGTTGATATCAGATGTCACCTTCTATTATTCTCCACCTTATGTTTGAGTTGGTGTTCCTCACTGGGACTGGAGACTACCAATTGGTTAGACTGGTTGACCAGGAAGCCCTTAGTATCCTCTTATTTCTGTGTCCTCAGTGCTGGGGTTACAGATGTGTGTGGCCACAGCTGGCTTTTACATGGGTCCTGGAGACCAGAAGTAGGTTCTCATGCATATGCAGCAAGCATTATAATTATTGAGACACCCCCAGCTCTTAATTTTCTTTAATCTATGTAAAATAAATTACCCCTTATTCTAGTCACTATCACTGGTTCTCTGGGACCTCTACCTAAAAACTATGAAATGTAAAATTGTAATTTTCTTCTTACTGAAAATATACCTATGTGACATGGGGGAGGGGGAAATATATAGATTATGGAGAAAATTGTGAAGTACAAAAACACAGACTATGAAATCTTCTCTTTTGGATATCAGTCCTCCAAGTATCCTTTCCTGAAGCATAAATTGAGCATTATTCACACATTGTCACTTTTCTATACTGTTATCAGTCCCCACTGAGCTGTTAACTGCTAATCACAAAAAAGCTATTATATACAACTGCATCTAAGTGCTGTAAGGACTCTTTAATACTTAAAAAAAATCAAGGCTCAAATAGACAGGTGTCTACCCTGTTTATTAGGGGCCTTTGACACATAATAGGCAATAAAACAAGAATACAGGAAGGGTTTTCCAGGTACTATTAAACATACCCAGAAGTCAGCCTTCAGATAATAATTATCATTATATCATATTTGCCTTTGGAAATATTTTGACACACAGTATTTCATATGACTCTCATATTGACACAGTACAATAATTAGGTACAATACTATTATTATTCTCAACCAACAAATGAAAAAAGAGGGTTCTATAATAGAGTGGACTATCTTGTCTTTCCAAATGTATCTATTTAATGACTGATTCTGTGAGGATGATTAAGAATTTTATAATTTGTATCAGTCACTTTTCTCTTGCTTTGATAAAATACCATGACCAAAGAAACTTATAGAAGAGTTTATTTTGGCTTACAGCTCCAGAGAGATGAGTCCATACTGGAAGGAAGGCATAGTAGCAAGCAGCAGACTTGAAAGATGGATCAGGAAGCTGAGAGCTCATGTGCTTTACTGTAAGTACCAAACAGAGAGAGCAAACTGGAAGTGGTGGAGGGTTTTGATCTCAAAGCCTGTGCTTGTTTCAGAGTACATAAATTAATCTCAAGGACCAACCCCAGTTACATACTTCCTTAAGCAAGGTCACACCTCCTAAATTCCTAGACATTGTCTCCACCTGAGGATCAAGTCCTAAAATAGCTGAGTCTATGTGGGACGTTGTCACTCAAACCAATACAGTCATTTTAGTCATTTTTGGTGCTTTTCCTTATAATCCTCTAAAATCTATCTTTAAAATAGTGCCTGGACCTAAAGTATTTTTTGTGCCTTGATTATTAATGTCCTAATAAAAACAATTTTATCAGACACATGCACTCTTCTTCCAATTGATCTTATTTTTTAATGATTTATAAAAATTATCTCTGTGTTTGTACACAATGTGCCTGCAGATGCCTGGAGGAGGGCACTGGATCTCCTGGAATTGGGGTTATAGGTAGTTGTGTGCTACCTGCTGTGGGTGCTGGGAACCAAACTCAGATCCTCTGGAAGAGTAGCCTTTGCTCTTAACCACTGAGCCATCTCTCCAGCCATCTTGACTGGCCTTCTTGCTGCTACCACTGTTCCTCGTTCTCCACAGAAAAATGCAAATAATTCTTTAAAAGGTAAATCAAATCAGGCTCTGATACTGATTTACTCAACAGCTTCCAATAGCTTCCCAATTGACTTAGAGTAAAATCAGACTCCTTATAGCAATAGAAAAACCTGGGACTGATGATCTATATGGTTGATAGACTCTATGCTATATATTGATGTGCCATTTTGAGGTGGAAGGCAAAATCAAGTAACCAAACCAGGTATTTAATGGCTTGTGTATGTATGTCTTTGTCTGAGTCTCAGAGAGCAACCAAGTGAGACAGCAGAGGCTCCTTACTCAACACCTATAAGCTTACAGGTCTTTTTTCCTATCACTCATGCTATCCCAAGTCTACTTAATGCCCATCACTGAGGACATATCACATTGACCTTTCTGTTGTTCCATGAATGTCCCTACTCCCAGGTACCACAGGAGCTGGCTCTCTGATTTTATGTATGTAGGGGAAAGATATACAGATAATGTTTATGGCTTTATTAAATTTCTCACTTCCTGAGAAGCATGCACAAAGTTTATTACTAGTCAATCAAGAATAGAACTGTTTACATGAATAGCCTACAAAGAGTTTCTGGGAATAAAGGAACCACAGATGCCCAGATAGACTAAGTGATCTTCAATGCAGACCCAGTGACAGGAAGAGAAAGTGCAACTCTGAACCCCTTGAAGAATCTGAGTCAACAAGAGGGTCCCTGAAGTATGTACAATGTCTACAGAGCTGCATGAGAATCAGCCTCAACAGCTGCACTAAGTGGCAGCAAGAGGCAATCACAGTAGCAAGCTGATTAGATCACTTTCAAGTTGCTTTGGGAAATAATCAGGAAGAGACAATAGGAAGAATCACTTTGCACTGAAGTACCTGCAATACACTTATTACTCAAAAGACTTCAAAACATTGTGCTTGAAACTTATAGATATTTTAATATGGACTATCATACTCAGGGCACTGTTTCAGTTTCTTAGTTTGTTATGATGAAAGTGGACCCAAAATGTCTGTTTTCCTGAAGGTTGATACAGATAGAGACAGATGATAGATAGATAGATAGATAGATAGATAGATAGATAGATAGATAAACTTGATTGATGATAGATGATAAATAGTAGATAGATGATAGATAATTAATAGATGCTAGAAGGATATATAGATAAATGATAGAAGGATTGATTGATAGATGATAGATGATACATGACAGATGATAGACAGACAGATAATAGATAGATAGATAATAGATAGACAATAGAAAAATAGATAAATGGATCTACATTTATTTCTTTGGCAGTGTGCATATGTATGTGTCCATATATGTGCAAGTGTGCTAGTGGGTACATGCGTATGTGTGTGCATGGTTGTATGGAGGCCAGAGGTTTATGCTGGGTGTCTCTATATTGCTATTTACCTTACTTTTTGAGACAGGATCCCTAACTGAACCTGGAGTTCACTGATTCAGCAAGACTAGCTGGGCCAGAGATCTGTAAGGATTCTCCTATCACTGTCTCCTTGGAGCTAGGTTTACAGGTGTATGTGATGATTCCCAGCTTTGTATATGGGTGTTGGGGATCTGAAGTCAGATCCTCCTGCTTGCATGGCAACCACCTTATTGACTGAGCCACCTCCCCATATCTATTTCTTGGCATAAGAAAAATACTCTAAGATTATATAGAGTACATTCCTGATCACACATTGTCAAGATCCTCTTAGATTTCTGCCTATCAATCCCCTGTCCACTTAAACATGCTGTCTTCTTCCCCTCTAGATATTTTTGTATTGGCTGTACTACAGAACAAAAGGAAGATGTTTGAAAATTGATGGTCTAAAGTAGGCATTGTCGACATTAAGTGATAAATACCAGAAAAGTATATAATCTTACAATAAAAGTGGCCAATTATAATTTGGGAAAATGTCTGTATAGTTTCACTTTCTCAAATCTACTAACACACACACACACACACACACACAAAGAAGGAGGAGGAGAGAAAAAATTTCATTTCCATTGAAATAAAGAATTTTTTTTCAAACCATAGAACCCCCAAATTCCTTCAAGGTTCACTGTTAAGTTTGACAGGATGTTTATAGTAGAAGCATACAGTCTCCTCCCAAGACAAGAATAGAGTAAAGTAGAAAAAAGGGAGATTTTTCTCCCTGAATAATCTATTAAGAGTCTTAACTTGAAGCAAATGGAGTTGGAAACAAAACTACTACAGCTGTGGGGTCTGTCACTATCGTCAAATAGGAAGGAAAGGGAGGGCTGGAATAGAAACAAGACAGTCAGCAATGCCGTTGTCCTAACGGCCCAACACCTAAACACATTGAAAGGAATGTTGGTGAGAAGAGAAGTGAAACCATATCCAAGACCATGTTTATAAATACAGAATGACAATGTTACCCAAAGAAAACTTGAAGTTTGAGCCTTTTCACTTGGCTTATTTTTACTTTTCCCTGCTGAAACCAAAGCATAAAAAGAGGTTCAAACTTCCAGAGGATACCATTCCCAACACAGAATAGAACATACTGTGAGTTCAGGACTTGTGGTTGAGGGCAATAGAGAGAAGCCCAGGGACTACTCTTCAAGATTGAAAATACTCACAGCCTCAGCTTCTGCCTTGTCTTAATCACTTAATGTGTCAGGGAAGAAAAAGAATCGACATTCAAATTTTCAACCCAGTTTTAAGGTATCCTTTTGTAAAAAAAAAATATTGAATAAAGGTGTGGCAGAATCAAATTGTTTCCACATGTATTCTTTTGGTTCAAGAAAGACACCCAAATTTTGTAAACTTAAGGAGAACATAGGTCTCTAAATATGCAGGGAAAGCTTAAGAGAACTCATGTTGAAGCCCTAGTCCAAAGACTGCAAAGAAACTGCTGCTGTTCATGTTCATACAAGGTTGACTACTTGTTGTTCATAAATGCTTAGACAAGGGAGGGGGACATTTTGACAGAAACTCAAATGAAAAGGACTTTTATATAGTTTCGGGGCTGGAGGCCGTCAGGAGAAAATTTTAGGGCAGAAAATACTACCAGTGTCTGAGTAAACAATGCTTGAAATCGACAAACCATGCAAACTGGGGAGTCAAGTCCTTCAGAATGCGAGCGCTGTGCGTGCAGCACCGTTCTTGCTTAGTCCAGGCTGCTGTTTCCTTGCCCTACGCCTGCGGTTCTGAGTGAACTGATCACAAGTCAGGGAAGCCTTGGTGTGTGCACAAGTCAGGGTTGGCTCCTCTCCTCTGGCTTGAGTGTCATAGTCACATTTTACTTCCCTCATAAAGGAAAAGACCACCTAAAAAGAGCCTGTCAACTTGAGAGTGGAGGAGCGATGGAAGAGTTTGGGAGAAGGCAGCTGGGAGGGGCTGCGAAGAAGGACAGGGAGGAGGGAAATGATGTAACTCTATTTTAGTTAAAATCGTTTTTAAAAAGATATAAACAGACCTTTTTTGTATGTTTAAATATTTTATTTTAAAAAGGAGCCTTTTAATCATCTGTGGAAAGCTAGTAGGTCACCTATAACAACATAAAAAGTGTAGTGACTTCTGGAATGGTTAGCAAAATCAATCAGTGTGCACAGTGTTTGGGAAGAGAAAAAATTGTGATCCGGTAACTGAGTCAAACTGTCACTCATTGGGGTTGATTCAAGACAACCAAAAGATGCTTGAAATTCATCCTAATTCATGAAATACACACCTCAGGAATGCTTCCTAAGAAACGGCTGTTATGTGTTTCAGACACATGAAGGATAACTCAAACAGCACAATGCCTGAAAAGATCTGGGAAGTAATAGCTGTCTTGAAAGAGGTAGGGAGGACCCCCTACAATTGAGTAATTGCTTTTTAAAAAGTGCTTTGCAATCACTAATCTTGCACAGACTTTGTGAAAGAAAGGAAAAAAGTCCTGAAGTTCTTTGTTGAGGTCAGAAGCGGCCTGCTCAAACAATCAAACTTGATGTCTAGATCTGCTAAGCCCAGTGCCAGGAGCATCCTGAGAAGCCCATTGGTTCCCTAAAGTCACTGTATCTGATTATGGGATTAAAACACTCAATCCAAGAAACAGTCCCCCAGTGACAAATGTCTGATTTTGGGTCTTGCAGTAAACAGAGAAGAGTGAAATTAGGTGTCCCCAGGTGCTGTGACGGTGGCTCATGCTTCTATAAAAACCTTGTTTGCGCGTTCTGACAGCTGTGTCTGCCAGCATGACATGTGTTTGTTTGCTTGCTTGTTTGTTCCTCTTCATCCCGTCTTGAAGTGTGAGTGGTACAGACCAGGGAAAAGAGGACAGAATAGAACGTTCTCGAGTGTGAAATTGAACCCTTAGCCAAACATCGGAAATATTCCCTCTGTGTTCAACAGAAGTTCCATTAGCTCTTGTTTATTTCCTCTTGGTACCATGGTTCTTTTTGATTATGTCAAGCCCCATCTGCAGAAGTTGCTGGAACTGTCTGAGGATCAATTAGTACACAGGGAATGGTTATCCCATTAAAAAAAATAATAATCCCAAGTACCTGAGCCTGAAGACATTCATCTCATCTGTACCTTAAATTGTAGAAATCCGGCAATCCTCATTGCAGATTAGCCTCGAGTATAAGCACTTCTCAAAGTCAGGTATCCAAACTAATGAGCTGAAACCTTGTGACTTTTGTGGGGTTTTTTTGTTTGTTTGTTTTTGTTTTTGTTTTCCCCTAAAACTAATCACATACAATGGCACAGAACAGCTGTTGGAGGGACCGTTTCATTTGCTAAGAGCTTTCTGGTGTGCATGTGCTACAACTTTTTAATCTTTTCTTTCCAAGTATTATTTCTATGTAAATAGCTGATTTTCACTAGTCAGAACTATGCCATATATATGTATATGCACATGTATTGGCTTTTCAAGACAGGGTTTCACTGTGTAATAATGCTGTCCTAGAACTTGCTCTGTAGACCAGGTTAGCCTGGAACTCGAAGATCTCCTTGCCTCTGCCTCCTGAATGCTGGGATTAAAAGCATGTGCCACCAGTGCCCGGCTATGCCCACTATATTTAACAGGGTACTTTCAGGGTGCCATAAACTCAGATTGGCAGATCTAAAACTGTAACAAATATGGCTCTCAGCACATAGCTGACTAGGTCCTTTTATGCTTGCAAGATCTTTTCAACGTAGAATGATTTTCTTCTTTAAAACATGTAGTTACTACTCTGTGCTGGTTTTGGTTTGGGTTTTGTTGCTGGTTTTGTTTTGTTCTTGGTCAACTTGTCACAAATTGGAGTCATCTAGGAAGAGGGAACCCCAACTGAGAAGGTGCCTCTGTCAGATTACCTGTAGGCAAGTCTGTGGAGGGTATTTTCTTGATGAATGATTGATGGGGGAGGGCCCAGCTCACTGTGGGTGGTGCCATCCCTGGGCTGGTGGTCCTGGGTTGTATAAGAAAGCAGGCTGAGCAAGCCATAGGAGCAAGCCAGTGTTTCCCCGTTGCCTCTGCTTCAGGCTTGACTTCCCTTCAGAGTCTGTAAGATGAAATAAACCCTTTCCTAACCCAGTGGCTTTGTCATGGTGTTTATCACAAGAGAAAGGAAACGAGTCTCCTCTTTGTACTAGTTCTTTTAGTGTTGACAACTTAAAAACCTGAAAGGAACAGAGTATTTCACACAGAAAGGAGATGACAAAAGCAAAAGCGGTGTCATCTTAGGGTGAATGACCAGTGAATAATACAAGCTTAACTCTCTTTCAAGTGGTCATAATTTTCAGCAAGTCCCACATGAGCCGTGAAGTGTGATATAAATGGTAATTCATCAAGAATATGAAAACGAAATATGTAAACCCATTATGATGGAGAAGTTTCCCCTGCCCTTTGTGGGATGTGGTTCATTCATCCAGATGCCACATGACCCTATCATTATAGGATTACACACACACATATACTGTTTGTGTAGGATGATATACAATGCCTAACAAACTGTTCGCCTTCATTAAATATTAAATAATAATGATGTACAAGCTGCTTCACTTGAAAAGTAAATACTGCCTCATTTTAAAAGGTCTTAATTTTTCATATGTGTAAGGGACCATACTCTGAATTTATAGTGCTATTTTAAAATGATTTACTTTCAGGCACTAGTTTCATAGATGAGTTAATTGCCCTGGTTTTCAGTGTTGGTTCATAGCAGTGGGGGAGGGAAGCCTTGTCTCTTTATATCAATGTACAGAAGGAGAGGAGCAGGAAGGGGGTCCTGGGATTCCAGCTGGCCACCCACACAGAGGACAATGTGACCAAGACAAGACTGACATTAGAGGAGACCAGATAGGATGGGATCCTGCTTTTTTCTCATTCTATGGTGGTAAGCACAAAATAAATAAAAATAAAAAATTACACACACACACACACACACACACACACACACACACACACAAACACTAGGATCTAAATAGACAAAGGATCTCACAGTGTTGACAGGGATCACGGTGCTATTATTATTTCACATGGCTTTACATCAGCTCTGAGCAGTCAGGCTACTGAGGCATACATTTTAGCCTAGACACCTCAGGTTCATTGTTTCTTTAGTTACAAGAACACATCCATAGTTGTGTCCCACCACACAGGGAATTCTTGGTACTCAGTTCTTATCTCACACTTCCTCTCCCCTTAAGGAATATATAGCAAAACCCAGGCAGCTGCTGCAGGAGACGTGGAAAGTAAAGAGAAAGCCATGATTTGGGGGTAGTTGCCAAATAGGGCAGCCCCAGGGAATGAACTCCACCATTCCTACTCGGCTGCCCACTGGCCAGACATGACATAATCTGAGATTTCACCACGAGCTCAGCTTTCCCAGCCTCTCCGTGCTCCAAACTGCTCTTACCTGTGATCACTCCTCTAGCCGTTGTCTACAGACTAGCCAGCTTGGTCCATACCTCACCCAAGTAATTTCCATATTAAACACTTCATTCTTAGAAGTTGTAAGGGATCAATTTTACTGAATAAATGGACTTACACTGGCCCAACCCAGATAGAAAGGTAGCAGGGCCATAAACTCATGTTTGTTCTGGTCTACGGGGAGTTGGGGGGGGGTCACGAACAACAGTGTTTCATTGTTTTGTTGTTGCTACTGCTGTTTTTTGGTTTTGGGTTCTTTGTTTTTGTTTTTTTGTCTTTTCATAACACAGAATGTTTATTATTTAATTATGTGGAGCAAAGTCAAGATAATCCACTTTCCTAAGAAAAACAGGAGAGGGCATAGCTTTGATATAACATTATTGAAGGCAATCAAATTTTTCTAAGGAAAGCTAGCAAAGCCCACACAAAATTTAGATACTGTAGATGTATCCAACCTTCTTATTAAATAAGAAACACAGAACCAATGCAAAGAAGAAAGCCAAGAGGTCAGAGCTAAGAGCTAAAACCTTACCCTTCCTCCTGCGGTGGTCCTACCTCTCCGAACCAGAGCTACCCTGTGTTAAAGTCTTTATATAGAGTTCCTGTCCTGCCTTCTCATTGGTTGTAAACCCAACCACATGACCGCCTCCTCACGGCCTGTCTGTATAGGCCTCCAGGTTTTCCATGATTGGTATTAAGATTAAAGGCATGTGTATCCAATAATGGCTGTATCCCTGAACACACAGAGACTTACCCAGCTCTGCCTACCAAGTGCTGAATTACAAGCGTAGCCACCACTGCCCTGCTTTCCTATGGCTTGCTAATAGCTCTGACCCTCGGGCAACTTTATTTATTAACATACAAATAACATTTTAATACAAATAAAATATCACCATACTCCACAGGTGTTGGTATGAATTTCATGAGGACCCACTAGTTTGGTTTGGTTATCTCTGTAGGTTTCCCCATCATGATCTTGATGCCCTTGCTCATAGAATCCCTCTTCTCTCTTCAGCTGGACTCCTGGAGCTCAGCCTAGTGTGTGGCTGTGGATCTCTGCATCTGCTTCCATCACTTACTGGAGAAAGGCTCTATGATGACAGTTAGGATATTCACCTGATTATGGGCTAAGTCAGTTCAGGCATCCTCTCCACTAGTGCTAGTAGTCTAAGCTGGGGTCATTCTTGTGGATTCCTGGGAATGTGTCCCTAGCACCTGATTTCCCCATTCCCCATGATGTCTCCCTCTATCATGGTAGCTCTTTCATTGCTCTCCCACTCCATCCCTGTTCTAGCTTGAACCTGCCTCTACTAAATGTATCAGGCTCTGCTGACTCCCCATGGGAGGCCTTACCTTCTTGTAGGAGTGAATGGGGGGTGGGATATGGGGAGCGAGGCTGGAGGGGTGGGAGGAGGGAAGAGGGGGATCTTTGATTGGTATGTAAAATGAATAAAAAAGTTTCTTAATAAAAATAAATAAATAAAGACAAAACAAAAACGAAGTTTAGAGATGTAGGAAAACTTAGATTGTAGCAACTATACTTTTTTAAAAAGAGCAAACTTTGTGTGTTTCCTTCTTCCTTTTTTCTGTCTTTCCTTCATTTATTGTTTTTTAATTTAATTTTTTGATAAAATATTTCTATATAGCTTTGACTGACTTGGAACTCACTACACAGGCCAGGCTGGCTTTGGAATTTTGGCAGTCCTCCTGCCTCTGCCTCATGAGTGCTGGGATTATCATCATGCATCATCACATCTGGTTGAGACCTTGTACTTCAGTGCCCAGCATCCTCTAGCTTGGATTCCACTCCCTGCTAGGGCTGGTTTGTGGCTCAAGGGTACAGGACTTGCCTACACGCTCAAGACTCTGGGTTTGATGCCCAGAACTGTTTAAAAATTAAAGTCATTGCTCCTGACTGGCAGCTCACATCTGGAATATTCACACACCAACTCAGCAGCTGCGGAGAGTATGAAAGTGCCCTGTGAGTGTGACAAAATGATAAAAGAATCCCCTGGCCCACTCACTCACAAAGGTACTGATTTCACTACTTGACTGTATCCAGGAACCAGAAAAGATATCCTGCTGAGGATTGCAGAAGGCACTTAAACTGTCACTACAAAGCCAGTCCTCCTTGGGGCAAAGGAGGATGCATAGAACCTCCTGGAGTTGCAGAGATCTCACCCTTAAATTTCCTCAAGTGGGTGTTGGCTGTCGGCAGGATGGATCTTCCATGTTGCTTCGATCCCTTCCTCTTATCCAGGATGTTCCAGTGAGTTGTATTCTTTCCCATGAGACTACAGTTGGAAAATAATAAGGGTTTTGGAGTTCTGCAGCATTGGAAGAAGCTACAGAAAGGAGGAACTTAGTAACGACTTACAGAAGCTTCCAAGTGGCTGCCGGAACCCAGGTCTCCAGCACCACCTCCCGGATGAAGAGGATGCCTCATTGTTTCTTCTTCCCGCTCTTCTTTCTCCCCTTGTTCCTTCTCCTTCTCTTCTTTTTCTCCTTCCTCCTCCAGTGTTTTGCTACACAGGATCATCCGGCAGTACCTGGACAGTGTCTTGGGCCATTCTAATCTGGTCAAGATGAACCAAAAATCACAGTCCCCAAATCTCCAACCCCGTTGCTACACTTTCTTCCAGATAGGCCCAAGAGACAAGAATGGAGGTCAAGTGGACAAGCTGTATTTGTTGTGACTTGAGGGTTTAAGCAGTTGTAGCCGCTGAGGCTAAAACCTGTGGAGCTGGGACCAAGCCAAAGAATCAGGAGTGAGATGAGTCCTCTTTGATCTCTCACTGTGCCTGTCCACCAAATACAGCATGCATGAGGCCTTGGGCTTACCACTCAGTACTAACGGGGATGATCTCTTTCCCTCAGCCACCTAGTGGAGCACTTCATGGTTAATAGTGATTCCTAGGCTACATTTTATGTACTTGTACTTTGATATATAGTTAAGATGCTCTTATGTGAGCCTTTCTATTGTATTTATTCCTCTTGTACTTGATCTTTCCTATTTGAGTTCCCTTTACAGAGCAATAGTATGGATAGATGACCTATTGTTCATTCAAGCAATATTTTCCCATATGTGCAGTGAAGTACTTAGATACAGGATATAAACTTTAGCACAGATATTACATAGCTTACCTTCATGCTACAATACCTCCTGTAATGCTCCCTGTATGCTTTTTTGTGGTGACTTTTTATGAATCCTGAATCCGCATGCAGCAACCTACCTTTTCTCTAGTCTAGCCAGTTAGAAATTTTTCTTTTTCATTCCATATTCCATCTTCTCCTTCATCAACATTTTGTATTAACTCTTTGTTGTATGCCAATAACTTTCTTAGGAGAAAAAAATGATTATTGATGCTATACAGTGTCAAAAATATGGGCTTTGAATAGAAAAAATAACCTGTTTGAATCACACATTATTTGTTACTAAATTCAGGATTTGCTACCTAAACTTTCTCTGACTTTCATACATAAAATAAATGTAAACATATATGAGAAAGCTTATATAATATAGAGACTCAGGAATATGCGCAACATATTATTAGGTATTTAATAAATGATAATTTGCTGGAGAGAGGACCTCTCTAAGTTTGAATTTACTTAGCTATGAAGGGGCCCTGATTACACTACCCCTTGTGGCTACTGGGAGATCAGATAAATGTGTGCTTAGCACAAAATCTAAAATGAGGAGTTAACTGCTTTTGTTGTTATTAATTCCTCAACAAGGATTGCTTCTCAAAGACAATTCTGCTTCTCCCTTTCTTTCTCTCCACCTTTCTCCTTAAAATAGTCCTAACATAGTAACCTGCTTTGCTCAAACTTAACTGTAGTGTTCATTTCTTACCTGCTGGGTTCTGTGTCTTGCTGATTATTACTCCAGCTCTATGAAGGCCCCCCCATTAAACACCTTCTTCAATGGTGCATTTTCTGTGTCAGATTGTTTAATTATTCTGTCAAAAACTAATCTAGTTATTGATGATTCTGAAGATAACTCTGGGAAGGTCCTTAAAACTTCAATCAGTTGACTTTAAATATAGATTATCTTAAAAAAATATAGGTGGATCTCATTCAATAAGTTGAAAAGCTAAGCGCAAAAATGGGTTTCTCTGAGAAGAACCTCAGTGTCCACTACTGCCCACAGGCCTCTGGATTTTATACTTGCTCAGTCAGACCCTTGCTAGTTACTTTACTGTTGCTGTGACAGAATGCCAGGCACAAACTATTTAAAGGAGAAATTATTTATTGAGGCTCAGGGCTTCAGAGGGTCTGGTCCACTTGGTTCCATATACTTAGGCAAGACATCACAACAGGAAGGATGAGTGACAGAGGAGATTCTTCTCCTCACCATGGACATGAAAGGGAAAAGGGGAGATAATACAGAGCACACTCCAGTGACTTAACTTCCCCCATGAAGCCTCGCCTCCTGCTGTTCATCACCTTCCTTAAATGCCATCATCTTTGAAATCTAGCAAGGAATGAATCTATAGGTCAGAGGTATCACCTCCCAAAGTCCACCAGCTGGTAACCACTCTCCCAGCAGATGAGCCTGAGAGGGTACTTCCTTATAGCATAAAAGCCCCCAACATTATAAGCTACTTTCTGGCAATGAATCTCTTCATATTACAGAACTTCTCTTGCAGATCACTAACTGATGCAACAGACCACTGCCTGTGTTAATGTACTTGCCTTCCATTTGTTAAGCAAAATTCAAATGGTTCTTAATTTATGATTGTTTGGTTTAGAATTTTTTCAGCCTTACTATGGTGAAAACTCTATATGTCTGGTAGAAACCACACCTTGACTTTTGAAGTGTGATTTGTTTCCAGGCTCGCTGTATAGTAGAGGTCACTATCTCATGGTTCTGGGCAGCAGGAGTGGGGTGTAGCTTCCAGTCAGCCAGTGATCATAAAGGGAAACAGATTGCGCTCCACATTGCGCTCTTGCTCAGCTGTGAAGTCCAGTAGGTGTAGATTAAATACCATTTAAAAATACATTTTCTTTTTAATTGAAAATAATTTTTCATACAGTTTATTCTGATCATGGTTTTCCCTTTCCCAACTCCTCCCAGTTCCTCTCCGCCTTCCATCCCATACAACCCCATGCTTTCTTTCTCTTCCTCTAGAAAACAAATGGCAAATAAAAACAAACAAATAAACCAGAATTTAAAAATATGCACAAGGAACACACACACACACACACACACACACACACACACCCCAAATCCATAAGAATACAAATTCTTAAACTATAGTATACTATACAAGCAAAAGACCAGTGAGATAAAAAAAAATATCCAAACAAAGCAATAAGAGACAGAGTTCCAAAAATACCATTGAGTTTGTTTTGTGTTTGCCATCTGCCTCTGGGCATGGAGTGTGCCCTTAAATGGGTTCATATACCAAGTGAGACTCCAATAAAAAAAATTTTCCTTTGCAACCTATTGTCAGTTGGAGATAGCTTCTGGGTTATAGACAAAGTTTACCTGGATATAAGCCCATCTATAAGTTGAGGAGTATCTTATCTAATATCTCTTTAAAAGATATGCATTTCAAAACTGTAGTGAGACAAGAAGACTCAAGAAATAATTCTGTTTCAATTTTAACCAGTAAATATGAGTTATTTATATTTCATTCAGATTAATGCTTCCTGATTTATTTTATTCCAACTATCTATACTCCAGGCTCAAAAAACAAAACAAAACAAAACAAAACCTAAAAAAAACACAACAAAAACCAAGAGTAGTTTAAGTTGTAGCATCAGCTGCAGATGCTTTAGAGAGTGTGTTTTAGAATCACAAATATAAACATCATATCAATTATTCATAAAGAAATGAATTATATGTCACCAGGTATAAGTGAAAGAGATAAAGAAAAATTAGAAAAATAAATAACATGCATACTGGAAAAAATTTTCAGTCCTTGAGTACAGTATGCCCCTTTCTTCAGTTTTTCTTCCTGTGGTCCCATGGCCAATTGAGATGGAAAACCCTAATTGGAAGGTTCTAGAAGTAAAAACTTCATAGTTTTTAAATTCTGTTATGTTTTGAGTAGGAGGATGAAACCTCATGCTCTGATAATTATTCTTTTTCTGGTGCATCCATGCTGTATGTGCTACCCTCCTGGAAATCACCTGGGAGCTAGCCTGAATGATATGATATCACAATGCTTATGTTCAAGTAAAACATATTGTGCTTAATAATGTCTCTAATGCACAAGAGGCGAAAATATCCAAAAATTTAAATATCCAAAATGAAGACATATAATGTTTCCTGTAATGAAAAAAGGGGAAAGTTCTCAACTAGGAAAGAAAAAAATCTATATGCTGAGTTCTCTGAAGTGTTTAACACAATTTGGCAAGAGATTGAGCACATTCTTATGATTCTTATTACAGAATATTCAGAATATTTCTATACCTATATTTTTAGGTAATGTTAATATCTTACTATGCTTACTTTATAAATTACACTTTCTTATAGGTAAGTATGTATAGAAATAAAAAAAGAGGACATATAGTACTTGGTACCACAGGTGGTTTCAGTAACCCACTGGCCGTTTTGGACTAAACTCGCCATGAAAAGATGGGCCTACTACACAGAGAAATTTCATGGAGCTTCCCATAGTTATTATTATAAAACTCACAGATAATTTATAAAATCATCCTTTCTAAAATCATCTTGTTCAAAGATGAATAGGGCCCAATGTACAATATTTGTCTGTCTACAAAATCTTCACACTCTGCCCATGCTGCGACAACATAAATAGAACTATTATTTATCAATCTAAATATTCCCATGATGTTTAGGAATTGCCATATAGCAAGCATTAATGTTCTTCCTAGTGATACACCATGACCATCTGCATCTCACAGCCACTGAAGCTTCCTTAGCCATTCATCTTCACACAAACCCCTTTGACATTCTCCTCCCCTTTCTACATCTCATTTCTCTTTACTTCCCTTAGTCTTTTCCTTGTCTCTCAGTATTGAAGACTGACTACTAGTTTTACTCCAAAACTGATGCTTCCAAAACCACTTCTCAGTATGCTGCTGTTAGAAGGCAGAGAGAGCCCTTGGGAGTTGTTGGGTCATGGAGACTGAGCTGTCATAGTGGGATCAGTGATCTGAAAGAGAATCTAGAGAGGTCCCTTGTCTTTCCTATACGACAGGAGACAGTGAAAGTATGGGCAGATGTGAACCATAGATAAAGCTGTCACTAAACAATGACTCTGTCAGCACTTTTACCCTTGAAATTCCGAGTTCAGAACCATGTGAAGTAAATTTCTGTTTCTAAGCTAAGTCTACAGCATTATTATAGTAGCTGTGTAATAAACGGGAGCACACAATTTGCACTTTCTCCTATTTCTCCTTCCTTCTCTTCCTTTTAGTTTTGTTAGTCCATCAATGTTTTGAGACAGTTTTATAAGCATCTCCATCATCTCTTCTCTAAGCTGATGATTAACCCAAAGAAAAGATCTTATACCTAACTGATGGCAGCATTTCCCCAGCACTCAATAGCACTTCCTGCACATCTACATCTTTGGTTTAGCATCATACTTTGCATGCCAAATTTTGCTTTTTTTGTCTTTTAATTTCTGCGTAGCTCTGAAGTGCATTTCTTGTTCCAGGAGGATCCTTGGTTCCCCTTTCAATAGGTGGTGAAGTGTGAATTTGGCTCACCAACTTCCCACAACATCTGAGAAACTACAGTGCCAGGGGTGTTTGTACATTGAAAACTTGGTTCTCTCATCATGACAGGAAGCAGGTGTGGAAGAAAGACAGGAAGAAGGCTCAGTAGTTGGTCCTCTGAATAGATTATGCTTGTAGTTTGATTCTGGTCATGTTCTTTTTGCAGAGTTTGATCCTCCAGACTTTCTATGAATGCCGAGGGCCGTGCAAGATGTTTCCAATATACTTTGATTCTATTCGGTTGAGCCACTGATGTTTATGTGGTTTGAAATGAAATACTCTATCTAGTGATACTAGAGAAGTATTCTGTTTGGAAATAAAAATATTCTTTAGAGGGGTTGTAAAGGAAAGGGAGGAGTCAGATAGAGGTACGAGAAGGGAATGGAGACGAGGTTAGAAGAAAGGTGGATGGACATGATCAATACATGATATATGCATGTACGGAAACATCATGGTGAATTCAGATAGTCTGCACAATTATGTGTCAATAATGATGAATAAAAAAGGGTTCTGCCATCCTGTAGGAAGCAACACTGCAGCAAGCAAGTAGAATGATATGGGGATTAGAGAAATGGGCAGAGACTGTGTCTATCTGTTAAAAGTACCTCTTTAGATCTGAATGACCTTGCAGAAAGCCCTGTGCCACATAGGTGCCTAGTAAATAGTGAGAACTTAGTAACTGATTAAGAGTATAAAAACATTTCCAGTTATTGCTGCTAAAGAGATAATTAAAAATAAACATTTGGATGACTACTCTGTCACTGACTCCCGGAGACATGAAAGGCAACTTACTCTTCATGCCTGTGAAGTGAGAAAAAGTCAGTCCCCAATATAGCTGAGGAGGATGTCAGATTACATGAATGAATATGCATGAAGCCCTTGCAGACTTGGAAGAGATGACATGGAAATGGCAGATTCTGGCACTGTTAGTCATTCACCAAGAAGTTATAAGAGCTACTCTTTCCATCATAAAATTACTGAATGCCTAGGCCATAAAACTTAGAACATATGTAACAGCAGAACAGAAAGAATAATTTGTAATCTTGAGGCTCCCAGGGCACACTTTGCCATTCTGTCTAATTACATTCTAAAGGTAACAGTATTTCATTGCTGCTCTGAGTAGAGTCATGTGAAGGTTTGAGTTGCTCCAGTTCATGTTTTTTCCTTTATACAGAAGTTTTCTTTGTATTTAGAGGGCAAGGTACATCTACTGGGGATAAGAAGACATTGGTCAAACCTTCTTGGGTGAGCATGTAGGACTTCATAGAAAGGAGAAGGAGAAGAAGCCAGAATGGGTGTTATGGAGGAATGAGTCTCTTCCAGAGACATGGACACAATTCGACCTGGACAGAGGCCAGTGGAATTAGAGCAATAGGCATGTGACATGTAACATCACTAAGAGTTCAGCTATTTGTATTTTATCTTAAAATTAGTAAATATATTAGAAAGAATCAACCAAAGCAGAAGAATGTAGAGATCACATCTTCTCTCCTGAATTTCACTCCTCAGCACTTTGGGAGAAGATTGGAGGCTAATTGTTGAAGACAATAAATAAGCTACTATACTATGATGGCCTAAGAGTGAAAAATACTGATATATATATCCATATATATGAAGGGATTGAGATTAGCTCATATGATCTGAGGCCGCATGCTTCCAATATGGTCATCTGCATGCTGGAAACTGGAGAAACCAGTAACTACTCAGCCCAAGATGCTAGAAGCCTTAAGATAAGAGGGACCAGTGGTGAAGCTCCAATGTGAGCCTGAAGGCCTGGAGACTCCATGGAGATGACTGGTGCAAATCTGCATTCAAAATCTGAATGTCGGTGAGCCATGGCAGTTACACAAATATGACCACCCCAAAGCAATGGAGTCTACGTGAGAGAGCAAAACTTAATCTTCTGATTTTCCTTCTGTCCAGATCCCCAGTCCGTTAGACACTGCTGCTCACATTCAGGGTGAGTATTTCTT
The DNA here is from genome assembly GCF_007827085.1 of Peromyscus californicus insignis. Taxonomy (NCBI): domain Eukaryota; kingdom Metazoa; phylum Chordata; class Mammalia; order Rodentia; family Cricetidae; genus Peromyscus; species Peromyscus californicus. The sequence goes on from NW_026294595.1 coordinate 55,771,000, forward strand.
CCTCATTTTACTGACCCACATAACAATCATTTCTGGAAACACCTTCACAGACAAGCCTATAGTTATACTTGACCAATATTTTAATTGTTCTCAATCAAACCAAGTTGACAACCAAAACTGATGATCACAGATTAGAAGCAAAAGCAATGGCAGATCCTGGAACTGGAGAAAAGACTGTGGAGTCTCTGAGTTAGGGGACTAAGAGTCCTGCTGCCTCTTCAGATAGGTGGGGGTGTGAAGAAATTTATTTACTAAAGCTGAGTTTGGTTTTCCTGTCTACAACAGCAGAAGTAAAATTTGCTTTACTATCCTCTCAAAAAGTCACCCCTTAGTCAAAACACCACATGAAAAACATCACACGTGAGAAGAGGCGGGAGTTAAAAACGGACCAGTTTTTGTTGTATCAAGGAATTCAGCTTTTCTCACAAGAAAGCGATAAGACACATATCAATGAAGTTGCTCCATGAGGGTTTCAAAAAACACAAAGTAAGGATTGCTTCCCTCCAAATCTCAAAGGTGTAGGAATTGGATATCTGCATTCTAACAAGAATCCACAGTGACCTTGACAAAACATAACATCTCAGTTTTCCCCAGAGTATTCTAAGAAAGAAATAAAACCCAAATAATCCAATTCAGTGTGTTTATTTACGCTATTTAGTGTCTTGGGAAATACTGTTTACTCTTCCAGTTTATATCATTATGCAAGAGAACAGGGAGAAAGGCGGGGACAAGGGGAAGGGAGAGGAGAGGAGAGAAGAGATGAGGAGGAAAAGAAAGAACAAAGACCCATACACATGGTAAATGAAGCTGGATCAAGCTGATATTCACACATCCATCATCCGGGAAGTAGAACATATATCTATGCAGTAGATTGTGGAAGAGTCCCTTTAAGGGAAGCTTAAGTTCCTTGGAAAAATACCAATTTTATTTTTATATGCAAATTCTACCTTTCGAGAAGAGTTCAAAAATAGTTTTTTCTAAGTTTAGATTGTAAATCTTTCTCAACTGTTAGAGTTACTCACGGCATGCATCCATCCCTTCCATAGGCTTCTGCTGTATTCGTACTTACGACCAGAAATGGTTTTGTAATGTCGTTCTAGGTACTCTGAACATAATTGATTTTAACAAGGAATGGGCAGTAAAGCTCATTTTGGAGTCTTTTGGCTTTATTTGGAAATTCACAGAAAGAGAATTAAGAGATGTGGAAAATTAAGTGAAACTCATAAACCAGAGTACGATCTGAAATGAAAATTTTCATCACAGAACAATTACTTTCCACAAGTTAAATGGAAAAATTTAAAGCCTGATTATTTGAAGATATCACATTGACAATGCTTAACATAGAATGTATTCAACATCTGTTCAGCTACAGTTGGAAGGAGATGCCCTTGAAAACATGTTTTATATGTTTTAGATTGCTTTGTATTATCGTTTTACTATACATAAAGACTCAATAGCATTGCAGAAGCACTGGCTTCAGACAAAAACACAAAACAAAAGTCCACAGACAACAAAACCTGCATCAGTTTTCATTGGTATTATAATGGAGCAAGGCAAGATGATATTAGGTCAATAGAGCCAAATATTTTTAGAAATGACTGAACTTTATATAAGTTCTGATGCTACGGAAATAATATTTGAGAACTTTAAAAACTTGAAAACGATTCACATTCACAGCTTTGTCATAACATAATTAGAAGAAACAGACTGATTCTGAATTTTAAACAATCAGTCTTTTATTTAGCATAAGAAGATCCTGAGAAGAAAATACTTAATTTATGGGTGATTGTTGATTTTGGGTAACACAAATTGGAGCATTCTAGTTTGCCCCTTCCAATTGAGTAGTGAAATGCAAAGTATGATATAAAATTTCTAGTGAAAATTAGAAAAATTAAGAATTAAATTCCAAAAAACTGAGAAATTTGTGCTAAGCACTCGAGGAACACATCCAAGGAAAGGGACTATGCTAATCACTGTGGGAGACTTCAGGTCAAAAGCCTCCACCATTGTCCCATTCCCCATACCTTCCTAGCTCCCCAGCTGAGCAACCTGTGGTGATACTCTCACTGGCCATAGGAGTGCCATTACAGAGAGGTGCAAGCCTCCATATGGGTACTGGGAACTGAACCCAGGTCCTCTTGAAGAGCAGCCAGTGCTCCCAACTCCTGAGCCATCTCTCCAGCCCTCGAACAAATCTATTCCTAACTAAGGCAATAATAAGAAGCAGTAGTTTTTATTCAATGAGTTGGGTTTTTGTTTGTTTTGTTTTGTTTTTCTTCTTCAAATACATCCTTGCATTTTAGCATTCCATGATCTTGTTCTTGATTTAACAACCTGAAATTTCTAGCTTTCTGTCTCTGGTTTTTGAAGTTCAATATTGATTTTAGTATAAGTAACAGCTCTATGAAACAGCATCATAAATTAGCACACTTACATGTGCAATCTGGAGACAGAAATGAAAAGAACATTACTGCTGTCACCTCTATTGTTCAAGCCTATGGTGGTTATATGCAAGAAGAGAAACTAGGTTGGGGATGGGGCAGCTCAGAGACCAAAATGGATTGCTGCACAAACCTGATGGCCTGAGTGCTGTGGGATGGTCTGTATGTCAAATGTGTTGCTGATTGGTCAATGAATAAATCGCTGATTGGCAGTGGCCAGGCAGGAAGTATAGGCGGGACTAACAGAGAGGAGAATTGAGAGAACAGAAAGCTGGGTGGGAGAGACACTTCCAGCCGCCATTAGGAAAAGGAAGATGTAAAGTACCGGTAAGCCACAAGCCACGTGGCAAGGTATAGATTAATAGAAATGAATTAATTTAAGCTGTAAGCACAGTTAGCAAGAAGCCTGCCACGGCCATACAGTTTGTAACCAATATAAGTCTCTGTGTTTACTTGATCGGGTTTGAGCGACTTGGGACTGGCGGGTGAGAGAGATTTGTCCTGACTGTGGGCCAGGCAGGAAAACTCTAGCAACACCTGAGTTTACTATTTGTACAATAAAAGTTAAAATGGAAGGGTAAGAATGGATACTTAAAATTGTCCTCTGTCCTCTATGTGTATATGGTGGCATGCACCCAGCCTGATACACAAGCACACACACACACACACACACACACACACACACACACACACACACACACACACTAAATATTTGTATTAAATGTGTTTTAGTTAAAATACAATTAAATCACTTCTCCCCTTCATTTTTCTCCTTCCAACACTTCCCACATCCTCTTCCTTAGTCCCTCCAACGTCCCCTGTTTAAGGTTAACCACTTTTTAATTGGGAAACCAGTTAAGGTGCTCCTCCCCAGGAGATGCTAATCCTCCCTCTCACAGTTAGTACTTGTCTGTAGTTCTTTGTCTTGGGATGGGAGTCTGTGATATTTTCAACATCTGCACTAGCATGTCTATTGATACTATCAATGTTCAGGTCTTGTTTAGGCAGCCATATTGTTAGGGTTTGTGGGTGTAGCTTTTTTTTGTCATTTTTAAGAGGCATAACCTCATGGCAGACTTTCTGCTCCTCTGGTGCTTACGATCTTTCCACCTCTACTCTACAATGGTCCCCGAGCCTTAGTTGTGGGAGTTGTGTTGTAGATGTATCCATTGGAGTTACTCTACCCACGATTCACCAATCTCTGATTTATGAGCAGTTGCAGACTTTTGTAATGGCCTTTATTTCCTGTAAACAGAATCTTCTTTGATGAAAGATGAGAGATACACTTACCTGTGGGTTTAAGGAGGTTTCAGCATACTGTTAGGGATTATGCTGATCTAGTGAAGTGACCATAGTAGGTTCTCTTCTACAGTCTACGGTATCACTAAACTCAGGTAGTTAACTGGGTTTTTAGTACCAAATATTACTTCCCTTACATTGAGTGTGCTTTTAAGTCCAATTAGACAGTTGTTGGTTACCATCAAGCTATGATTGCCACTATTGTACCTTCTGGGATATCTTGTCATTGTAGTCCATAAGCATCATAGCTGGGTAAGATTTTTTGATTGCTTTCCTCCCTTGGCAGCTTACATAAGATTTTCTAGTACTGTGAAAGCTAGACCACAGAAAGAGACTTTCAGTCTTGAACTAACTTGAATATTCTGAGCCCTGTGTCTGAAGTACACAGTGTCTTCAACAATAGGGGTTTAACTTCTACCTTTGAGAGGCAACCAAGGGGAACAACATTAGCATGTGTTGTTTTGACTTCCAGTTGGACTATACTGGCCAACAATTTACAGGGAGGTTTCTAACACCTGTTACTAAGGTTAGATAGTCTGTGGCTCCTGTGAGGATCACTGTCAGATTTTTTATATGTTTATATGTGTGTGTATATATACACATACATATGTAAATATACATATAAGATAGAATACAATTCCTTGAGGTCCTATCAAACATCCTGTTTTGTAAAATGATAAAAACAGGTGGTTCAGTGTGCTTATAGAAGAATGAATAAAGGAAACTCAAGAGAGCCCATATTTGTAATGACAGAGGTGGGCATTGCTAATCGAAGTTAAATGCAAATGAAAAGTGGTATGATGATTCTTAAATTTCCAATTGGCTTTATTTGGTCTACATTTAAAGCACTAAACTATGATTTTTTAATACTGTCTATAATTTAAAGTCATGAAAGTATATATGCATATAAAGTATATCCATACTGGGAATAGTTATGTGTGGTGATATACTGTGTACCCTAATAAAATTTGCTAAAAGATCAGAGAGACAAAGGAACAATACACCTCTTACTTCTAGGACTCCTCAGCCTGAAAAGCTTTAGTTCCTGTCTCCTCACTCCTTATATACCTTTCTCCACCCACCATATCACTGCCTGCTTAGTGCTGGGATTAAAGGAGTGTGTGACTTCCCAAGCAAAGGAATGAGATCTCAAGTGCTGGGATTAAAGGTGTATGCCACCACTGCCTGGCATCTGTGTTTAATCTAGTGGTTTGTTCTGTTCTCTGATCTTCAGGCAAATTTTATTAGGATATACAATATATCACCACATTCTTTCAGTGAATTTTATTAGGGTACACAATTTATCACCACATTTATGCATATGTATATAAGTTACTAAGGAAGAAATAGGCTTCCGCTCAGAAGCTGTCACAGGACAAACTTTTTCTCATACATTGTTGCTCAAAGGGCTGAACTAAGAGGCATATAATTATAGAAATGCTTGAAAATTCACTTTCACTAAAACCCTGACTTCTTTTCCACTGATGAAAGCAAAATGGGATTATGGTAGGTATTTCTGATCCATCTTGGAAAATGGTATTAATGTATGCCTGTTAAAGGCAATTATTTGTAACCTAGGTCTGTTGATGTTTTTGTTGGATCTTGATTTATCGAAGTTCAAAGGGCAGTTAGTTCTTCCTGATGTCTGAAAAGCCAGTGGAAACATGTCAGCATGAGAAGTTCTAAGGCAGAAATAAAGACCCTGATTTAATGCTTGCTTCTAACACATACATGGAAAAGTCTGTGACGTTATTTCAAAATTGTATATTTTGATTGAGCTATAGAAGACATCTGTATTTTAAAGTAGACATGCAAGGAAAATATCACCAGAGCTTTGTTAAATGTGAAGCCACATTTTAAGGATAACATGAATGGTTTCCGAAATTGTGGTGCCAGAGGTAGTGGGGGAAAAACATAAGCAATTTGGCTAATGAATGGGGAAAGTTTCACGGGAAAAAAAAATCTAAGAATAACTTACTTTGTGTTATGTTTTAGGCTAAAGTTTTAGCATATTTTGGTGCTGGGGATAAAACCTAGGGACTTGCACATGCTGGATAACCATTCTGCTCCTGAACCAGAGCCTCAATCATTTTTTTTTTTTTTTTTGGCTAGGATCATGGGCCTTGAACTTGTACTCTGAGTTCCTCGCCCCCATGAAGGGCTGAAATTATAGCCCCGTGTCAACAGGCACAGTTTCTAAACATCTCTTGCTATGGTAGGTCCATTCTTTGCCTTTCTAGATCTCAGAGTGCACAACTGTTACAAATTCTGGTCTTTCTAGATCAGGGACCAGGTAGCTTTCTGTAGAGAGCAATATAGTAAACACTGAGGCTTTCTGGGCCAAGTGATCACCATAGCAAATACTCTACTTAACCACTGGAAAACAAAATCAATTACAGGCAATGTTTGTGTACGAAAACAGTCTGTGGGCCATTCTAGATTCCACCCTACAATTCCCTATAGTCAGTCTAGGCCAAAGCCAGTGTCAGATAACCTGGAGCCTGAGTTAGAGGCAGTTGTGAGCTGTCTGACATGGGTGCTGGGAACTAAATTCTAGTCCTTGGGAAGAGCAGCAAATGCTCTTGACTCCTGAGCCATCTCTCCAGTGCCCTAATGCTTTCATTGGATTTTTATAGCCATAGTAAACCATAATTATGAAGAGGAAGGAAAAATTTATTGGTATCACTTATAAATACTGAGACAAAAATTATAGACCAGGTTTGCTAAATCAGATTAGACCCATCTATTCAAGTGAGTGTTTGTAAGAAATGTATAGAAATATATAATAGGTTACATTGGTTCTTTCCACAGTAGAACTTTTTTTAATATTCTTTTTGAGATTATAATGTAATTACATTCTTCCCTTTTGTCCCTCTAAATGCTTCCATATATCCCTCCCTTGCTCTGTGGTTTTACAGTAATAATTGAAATTCTGGTCACTGTTTCCATGAAACCATTTTTTTCTTATTTTACTTATTTGTTACTTATTTATAGTAACCTATCTCAAACTCACAATGCTTCTGCTTGGTTTCTCACATGCTGGAATCCAGGCATGCAATGCCATTCCTGTCTGAGATCAGTACTTTTAAATTTCCACATATGAGCAAGAACAGATGGTATTTGTCTTTCCATGCCTGGCTTATTGCACTTTAAGTAATGTCTCAATGAAATTATTTTGAATGTTTTTGTCATAAAGAAATAATATTTAAGGAGTCAAATATACGAATTACCTTTATTTGATCACTACACATTGTATATGTGTATGGGAATGTCATGCTACACTTCATTAACTGTGTACAATTACTGTTTTGATTAAAAATAAAATTCTAAAATGATTAAAATTGGGATTTTTGCCAGAAGAACAAGGGCGGTATTAAAAAATAAAAGTTAAATGAGAGCCAAGAGGCACAGAAAAAGAAACCCTTGAAGAAGGGATGTTCTTGCTTCCCAGGTTTCCTGGATAGGGCTTCCTCACACCAGCTTTTCAGTGTAATCATCAGTAGAACCACTTTCAGTTCTCAGAGTCATGTTCTACTCTCTATGTTTGGAATATTAGAAATTCAACAGAGGCTTGTTTTAACTGTAACAACCACAACACAAATAGCAGAAAAAAAATATACCATTTTAGGACCAAAGATTCAGGATCACAGGGCAAGCAAATAGTGTTTTTTAAAAAAAGGATATTCAAGAAGATGAGACAATTCAGAAAATGGAAAAAACTGATTTAAAATATTAGTAAAGTTTTAAAGAAATTGCTAAAGTTGCATTAGTATCACTTAATTTTTGTTTTTCTCCTATGGAATTCCAATAGATGCTTCTGAGATATCTGATGCCAGGGCAGGAAGAAAGTAAAATAAAATGTGGTACTCTACAGAATTCTTTTTGTTTTCTTTTTATGTAAATGTTTTCCTTTTATTGAACATAGATTCTACTCTCATACAATACTCTCATCTGCTTATAGTTTCTCCTCCCTCTATTCCTCCAAGCTCCTCCCTCAATCCCATCTGCTCCTTTTCTGTCTCTCATTAGAAAAAATAGACCTCGAAGGTGTAAACCAAACATGACAAAATAAAATATAATAAGATGAAGCTAAAACTATCTTGTCAAAGTTGGACATGGAAACCCAATGGGAGGAAGAGTCCCGGTGCAGGCACAGGAGTCAGAGACCCACTCATTCTCACAGTCAGGAGTCCCTTAAAAACACCAAGCTAAAAGCCTCAATCTATACACAGAGAACCTGGTGAACCCCATTAGGCCCCATGCTTGACATTTCAAGCATGGTAGTGGTAGTTTGGATGTACTTGGCCCCCATAGGCTCATAGGGAGTGGCACTATTAGAAAGTTTGGCTTTGGTGGACTAGATATGGCCTTGTTGGAGGAAGCATGTCACTGTAGGGGAAGTGTCATATAAAATCTCACGTATGCTCAAGCCATGCTCAGGGTCACACTTCACTTCCTGTGCCTTTGGGCCAAGATGTAGAATTCTCAGCTCCTTCTTCTGTACCATGTCTGCCTGTGTGTGGCCATGTCCCACCATGATGACAGTGGACTAAACCTCTGAAGAATAAGCCACTCAATTAGTTGCCATGGTCATGGTGTCTCTTCACAGCAATAGAAATCCTAAGACAATGAGTTCATATGCACCTTGATTAGTTGATTCAGAAGGCCTTGTTATCCTGGTGTCTTCCATCCCCTCTGGCTCCCACAATCCCTCTGCCTCCTCTTTCTTGGGAATTCCCTGGAATCTGAGGGGAGGGATCTGATGGAGACCACTTATGTAGATTCTCACTCTGCACTATGTCTCACCATGGGCCTCTGCATTTGTTCCAATCTGCTGTGGGAGGAAGTTTCTCTGGGCTATCTAGTCTCTGGTTCTTGCTCACCCAAGCAGTGTCAGACATGGGTTCCATCTCATAGAGTGAGCATTAGACCAAATCAGACACTAGTTGTCTACTCCCACAAGTTCTGTGAAACTATTGTCCCACCATACACTTCAAGCAAGACAGATTTTAGGTTAAAGGTTTTGTGGCTGGGTTGGTGTCCATGCCTCTTGTTTGGTAGCCTTCAAAGTATCCCTCTGCACTGAAGAGACCAGAATGTAGGTGTGAAGACTTCATGCAGGCACCAGCTTGATCTCTCCAAGTTCAATGAGTTGTGTGGGTATTGTCCTCAACATTAGGACCCTGCAGTCATTTTGCAGAGAACAATCCTTTGCCTTAGCAACAGCCTGGGTTGTTGGAATTTTCCATGGGACTCCCTTGGCCAGCAACTCAACTGAATGCTACCCAGTCTGGCATTGGAAGCCCAATGACAAGAAATGAACAGCTGAGACTGTATCCCCCACTACTAGAAGTCCTCATTAGGATTGCCTTCATACATTCCAGGAAGTTTCTACTGCACGAGGTTTCAACACCACTCAAGTGACCCCAGTTCCAGCCATCTCTCCCCTTACTCCATCCCTTCACCCCATCTCTCTCAACACTTGATTCCCCTGTTTCCATTCCCATCTGCCCCCAGTCTGCCCTCTATTCTATTTCCTCTTCCCAGAGAGATCCATGAGTGCCCCCTAGGCCCCTCCCTTTACCTAACCTCTCTGGGTCTACAGATTGTAGCTTAGTTATCATTTACTTAACATTAACTTAAGGCATTAGCAGATACATTCCATATTTGTCTTTCTGGGTCTGGATTACCTCACTCAGGATGATTTTTTTTTCTAGTTCCATCCATTAGCCTGCAAATTTCATAATGTTATTTCTTTTAACAGCTGACTAATACTCCATTGTGTAAACATACCACATTTTTTTTATCCATTCTTTTGCTGAGGGACATCTAGGTTGTTGTCAATTTCTGGACATTATGATTAAAGCCACAATGAACATGGTTGAACAAGTGTCCTTTGTTAGGAGAGAACATCCTTTGGTATATGCTCAAGAGTGGTATAGCTGGGTCTTGAGGTTGATCAATTCCCAGCTTTCTGAGGAACTGACATACCTCTTTCCATAGTGTCTGTGTAAGTTTGTACTCCCACCAACAATGGAGGAATGTTCCCCTTGCTCCACATCCTCACCAGAATGAATTATCACTTGTGTTTTTTATCTTAGCCATTCTGACAAGGGTAAGATGGAATTTTAAAGTAATTTTTATTTGCATTTCCCTAATGGCTAAGGATGTTGAACATTTCTTTAAGTGTTTTTCATTCATTTGAGGTTCCTCTATTGATAATTCTGTTTAGATCTGTGCCAAATTTTTTAACTGGAATATTTGGGGTTTTTTGACATTTAGTTTCTTAAGTTCTTTATGTAGTTTGGATGTTAATCCTCTATAGAATGTAGAGTTGATAAACATCTTTCACAATTCTGTAGGCTGCTGCTTTGTCTGACTGACTGTGTCCTTTGCCTTACAGAAGCTTTTCAGTTTCATGAGGTCCCATTTATTAATTTTTTATCTTAATGCCTATGTTATCAGTGTTCTGCTCAGAACATCATCTCCTTTGACAATGCATTCAAAACTAGTCTTCATTTTCTGTTTCATCAGGTTGGATGTATATGGTTTTAGTTGAGGTCTTTGATCAACTTGGACTTGAGTTTTATGCAGGGTGGTAAGTATGGATCTATTTGTATTCTTCTATATACAGAAATCTAGTTTGACCAATACCATTTGTTGAAGATGTTTTCTTTTTTTCCAGCATTTATTTCTGGCTTCTTTATAAAAAAAAAAAATCAGGTGTCCATTGGTGTGTAGATCTATGTCTGGGTCTTAAACTCAATTCTTTTGATCTACATGCCTATTTATATGCCATTATCATGTGGGTTTTATTACTATAGTAAAACTTGTACTTGTAGCAAAACTTGAATTTGGTGATGGTAAGACCTCCAGCAGTTCTTTTATTGTTCAGGATTGTTTTAACTGTCCTGTTTTTGTTTTGTTTTTTTTTCTGTTTGTTTGTTTGTTTTTGTTTTTCTGTATGAAGTTGAGAATTATCTGTCCTTTTAAAGTCTGTAAATAACTGTGTTGGAATTTTGATGGCGATTTCATAGAATCTGTAGAATGAATTTATTAAGATGGCCATTTTCCGTGTTTGTCATATCAATCCATGAGCCCAGGAGATCTATCTTCTGATATCTTAAATTTCTTTCTTCAAAGACTTGAAGATTTTTTTTTATCATTCACGTCTTACACTTGCTTGTTTAGAGTTACCCCAAGGTATTTCTAATTATCTATAAGTATTGTGAAAGATGTTGTTTCCCTGGTTTCTTTCTCAGTCTGGTTTTCATTTGTATATAGGAGGGCAACCAATTTTTGTGAGTTAGTTTTTATATCCAGCTATTTTGCTAAACGTGTTGATCAGCTGTAGGAGTTCCTGGTGGGAAATTTTGGCGTCATTTATATATACCATCATATCATCTGCAAATAATGATACTTTGAATTATTTCTTTCCAACTTGTATCCCCTTGTTCTCCCTCAGTTGTCTTATTTCTCTAGCTTAAACCACAAGTACTATATTGAGTAGATATGGAGAGAATGAGCAACCTTGTCTTGTTTCTGATTTTAGCAGAATTGCTTTGAGTTCCTCTCCATTTAGTTTGATTTTGGCATTAGCTTATTATAAATTGTCTTTATTATGTTTATGTATGTCCCTTGTATCCCTAATATTCTCCATGAAGGGATATAGGATTTTGTCAAAGGTTTTTTTCAGCATCAAATGAAATTATCATGTTTTTTTCTTTCAGTTCGTTTATATAGTGGATAAGATTGACTGATATTTGTATGTTGAGCCATCCCTGCATCTCTGGGATAAAGCCTACTTGATCATGCTGGATGATCTTTTTGATATGTTCTTGGCTTTGGTTTGCAAGTACTTTATTGAGTATTTTTGCATCTATATTCATAAAGGAAAATGATCTATAATTCTCGTTATTTTTTGAGTGTTTATGTGGTTTGGGTATCAGGGTAACTGTGGCCTAATAAAATGAATTGGGCAATGTTCTTTCTATTTTGTTGAATAATTTGAGGTGTATGAGTAGTAACTCTTCTTTGAAATTCTGGTAGAAATCTGTGCTAGCACCATCTGACTCCGGGCTTTTTATGGTTGAAAGATTTTAATGACTACTTATACTTTCTAGAGGTTAAAGGTCTATTTAAATTGTTAATATGATCTTGATTTAACTTTGGTAAGTGGTACCTATCAAGAAAACTATCAATCTATTTTAGATTTTCCAATTTTAAAGTATGTCTTTACGATTCTCTGGATTTCCTAGGTGTGTATTGTTATATCCACCTTTTCATTTCTGATTTTCTTAATTTGGATATTCTTTCTTCACCTTTTAACTAGTTTGAATAACAGTTTGTCTATCTTGCTGATTTTCTCAAAGAGTCAAATCATTCTTTCATTGATTCTTTTATTGTTGTCTGTTTCTATTTTATTGATTTCAGACTTCAGTTATTTTTGCCATCTACTCCTCTTGAGTGTGCTTATTTCTTTTTGTCCTAAAGCTTTCAGGTGTGCTGTTAAGTTACTAGTATGGGGTTGCTCCAAATATTTTATGTAGGCACTTAGTGCTGTGAGCTTTCCTCGTAGCCCTCCTTTCGTCATATCCCATAAGTTTGGCCATGCTATGTATTCATTTTCACTGAATTCTAGAAAGCCTTTAACTGTTCTTTTTCTTTATGTCTTGAACCATTTTTATTCAGTTTTCATAAGTTTGTAAGATTTCTGTTGCTTCTTTTGCTGTTGATATCCAGCTTTAATCCATGGTGATCAGATAGGAGGCAGGGGGTTATTTCAATTTTCTTGTATCTGTTGAGACTTGCTTTGTTTCCAAGCATGTTGTCAATTTTGCAGTAAGTTCCATGAGGGTCAGGGAAGAAAGTATATTATTTTGTGTTTGGGTGAAATGTTCTGAAAATATCTGTTAGGTCCCTTTGGTTTATTACCTATTACACCTATTAGCTTCAGCATTTCTCAGTTTAGTTTTAGTCTGTATGGTCTGTCCATTGCTCAGGTGGGGTATTGAAGACTCTCACTATCAGTGTGTGAAGGTCAATATGTGATTTAAACCATACTGATGTTTCTTTTACAAATTTGGGAGTCATTGTGTTTGGGGCATAGATGTTAAAAATTGAAGTGTCATCATGGTGGATTTTTCCTTTGTTGATTATGTGTGTTCTTCCCTATCTCTTTTGATTAGTTAGGTTTGAAGTCTATTCTGTTAAAATGTCTACTCCAGCTTGCTTCTTAGGTCCATTTGTTTCAAATATCTTTTTCTTTTTTTTTTTTTTTTTTTTTTTTTTTGGTTTTTCGAGACAGGGTTTCTCTGTGTAGCTTTGCGCCTTTTCCTGGAACTCACTTGGTAGCCCAGGCTGGCCTCGAACTCACAGAGATCCGCCTGGCTCTGCTTCCCGAGTGCTGGGATTAAAGGCGTGCACCACCACCGCCCGGCCAAATATCTTTTTCTAACCCTTTACCCTGAGGTAATGTTTATCCTTGATGTTGAGATATTTGTCTTGGATGCAGAAGATAGATGGAAATTATTTTTGAATCTATTTTGTTAGTCATCTTTTTATTGGGAAATTGAGATCATTGATATTGAGAGATATCAATGGCCAATGAATGTTGATTCCTATTATTTTTTGTTGTTGTTGTTGGTAGTGTGTGTGTGTGTGTGTGTGTGTGTGTGTGTGTGTGTGTGCACTTTGCTTCTTTTGATTTTACTAGTGTGAGATTATTTGTTTCTTGTGTTTTCATGTGTTTAGTTAACCTTCATAGTTTGGAGTTGTCTTTCTAGCACCTTCTGTAGGGCTAGATTTATAGGTAGATATTATTTAAATTTGGATTTATCAGTGAATATCTTATTTTCTCCATCTATGGTGATGGAAAGTTTTTATGGGTATAGTAGTCTGGTTTGGCATCTGTGGTCTCTTGGAGCACATCTATCCAGGCCCTTCTGGCTTTTAGAGTCTCCATTCAGAAGTCAAGTATAATTCTAATATGTTTGCCTTTATATGTTACTTGATCTTTTTCCCTTGCAGTTTTAATATTCTTTCTTTGTTCTGTATGTTTTGTGTTCTGATTATTATGTTGCAAGGGGACTTTACTTTCTGGGCCAATCCATTTGGTGCTCTGTATGTTTCTTGTATCTTTATAGGCATCCCCTTATTTAGGTTAGGAAAATATTATATGATTTTGTTGAAAATACTTTCTAGGCCTTTGAGCCAGGATTCTTCTCTTTCCTCTATTCCTATTATTCTTAGGTTTGGTCTTTTCATATTGTTACAGATTTCCTGCATATTTTGTGTCAGGAGTTTTTTAGATTTAACATTTTGTTTGACCAATGTATCCATTTCTTCTGTTGTATGTATTTGATTCTCTCTTCTATCTCTTGTATTCCGTTGGTAAAGATTGCCTCTGTAATTCCTGTTCACTTACCTAGATTTTCCATTTTCAGAATTCTCTGTATTGCTTTTTTGCTTCTGTTTCCATTTTCATGTGTTGAACAGTTTCATTCATTTTCTTCAACTGTTTGTTTCTGTTTTCTTTTGCTTTCTTTATAGGATTTGTTTATTTCCTTCAAATTGTTTGTTTTCTTTAAAGGATTTATTCATTTCCTCTCTAAGAACCTCTATCATCTTCATATAGGTGGGTTTAAGGTCTTTTTCTTGTGCTTCAGCTGTGTTGGAATATTCAGATCATGCTGTGGTAGGATAGCTGGGCTCCAATGGAGTCATAGTACCCTGGCTGTTATTGAATATATTATCATGCTGGCATCTACACATCCATGTTTTGGTTGATTATAGATCTAGGTGCTGATTTCTGTGTTTGTCTTTGTTGGGTCAGTGTTTTATTCCTTGGTTTATGTTTCCTTCTGGGTTTTTGGAGAATTTGATGGCTGTGCCTATTTTTCTGGCCTGCTCAGCTAGTGTGTTCCCAGGAAATGTCTGCTGTTTCCCTGTTCTGCTTAGCTACTGTGTTCCCAGTGAATGCCTGGTATGAGCTGGTAGAGGAAGGCTGGAGGAGATCTTTGTGATCCTTTGAAAGTGGGATCCAAGATGGAAAGGGAGACTACAGGTTTCTTGTTACAGAGCTGGGGTGAGACTGGGGAGAGTGGATATTAGGAATAGTAGGAGTACTGTGTGTCAGCCTTCAGTTTATGTGTTGCCCTGGGAAGAGTCTTTGGGTTAGCAGAGGATGCCTGCTGGGGTTGGGGTCTGGGACAAAGCAGTGGTGGGAGGGACATTAGAATGGAGAAGATCTGTGGGATCCACAGAAGAGGGAACTGGGGAAGGGGGGCAGGGAAGGCTGCCATAGGTGTACTGCTGCAGAACTGGACATAAGATTGGAGGAATAGATCTGGGGGAACAAAGTGCCAGAACACATCTCTTTATAAACTTTTTCTGAAGGCCAGAATAGCATTTGCATATATATATATATGTCATTCATTCACATGGCATAACTACAAAAAGGAAGTCACTCTTAATAGTCAAGGAGGTCAGCAGAACCAGTATTGGAAATGACCCAGACATTGAAAATATCAGAAAGGGAGCCAGCCGGGTGGTGGTGGCGCACACCTTTAATCCCAGCACTCGGGAGGCAGAGCCAGGTGGATCTCTGTGAGTTCGAGGCCAGCCTGGGCTACCAAGTGAGTTCCAGGACAGGCGCAAAGCTACACAGAGAAACCCTGTCTCGAAAAACCAAAAAAAAAAAAAAAAGAAAATATCAGAAAGGGAACTTTAAATGCTCATAATCATCAAATATAATTTCTTTCTAATAGAAATCATAATGAATAGGCATGAATAGATAAAGAATTTATCAGAGACAAAAATAGAAATAGAAACAGCAAAGAGCTAAACAGAAATATACTAGACATAGTTTTCAAAAATGATGAAATAGGGTTTTTGAGACTGAGTATATTGTACTTATATAAATGAACATTATTTCAGATCTACAAACAACAATCAGTGATTTAAACAAAAAAATCCTGATGAGAGAAAATTTTGGATTCAGACAAATAAAGACCTCTCCAAATAATTAAAACAAAAATAAATGTAAAAGGTATTTCCCTTAGTTAATTATGTAAGGAGATAATTGAATGTCTAACAAAAACCTAGTGACATTGTGCTAAGGGCTTACACCAAATGTAAACATAGAATGATCACAAAAGCAAAACAATGGGCGAGAAAGAAGGCAGAAGAAGGCTTGTAGTCTGCATGAGGTAAGGTAGTATATTTAAAGTACACTATAATTATGTGCACAGAAAACCTTGTGGCAACTCATACATTTTTGAAAGAGATGTATATAATATACAATCATGGTGATGAAATATAATTGCATAGACTACTCAATTATAATTAGTCAAAAGGAGAAAAGGAACAAAGAACAGATGGAAAACAAATAGCAAGATGGTAGATTTTAATTTAACTGTATAAATATTTATATTTTATACAATGTTTTAATGCACTAATTAAAAGACAGAGATTGCCAGATTGAATTAAATGCAACTTTACTGTGTCTAGGTAAAACCACTTTAAATATAAAGACAAATGTAGATTAAAAATAAAAGGATGGGAAAAGATATGCTATTGCTGACAGTAATTAAAAGAATGATGACCTAGTAAAATGTCTCATCAGGTAAACGTGCTGTTTCAAGGCTGACCATCTGAGTTCTTTTGCCACAACCACATGATGGAAGGAGAGCACTACAGGAAGCTATCCCCTGGCCTCCACATGATAGAAGGAGAGAACTACAGGAGGCTATCCCCTGGTCTCCACATGCATGTCACGGCACTTGCTCGCATGTGTGCACACACATATATACATGGCATATTCCTTTAATTCCAGCAGGTGGAAGTGGGAAGATCTTTGTGAGTTTGAGGCCAGCCTGGTCTACAGAGTGAGTTCTAGGACTACCAAGGCTGTTACACAGAGAAACCCTGTTTTTAAAAAACAAACAATAAAAAACAAAACAAAAAAATACAAACAACAAATACACATACAAATACAGAAATTTACTAAAATTTAACTTGAAAAAATAATGCTGGAATGACTAGATCAATATCAGACAAAATAGACATCTGGCCAATGACTGCTACAGAGAAAGAGGAACACTGCATAATGAGAGTGCAATTACCAGTAAACAAATGATTCTTCAGTGTGTGTACATTGAAAAATGACACTTCAACAACTGGAAGCAGAGCTTGATAGAAGTCAAAGGAGAAATAGAAAAATTCACAATTAATTTTGTCCACTTCAGTTCTCTTCTCTCAGTAATGTAGACCCACCTCAAATAAACGGATAAAAAATAAATTTGAAGAATACACTTGACCAGCTTCACCTAATAAGCAATTTTAGACACTTAATGATAATATTTATACAACTTTTTTCAAGTACTGATGGATTGTTCCCAAACTTAGATTGTACTCTGATATATAAGGCAAACATTAACAAATTTAAAATTAAAATAACTGAAGTCATACAATGTGTTCTATAGCATAAGCAAACTAGAAATTAATAATAGAAAGACATTCGGAAAATATCTTCATAGCTGGATATTAGACAGCATTCTTCAAAGTCACACTTAAAGCCAGAAGCAAATCATATTATAAAATGTCTTGAGCTGAATGGAACTAAACTATGTATCTCATGAAGCTCTATGGGATGTTATGCTTAGAGAGAAACTTAAATGACAAGAGTGAGACACCTATCTTGATTTTTGAAGGGATTTAGCAATTGCATCTATTTGTCTAAAGTCATACATCTGTATAACTAAAAGGGTGGGTGACGGTTTGAAGGGGTGATGACAGCAGGTAAGGGAGCCCCTATGCAATGCTGAGGACCAGAGTTCAGAACCCAGCACCTGCAGGACAACCTGGGCATGCTGCAATCATCCGTAACTCCAGCTCTGAGAGCTCTGAAGGAGTCTCTGGTCTCCCTGTTTACAGACGTGCATACTTACACACAGATATAAATTTAATAAAGCTAAAAATGTGAATGATGCTTTATATTAACCATACCTTAGGGAATATGACCTTAAAATAATGTAATTCTTGCTGGCATGGTGGCACATAGCTGTAACCCCAGCAGTGGAGAGGCTGAAGCAAGAGGCTCTCAAAGGGAGGCCAGCCTTGGCTATTAGGGGAGGGCCGGTCTCTTCTCCAGATGTTATGGAGGAGAGAATCAAATGAAAAACAAATATGTCCCCTTCCCTGTATCTACTCAGTGTTGGCTGTGTCAACGACACTGCTTGAAGTCTACTAACCTAATGTACCAACTTTTCATGTTTTTAAAACAATGTAACCTTTTAAAGTAAAATGGATACTTTTATGTATGATATATGACATAATGATTTTCCCCTCTCAACTTTTAACTTGACAGAACATACTACCTTAAACAACTTATTTATTTCACCTTTTCTTATACTCTGTATTTTCCTTCTTTTCATAAAAAACTATAAACAAGTAAAATGATGAACATAAATGACACCATTATGTTTCAAAAATTATTTTTAAAACTTCATAGTGAGGTGAGTCATATTTTTGTTCTTTATCTTTGTTAGAAAAATCGTAATTTAAAAATGACAGCAGGTAAAACATTTTCTGTACAATGCTTTTGACAATTAACCTTGTGCCACATGAAAATGACTGAGGAGTTAAAAAGAATGGGACTGATGGCAGAGAACCTGCACTTTCCCATGAGTTACGTTGACAAATCAATCACCTTGCACAATAACCCATACTGAATGTACTATAACTCTCATTACTGTGAATTAAAAAGAAGTGAGAAATGTGAGCTTATCCTTTAAGTGCTAAGGCTATACTTAGCATAATTTTAATGAGTTGCCCTGTGACTTATTCACCATTCAGCTTTAATTGAAATACAGATATCTTTGGAAACACTTCTTATTGAAATAAAGGAACATTTTTTTATATAAAGCACAATGTTATATGGAGCTTTATAGAAGCAATATATATTTTCAGTTACAATCATTTTATGAATCTAGTTACAGGGCATTTCTAAGGGAAGATGTGTGATCTCAGGCCTGGGGCTCTCTGAGCTTCCTCTTTTTGTTGATATAAGATACAATCTGCTCAAATGAAGGTAAATACATTTACTATTGACTAGTTCATGGGGCTAGCTCTTTATTGCATATTAGAATATATGGTGCCAATTTGAAAACCATATCCATTTATACTATTCTTGCTTGGCATGAAAGAAAAGGGAATCTGTTTGTACAGATATTTTCATTGTTTTTCTTTTTTATAGTACACACATTTTAGCAATGATATCTAAGCACCAAAATTAAAAAGTGGCATTTCTTCACAATTCTATCACTTCAACCATTCTAACTTTTAAATTTTTTCATATTCTCTTTGAGTCCTTAGCAATCAATATGTGTCTATTTCTGAAACTATATTAAACATACTATTTTTCACTTATTCAATAAATATTAATCAAATGCCAACATTACTTATAACCTTAGGATATATCAGAATGAAAAACCCAGACTTTCACAAATATTAGACTCTGGGGTGTTAAGGCAAACAGGACAGGTGTTAAGGCAAAAAGGACATCCCATTTTACATAAGGCAAAAAAAGGCTAGGTCTCCTGGAAAGGACATCACATTTTATACAGGACACATACAGGCTAGGTCTCCTAGAGACTGAAGTGCAAGGAATGAAGAGTCATCTCTGTGGATTCATAGGGAAAGAAATTCCTGACAAAGGCCAGCGCTAGGTCTAGGCTTCCACTCAGAAATACACCTGGAGGGCAGTGTTGGGGCATGTAGGGAGCCATGGGGAGAATGCAGGGTCTAAAGTCAGGAAGTCAGTGATGGGGCACACCACCTTTTCAGCCATTAAAAATCCTTGAAGGCTTTCCAGTCATCATTGTATCCTCTTGTTGCCTATTTTTTCCCTTTCTGTCACGTCAGAAACATTTTCCATATCATGATGGCCTCTTCTATGTTCGACAAATCAAATAACAGAGAGAAAATAATTTCCCATGTTGTGAGCCTAACTGAAGCTCGATTCGCCTTCTCTGACAAAAAGGTATAGACTTGGTGTGTTCTACCTTTGGCCCTCTCCTACATTCACAATTTTCATTTTTCCTTCCCCACTCCCATCATGATGAAACTATTCTAATGTTATATACCATAAAGTATTAAGGACTTGATTGTTAGAGAATATTATTTTAAGGTGTGTTACTTTTGTTTATACTGTGGAACATTTGTTTAATGATGCAAAGATGTGTTGCATTCCTTTATGTTCCATTTATTTGACTCTGTGAAGCTGTGTTACTGTGCCTGTCTTAAACGCCTGATGGCCTAATAAAGAGCTGAACAGCCAATAGCGAGGCAAGAGAAAGGATAGATGGGGCTGGCAGCCAGAGAGAATAAATGGGAGGAGAAATCTGGGAGGAAGAAGGAAGAGCAAGAGAACAAGGAGGAGAGGATGCTAGGGGCCAGCCACCCAGCCAACCACAGAGTAAGAGTGAAAATAAGATATACAGAAGCAAAGAAAAGAAAAAGCCCAGAGGCAAAAGGTAGATGGGATAATTTAAGTTAAGGAAAGCTGGCTAGAAATAAGTCAAGCTAAGGCTGGGCATTAATAAGTAATAATAAGCCTCTGTGTGATTTATTTGGGAGCTGGGTGGCGAGCCCCCCAAAAGAATCAAAAGAGCAAAAACAATCAACAACACTTGATCTTTTTTTTCTGTTGATGTTGATCATTGGAGAGATTATGTCTAGTATAAAGATTACAGAAAAGAATTCCATTCCAACTCATATCCGTGTCCAATGGCTGCTTGAGTAGGAACACAATAGTGGTTGATACATGACAGATAAATCATTAATCAGTAGGTAGGTTCAGCCTGTGAATCTTTGTGGCTGAATCCAGAATTTGTTACAAAGAGAGCTCCTTAGAACTGTGCAATTCTGAGAAGCATATCCCTTCCATTATAGCGTTTTAAAATCTATCTTCTTCCTAGGAGATGGTATTAGAATTGATTTATCTCACACCAGTGTTTCATACCTTTGCCAGTTATTCTAAAAATATTTATTCATGTTTTTTCAAAACTATTGTCAGTATTCTTGTATATGCTATCAACAGAAGCAGAGCCTGCTCATTACTATGAAATGCTTTCATGATCTCATGTTATTATTTCTTTTTAGGTGCAGCCAGCTAAAAATGTGTTCCTGAAATGTGACAAGGAAACAACACATCCACATTTTCCCTTTATGCTTTCAAGTGATTAGTTAATTAGATGATTTACCATTTAAATGCTACCCAACCTATATGACTGTTCATTATATTTACTTCCACTTTAAATACAAATGCAGAAACAATGAAGCTTAGACTAAATATTAGTTACATAAAATTGATTAAACGCCTTCAATTCATTTCTAGATATTTCGCCAATTTCATATTAGATGTTGTTCCTATATGGAAGAACATTAATCAAAGACTTTACTCTTCATCATTTATTCTTTATCAGAGAAGTCATTCCTTGGAGGGTTAAATGAAATAATTATGTTATAATCCTACCCTGAAACAATCATTTCCCTTTTAGTACTTTAGAAGCTGTCTAACCTGATATGTAATTTGTAAACACACACACACACACACACACACACACACACACACACACACACACACACACACTTTAACGTCGTATTTTCTTTGAGTGATACAAATGTATGTATTTAAGTTTAAACCCCTATTTCTAGGTGACAGAATTCTTTTTGTTACATGAAACAGCTGTCCTCTTTTTCTTTCCTTCTCATTTCTCAGCCATGTCATCTGCAGCAATGCCCGCTGTCCACTGGGATGTATTTTTTTTTCAGCTTTTCCTCACCCTTTTTATGGCTGTTGACTGACTTCCCATCTGTTCCCCCCTATTTGGATCCCATAGCTGATTTCACTGGAACACTCTACTCATTGTATTCTCCATCGATTGATTTATTATCCACTACAGTGACCTGCAAAATATCCAGCACCCATTTCCTGACATGACTCTCCCCAAAGCTCTTTCCTCCCCAGCTACATTTCCTGAAAACAATCTCAGCTTCCCAATATTCTAGTCTCCACTTTCCAACTCTTGTGACAGCAGCTGCATTCCAACAACTCGGATCACACCAGAGCATCCAATTCTTTCATTCCCTAACTGTCATTGCCACCCACCTTCGCATCCCTACCTTCCATAACCAGCCCAGAATCTGGTAAAAAAAAAAATCAGCTTTCTGTGTAAATCCAGATAATCCTTCAATCTGTACCGACATCTATGAATTTTAATTTTGTCATTCACTGATAAAATATATGCTTTATATCTCTCTAATAAATTGACTTCTTCCTCTCTGGAATAACTATTTTGGATCAGTTTGCTCTCTTTCTGTAGTTCCTAACACTTGTCTCTATCTCCATCTCAATGATAGACAATAATTCTGTCTCCATACTCTGGGTGAAGAATGACTACCAAATGAGACCTACTGGGCTGGTGACTGAGGGAACATGCTGCCAAGCCTGACTGCCTGGGGTCTATCCTGTGAAAAGGGGAAAATCAAATCCCACATGTTGTTCTTTGATCTTCATGTATATGCCATGCATAATCACACACACACACACACACACACACACACACACACACACACACACACTTAAAACTTCACCGAGATACCATATCTGCTTACAGTTACTTCATGTTCTCATTGTCTGTATTTATTCCTATATTTCCACATTCTCAATTCTCTCTTCAACTCTTTTGAACAAGGCTGTTGAACCACTGTTCAAATAAGTCTAGCAGGCCTCCAAGTAACAGCTACATGGCTGGCCTCACCTTTTCTCCTCACACTCTATTGCCTGAGATTTCCTGGCACTATATTCAGCAGTACTCACTTTTAATTTAGGGTTGCTGTTTCCTCTTGAGAAACATGTTCATTGATTTCTTTCAAATCTGTACATCCCCCAAGTAGAAACACTGCCTGTCTTGGTTAGATACTATTTTTCTAAAATATTTTTTAAGTAAACAGCCTTGGAAGATAGATAAGCTGTTTACTTCCAGTGAAGAGGTTGGGTATAGAGATATGTCTTCTACTTCAATAATACCATAACAGCTTCTTGGGCAATAGTCAAAACTATAGAGGATTTAAGTTTCTTCAGTATATAGTTCCTCCAGTAATAGGACAAAGCCACTGTATGTGTGTCATCTACCTATATTCTTCTGTCACTTATCATGAGACCTGCAAGTGAGAAAAGCTGATAACAATATGTTGTTGTTGTTCATGATTTCTATAATACTGTGAGCAATGGAATCCTTGTCTCTCATAGGGCAGGATCTCATAGAGCAGGATCTTCAAAACTTGTCATAATAACTTGCTTGCAAAAACTGTGAGATCTCAAACTAGTCACAATTCTTGCCACTTAAGGAATAGCACAAAGCTATATGTTAAAATACTTTGTGCTTAACCATAGGCATTTTTTCCTCTCTAGTAATACAATCTTATTAATATAATATACTGGGGTTAAATGATGTCTTTTTCCAATGAGTGTTAAAAATCAGGTGGCTGTAAGAATGTGAACTTACATATGGGTCCTTAATTCTAGTCCCTGGGTTAATGTGCCTGTTTCTATGTCAGTGCCATATTGTAACATGACTTAAGATTTGGGATGTCAGTGCCTCCAGTAGTTATTTCATTGTTTACTATTATTTAGCCATCTCAGGTATTTTGTGTTTCCATATTAATATGACTCATTTTTCAATTACTGTGAGAAATTTCCTTGGAAGTTTTTTTGAGATTATAATATAATTATATAATTTATAAGTTTGGTGAATACATTCCTATTTCTCCATGTCTAATCACCGAAATATGTGGTGTCTTCAGCAAAGGGGTCATATCATCAAGTACTTGAGTGTAACCAAGAGCCATGCCAATATCCTGTAAAGTTTCAGGTTCTATGGGACCTCGGTGGCCAACAACTTCAAAAGAAGTAACCCATTCCTGGCATTGGGTTAGCCTTTTTACTTGTTAGCTTGCTGTGTCTAGTAGTGGCACTGTTACCCCATTATAAGTAAGTTCATTTAATCCCACTCTCCTCTGTCTCTGTTTCTCTCTATCTCTTTGTCTGTGTCTCACTTTATATCTCTCAGTCTGTCTCTATGTCTCTGTTAGTCTGTCTGTCTGTGTGTCTCTCTGTATTGTTACAGACTCATAAATAGTATTTCTGATGGATAGCAAGCATCCCTGCAAGGATGAAGTAGTATGATACTGAACACTTTCTCTAATGCTATCTCTCTCTCTGGTGACTTCTTTGCTTAGAGATTTATACAGTTCAAATTAAGCATTTAATCTTTCAATGGTGAATCAAGTGAAACCCAGCCTGAGGCTGGTGAAAATTGTTAATTATGAAAGTGGCAGAGAAAAATGAGAAAAAATGCAACAAATACATTTAAGCTTTATATAAAGGAAAGTAATAAAAGTCAATCTAAACATCTGTGGCTTGTGACATCATATGTTTTATTATTCAGCAAAATCCACAGGACAGCAGATGATAGATTAGTAATGGCTTACATTTTCAGAACTAGATAAATTGCCTGAGAATAGAAAGATTATATTTGTTGATCAGAGTATATTAAGAGCATTCTATTATCTTCCCCTAGGGAAGAATTTTTCAATATTCTCTTGAGTATCCAGGACACCAACTTCTCATTTACTGTTAAGATGATCTTGTATATTTTTGTCTAATGAAAAAAAAGAACCCTCCTTCAACAATATCAACTATTGCATAAACTCTATGGCTCTTTTATTTAGCCTTACCATTGGATCATCTGTAGCCCAGTTATCAGACTGCTATGGATTCCTTTCCTAATTCTAGTTTGAACATTCTAAACTCATGGAAATTTTCTGATATGACTGAATCTTTTGTTAAAATAGTAAAATAAGTGTTCATGTTATTTATTTTAAGATTGTCTTGGAGGGATTTTCTTTTAAAAGAAAAGTGTAAATTATGACTCATTCAGTTCATACATTACTGATGGTTGTTCATGAAAAGGTCAACTGAATCAACCAAAGAATAGTGTTTATAATTGTACAAAAGGCTCAAATCATTTGTCTCTGTGTCTACTCAGGGCACTGAAATCACAATATTGAACTCATTTTAAGCAGAGGAGAGAGATCTCAGAACATCACTAAAGGGGCCAGTTTTCAGCAGTGAAGACATGTGGCTGGTTCTTTTTATAGGTCTGTGTTATTTTATTAAAGGTGCCATGACATAGATGTTTTTTGAACTCTATTTCTTCTAGCAATAGGATGAAGAATAGAAAATGTACAAATTCATATGTTAAAATGTATTTAAGCTGTAGATGGAGGATTAATGAATAGAGAGTCTCCAGAAGGGATAATTTAATTACCAATCTTCCATAACACTACTTTAGACCAGTCACATAAATGGAGTATAAACTTGAAGTCGCCAAAAAATTAGGCTTGGTCTGGAAGAGGACACAGAATTGGTATTGGTAGTGAACATTCAAGGTAGATAGCTACTGTATAGGAAGCATGTGGGAGCAGTAAAAACATTTGTCACTAAAACACAAACTAAAACTATTTCCACCCTGAATTAATTTAGTCCCTTCATTTCTAACATCCATTGTAGTCTCACACAGTATATAAATTCTGTCATTGGTCTAGTTCTAAGGACCCACCTTTCCTTTTGATTATGAGGATGTGGTCATAAATTTTTTTAATACTGACAATGAGATAGGATCTCTTCTAGCTCTCATGGCATTGAGCCAATGAATAACATATGAAAAATTTTGACAGTGTAATGTGCATATGAAGCACTTTGTGAACTACACACATAGTTCTTTCAGCACTTACAAAACAAAGAGGTACATTACTTCAAGGCATCAAGAACAATATTATTTATATCAACACCACTAAATATTACTTGTATTTTCAACTTTTTCTGTACCTTTATCTTTTTTAATTTATTTAATTTTTTGAAAACTTCATGTTTGAGTACTGTATTTACACCATTGCAACCCTGTAATTGGAAGTTTCTTTGCTGCTCACCAGTTCTCAAATAATCATTCAGAGACTTAATATTAATTATAAATGTTTGGCCAATGGCTCAGGCTTTTTACTAACTAGTTCTTACAATGTAAATTAACCCATTTCTATTAATTTATATTTTGCCACATTGACATGGCATTATCAGTCTGCTGACATCTTGTTCCTTGGGCAGCTAGATGGCATCTGTGCCTCACTCCACCCTTATCTCCCTGTATCTCTGCTTGGAATTCCTGTCTTGCCCTTACTCTGCCTTGCCATAGGCCAAAACAGCTTTATTTGTTAACTAGTGGGAGCAACAGATATTCACAGCATACAGAAAGACATCCCACATCACAAACCCTCCCTCTCTCCTCTCTAACTCCTCCTGTGTTCCTGTGTGTCTCCTATACTCCCTTTCAAACTCAGGCCTCTTTTTCTTTAGTTCTTATTGTACACACACACACACACACACACACACACACACACACACACATACACACACACACATCCCACATTGATACTAAAGATATCTGGAAAAGCCATAGGGAATCATGTACTTTAAATGGACTTAGATCATGTAGACTACCTGACAAAACCGCAGTGCCAGGCATAGGAGGCATATAGCCTTGTATATTTAACCTTGGTTTATAACATATATATGTGTTATAAACCAGATGTGTTAGAATCTGAATCAATTTAGTATTGCTCATTTATACATATATTTAGGGATGACTAGTTGAGGTTGAATAACCTATCAAGAGGTCATCTCTAGAGAAAACAGATTCTCCCTCTCTCATTGGTCATTGATATGGAGGCCCACAAAGGTTTCCTAGTGAGATCTGAGTTTGCCTTACCCAGCAAGACTGCATTAGAGAATTGCTTCACCACATGTATGGTTACCAGGTGATTGGAAAGGGTCTGCACTTGGCTGTGCTAGGGGGAGGTCTTTTGCTCCACCCCTTGGCATTTCTATAAAAATCTCTTTAGAAGAGATAGAAAGGGTCAGTGGATAATGATCCAGGCCCTCCCTCCCAAGGCTATCCTATATTTCTATCTGTCTTTCTCCCCTCTATCCTTCTACTATTCCTCCCTTCTCAAGAGTACCGTGGAGAAAAAACTGGAGAGGGCCTACCACATAGAAATGTGTAGGCCTCCCCACAGATGGCACCAGGAACAGGGAACAGGGACTTGGTGAAAGGGGGGTTGATGTCTCATAGGGCAGTTGGCCTTGTCCTGTTCTGTAGTATAATGAAGACCAGGGTATTCTATTTTCAGGAGTATAAAGTAAGGTGGCTGAAAGAAATGCTGAAGTGAAAAATTAGGTGGCAGTGAGTATCTCTCTATCTAGGTTTCTTTCTTTTTCTCTCTCTTAATTTCTATCTATAAAAATTAAAGAAAAAATATAAGGTGGAATATACTATAGAAAAAGGTTAGGATAAGATAAGCAACAAAACAGAGGAACTATGTCCTTGATTTTCCAATTATGGGACTATGAATGCAAACTCCTGGGGAAGAATGGAAGTTGTGAAAAAACACCTTGAGGAAAATGGCCAGAAAAAGACTCCTGTGGAACATTTTGGCCTGTGGATAACTTAGCTTTAAGCTCTGAGAGGCAGAAAAAATAAAAAGGAAATATACTTGTCAATGCCAGCTCAGGGAGAACAGAAATCTCCCATGGCAAAAAGGCAAAATCTTGATTTCAGTACAAGCACAGACCATGTAAATGGAACCAGGAGTGTGTGACTAGCATTGGTTGCAGCTGACTTTTCTCCTGGACCCCAAAGGCAGCTTGGGAAATGTAGCTTGTAACAGCATGACATTATAGAGAAAGGCAGCTTGGGAAATGTAGTTCATAAAAGCAAGGTGGCATAGGCAAGCAGGCCTTGAGAAAAGGCAGATAGACTGGGACAAAAACTTTCAAATGTTCCCTATAACGGAGCAGAAAAATGCCCAAGAGAAATTCTGCCAGTACTGCACTACCCCCAAAAAACTGCTTTTCCCCCCAAGGGATGTTAGAAAGCTTAGCCTTACCTCCTGAGAACTAGAACCTGGTGAATAGCTTGCCTGTCAGGAGGAAATTAAAATACTAATACCATTTGTCCATAAGCCCCTTTGAAAGGTTCATGGTAACCCTAAAAAGCAACTTTAAAAAATTAAGAAGAGGGAATTTTACCCTCAGTCACCAAATAAAGCTTAGAGACACTGATGAATTAGGCTCTAACTTGAAACTCTCAAGAAAACTTTCAGAATGATGTCAAAGCTGACTATAAACTCTGAGCTTTAGAAATGATTTGAAAACCCTCTGTCTTGTTGAAAGAAAATATTATAGTTCAGTTAAGAGATCTCTTCTAGAGGTTGGCTAAAGTTTGTAAAATAGTCCTATAGTGTTTGCTTTTGAATGTAAGTTAGTTCTGTTAAAAGATTCTCCTAGATAAGTTTGTAAAATAGTTCTATAGAGTTTCCTCTGAATATAAGTTTGTAAAAAGTATAAATAAGTATAGTGATATTCATGTTAGTTGTAAATATGTATAGTGATGTTAAGAGATCTTTACTAGATGCGTGCTAAAGTTTGTAAAATAGTTTGATGGAGTTTCCTTTTGAATATAAGTTTGTAAAAAGTATAAATATGTATAGTGATATTCATGCTATTTGTAAATATGTAAAAAGTATAAATGTTGAATGTAAGTTTGTAAAAAGTATAAATATGTACTAGAAATGTTTTTATTATTCCATCAATATCTATCTAGTCTGGACAAATTAGGCAACATTAATTTTTACAGGATAAGCCAAATCAATCACATTAGAAGCATCTTGAAGTTTTTATTACTCTTTTGCCTTCAGATATATTTGAACACTTTTTGTGATGACTTAAAATATAATTTTATGGTCTCAGTAGCCCCTGGAAACCAATGATGTCATAATTAGGGAACCTTTTCTGTCTTCTTCCTAGAAGTTTCCACTCCTTTTGTTTCTGTTTAGAAAGGAATAGGCCTCCCACAAAGGGGTAGACCTCCAACAATCAAGTTAGTTTGTGCAAAAATTCTACTGCTGTGGTAGGAGCACATGTATATATGAACTACTTAAACAGCTAAAAGTGTCTTTATAATTAAAATGGATTTTTGTTTACTTGAATGGATACTTTGAAGTGTTTTGAAATGACTGTTTTCTGGGAATCAAAATAGCCTCTTGAAAATTTTATTGAACATCTGTTAGGAGAGAGTTTTGATTTAGAAATAGCTTGGTGCAGCTAAGACTGCTATAGTCACCTTAGACCCATTCCAAAAAGGGTATTCAATCCTTATTATCCTCTACTCCTTTACTGAGAAGTGTGGCAGTGATGGAGACCACTTGTGGGAGTTTGCAAGCTCTTCATAGGGACATGAGTCAGAGCTGAGTTAGGCTCTGTACCCCCTCTTGCCAGAGGCTGGTAGCCGAAGACAGGCAACTTTCTTCTTGATAGCTTCCTGAATGTATGTATGTATGTATGTATGTATGTATGTATGTATGTATGTAAAATTAACCAAGAAGGACGACATAAGATAGGCACAGTCTATCTGAAGGGCCTGGGGGGGCCCTTTATTATATCAAGAAGGGGGAATTGTGGAGGCCCACAAAGATTTCCTAGTGAGATCTGAGCTTGCTTTACCCAGCAGGGCTTCATTAGAGGATTGCTTCATTACATGTATGGTTACCAGGTGATTGGAAAGGGTCTGTACTTGGCTGTGCTGGGGGGAGGTCTTTTGCTCCATGCTGTGGGATGGTCTGTATGTCAAATGTGTTGCTGATTGGTCAATGAATAAATCACTGATTGGCAGTGGCCAGGCAGGAAGTATAGGCGGGACTAACAGAGAGGAGAATAGAGCTGGGAAGTGGAAGGCTGAGGGGGGAGACACTGCCAGCCGCCATCAGGATAAGGAAGATGTAAAGTACCGGTAAGCCACAAGCCACGTGGCAAGGTATAGATTAATAGAAATGGATTAATTTAAGCTGTAAGAACAGTTAGCAAGAAGCCTGCCACGGCCATACAGTTTGTAACCAATATAAGTCTCTGTGTTTACTTGATCGGGTTTGAGCGGCTTGGGACTGGCGGGTGAGAGAGATTTGTCCTGACTGTGGGCCAGGCAGGAAAACTCCATCTACAAATGGCGCCCAACGTGGGGCAAGAGATTCCACCTAAAACCTAAAAAAAAAAAAAAAAAAAAAAAAGATTCTAAAACAGAGCTAAAAACAGTTCCTAATTGTCTCTCTCAAATGAGCGGCAGCTGCCGGTTTGAGCTACTGGCAGGTTCCTAGCTTGCGTGCTCGACCTGCAGTATGGCGGGAATGAGGCCTCTGCAAATGGTACATTAAGCTGTGTGGTGGATTTAGACTTTACTAGTACAAAACAACAAAAAAAAGAGGTTTCTGGGCTACACGCTGCTTGGCTAAAAGCATAGACCCACGATAGCTCCCAGAGCTGGTGGAAAACTACCGCCACTGCCATGTTGGGAAGCTGAGGTGGGCGGAGCCAGCAGCCACAGCTGCTGCAGCTTAAAGCAACAGATTCACAATAAGACAGATTCAGATGTAATAGTTTACAATGTGTGTAAAAATATACGTAGGCTTGAAAGAGAGAGAAAAAGAAATATATACAGTTATATAAAGAAATAAATAGTTTTTTAAAATAAAGTCTTTAAAGAGACAGTAAAATTAATATAAAAAATAAGCCACGTAAAGATGAATATTACACAGAAAATCTGGATTGTGTTGTCTTTGGGATTCTTAACTACAGAGAGATGTTTGATTATAAAGAAAGCTAAGTTAAACCAATACGTATATTTTAAAGATACTTTGACTTCAAAATTTGGATGTAAGGATATGTTGCTTTGGAAAAGAGTCTCTTTTGTTTCCACAAAAAGCAAGAGGCTATGGATTTGTTCCAGAGTAAGATACATCAGGTTTGACCATCCAAGACCCCCTGAAAGGTCTCCGATGACACCATGGCCCAGATGATCCAACATCCAAAACCGTTTCAAGACAACTGGCTCAGATGATACAGCCTCACGGACTACTCCATGATCCTAAAATTTTCTTTGTTTCCCCAAAAGATACAGCGCCCCCCTCCAGCAGAAAGTAGTAAATTCCCAAATATACCAAGCTGACTTTGGAGATGTGTAAAGGTTAAAACCTTCCTTTTTAAGAAAAGAAAAGGGGAGGTGCTGTGGGATGGTCTGTATGTCAAATGTGTTGCTGATTGGTCAATGAATAAATCACTGATTGGCAGTGGCCAGGCAGGAAGTATAGGAGGGACTAACAGAGAGGAGAATAGAGCTGGGAAGTGGAAGGCTGAGGGGGGAGACACTGCCAGCCGCCATCAGGATAAGGAAGATGTAAAGTACCGGTAAGCCACAAGCCACGTGGCAAGGTATAGATTAATAGAAATGGATTAATTTAAGCTGTAAGAACAGTTAGCAAGAAGCCTGCCACGGCCATACAGTTTGTAACCAATATAAGTCTCTGTGTTTACTTGATTGGGTTTGAGCAGCTTGGGACTGGCGGGTGAGAGAGATTTGTCCTGACTGTGGGCCAGGCAGGAAAACTCCATCTACAGCTCCACCCCTTGGCATTCCTGTAAAAAGCCCTTTAGAAGAGACAGAAGGGGCTGGTGGATAATGATCCAGGCCCTCCCGAGGATATCCTGTGTTTCTATCTGTCTCTGTCCCCTCTATCCTTTTATTTAAATATTTCTCACGTCTATTTCCTCAAGAGTACCCTGGGGAAGAAGTGGGAGAGGGACTCCCACAGAAAAATGGGTAGGCCCCACACACATTGGTTGCCTATAGCTCTTAATTCTGAGGTGGGACCTTGAAATTTCCCCCTCCTACTTTGGCATGTTAACTGGTGTTGTCATTAGTCAATCATTGTTTAGGCAACTACATTGTTGAGATTTCGTGGGTGCAGCTTTTCTCTCATGTCTAGAAGACACTATACAGTAGCAAGCACCCTGGATCTCTAGCTTTCATGTTCTTTCTATCCCTTCTTCCATGATGTTCCTTGAGCCCATAGATATGGGGATTGCATTGTAGATATATCAACTGGGACTAAGTAACCCATGGTCATTTTTTCTCTACATTTGCATTTTGACCATTTGCATTTTGGATTTCTGTAAGTCTCCATGTGTCAAAAAGTGTCTTTGATGAGGGGTGAATGCTACACTTATCTGTGGGACTAAAGATCACTATTTAGAATGCAGTTGGGGATTATACTGATTTAGGAAAGTGTCAGTAGTAGGTTTCTTCTGAGATCTATAACATCACTAGCCATAGGTGATTGGCTAGGTTTACAATGCCAGGCAGGATTTCCCTCTTTTTGAGCATGACTTTGGTCCAATTCAACAGGTTTTATCTATTCCCAAGGGAAAAGTGTCACTGTTGTACCCTTGGAGACATCTTGCCAGGCTAGTCACCATTGTGAATCATAGGCTTTACAGTTGGGTGGGACTATTGATTGTTTCTCTCCCTTGGCACTTAAATAAAAATATAAAGACTTCATAAAATCATTAAAGAAAGAGGAAAATTATTACATTTGGACAAATTTACATATATTTGAATGGAAAAGGGTTAACCAGCACATTTAAAAGACAAAAATAGTATTTTTTAACTGTAAAAATTTTTGGATATATTTCTGAGTCTCTTTTTTAATATGAGTTGTTTTTCAAGCATGTCTTCTTTTAAAGATATTTATAAATTTCTGTTGCTCCAAATATCTCCTTTTCACTCTTTCTTTTTCTTCCCAAGCATACTTTGGGGGATCTGCTCTTTATTTCCAGTGCAGTGTTGTTCCATTCTCAGGAGCCCTTATATTTAATTATCCAACACACTTATAATTTATTTCAAAGGATGAATATTTGAGATCAAGTATGCCCATGTGTTCATATTTGCAAATGTTTGCTCCTGAATCCTATTCCGATTATCTTATCTTAAACCTGTGAGAATTTTGTATTTATTAAGAGTTTTTCTTCTAGAAGGATCGTTTGCATTTGTAGTCTGCATTGCTGCCCTTGTGTATGGAACTGATGCTCTTCAGACATTCAGTCAACTTTGGTTTTTGGAAACATGAGGCCCAGGTTATGGCTCCACTCCTTCTTGGGGTTGAAGGTGGACCACAATGTTGAAGGATGATGATGCTTAGCAGAGAGGATCACCAAGCTACACCTAGACTTGACTTACACATTGTCTTCTCACCAGGTCACTCTGACCCTCGATGGAGAGTTAGATAATGCTTGGGATGGATTTGGAAATGCCATGGGGTTTGCCATAATCATCAGGTCCTTTTGTTGTCTCTTCCAAATACATCAGTCTCCTGTGTTGCCTGTGGTCTGGTGGCGCTGGGTGAACAACGCTGATCTATGCCTTGGGCCATGATGTAGCTGGAAAACTTTTAATAGAATCATGGCAAAACCCTTCTCATCATTTCCTTATACTCATGGAGCATTGTTCCAGCCACATCTGCTTCATTCTATAGCACTTCTCTAAATGCCTTGGATCTTTTTTCTTCAAATCCCCTTTGTTTTACCTCCAGGACATCTAGGTGAAACAGTGGAAGATGCCAACAGGATAATTCAGTTTTGTTGAATCCCGCTGGCATTTGTTTTGAAATTATTCTCATCATGATAATAATTTCAGTGGAATGCTATCTCCAATCTAGGTTAGTCCTAAGTGTTTTTATATCACTGAATCCTCACAAAACATACAAGAAATAGGTATGTTTATCAGCCTCATTTCACAGATGAGAAAAATGAAGTATTGATAAGGTAACTTCTTGTAGCCACACTGCAAATTTAAACAGATAAATTAAAAAGTTGAGTCCATCCAAGATATCCAAGATGTGTTTTAGTTAGCGTTTCCATTGCTGTGAAGAGACACCATGACCATAGCAACTCTTATAAAGGAAAACATTTAATTGGAGTGACTCGCTTACAGTTCAGAGGTTCAGTCAATTATCATTATGGTGGGACATGGCAGCATGCAGGCAGACATGGTGCTGGAGAAGTAGCTGAGAGTCCTACATCTTGCATGCAACAAGAAGTAGTCTGTATATTACACTGAGCGAAGCTTGAGGAAAAGAGATCTGAAAGCCTGCCTCTACAGTGACATACTTCCTCCAACAAGGTCACACCTACTTCAACAAAGCCATACCTCCAAATAGTGCCAGTCCCTTTGGGGGCTCTTTTCTTTCAAACCACCACATGTACTATTTTTGCTCAAATTCATTTTTTTCTGGGTATCTATGGGTAGACATAATATTCAACAGTCTAAAATGTGTATAATATTGTTTATACATAAAAGATACTGCCACTGAGGTTTTGTTTTTGTTTCCTGACAGGGTCTCACTATGTAGCTCTGACTGGCATGAAACTCACTGAGTAGACAAGCTTGACTCAAGTTTACAGAGATCTGCCTGCCTTTGCCTCCCAAGTGCTGGGATTAAAGACATGTGCCACCACCACACCTGGCCACTGAAATTTTCTTAAGGGTCCTTCATGCTGCCTATGGCCATTGAAAGCTGCATATTCATTTGTTCTGCTTTTAAGTGCTGGTATTATCTTTTCTAGGGCATAGGGGACGAGTTACTTTGGAAATATGAAGGTGTGGGGAGGCAGGAGGAAAATTGAGAGCTGTCTCTCAATAAATTTCTTTAGTTACATTTGAACAATGTCATATCATGAGAGTTAACTGAAATTTTTTTAAGAAAACAAATTTCAAAGACTCAACTTCTATATGGTATAAAACAAAGATAAACAGCAACATATTTGGTAGCTGGCTCTATGTGATCTCACATGTGTCTGATAACATGTCATTCCCTGAAGTTTTTCATCTGGACTTCCTAAGTGATCCACTGACCCTCCTCTCTCTAGCCAGACTGGTAAATTTACTTTCACAGAGCCACAAGGCTTGGGAAGAGGAAACCAGCAGAAAGGCTTCTGGCTGTCTTCTGAAAATGGGGGACTTTATGATAAGGTAGACATAAGGGTCTTCCCAAAGCATCAGTGCCTTCTGTGGCTTGATGTCAGAACTTAGCAGAGCTCTCTAGTCCCCCAGTACAGCTTCTACAGCTCCCTAGACATATGCCCAAAGGAAGCTTGGATATAAACTGGTTTCTGGAAACAGTAATTTTGTGCAATTGGATTGACCTCTGCTCTTCTGAAGCAAGCTCAGTTATACTTCATATAAAATTCCTTAAATGTTAGGCACAGATGACTCTTAAAAATTATCATAGAAAGGCAGCACACGTGGTTTTTCTAATAGAATAGAGAACAGTGTGCCATCTAAGTAAAGTGAAAGATGAATTAGTTTACATATCTCTTTCAGAAATTGAGAGGGTAGAAAAATGTCAAACTTACCATGCATTATCTTCAGAATTCAATCATCCATTTAAAACAATAGTGATTTATAACATGTAGGAAAAGAAAAGGAGCCTGCCATTTTCAGCCTTGAGATATTTTGTGTTCTCTAGAAAGTGTCAATTTATTGGGTTTTGGTTTCTAGTCCCACAGGGACCTTAAATAAAACTCCTCTGTGAGGTGTTAGCCAGTAGCTTGTAGAAAATGTTTTCTTGCCAAAGGCACAGAGTGTGGCTCTTGACTCATCCCACAAGGCGTAACTGATTCTGAAGGTGTCAGGAGTAAAATGACTCCATCTTATAATCTCTCCCAGAGGCAAAGAGCTTCTTGCTTCCAGAATAAATTGATGGTGAGATCCATTTTCTAGCTGCCAGGATGGTGATCAACAAAGCTTTCACTCCAGTTTGCTGACAGGGAAAATGAGCCTGTCCCAATTGGCAGGTGTATGTGATTTAAGAAATGGAAGGCTTTATAGCCTGGCATGCACCAAGGTCCCAAGGAGTGTCTTTATGTGTTATGAGCACAACTATTTGTGAATTGCACTCACAGAGGGGCCCACTCCTCCCTCCTGCATATGTGACTCTAATCCTTCCTTTTGCATTTCCCCACTGTGATGCTTTGCTGACAGCCAGACCCTCAAAACCCCAGCCTCCAACATCTCAATTCCATTCAGAACCTCAATCTGATACTCTCATATGTACACTGTAGTGCAGCTTTACACAAAATGTAAAACTTTCACATTTGTTTCCTATACATTTATCTCTGAGCAAATTATCACAATCTTATTTTACATCCAAGGACACAGAAACACAAGACATGAGCTATTGTGACAGATGCTGGATTCTCTTTGTTCTACAGTTTTCACGGCTCTCCTTGGAACAGTTTAGAATGGAGTTCCAAAGCATAAGCTATTAAAAAGCATTTGAGCTGCTTGCTAAAAATAATCATTAATATTGTGTGTAATGCTCACCAAATACTTTTTAAGTACTTCACATATTCAGCAACTGGATTTTCCTCACAACAGCCTGAGTTAAGGGCTGTAATTTTCCCATCCCCCTGGAAAAAAGGGAATTTTGTCAGTCATTTGAGACTAGTGTTTAGTAAAATCTAGAACTAAATGTTCAAAGCAGAGCCTGTGTTCTCACCTGCTTAGCTAGACTCTGAGAAGATTCCTCGTTCCCTGTTCCAGAAATGTTTTAAAAGAAGAATGCCTATGAAGGTCTCCAGGACCAAAGTTTCGGCCCATGCTTCCCTCAGACCAAAGTTGGGTTTAATGTCAAAGTACTCCGACTATACTTGGAGGTTCAAAGGCCCTGTTTAGTCTTCAGTGATAACATATCACAATGCCCCTGGAAGGTCACTATAAATGTGGCTTTTAAGAGAGAGAATGTTGAGGAACAAAAGGTTAGACTATGAGTCCTGGCATTTTCAAGTATGTGAACACTTAAAGTGCAATCAATATTATTTCATCATAAAGTTTGAAAATACTAAGAAGCAAAATAATCATAATCTTACCTCTGAAAGGTATTAACCACAATTGAGTTGACACATATGCAACACATATAATATAAAAAAATATAATACAATATAATATATGTAATATAATGTGATATATTACATATATTATATGTAGATAACCAAAGAAAATGGGAACCCTCTCTCCATATTGTTTTAAAGTTGACTTTTCAATAACTTTAATATTACTCTAGGAATACTTATTAATTTTAAAAGTTTTAAAATAAACATATCTGAAAGAAGACTAGAAACTATATATCATCTCTACACTCAGACACAGAACACAAATGTCACTATAATCAATATGTTTTTTTCCTTACCCTCACACCTCAGAGATGCTCTGAAATCACCTGACTTAATGTTGACATGAAGCCTGGTTGTGTTTCATATATTCATTTTAGTTTTAATCAGTGTTTGCTAAAACTATTTATGCCCACATTTTGTTTTCAAATATTATCACAATTTATCTTTGAATATCATTTTCGTTCCTAATTTGAGAATGATTTTCTTGTACTAGAGATTTTTTTTCTAGTATCCTGTGCTTCAGATGGGCCACTGGTGGTCACAGACAGAGGGTGGATTTCCCCATTTCCTCTGGAACCTTGTTGAAATCCACTGCTACTGTGTACTGCATCTGGTAGAATTGAAATTTCAGTTGCATGGTTAGCACACCCAGCTTTCAGGCTGTTCCTGAGGTCAGGGCTGAGTAGTTCAGTTGCTGGGTAGCACTGCTGTGATTGCTCCTGATCAGGCTCCTAGCTTTAGAACCTCACATTTTCTCAACACTGTAATTAGCGATCAATGCCAAGCCAATGAATAAGATCACAATTTATGGGAAAATAAATGAGAAAAACTTACTGAAAGGGATATTCTGTTCTCCTGTGGTTGATTGCAACTCTCCTCCAGCCCATAAAGGTCAACCTGGGCTTCCTCTCTATCCCTTCCCAGAAGTTATGATAATTATAAGAACTAGCCATAGGGATGGCAATAAGACGTTCCTTCACTAATTCTAATTATTTTAAATGGAGGAGAAATAGCCACATCACTGCAGTTTTCCAATCAAATCAATGTCAGTCAGGAAGCTGGAGGCTGAGAGGGCAAATTTTCTTGAGTGCTAATAGCTTAATAACCCTATTTCCTTGTATGAAATTATTGCTTTTGATGCCTGTTACTGCCACATTGCTCTGAACAGGACAGAGGAATATTTGCTGGTGAATGGAAGGGCTGGTGTATATGATCAGGGTGACACAAGGTACAGAAGACAGATGTATACCTGTTCACATCCCCACTCACATGCTCACTCTTGTATCAAGGCTGGCTAAACTCTCTTGACAAGTTTGTACATAGTTTTTGTGAGACCAGAGAAATACAGAAAAACAGAACAAAGAGTCCCTTTGGCCAGGACTTGGATGACCCCTGGTTTAATTTTTCCTATTTAGCATGTCAGCATGGGAAGCATCAAATAAGAGCTCTCAGGATAATGGGAACAATAACTTATTGAAGCACATTGAGTTGCTAAGGTTCTAAAGAGAATGAAGAGTAGCCTAAACAATGTGAGTCTAATTCTGAAAGGGTGCTGTCAAAATGTATGGGAACTGTTGCTTCACCTTGGGGTTGACTGCGAGAGATTTTTCCACTTCCATGCTAATGTGGTGGTCAGCAGGATTCAGTTCTTTGAGGACTATCAGCTGGAAGAAACCAGTTTCTTTTGGCTGTCAGTCAGATGCTGTCCTTTATTCATTGGCTGATGGGTCTTCCCAGCATGGCCATTTGTTTCCTGAAAGCCAGCAAGAAAAATACTTCTCTCAGTAAGACTGGTGTTCCAATTTTATGTGCTTGTATGCTCATATAGTGGTGCCTATTCCATCATGTGTGGGTTACAAGTGTCAGGTCTTGCCCACACTCAAGAGGAGAGAGTTACATAAGGACAAGAATTGCAGGAGGCAATAATCATGGGGTCATCTTAAAGTTTGTTTGCTAGCCTCAAAGGGAAAGGAGTAAGATGTTGTGGGCATCAGTTCTTCCCTGACTTTATGGAAAATAGTGCCAAGCATACCAAAATAGTAAAACACTGCCAAAGTTGTCACATTCAAGGAACAAAAAGAATGTTGTATCAATCATGGATCTCCAGAAAAACAGTAAAAAAAATTCCATATATATATATATATATATATATATATATATATATATATATATATATATATATATATGGAACATGATATATATGGAAAGCAAGAGAGAGGGAGAACATAAAAGAATTGTCTCATGCCTCTCTGCTGAGTTTAAATCTCTAAGATAAGTTGGCAGTCTGCAAACTTGGGCCAGAGGTGATGTTGAATTTGACTTTGAAGTTCTCCAGGAAACTTTGGTTTTTGTTCTTAAGGCAATGGACTGTTGGTTGAGGTTCCTCACATCTATCACTGAAAGTAATCTCCTCTCCTTTACTTAGAGTTTACCACATTTATAATTCAGCAACACCTGAATCAGTATAGATTAACTGTAAAGTACATCTGCGTAGCCAATCTACCACAGAAAGCTCTGGTTTTCTAGAGATGTTGTAATAAAGTGCCACAAACTGGAGAGTTCTAAACGAGGGACACATACTGTCTCATAGTCTGGAGGGTGAACTCCAGAGCTGGCAGGACTGTGTGGCATACAGCCTCTAGAGAAGGAGGCTTTCCCAGCTCCACAGCTCCCGGCATGGTAGAACCCCAAACTGGGCTTCACAAGGATGCCCTCCTCTGGGTCTACCTAACTGCAAGTTTCTTCTGAAGGCATCAGTCATTTGGAAGAATTGATCCCACCCCAGCATGACCTTTTCTTAAAGTGTTTATAGCTGCAAAGAGCCATTTCCAAAGAGAACCACATATATGGATAGTGAAAGACAGACAAATGACTGGCTTGACAAACTCTATCTTGTTTCAGGTCTATTCTGCTCTTGTTTCTCCTTGTAAATTCTATACCTCTCCACTACGGTTACTTTGAATCCCAGTACAGCATCTTAAGACAAAGAACCCAAACTACTTCCTAAACAACAAAAATTTTCTCGGCATCAACGAAGCAAAGCAGATTCTGAGATAAGGGCCCAGCCAGGCCAAGACTACCTGGCCTGTTACCATGGAAATGTCCATTCCTTCCCTTTATTTCTTTTTCTTATATACTACTGAGACTTGTGTAAACCATTTCAAGACACAGTTGAGGTCATTAGACCTCTGTCCTTTCCAGTGTGATCACAGTTAATAAAGCTCCTTTACTATCTCCTCTGCTACTTATGTCTGTGATTGGTTTTGTTGGGATGGATGGCTGAGCCTAGCCCACTGGGCCTCCCTCAAAATGAGGATTTTGACCTAGTGTGTACTTCAATAACCAAGAGTTAGGGCTTCGGCCTGCCTTTAGGGGGAATGTAACTCAAGTCACAGCACCAATCTTCACCAACTCTTACAACACGTCTATTTTTGCATTGTAGGGGGAGATTCTCAGACTGTCTTCATCCTAGCATTTCTTGTACATGCACCAAGTATTCCAACCACAGGGAAGTAATCTCAGGCAAACCTTACTATATAAAGCCATTCGCATGTATGAAAGTGACCTGTGGGAAATGACAGCAAAAGGCCCTCAAAAAGTGATATTTACCTAAGAATCCATGCCTTGTCCATACTGACATCATTAATATCATAGTTTCTAAATAAGACTGCTGGGGTCCAGCCTCAGTTTGAGTTCAGGTCCTGAGATGGGAAGTGGGGTCGGCACAAGGAAAATTTCTGACCACCAAGTGGATTGCACTCAAATGGCCCTTTATAGCTCAGGCTGTCTTTATTTATCCTTAAACAGAGTTTTTTCTTACCAGGGTTATATGAAAAAGCTTTATTATTGGCTTCTATTTTTGACTTTAAGAAATACATCACAACTTAAGGATTACATCGTGATCATTATGAAAACCTGCATTGTTCCTCTTTATGCTTCCCCAAATACATCTTCCCACCCCCTGCATAATCTTATTCTAGACATAGAGTTCAGCATTTTTGCAGGCTGAACTAAATATCGAGTTAGACACATGCTGCTCTGCAGCACTTATTTCAGCAGGCAGCTACTTGAGGTTACAAAGTTAAAAAGTAATAGACATGGGCACAGTGCTTTAAGGACAACAATATTCAAATTCAGACAATTATTTCATGTCTGCAAGATATATTTTTATATAATTCCCTTTTCTACAAGAGGATTCCATGTCTCAATCTCTCTGGGAAAAGCAGACCTTGATAAAGCACTATTTTCCCATCTCACTATACCATACTTCTTTCACCAATATAAGCTTCTATGTATGATAAAAATGAATCTATCCATCCCATATTTTACATTGCATTATTTCCATCAGAATATACTAGAT
Organism: Peromyscus californicus insignis; assembly: GCF_007827085.1. Classification (NCBI taxonomy): domain Eukaryota; kingdom Metazoa; phylum Chordata; class Mammalia; order Rodentia; family Cricetidae; genus Peromyscus; species Peromyscus californicus. Next base: position 55,812,056 of record NW_026294595.1, read on the forward strand.
CTTATCATTTATTCTATATGATTGGTGCCCAAGGAACTTACTCTCAACAGTTGGCACTATGTGTATTCCTGATGCCTATGTGTATACATGCCCTACTCTCTTTTCCAGAACTGTGAGACATGATAGATGTTCCAAGTGTTGCTTTCTTATATGCACCTAACTATCTCTATTGAGTCAAAAAAGCTCCCAGGATTAGGAGTTGTAGTTAGTAATTCCAAATAAGAAATTTGAAAATATTAGCCCCCTGTTGAATCTTAGAGGAAAATATTTTGAAAGAAATACAATTTCTAGGGGAAGTTACATCTGTTGCATGTGTGACTGACAAAGTAAAACTAAAAACCGCCCAAAGAATTACCAATAAAATGAGAGAGAAAAGAGCCTGCAAGCTGCACAAATTTTGCAAATTTCTATGCTGTCCCATAGACTACTGGTCCTTGCCAAGTGAGAGTCCATTTCCACAGGTGCCTGGTCCCACGGAAATTCGTTGGACAGGTAGTCATATGCTGATCTGAGATTAGGCTGCGCAGCTCCCAACTAAGATTTAAGACACCTTAAAATAATAGTCTTAAAATCTAAATTATAGACAGAATGTAAACTACTATTCATAATTCTTTTCTGAAATGACAGCAGAGTTCAACATTTAAAGAAGATACATACATAAGACATTTGAAATGACTTTTCTTATTGTGATCAGACTTGTATTCCAGCAAAACTCATTTTGATCTTTACTATGAAACAGATCTTAACTTGCTAAAACATAAGACTATTTTAATTCTTTTAATCTGATATTGATTATGCAAGGAGGTTTGTCATGGGACCCAGACTGTCTTTCCAGTAGGATAAGTTGCATGTTTCTGTACAGTTGGTCTCATCTTTCATGTGTTAGTGTGCCGGATGCTAAGGTGGAACAGACCCCATGGTAGTGAGACAGTTTAAAAAGGCAGCAAGGATTACAGAGACATGCCTTATCCACTGGGATTTGGTTTGCATTTCTTGCTGCCTGAGAGTCAAGAATTCTGACACAAGTGACAGAAACCAACATGAAGATTGCTTTCTCAAAGGCAATCCTGTTTCCTAGAGATATCTCACGCATAAGTGTTGACACAGCTCTTAAGCAATGCTGAAAGATGTGACTTTAATTTTATTAGCATTTCACTCTTATTGTGAACTTGAAGAAGATCCCTCACAACCTACCTTAAAATTTTACTTACAAGGGGAAATTTGTTAACATAAGATAAATAACTGGGCTGGCTCTATTTTATTCTTGTCACTATTTTGATACAGGGTCACACTCTGTAGACCAGGCTGGCCTCAAACTCACAGCAAGGCATCTGCCTCTGCCTCTCAAATGCTGACATTAAAGAAGTGTGCCACTGTGCCTGGCCCATATTTTATCTTCTAAATTCTACTTAATTTTAAAACTTTAAGCTTTGAACTGGGTTATACATTATATAATTGCAACTATATAAAAGTCACAAAGTCATATGTACTTAACTCTCCCTAAGATACTTGGCATGCCTCATCTCTCCCTTCTACCTGCACTTTAACCTAAGCATGTGTTATCTTTCTCCTAATAAACCCCAACTCTGCATTACACTGATTATTTTTTTTTTTGAAATTCTTTACGTCAAGACCCCAGGCATCCAAGTGGGGATCTGAAGGCTCATTTTCCATGTTAGGCTATATCTCCTTCTTCAGATCAGGGCCAACTCTGAAGACTGAAGGAGCCATGAGACTTTTATTGCTTGTTAGGCTTGCTGTTAAAGGGTCCTTGAAAATGCTGATTTAATTAGAAGAAATGCATTGTTTCCCAGCTCTGGGGCCAGAAGACTAAGGCCAAGGTACAAGCAGGTCATGTTCCCATTTACAGCACAAGAGCTGGATATGTTCAGGGTCTCCCCTGAATTCTCATGGTTCTCTAGGACAGCGTGGTTCTAGGGAACTGCATATGACAATCATCCTACATTTGCTTCTATTCAAATTTCTGATTTTCATAACAATTTCTCTCTGAATAGATTTGAGGTCTGTCCTAAGTCTGGCTGCATTTATAGAAATCCTGTTTCCAAAAGGCCACATTCTGAGGTCCTGAGGTTAGGACTTCAACAAACATAACAGATACCTTGGTCCAATTTCTAAAATGTGTTTATCTTTCCCCTATTTTATTGGGGTTATTGTTTCTTATAATCCCATTATAATCTTCAATATATATATATATATATATATATATATATTATCTTCAATAAACTGGATTTGGCCTCAAATCTTTGCTAGTTTGATATAGGAAAACCTGTGCAGAAACCTGCAAGTGCTGGTTAAAAATCAGATAGGAACCTAAAGAAATCTACTGCTAGGAGCAAAAGTCACTAGCTTGAGTGATAAGTGACAACAGAATGGGTTTTCCGGATATATAAATATGTCTTAGTTCTAATGTCATAGTCTCGTCCCCACTGCTATAACTGTATACCAGAGTTACATGATTTATAAAGAGCAGAAATTAATTTCCACAGAGTTCTGGTAGGGGAGAAGTGCACGATCCAGCTGCCAGCAACTTCGTTGTCTAGCAAGGGTTTCTCTTGGCTTCCAAAATAGCACCTTTCTGCTTTGTGCTCCAGTGGGAAGGACATGATTGAAGGGAAGGAAACGTGCATAAGAGCCTAGCAAGACCCCTTTTTAGAAGCCACCAATCACATCCAAGATAGCCCGGGCTTGGTATTTAATTGCTTCCAAAACGATCTCACTTAGTAATATTGTCTTGAGATTTAAGTTCCATCAGAAATTCCAAATAGATTACATACTTCTCTTTTACAGTTACTTATTTTTAAAATTGTTATTCATTTGTATGTATGTATGTATGTATGTATGTATGTATGTATGTATGTATGTGTGGCTGAGTGCCAGCCACATGTGTGCAGGTGCTAAAGGGGCCAGAAGATACCGTTGGAACTAGAATTACAGGTGGTTGTGAGCCATTGGATGGAGATACTGGAACCTGAACTCAGGTCTGGAGTGTGTATGCACTCTTAGTGGCTGAGCTGTCTCTCTTGCCCTAAAAATGTAATTCTAAACCATGGGACCTAAGAAGAAAAACTTAGAGGGGTTAATGAGGGTCTACTGCTATTAAAGCAGATGAAACTTGGACCACTGTTCCCATTTTAACAGGAAGAATGAATCCAAAGCCCGTAATCCTTGGCGGGATGTAGTTTTTAAATTACATCTCGCCTGTCCCTTCATAAAGACCCATTTCCCAGGGATTCACATTAACAAAACTCTCTGCAATGGCTATAGTTCAATCACAGTATACATTAATTAACTCAGGATGAGAAATGCAGTTATGAGGTGGCCTGGAATACTTGAGTTGGTCGATAGATGCATAGACTTCCTGAGGCCCTTTTTTTTTTTTAAATGGGACTCCCATCAGAAAGCAGTTTTACTTATTTCTACCACCACCACCAAAAGACCTGTAACCATAGGCAAACCAAGGGTAGATGTCCAGCATCCTGTGTATCTCGTGGTATTCTCTCCCTGGGGACCACGGGTTGTCTACTCAGTGTATTAGAAGGCAAATGAACGGTATATCCCTATAACACTCAGTGCTTACTCAAGCGCTTCAAGCCCTGGAATATATCAGTCTGTCTTCACTGACAATGTGCTTGTTCCCACCCTGCCAGATGCAGAATCAGAAACAACACAGATCTATCAGAGCCTCTTTTTCCCCACTATTTTCCAGGCTGACTATGCGGTCTCATTATAACCATATTTCCCTCAAATAAATCAGAACATGTATCTAGATTTTGAAATACTTTATGCATCTCTCTACCATTTCCATATTCCACACTTCCAAGTGTTCCCAAGCCTTTTGGTCAAAAAGTCACATGCGGTGTCTCAGTGAAGTATCCCTGTTAAGCAGCTGCAACCATGCACAGAGTTTACCCTTTTATCAGTTAGTGTCACATACCTTACCTCCAAGTTCTAGGAAGGTATCTCCTTGAGGCTTCCATACTCTAATATGATTCTAGATGTTTCAGTTCCTCTGATTCTCTGTCTGGTGTAGTGATTTAAGATGCCCTTGTGCAGGTTCAAAATGATCTGCTTATCTATTTGACTTTTCTCATCCTCTGGCCAGTCTCAGGCACAGGACTGTGAGATGCACAAATGCAGAGGCAGTGACAGAGCTGAAGCAGATGGTTTTCCAGGCTTTGACTTGATGTCTTTCTCCATGGCAGGATGTGTGTGGCTGCTGGTGGATCCCAGTTTCAATGGCTTCTGCCACCTGCAGCTGGTGCTTCCTAGTAATGATCTGTGCTTTCTTATCCCTGACTTCCCCTTCTCACTGACAAGGGAAGACTGTCACAGGCCAACTCCTACAATGTAAACATTTAATAGGTGTAGGATTTTTTTCTCTTTTCTCCCTCCCTTTATTTCTTGTCAGGGGAAAACATATCTCTTAATCATGGAGACGAAGTACATTGTTTAAGAGGATGTTTCCAACAAGATTGCTCTGTAGTGGATATTGGCTGTGACCTGTTAGAAAATGAATTGAACCATTCAAACATGTTAGTAGCCTGGTGCTGAAAATTTATTCTCTCATTCTAATGAAAGATGATGGCTTCTTCAATCACATACTCGGTCTGGTTTTATTTAAACGTTGGAAGTGTCATCGGCAGAGGATCTATTGTGCTGGCTTCTGAAAAGACAAGCTAATAGTCACATACTGAGCTCAACTGGGCCTGATGTGATATGACACACAGGGTAATTTATTCTTACATTAAGTCCAATTAAGGGGACACAATCCCCAAGACAGCAGAGGGTTTAATGGCCTATGCAGAGTTCATATGGATTAGTAAGAGGTCTCCTGGAAGGAAAATTTACTTTGAGATGGTCTATTCCACTGTTTGTGCCAGAAAAAAAAAACCAATTTTTCTTGAAAAATTGTTACTGATAAATATCAGAAGTCAGTTCCTAGCCTTGAGTTAATCATACCAACTATAAGACTGAGTGCTCAGCCATCTCTTACTGTCTCAGAAGCATGAAATGAGAAGGGAGGAGGTGGTCCATAGAAAGCTGGAGAATGTGGGCTGAGGCCACACTAGCTGAGTGGGAATTCTACCTCTCTCCTCACTTAGCTACATGCCTTTGACCCCACTCCACTGCTTCATCTGGGAAACAGGACAATATTAGATAATGTCTAATATTAGAATTGGTCTAAGAATTAAATACATTAAGATATGAAATGGAATTGTTTCTTGCTAACAGTCAAAATAAATATTGAGAATAGATAGTTTTTGTATTGCAATATAGTTTTAATTATTTGTGTATTATTTTATTATCCAACTTAGACCCAAATTCTGATACAATTCGGGGTGCTGGCTGTAATTCACATATCTATTTTTAATATCATCAAAGTTACTTGAAATCCAGGTTTTTATTGACATTAGGTTTTGATTTATTTTAGCGTGAGATGACAGAAAATGGGGCCTCAAAAGTTCAAGAGCTGAACCACAGTTCCATCATTTTACTGTCTCAGTAATCAGATAATTAGCCTTCTTGTGCCTTGCTTTCTTTTCTATAGACTGGAATCACAATACTTATCCATGGCAATTATTTATTGAGCACTTACTAAGTGTTATAGATGGCTTTAACCATATTAGTTACAAGAATTCATTTAGAGGACTGGAAGATGGTTTAGTAACTGATATCACTGACTGCTCTGTCAAAGAACCCACATTCAATTCCCAGCACCTAGAAGGCACAACCATCTGTAACTCCAATTCTAGAGGCTCCAATGCCCTCTTTTGGCCTCACAGTCATTACATGCATATGGTGTGCAGACATACCTGGAGGCAAAATACTCATACAAATAAAATGAATAGATTTTTTTAAAGAGTTAATTTAATCTTCACAACTCTTCTGTGAGGTAATTAGCACATTGTCATAGCTCTGAGGCTAATAAATAACAGAACCAGGACAGAAATCTAAGCAGCTCAATTCCAGAGCTCAGAATCTGAAAGCGGAATGGATACATTCCATCAAAGTTTATTTCATGCTTTCTGTAGCTGGAAGTTTTCCTGTGTCCTGCCTGGTCCTGCAGCCGTTCAGTCCCAAACAAACACACCAAGGCTTATATTAATTACAAACTTTTTGGTCTATGGCTCAGGTTTATCATTAACTAGGTCTTACAACTTAATTCAACCCATTTCTATTTATCTATGTATTGCCATGTGGCTTTGCAGCATTAACTGTGTTCCGTTACATCTTGCTCCCCCCACAGCACTCAGCATCTCTCTGACTCTGCCTTCTCCTTGTCTCTCTGCTTGGATTCTTCACCTAGCTCTATTTATTCTTTCTTGCCATGGGCCATAGCAGCTTCTTTATTAACCAATGGTAACAACACATATTTGCAGCATACAGAAAGACCAACCCACAGCAGTTTTCCAGTGGTGTAGGTCTAGCAATGAATAAAGTGTATGGAGAAAATAAATAAACAAATGCTTTCTGCCAATGAGACTCGCTAAGGCGGCTTATGAGTTAACACACAGCACTACTGTCCATTAGAGACATAACGTGGGCCACAAATATCAGCCGTATATATATAAGCTTTATATTTTCTGGAATCCACATTGTAAAATGTTAAAAGAAATATCTAAAATTCATTTTTGTTTTATTTTTATTTAAAATAAATTATTATCACTTTAACATGCAGTCCACATGAAAATCATTAATGGGGTAATTTTGTTCATATACTAAATTTCAAAACACAAGTGTACATTTAACACAGTATAGCTTAATTCACATTTCCTTTTGTGAGAGTATATATGCATATATATGTTTGGGCAAATGCATGCACATGTGTGAGTATGAATCAGAGGTCAATGGACAATCTGTGGTGTCCTCCTCTAAAACCTTCCCTTAATTGTCTGAGACAGAGCCTCTTGCTGTCCTGGAACTTCACCAAGCAGCCTGGGCCAATTGGCCAACGCACCCCAGTGATCTGCCTATCTCTCCCTCCCACCTCACCCTCCCTGGAATTAGAGTGATGCCCAGAGTTTTATTCTAGTTTCATTTCGGTAGCTCTGGTAAAAATTACCCTGACAAAAACAACTCGGGGTGGGGGGGAGGTTTTATTTGGCTTATAATTCCAGGGTACAGCTCATCTTTGGGGGGAAGTTAAGGCGGGAACTCGAGGAAGCTACTCACATCCACACTCTAGAGCAGTGTGGCATGAATGCAGGCATGGCCCTGTGCTAGTGCTCATCTCACTTGTTACACTCTCTGTATACGGTCCAGGGAACTAAACCCGTGGAAGGGTGTGACCCAAAGAGGGCTACATCATCCCACACCGTTTAGCACATTCAAGATAAATCCCTCACAAACGTGGCCATAGGCTAACCTTATCTAGACAGCCCCTCACTGTCACTTTCTTCCCAGGTGATTGTAGATTGTGTCAAGTTGACAGTTAAATTAACCATTACATCTATGCTCTATGGCTTTGACTCGGGTCCTTCTGTTTAACAACTGATTCATCTTTTCAATCCCTTTATTCCTATTTTAGTAGCATCTATGACTTGTAGGTGCAGTGCAGCTCAGAGTAGACCTGCAATGAATGTGAGCCCAGAAGAGGAGTTCAAGACAGAACAGTGTTCATTTAGTATGTGCGCCAAAAGAATTTCATCTTTGCAGAGAGCATGCATGCAAATCAGCCTTGAAAATTGGGTGAGAAGATGCATTTTCATTCAGAGTTGGTAAATTCATTACAGGTGGCTTTGATTTCGATTTCAACTGATCATTATAGCTCTCAAAACAGTTAAAACAGAATGAAATTAGCTATTCCAAATCTTCCATCCCTTCTCCTCAACAACTTTAGAAACAGTAAGTGTGTGTTATAGGCTCATACCAAGAATGAGTATCTGTCAGTACATAAATGGTACTTTCTAGATGATTTTTCTTCCAAATTCTAAAGCACATTCAGGATCTAGAAGGACTTTGAAATTTCCATCGCTGAAGGACCTGGCAACACTCAAGTCACAAAACCTTTCAATTCCAACAATAAGCCTTAAATAATTGCTACACACATTTACAGGTATCTCTCCATGGGCAGCTGAGAAGCATTCACTATAAGCTGCAAAAATTTTTAAAGGTCCTTACACATCTTGCTTTAAAAAAAAAAAGTGTCCTTCACTGCATACAACCGATGTATTTTGAATTATAAATTTAGAAATACTTACCATGGAAATATTAGTTTTTTGCTATAAAATTTAATTATATTTCAAAGACATTCAAAGACTTATTCTCTAATTTGAAAATGATCATTGCAGGATTTCCTGTTTTAACCCAAGCTTGCCTGCTTAGTCAACTTCTATTTTACAGTTACAGCTGCCTTTGCATGTAATCATCAGAGAATTGAGAATTCAAGTCTGCACTAAGAACGTGAAGCTACTTGGAAATGTCATTGAGGCCTACTGGCAGTTGCCATTTCTCTCATTCACTGTCATGTTTTCACTCTCCACAGATTATTTATTTATTCATTCACTTGCTTTAAAGAGTGTACTAGACGTTGAGCGAGAACAGAGAAAGCTGGACTTGCAGGTGCATTTGTAAAAATGTTGGGCCTTGAGAATGTTATCAACATGATTATAATGCAAGTAAGAGTGTGCTACACCTGCCTGAAGGTATGTCCAAAATGGTGTGGCAGTTCAGAGAACTAAGGAATTCTTAGAGAGACTTGGACTGAGGCGAGTTTTCAACAATGTGGAGAATTCCTAAAGGAAAATCTTTAAGGGTCTGGCCATAAAAACAGGTGACCTGCTCAAGGGAGATCACTGTATTCTGTTTTTAAGTTGAAGTCTCAACAAAAAGGGGCCAGTAAGAGGGCAAGGCCGAGAGGCAGAACACAGTGACCCAATACAAGAAAGCTTTGAAAGGCAAGCTGAATTTAATAAACTTTATTCTCTGGAAAATGGAATTATCTAAAAAATCCACAGCAGAGAAAATGCTTCTTTTTTCTATTTTAGAAAGTCTGTCTTTTAAAGAATGCTTGCTCTCTCTCAGTGTGTATTTGTATATGTTCATGTGCATATGTGTGTTCACATGTCTGTGTGTCTGATGTAGATATGTATGGGTGTGGAGGCCAGAGATTAACTTCCAGTGTTTTTCCTCAGAATGTCTGTTAAAGGGTCTCCCACTGACCTGGAACTCGTCTAAATGGCCAGTGAGCCTCAGAGATGACCTGTCTACCTCTACAGTGCTGAGATTACAAGTGCCTACCATTGCACTTGGTTAATTCTTGTGGTTCTTATTGTTGTGAAAATGGGTTGTAAGTATCCTGGCAAGGAACTTGCTTATTTAGCTACATTCCCTGCCTCTCTTCACCAAAATGGCTAGTATTTGCTCATTGAACAAAAAGATGGCATATTGCTACACTTTTATATGAGATGAGTATATCATGTACTTTGACCATATGGAGCCCTCCTTACTCTCTGGAAGTTTTAACTTGCTAAGCACTTAGGATGCATTGGAAGGGAAGTGTACAAGGAACATGAAGACAACTTGCAAGGTAAGTAGGTCCAGGGGCAGAAAGCGGGTGGCATCCAATAGTCCTTGTGACATTTTGAAATTTGAGTCTCAAGTCCCACACTGTGAGCAAAGTGAGTGGGCAACGTGCAATATCACACAGTTTCTAATCTGGAAAGAATGAAAAATAGGCTGGTGAGTGAGAATCTGGGTTGAAAGGAAGGTGTTTCTGGACCAACAAAGTCCGGCACACGCCTCGTCATTCTCTAATGTGCTAAATGGAAAGACATGTTCCAGTCAAAGAAGAGTCTAGAAAGATAGATGGAGCGTTAGAGGAAGGACACAAAGACCGGTAAAGCTCAGGCTGCCTCCTCCTCAGAAGACCAGACTTCTAATACAGTCCCTCCAGGTCACTGTCAGACAATACCTATTGGTTGTCTTCCTTCCATTATTCAAGCAGTGAAATCATAGTTACACTACTTGGTAACAAGTTCAATGGATAAACTGTGTACATTGAAATGCCTGACCTCATTTTTCTCTTTACAAAAGAAAGTATTCTTTTGTTGTCTAGGCTTTTGTATATTAAAAAAAAAATTCTCTGTGTTTGTCCAGAGAAACCCAGTTTACTGCTTTAAATTGTATTCTTTCCACTTTAGAAAATAGGAAGACTCTATAAGCTTTCTACAGTGATGTTATGATTGTCATATGGTTTCATCTACTGAAATGAAATATTTCCAGTCATTTGGCCTTTACCTTTCCAAATCCATCTGCTCTTCCAGGCTTTGTATAAGTGCCCTTCATTCAGCCATCAAGCATCCTCTGGTCCTTCTTTTAGACACCTTAGCAACTCTTCTGCCTTCAATATTGGCGGTATGCAGTGATGGGCAAGTTTCTCTTCTAGATTCTGAAATCTTTGGGAACACAGGTTGTCACTCATAGTGAGAGGTTAATAAATGATTAAAGAATGAATGTGTGTAATAACTTAATTTATTGAGGACATTCTATGTGCTGGGATGTTATTTCTAAGTACTTTGCAATGCTTCCTCATTAATCTCGTGAGTTGAGGCTTTGCCTGAGGCAAGGTGAGGGTAACTTCTGCCTACCGATTAAGCAAATACAGAAGTGGGGTATGAATCCAGGCCTAAGTCCTTTGCCTGTGAGCTTTACTATTGCGGCTTTGATCTGACAAGTGCATGTCCCAATTTCCTTTCCAGGTAGAGTGAGAAGGAGGCATGGGCAAAATGAAGCTGGTGACAGTGATTTTGGATCCTGGACATAGGAATTCATATAAGTAAAAACTGGGTTTTGCAAGTTCTGTGGAATAAGGTGGATTTTATTGATAATCATAATAATAATAATTTTGAGAATAAGTGAGACGGTACAGAGAAAATGCATACAATGAGTGGGAGTGTGTGTGTTTAATTCATATCCCAGTTAAGATGGATATCTTGGCTTCTGCACTTTTGTTTGTGAATACATAATTTTTCCTAAGAACAGTAATTTGCAACTAGTGTAAAGCTATCTGTTAATAACTGTGAAAATTTCAAAAATGACACTCATGCACATCCGTAGGCTTGTGCAGCAGGCAGAACAAAAAAAGAGTATTTTTTCTAAGAATCTTATGATTTTGAAACCCCAAATCAACCATTCTCAAGTGTTAAATTGCAATTCTTTCAGGGATGACCATTTGGCACTGGACAGCCACTGGCACATTTTCCCCTGGGGGAGGTCCCTCTCCCATTCCCAGTTTTCAATATGGGTAGCATTATAAAGACTGAAAAGGTTATATTTAGGAACATATATGGATATGTGTAACAATTAGCTAAAAAGAGGCCAAGAATTTGAAGGAGAGCAGGGAGGGATGTATGAGAGGGTTTGGAGGGAGAAAAGGAAAGGGAAAATGTAATTAAATTATAATCTCAAACATAAAAAAGCAGTTGTCTATTCTTTCCTTTCCTTCTCATTCTTCTCCCCTCCTCCTCATGCTCCTCCCTTTTCTTCCCCCCAGCCCCCACCTTCTTACCATGCTGCATATTGGTCTGGAACTCCCTAATAGTGACCCTTTTGCCTCTGCCTCAGTGCAAGGAGGCCCATGTTTCCTGTTGTCTTATTATGGAGTGACTGTTGAGCCAATACAGCCATAACTTACTCCTTATAGAGCACACTGTTTCTTTAACAAAATTTAACTAGTCTATTATGCTGTATTTTGTCTATAGTATTTGGGGAACCCCATTCAGCAAACACGTGCATAGAAAGAAAGAAAAAAAAAGAAATTTAATGAGAGTTTATTTGCTTTAAAAAATATTTTTCTCTGGTTGTTTGAAATTGTCCAGGCAAAGCAATATTTATTACCAAAATAATAGTAAGAAAGAAAAAGGGCTATCTCAACTGCAGGAACAAAGGGTGGCTGAAAAAGAAACCTGTGTTCTACCTCTGCTGTGTTCTCGAAAGCACACAGCCCAGGAGGGACAAAGGAGGCTTTCTATTGCAGGTCTCTGTGTGCAGTGCAGGATCTACTCCAGAGGGAGCAAGTACTTCCCTCACAATCCCCACTGTCTTTTTAAAAGGATAGCCACTGTTGCCTCAAGCTGGCAAGGTTTTGCATACTGTAATAATGACTTGAGATTCTGGATTTATCTACAGGTGTGGATTCATATTTATCTAACTTTTCTTCATCTCTCCTAAGTCATGGACATGGGAGCAATTTTTAAAACCATTTGTAGGTCGGCTTCTTGCAGTAAGGGCGTTTTTGAGGTGTGCCTTGAATGTGAATGTGTGTGTGTGTGTGTGACAGCTAAACCAAATGGCTTATGAGATATTATTAGTTTCCTTACACAAAATCTGATAGGCTCTGACATTTTGAAATTTTACAATATAAAGTAAAAACTTTCAAAACATTAATTGAAACTCAACGGAAAGTGATGTCGTATATAAGCCTGGCTTACTGCTTTGAATTGTGCTCTTAATAAATCTCACTGTGTTAAAATGATGACTCTTGTATTTTGCCTGCATTAAAATCATTTAGAAGGTAATTGGTTTAGCTTATTATGAAACTGCCTGATAATATTTCTTTTCCTTTTCAAGCAAAGAATAAGGTACCATTAAATTACTGTTGCATGGGGAACTCATGTATTACCAGTGTTAGTGAGCACAGAGTCTGAAATGGACCTGAGAAAAAGAAATACACTTCATACAGGAGCCTTGCCATAGGCTTCACAGTATTGCTTAGCTCATTCAAATATCTTGCTGTTTGATGGGCTGCAATTCCATGAAAGCCATTCTATTTCTTTTTATGGTACTGAATTTACTAATTGAAAAATAAAAATGTATAAAGCATTGGAGCTTTTATTTGGGAAAAACCAACTGACTTGACTTGAAATATTAAATATTAAAGTATTAAAGTGAGACATGCTATTATCTTGAACATTTAAGAAGTAAGGCTTATCTGACTTTAGGTTTTGTTCTTGAACTTGAAGTTAGATGAAGGGAATAATTAGGTTTTCATAATTTAAATGTTATTTAATAATAGCATAATTAAGATAACAGGAAAACTATTTTAAGAACTAAAGGAATCCCATAAATTATATGTAGGAATATACTACATACACAAATACATTTGCATAAATATGTGTATGTGTGCATGTATGCGATTTGTGCATTTTCAATTGGGGATTTTAATAAATTGAAATAAGTATTATTTCTCCAAATTCAGAATGGTATTAATTTATTAGGTTTAACAAGAATATTAGTAGTTCATTTTTTTCCCTTCCAGGCTTGCTCATGGGCACCAAGACCTGCCAAGTCACTTCCTGGTTGCCCCGTGTTTTAAAAGGAGTTAGGAAACGTAGGCTAGGGAGGTGTTTCATTTAGGAAAATGCTCTCACACTAGCATGAAGGACTGAGTTCCGTGCCCATATCTATGTAAAAGCCAAACACTGTAACCCAGTACAGGCTTGGCAGAAACAAGTGGATCCTCGGGACCCACTGACTAGCTAACTACACTACCCAACCTACTCCAGGGTCAGTGAAAGACCCTGTCTCAAAAAATAAGGTGAATATTTGAAGGAAGGATATGTCAGGTTAATTCCTGTACACATACATGCACACACACACACACACACACACACACACACACACACACATCCCATTTAAAAATAAAACTTGAAAATCAACTGAAAAATAAGAAACTAGAAAACAGATATTAGTAAAAAAAAAAAAATGGATTTACTCAGAGATTGTTCAATCCAAGGAAAGACTTGATTTCTCTTGGCTTTTCCTATGACAGTCTTGTAAAAGATTAAACAAAACCCAATAAATATGCATATGTAAATTGACTTGAGATAAGCAAATGAGGCAAGGTCATCTAGCTGGCAGCAGGCGTTGGGTTTTCTCCAACCCAGCATGGGACTCACGGGGAAATTTTAGTTTCAACAACTTGAAAACTGAAAGGTGGTGCACAGTGTCTCTCTCTCAGCATCTTCTTCCCAGCCGGTACTTCTGTTCTCTGGGAAAGGGAGTGATTCCTAAAGTCACCACTCAGAAACCTAGTGTTTCTTGGGCATTCAGCTTAAGGTTGGAGCCTTTTTTTTTAAAACTTTTGTTTTTAATACACTTTAAGTTAAAATAATATGATGTCACATCACTTTCCCCCTTCCCTTTCCTCCTTCCAGCCCTTCCATGTCCCCCAATTCTCAAGCTGACAACCTTTGTTTCTCTGTTATTGTTACACACACACACACACACACACACACACACACACACACACACACACACACACACATATATGTGTCTCTCTCTATATATATATACATATGTACGCACAAAATAAATACATATATGTGTGTATGTATGTATGTGTGTCTATATGCACAAATATAGAAATCCAACCTGCTGACTCCATTTTTTGTTGTTTGTTTGTTTATGGTTTCAGGGCTGACCACTGTGTATTGGATAACCAATACGGGGAATTCATCTCTGAAAGAGGTTAATTCTCCCTCTACCAGCACTCATTAGTTTACCATAGTTTTTGTGGGACCATGAGAAACTTCCCTCCACCATGTTAGCATGTCCACTGATATTGGCATTGCTTCAGTGTTGTTTATGAAACCATTCCTTGGAGAAACTGCGTCACAGTGGACTTCCTGTTGTTCCGACTCCTAGATGTTTCTGTCCCCTCCTCTGTTCCCGGAGCCATAGATGCCATGGTTTTCATATGTCCGTCCCCATTGGGGCTGTGCTCCCCACCATCCATTGATTTCTACATCGTGACCGTTTGTGGTCTTCAGCTCTCTAATTGGACGCAAGACCCGCTCAATAGGAGGGAAATCATGCCTGAAACCAGAAACTTAGCCAGCTTCCCATGGCTAGTGATGTCGCAGACCCGAGGATGGAATCTGCTACCTCCACTTTATTAGATCAGCATAACTCCTTACTACATTCTAAATCTTATCCTTATACCCACAGGTAAGTGTAGCTATCGTCCGTCACCAAAAAATATCTCTTTACAGTAAATGGAGACAAGTGCAGGGTCTTTTTATCACTTCACCCAGCTTGAGGTTGAGGATCAAGAGCCTTTTGAATGGCCGTGGAGCCAGCTAAGTACATAGTGTATAACAGATAACAAGGACCAAGATGAAGAAAATCAGAGGAAGGAAAAGCATGGCCAGTGGCCCTGAGCAGTGGGGTTTCCAGCTGCCAGAAGATGTGCTGGGACGGGATGATCCTGGGGTAGTTAAAGGCCAGCTGCTCTGTAGCACTGCTGTTCATAAATTTAAGCCCTTTACGAAGCTGAAAATGATTGAGAAGCTAAGGGGACAGAAATCTCTTACTTTTCTCTTTATTTCACACCAGCTATCTTGCAACCTAGACAAATGAATGTTTACTTTCTGAGAGCACAGGAAAGACTTCTCTCTAAATAACTACCCAAATAGACTCTGATAACAACTTTACATATGACTTCACATCTCATTATCACACTCTGGGTGTATGGATGGTTGTGCAACACAAGGGTAGGGCTTTATAAAATTAAATGGACTTTAGGACTGAAGAAATTGAGCATTTCTCTACGTGGACGTTTCAGAGAAAAGGATCCATGACAAATGATGCAGTTTGAATCCTCAATCATTTGGAGGGGAAGTGTCCAAGAAGGTGAAATATAAGCATGTGAAACATGTCTGCTGTATAGTGTAGTCCGTTTTAAAGGAGTCATCCATGGCAGCTGATAAGACAGGAAGGATTATAGGAGCCAAATCAGCTCAAGGCAAAAAGTTCAAGTACCAATTAAGATAGGGCCTAATAGAACTATTTGTCAGCTATTAAGCAATCCTGCAGATGTGGAAAGTCTATTTGCTTCAGCAATTTGTGTGTGGCTTTAACCATACTTAAGTATTTTAAATATTTTCAGATTCCAGCTGAACTGAAGAGCTGAGGGTCGGGCATAAGATTACCATCAGTAAAATGTATAATTACGAGTTGCCAAGGCCTTTGGCTTTTCAATCCCACTGTTTTAGTTTGCCTTCTGATTTAAGATTTATTGCTTTTACATATGGAAATAATGTTGGGGGTGAGACAGTGAGGTGACTCAGTGAGGGCACTTGCCACCAAGCTTGACAATCTGAGTTCAACCACCAGGATCCAGGATCCACATGGGAGGAGAGAACCAACTCCCAAGTTGTCCTCTGACTTCTGCATGAGTGGCATTGATATACTCTGATGAAACAATCTAAAAATATTTAACTTTGCTGTATATTACAATGGAAGAATACTTAGAAGATGTGCCTACCTGATGATCTTTGTACACACATGCACTACTTATCTATAGCAAAACATTATTTGAATGCTTATTTTGTCTTGTTTCTCTATATGTATAACCATCAAACCATGAAAAGTATTTTTTAAATGTTAACCTCAACGCTTATGATCTGACTACAGATAAGTGTCTTGGCTTTTAGCCAGCCCTTGCTTCTTTAGACACATGATCTTAGTCAAGGCATTGATTTCTTCAGGAATCAGTTTCCTCATTCACAAGATTCTTTGGCTAGTTTGCCTATAAATAACAAATGAAATAAGGTATGTTATTCTATTTTTGACAAATGTACAAATTAAAACTTAATGAGCTTGGCCTTTATTGTTAGCAAACCCCTGACATAGTTTTTATTATTTTATTTTATAATTAATTTAATTTTACATACCAGCCACAGATTCCCCTGTCCTCCCTCCTCCTACCCCTAACCTTCCCCCCCCCAATCCATATCCCATTCCCACCTCCTCCAAGGCAAGATCTCCCCTGGGGATTCAGCTCAGCCTGGTAGATTCAGTTGAGGCAGGTCCAGTCCACTCCTCCCTACACCAAGGCTGAGCAAAATGTCTCAGCATAGGCCCTAGGTTCCAAAATGCCAGCTTATGCACCAAGGACAGGTCCTGGTCCCACTGCCTGGGAGCCTCCTAAATAGTTCAAGCTAATCAACTATCTCACTTATCCATAGGGCCTGATCCAGTTCCATGGGGGCTCCTCAGCTATTGGTTCACAGTTCATGTGTTTCCACTAGTTTGGCTATTTGTCCCTGTGCTTTTTCCAATCATGTTCTCATAGTTTAAAAAAATAAAAGTAGAATTTCCTCCTAACAGTGAGATACATCTAACCTCATTTCCTTGTTTTATGTCATGCTTTTATTGCTAGCTCAAGAACAGAAAATATGAATACTGTTATTTGTCCTTACGATTTTTGACAGGATAGCTTTTGGTCACTTTATAGACAAGCTTTATAAAAATAGAACTCAAAGGAAATAAGAGACAAAGAATTGAAGCTGGATGGGTGTCCCCCTGATATCCATCTTGTTCAGTTCTCCCAACCTTGTCACTCCTGAGCAAAATGGCACAAAGGGCAGGCGGGGCACATAATCTGGATCTGGAATGCCTGGTTCAAGTCCCAGATCCCTCAATTTCAAGATGCATGACATCAAGCAAGTTATCCAGCCCTTGATGTACCTTAGTATCCTCACTCAGTGCTATCCTCAGAAGCACTGAACTTGTGGACAAAATGCGTTGAAGATTCATAGGTCATCACAGGGATTAAATAAACACATATAAAACCATTGGAGTTCTTCCTGGCATATCATTACCAGTGAGTAAATAACTGGAGATGGTTGCTAAAAACTATTAAGAGTTAATGCAGAAAATTGTATTAAGTAATTTGATGTAATCCTATATAAGTAAAGATAAACAGACCAATGGTTTGGCCTATCTGAGTCAGATCTACCTCTATTTACAGTTCCAAAATCTAATTCTTTAGAGACCCCAGACTGACTGGAATGACCGGGGAGTGGGGGTGGGCTGTGAAGGTATAGGATGAGGGTCAGGTGTGTGTTACAGCTTTGTGGGTTCACAGACTGCAACAGACACACTCAGTACTTAATATCACATAGTCACCCCACCCTGGGAGCTTTTCCCCAGGCATTGGGTATGCAGTTCTCGTCTTCTGCCATGGTCCCCAGTCCCACCACCACCCACACCCCTACCCACCCCTGCCCATGTTGCTTTGTGTCCTTCATTTAACATTTCCTTTGCCTTTGCACTTTGGATAATTTAATATACAAAGTGGTTTTGCTTCTGTTTTTCTTAGTCCTTCTTTTCTTATCCTCAAGACCACTTTAAAGCCAGGTAGTAGTGGCACTCACTTTTAATCCCAGACACAGGCAGATTTCTGTGAGTTTGAGACCAGCCTGGTCTACAGAGGGAATTCCAAGACAGCCAGGCCTATTACACAGAGAAACCCTATCTTGAAAAACCCAAATAAACATACAATCAAAATCTTCAATTATACAAAAAGAAAAATTTGTTACCTAAGAGGAACTTTGGTGTCAACTTCCAAGTCAGCATCTTCTAACTAATTATTCAATTATTTTGCTTTCTTATTTTAAAAACCTATATTATTTTCCCATTACCTCTAGGGATAAAACCTTAGTTCCTTCACGTGGCATTAAAAATCTTTTATAAGCTGTGCCTTAGCTCTCTTTATAGTGTGATCTTTGTGATAGCAAAAAAAATGGTAAGAAAAAGTTAATCTCTCATGATACCTTCACATAAAAAGTTAACCTTTTGATGTCGACACTTATCATTTTCTATGTGATATATCATGTAGGTATATCTACATGTATTTTATAAATTTTAACACCTGTTTTGTATACTTTCTTGCATCCCATTTAAAAAATGGTCTCTAATATCAGTAACTGTAAATCTTTATAATCATTTATAATGCCTGAGAAAATGTTGCTATAGACCAACAATAATAATATTTTATTAATATTGTGTGACTGTTGTATTATACACAAGAATGTTATATTTTTATAACCAAGTAATTAGGTATCAACTGTCTTTGGTGATGGTATTTATCACATAATTATAAATGTACAGTTAGTGGATCTGTGAATAATTTCAATTATATTTCACTGAAAACTTGAGTGGTGCTATAGGTTATCAAATCATATATATTTCTCTATTTTTGGTAAAGATTGTATCTCCTGAATATCTTTAATGTTGTACAGCTCTGTTTTAGAAATAGCACATTGATTAGGCGTGCTGGAGCACTGTATTCCAGTTGCTCAGGAGGCTGAGGCAGGAGGATCCCCTGAGTCCAGGAGTTCTGGGATGTACACAGTGTGCAGTGCCATTTGGGTCTCTGCACTCCGTCAGGCATCCACATGATGAGCTCCCAGGAGAGGTTGCTGGAGGAAAGGTGAACCAGCCCAGGGTGGAAACAGAGTGGGTCAGAACTCCAATGCTGGTCAACAGAATTAGTACATTGGCATGTTGGTTAATCAACATTTGTTTTATTTTAAGCCAATGAGAAATGTCTTTCTTATGCATAACAGTTGAGACAGTCAATAGTCACACACTTGGAAGGACAACTCACATTTGGTAAAAACAGAAAGTGAAAAACAAGATTTTGCAAAATTCTCTTTGTGATAGTGCCAGAAGCAATTAAGAATCCTTGTGGTGTGTGTGTGGTATGTGTGTAGTGTATGTGTGTGTTTGTGGTGTGTATGTGTGTGGTGTGTGTATGCATGTGTGGTGTGTGTATGTGTGTGCGGTGTGTAGGGTGTATGTGGTGTGTGTGTGTATGTGTGTGTGTGTGTGTGTGTGTGGTGTATGGTGTGTATTGTGTGTGGTGTGTAGGGTGTATGTGGTGTGTGTGTGTGGTGTGTATGGTGTGTATGTGTGTGTGGTGTGTAGGGTGTGTATGTGTGTGTGTGTGTGTGTGTGTGTGTGTGTGTGTGTGTGTGTGTATACAGGTACATTCACCCATGAAGGAACACACAGAGGCTGACATCAAGACAGTTTCTTTAGTTGTTTCTCTGTCTTATTATTTCTCACAGAACCTGAAGCTTGCTGTTCAGAACTAGCTACCCAGCAAGTCCCAGTGACCCTTGTGTCTCTGGTCCCTAGCCCTGCAGTCACAGGCATGTAGAACTCACTACACTTGGTTTTGACGTAGGTGCTGAAGATCTAAGGCCTTTATGATAGATGCTCAGCAAACACTCTGCCCACTGAGTCATCTCCTCAGCCTCTCAATTAGGAATTCTTATATGCATTTATGTATGATAAATTAATGATAGAGGAATGTGTTTATGTATTAGGTCTTGTCTTCCTTCAGAGATTAAAAAGAAAGGAAACCTAAAAATGAAAATTTCTCATTAGTGATCACAATAAAATAATCAAATTACAAAGAGAAAAGGCTTGTTTTGGCTCACAGTGTTGGAGGCTCCAGTTGATGAGTAGGTGTCCCGACTGCTTTTAGGCCTGTGGTAAAGTATGACACCATGGCTGGGAGCACAAAGTATAACAAGACTCCTCCTTGCTCAGCCACAAAGTAGAAAAGAGGAGCAATAGAGCTGGTCCCCTTCCTGGCATGCTCTTGCTGGTCTATAGTTACAATCCGCCCCACCGCTTAGAGTTTCTCTCCCTCCAAATAGGACCAAGCTACAGACCAATCCTTTACCATCAGGTCCCATGGGAGACGTTCCAGATCCAAACTATAAAGCCACCAATCTGGCTCATGACACTTGGCCCTCACCATCACCTTCCAAGTGTCTAATCTCTTAACACTACCAGTCTGGTAGGTTTCATTATATATAGATTTTGGGTAGACACAAAAATTTAGACTGTAGACATACCTCACAAACATCTTTATGAATGACTATTAGTGTGTGCACGAGTGCACACACACACACACACACACACACACACACACACACACAAAAACACATACATACGCACCATGGAAAGAAAAGAAGTCATTCCTGCCTGGCTCATTGCTGAATTCGCAGCTCCTAGCAAGGACTTGGCATGGAGTGTGCATTTTAGCTGTCTGCATTATGCTGAGACCAGCCATAAATATGAAGCTGACTTAGCTGTCCAAAAGGCTGCTCGAGAGCCCTTCTCTTCCATTTGTGCCTCTGGTACCTCCCATGTCTCTGGAATGCAACATATATTCAGAATTCAGTTTAAACAAGCTGAAATTATGTTTATATTATCTTGACTCAGAAATACCAATAACTTGAAATCCTACTTCGTAAAGAATTGCTGAGAGAATTAGAAATATTTCCTGTGAAAAAGGAAGGATTTACAGAGAAGTTGGACATGTCTTCAGATGTCATTGGCACCAATAAAACATATTCCAGTACTGAAATGGAGTGTGATTTAATATGGGCTCTCAGGAGTAGTGAGTCACCCATTGCTGGAAGTTCCCACGAAAAGTCTGGGAACGTGATAGAGAAAATTTAACAATATGTACTGTTGATATAAGAATCCAAGATTTGATTTTCTATTATTCTTCTAGATGGTATAAAGCAATGCATTTCTTTGGTACTTGTAAAGAATAATTTTATAAAGAGTGTTATGAAAACAAATAATTTCCACCTTTCTCCCAGGAAGGTTCATTTCCATCTAGAATTCGAGGACCTTAAATCTTACAAGTGGTTTTCACACATCCTTGTAGCCTCTTTGAATAAGCAGAGAAAGATTTGCCTAGTCTCATGTGGGAAAAAACCCAAAAAACCAAAAATGGATACTTTCTGAAATTGCCTCATTAACCCTTCTAGTAAATTGCTGAAAACAGAATGTAATATCCAGATTTGGTATCTTTTTGTTTGAAGTGTGTGCCCTGAAGCTCCACGCCATTTTTTTTTTAATTTTATAATTTGATTTAATTTTATATATCAGTGACGGATTCCCCTGTCCTCCTTCCTCCTGCCCCCCACCCTTCCCCCAGCTCATCCCC
Source organism: Peromyscus californicus insignis (assembly GCF_007827085.1). Taxonomy (NCBI): domain Eukaryota; kingdom Metazoa; phylum Chordata; class Mammalia; order Rodentia; family Cricetidae; genus Peromyscus; species Peromyscus californicus. Next base: position 55,833,840 of record NW_026294595.1, read on the forward strand.
CATTCCCATCTCCTCCAGGGCAAGGACTCCCCTAGGGATTCAGCTCAACCTAGTAGATTCTGTCCAGGCAGGTCCAGTCCCCTCCTCCCTTCACCTAGGCTGAGCAAAGTGTCCCTGCGTAGGCCCCAGGTTCTGAATAGCCAGCTCATGCACTAAGAACAGGTCCTGGTCCCACTGCTTGAGTGCCTCCCAAACAGTTCAAGTTAATCAACTGTCTCAATTATCTAGAGGGCCTGATCCAGTAGGGGGCTCCTCAGCTATTGGTTCATAGTTCATGTGTTTCCACTAGTTTGGCTATTTGTCCCTGTGCTTTTTCCAATCTTGGTCTCAACAATTCTCGCTCATACAATCCCTCCTCTTTCTCACCGATTGGATTCCTGGAGGTCCACCTGGGGCCTGGCTGTGGATCTCTGCATCTGCTTCCCTCAGTCATTGGATGAGATTTCTAGCATGACAGTTAGGGTGTTTGGCCATCCTATCACCAGAGTAGGTCAGTTCGGGCTTTCTCTCGACTATTGCCAGTAGTCTATTGTGGAGGTATCTTTGTGGATTTCTGTGGACCTCTCTAGCACTTTGCTTCTTCCTATTCCCATGGGGTCTTCATTTATCATGGTCTCTTTTTCCTTGTTCTCCCTCTATGTTCTTGATCCAGCTGGGATCTCCCACTCCCCTAAGCTCTCTTTCCCTCGATCCTTGCCCTTCATTACTCCCCCACCCCCCACCCCCCGCCTCACGTCCAGTTTGCTCATGTAGATCTCATTCATTTCTCTGTCATTGGGCAATCCCTGTGTCTTTCTTAGGGTCCTGTTTTCTAGGTAGCCTCCCTGGAGTTGTGAGTAGCAGTCCAGTCATCCTTGTTCCACATCTAGTATCCTCCTATGAGTGAGTACATACCATGTTTGTCTTTCTGAGTCTGGGTTACCTCACTCAGGATGATTTTTTCTAGATCCATCCATTTGCCTGCAAACATCATGATGTCATTGTTACTGTGGGTGAAGTAACAAAAACAGCCTTATATTCAAATACTGATGCCCATCTTTCCTTGCTGAAGGTCTCTGGTCAGTCCTTGGTAATTTCCAGCTTAGGGCTGAGTTTTAAGTGGTGTGATCAAGAACCTGAAAACAGTGAGAAACAAGATTAGCTCCAGAACACATGGTTCCAGGACCTTACTTTGCTATTTGTCCCCACAGAATATGACCATTGTTTTTACAAAAAAATCATTACAATGCTTTTACATTCTTGGCAAGAAAATATTTATAAATCATAATGCACCATTTGAAAGTAATGTTATCTTATGAATATTAAAAGATTAAGAAATGAGATTGACTTTGTTGAAAACCTTGAGTGACCTGTAAGCAGACTCAATAAATAATTGCTTTTATTGCACTGTCCTCTAAATATTGTTAAAACTCTTTATAGTTGATAATAAATAATGGCAAATGGATACTTGATTTATAGCAATTACAATGGAGATGAGTTTGATTCATGTGCCATACTGTGATGAAGATAATACCTCTAAACATATGAGGAATGGTCACTCAATGAAATATGAGCTGATTTGCATGATCTATGTTCCTTGAGTAACCTGTAATTGGCTATTAAGAAATGGACTAAGAATAATATGGACTAAGAAGTAATACCAAGTTTCTATAATACAATCTATGTGTGCATTTTTATTCTCTCTACCATTTTTTTAACATATGGAATCTATATTTTTCCCACTATGATCCAACATGTGCTGATATTCAGTTACAAAGAACCATTTTTATCAAGCTTATTTGACATTTATTTTTGTTTGAAAATTGGCTTTGCTTCAACTTTATTCATAGGAAACATTGCATAAATTGCTTTCTTTTAGCTTCAAGATGTATGACATTATTACATAATAATCCTTTCAAGAATAGATTTTGAGGTTAGGTCTAAACCAGTACTGTGGAATTTTCAAAGGGATTCAAACTACATGTGTGACTTAATTTATTTGGTAAAGCAAATTCACAAAATCCTTATATTAATATGTGAGAAATTCCATGGAAACACTTGGCTTTCTTGGTTCCTCAAATATTCACTATGTCTCCCTTTTGCTTCTTCCAATAGCAAACCACACTAAGACAATAATAATCCCTATAAAACTTCCTTTTGGGGTGGAATTAGCTGCCATTTTTAAAGAGCTGTGAGGAGGACTGTGCCAACCCAGTATTTCATGCCTAGCCTGTCTGTTACGCTCTTCAGATCTCATCCTCATTATCACACAAATAACCCAAGGGAGGGAGTCAGTCCCACTAGTGAAGGGATCATGGATATTTATCCTAAGCTACTGTTACAGTGGCCATAATGGGAAAAGGTATGCCATAATTAAGAGCTATAGCCAACTAATTAAGCCAAATTACATTTAATTATAAATCCAATAATCTATGCCAAAACTAGTTGTTGATAGCTAAGGGAAAATCATACAGTTTTAATTAACCTCCATTATGGATTACTGCTTGAGGATTATTTTAATTTGAATTTCTATTCAATACAAATATTTCAATCTTCTTCAAGCTAATGCTTTGGTTTAAGATAGAGAGGCAAGAAAAAAATCAAAAGTCATTTTAGCAAAAAAAAAAAATTGAGCCTGTTAAGCTTGCATATTAATTACACTACTTATTTAATGCTCTTAGAAAGTGTGGGGGGAAAAAGCTCTAAAACAATACTGGAGTTAGTTATTTAATACAATGTAATAAAATACTGCTAATGCAAATTGAGAAGAATACATAAAAACTGGAAGTGGTCAATAGTGGACTTACTAAATATTGAGGTGGAAAACAAGGTGCAAATAAATAGAAGGTTCAGTGATGACATCTCCACATACATTAATTAGGAACAGCAAAGTAATCATTTTCAAATAATTGAGTGCTGTCTAGAAGGTGCTGACGAGTGGTTTTGAATATTCACTATGGATTTTGTGATGGTTATACAAAAATACCAGTTTCATCATAAAGAATATGCAGATTGTAAAGATAGCTTGCATTATATAATCTCTCTAGGAAACTATGAAACCCTCCTCTCCTAACATCCTCAAAAACAGTCTTTAAAATAATAATAATAAATACATAAACCCAGTCTGTCTGGAGACTGCAAACATAAATAATGGACCTAAGTGTTTCTTCCCTTTCTGATTTGTTTGATAACTTAGGGAAATTAAAACTATGTTGTTGGCTTGTGTCTTATTAGTTTGTAGAACTACAAGCACACATGTCTGCCTCCTTCTGGGTAAACATTGTAAAGGTAATGCAGAGTGACCACCTAGATTCTCATGTGTGATGTTTCTCAAAAGTCAGTGTGCGGCTGCTTCTAGGATAATATGCCAAGGACCTGAGGGTTCACACATGGGTTAGAGGATATGATGTCTGAGCATGACAGTGCATTCATGCATTTTTAAAATAAACATGCATTGACTACCTACTACATATCAATCATTTTCCTAGGAAGATATTGTGTGGAATTCAAGGTATATTTAAACAAGTATTTAGTTCTTAATGCCAAGAAACTTAAGTTTAGGAGAAATAAGACTGAATAAAAATTATGAAAAATAAAAAGAAGACAGGGTAATCATAATAGGATAGTAATAAAATACTACGGCATCAAGAAAAAAATTATCCTTTCTTACAAATGATATATTAGGAGATTTATGAAAATACATCAGTTTGCAATTATAAATTTCGATAAAGAAGGTTGGTAACAATAATTCTTTAGAATAAAAAAATACAGAAAATTTAAAGAGTTTCAGAATGAGCTATGTGATTCAATTCAATAATATACATATACATATATATGATGCATTTATATACACCAATCCTAAGTGTGAGCTTAAAGATGGCTTCATCTCTATGAGATAATTTATCTATTGAATTATAAATATTTTGCAGATGAGTCCTTTACTTCCTGTAAATATAAAGGCATTTTCTCTCCTTTTCTTTGAAGGTGACTGAATCCATGCCTCTGGCTTTTTAGCATCCATACAGCCTGGGAATGCAAATCTCTAACCCAGAACTCTTTTCAGAATTTCAGACAATATTCAATTACAGATCTGATATCTCATGTGCCAAATACAATTATCTAAAGAGCCCTAGTAATAATGTCCCCCAACCTGGCCTTCCCCTGTACTTCCCATCTCAATGGCTGCCACCGGTATCTATGAGCTTATGAAAATCTGAAGCCTAAGAAAGCCCTCACCGCCTGCCTCTGAGGCAGCCATAACCAATGCAGCAATCAATCACTTCAAATTATCTAAGTTTTTTTTTTTTTTTAGCTTTCTTGTTTACTCAGTTGAGCTGACCCTTGTTACTATTTTCTTCTAACTGGACACCTGAGGTGACTTCTTTCCCTGCTCTGGAGCTTGCCCTTTTATAATCCAGTCTCTACACTGTACGTGGAATTGCTTTTGTAAGTTTGCTTAAAATCTTCCACAAGCCATCAAACCACATTTCTAACAGGTGTCTAAGATCTTTAATGATCTTATCCCTAATTATCCAACTTTACTTTTCCTCATGTTTATTGGCCCTTTGAAAGGTTCATTAATGGTCTTTTGATCATATTCATTCCCTACTCCAGCTCCTTCCCGATCAATTCCCCCTTCCCTACCCACCCATCTTTGGGTCTCAATTCTTCTTTAACCCATCAATTCCAATTTGTGCTGACCATGTACTCTTGGATGTGTGGTCTTTTCATGGAGGTCAACCTATCAGGAGCCACACTCTTAAAGAAACTTTCTCTCCCAGCAACTATCAGTTGCCAAAACCTCCCGAGCTACGGGTGGAACTCCATGTCCACCTCTCTCCGTGGTGGGATTCTATCGGGTCCTGTGCATGCTGTTGCAGCTGCTGCGCGTTCATGTGTGCCTCTGTCCTTTGGGGCCTTGCACACCCTGTTTCCTTATAGTTATCTACCACCCCAGCCTCTTTTCCGAACTGAACCTTAAGACTCAGAAGACGGGTTGTGATACAGTTGCCGCATTTCAGGCTGAGCACACAATAGTCACTTTTGCTCTGTATTTTGACCAGTTGGGGGTCTCTGTGCTAAAGGCTATCTACTGCAGAAAAAGCCTCCCATGAGAGATGCAGTAATCTAGGGGTTTAACAATGTCATTAGGTGTCAGTTTAATACTATGTTCATTTAGCAGAATAGCAGCGGAGGGTTTTCCCCTGGGGCCTGGGTATCAGTGTCTCACACATGCTGGGCAAGTGCTGCATCTCCAGATTGGTAACTTGATGTGAAAATGGTAAAGGCGTTCTTTCAGTTCTCAGTGTGCTGCCATCCCTCCTGTAAGCCGTACTGGTGGTGTTTGCTTCTCCCTGACCCGCCTGTTTTCTATTACATATTCATTGTCTATAAGTAGGACAATTCCTATTTATCCTCTGACTTATTTATTTCCATTTTTTCAGATTTTATTTAAGTGAGCTATAGCTAGCTACCAGTTCATTTTTGTTTTAGCCTTCTTTTTCCTTTTTCTTTCCTTTTTTTTTTTCATTGCAAGATTATTTGCCTAAGGTACATTTTGTAATTTGATCGTGGAACCTGCGTGTAGTTCCAGCAGTTGGGGGGCTGAGGAAAGAGAAGCATGAGTTTGAAGCCAGCCTGAACTTCACAATAAAATCTAATCTTAAAATCATGAATAAAAAAACCCATAAACGTATGAAAAACAGGATGGCGTCTATTTTATTCAGAGCTCCTAAATCATGTAGCTCTGGCAGTGGTAAATACAAAAAGTATTTACCAATATGTATTAAATATATTAAAAAGCTGCATTAGTATACAATCCAATGGCAATAAATAAAGTTCAGTGATATGAAGATAAGCTCATGGTTTAACATGGTGAAAAAAAATGTTTTCATATCTTTTTCAGCTCCAAACCTTTCACTCAAGATGGGTAAACACATAGGAATAAAAATGAACACAGAATGAGTCCACAGCAGGTGAGAAAGTTAAACAAATTGATTAGGGATAGGAAGCAAACTGAGCGAAATTGAACTTAGTAGAGCATGCATTGTGACCCAAAAGATAGGTAAGAGAAGTGGCGTAAGAGAGAGAAATTCTTACATATAGGAATTCAGAAAGTATCAGCAAGCAAGGTGAAGCGAACAGATGAGATAGGAGGATTACTTGAAAATCTGTATTACAAACCTGCCCTACCACCTGGGTGACAATAGTCTCCCCTAGACACATTAAAGTTGCTGATGATGAAGCCTCTCCTTTCTTGAGATAAAAATCAAATGGTATTGCCTGAAAACATTGAGCCAGAAATTTTTGGACTACAGCACCAGACGCAATAGATGTGATGATGAGGAGTGAGGCACTAAACTGATAAGAAAAAGGGTGAATGAGAATCCACACATCACATTTTAACAAGCCCAAAGTGCAGGTGGGGATGGATAGAATAGAAAACCCACCAGGCAAATAAAAATGATACAGCATTCCAGTTCAGAGAAACCAAGAGATTCCAGATAAAAGGCCTACCAACACTGGCATTGGTGGGTTCCTGAACAAAGGGAATTTTCTATGTACACTATTATATTGTTCACCAGTCAACAGGTCACATCTACATACACATGTCTTCTGTGGAAGCTTTTTGATGCCTTGGTCTTAAATCTAACAGACAGTGGAGGAAACTAAAGTAATTAAGGGAAAGTGTGTAACAGAAACGATGCCAAAGGCATGCACAGCGATCAAAATCCAAGGCAAGCGGCGGAAGAAAATACCATAAGTAATCACTGCACGGAGGACACGATGCTGTACCCAGGAAATAACTGAATGGGAAAAAAAAAACTCAAGGAAGAAAGTGGGAACAATATATTTGTAATAAACATCATGATCCAAAGGGGAAAGTTTAAAGGAGAGTTGGGAAAGGGAATTCAAAGAGATCTCTTGAACTGTAAAATAGAAAATGCAAGACTGGACAATATATTAAAAAAGTGACCAAATTAGAGAGTTAATCCAGAAAGATTAACAAGTGGCTAAGAGAAATACCAGAAAGAGAAAGCAGAGACATTCAAAGACAGGCTACAACACTATTCCAGAACCAAAGAATACACACTTCTGAGCTAAACTGGTCACCAGCTGCCAACAATGGATGGGGAGAAGAGGTCGAATGATGAGTTCTTTGTAGTTTTAGATTGCTAAGGTGAGAGAAGCTCATGAAAGATAATCCAAGAACTGACATGAAGATTGGCTGCCACGATGACTTCAGTCTGCTTCCACTTTAATTTCTAAATAAACCAATAAGCAAAGAGTATCAAGGATCATCTGGAAGATGAGCATACTCATGAGCAGATGCTTTTCACAGAGGACCCCTAGGAGTTCTGTGGTCAGGGCAGCCCACATGGACTAAGGAGTGACCCCCTGAGAAGAGCAAAGAGTGCAGCAGCCTTGGCAGTGTACCCTAGGTCCCATCAGCACTCAGTGGTATATCCCCAATCACTACTATCTTCTAAGAAAACTGCCTATGTAGTCTTACATTTCCAAGTTTGTCTTTCCCTCCTCTTCCTTCCCCTCCTTCTTTTACTCCTCTTTTCTCCCTCACTCTTTGTGCGTGTGTGTGTGTGTGTGTGTGTGTGTGTGTGTGTGTTGTCTTGCATGTGGTGAATGTGTTTGTATTCAGGTGCACATGCATCTATGCAAGAGGCATGTGGAAGTCAAAGGAGGATGTTATGTGTCCTTTATCTCTCTTTGCCTTAATACCTTGAAACAGTGCCTCTGGCTGGGCCTGAAGCCCATGAGGTTTTTGCTTTTTTGTTTTTGTTGTTGTTGCTACTATTGTTTGTTTTGTCTTATTTCGGCTGGGTTGGTGGCTAGCTCAGCAAACCTCAGTCATCCTCCAGTTTAATCCCTCCACTTCAGCTCTGGGTTGACAGGCATGTGCGACCACACCCAACGTTACGTATGGGTAATGTGGACCCAAATACAGGACTTCACGCTTGTATAGCAAGCACTCCTACCCAATGGGCCACCTCCCTAGCCATACATTCAAGTTTTCTATCTTGCTCTTCACCAGTCAGACATGGGGCGGACAATGCCTTTCCATAAAAATGGAGGTAATGTTTCACCTTCTTCACAGTGGCCTGGCCACTCAGGCTGTACCCTGGGGGGCATTCTGTTTCTCAGACAATGGCTCTGTTGCTGGCTGCTATAGGTAGCTTTAACTAAATCTTTACCATTCTAATAAAATTTGAGATTCAAAGGATAGGGTGAAAACCCACGAGCTCAGAGAGTTAAAGCGGCAACTGGTTAAATTTCTCCCTTTGCTGTGACCCCTGGAAGCCTCCCTCCTTCCACACCATCACCCTAACTAGAAAGAACCCACAATAAGCTCCTCCCTGCTACTTCCTGTCAACTAGTTGCTAACCCTGCCTCTCTGAGCCTAGGTTAATTTTATTTAATTAATGCAAATGCAACACATCTTTATGTAGTTAAACAAATGCAGCATAAATAAATGTAACACATCTTTACATAGCTAAAGTAATATCCACAACATAAACAAATGTAACATATCTTTACATAAATTAATGTTCTACAACATGGAAGTAGATGAAAAAATGGCATCAGCTATCAGAGAGCTACTATGTCATATCTGAAAGAAAAATAACTGAAACAAGCCTTCAAGTCCCAGGGGGACTGACTTCTGATCTGGAGTTCCGGAACAAGTCTTACAAGGAATAAAGCATCAAAACTTACTTTCCATGAATACTCTCAGGAAGCTGAAGTTGTACTCTGCCAACAATGAGCACATTTTACCATCTACAGAACAGAGGAGCCTACACAGCAAAGAGCCAAAGGGACTTATCAGATCAGGGCAAGAGGCACGCACAGACTTGAGTGTAAGATTACAAAAGGTACAGAAATAAAACAGAACTCGTTACCTAGTTTCACCTTTCGGAAAACAATGTAACTTACACTAAGACAAGAGTATTTTATGTTGAGAAGAATTAAGCAAAATCTCAACAAAATGGAATTAAGTTACTTTGTGAAGCAACTAACGTTACTGATACTGCTGTTTCCTTATAAGCACTATTAAAACAATAGGTATGCCGGGCGGTGGTGGCGCACGCCTTTAATCCCAGCACTCGGGAGGCAGAGCCAGGCGGATCTCTGTGAGTTCGAGGCCAGCCTGGTCTCCAAAGCGAGTTCCAGGAAAGGCGCAAAGCTACACAGAGAAACCCTGTCTCGAAAAACCAAAAAAAAAAAAAAAAAAAAAAACAATAGGTATGACGATACCTCGAGGAGGGACCAAATCTTAACCTCTTCAACATATCGTAGACTTTGGATCTCAATAAAATTTCTAGGAATCTGTTTCCTAAGATATCCCATCAACTTTTTTTTTTTTTTTTTTTTTTGGTTTTTTTGAGACAGGGTTTCTCTGTGTAGCTTTGCGCCTTTTCCTGGATCTCGCTCTGTAGACCAGGCTGGCCTCGAACTCACAGAGATCCGCCTGCCTCTGCCTCCCGAGTGCTGGGATTAAAGGCGTGCGCCACCACCGCCCGGCTCCCATCAACTTTTAAAAAATAATTCAAGTTCAAGTTTTTTCACTGACATTGTGTATATGATAATATCAAAAGGTAGGGTGATTCAATTGCTTATCAAAGGACAATTTTATTTGCTTATCACCAATTTGTAATGGCAAATGGGCTGATATTTATAACTAAATAGTGCTTGTTATAACCAATGTCTGCCTCAAAACATTCATGCCACTTATAGTTACTGGACATTATTAAAAAGAAATTGTCTAAATGCATCCTCGATAGTTCCCCATTTTCAGAAAAAGTCTTATTTTTATTTCCTTTTCTTGGTGTCAAAAACTCAATCACTTAATTGGTTGAAAAAACACAGGAACTTCTAGTTTCCTTTTAAACAGAATAAAGTGCTGATGTGTTCTGTAATGGTGCTAACAACTAAATCTCTTAAGAATAATGTATTTCAAATGACATTTAACTTGGAAATTAAGGAAATTATGTTAGTTTTATGTTCTACTTGCATCAGGAGGTTGATGTTTTTAGGTTAGCTAAGTTGATATTTTTAAATGATGGCAAATTTCTGGAGTCAAAGGGATTCAGAAGATGTCTTCTTCAGCCTGGAATTTAGTAGCTTAGGGTTTATAGCAATTCAATCAAAATATCCAGCAAAAAAAAAACAGATGATAGAGTGGAGGATTGATATAGACATAAATAGACAGATAGATATGTAGGAAGATAAATAAGTAGACAGATAGACAGATAAATAGATAGATGATAGATAAATGATACATAGATGCTAGATAGATAGATAGATAGATGGATAGATAGAGATCGATAGATAGATAGATAGATAGATAGATAGATAGATAGATAGATAGATAGATAGACAAACAGACTACTGTGCTGCTGAGTTAGCCAAAAGTAAAAACTAAGATTCCAAATAGAACCATAGAAAACCAAACATATATTTTGAGTTATGCTCTCCTCTAAGCATTTGTACATCTTGATTCTGGTTAGGCAGAACGTAGTGTAAAGATGTGAAGATACCAACAGAGCACAATCCCTGAGACACTGGAGTCCCATGTCAAGAGATGGGAATGGTGATTATGGAGGCAGACATCCAGGTGGCGTGAGAAGACATGGAAGCCAGCCCAACACACATGATCTACCCTGAGACATTTGCCTCATCCTTGAGCTTCTCAGAGAAAGCAACTAAGAAGCTATGTGAAAAGCCACTGAAGAGCAGAAGGGAGTTAAAATTAATTAGTATCATTAGCAAGTTCACTGGATAGAATGGTTAGCACTGCAGTCTTTTGTTTGGGGCTTAAGTATATTTCCTGAAATTGATATGGTGATGACTTAATCCCTAGTCTTTCAGAAAGTGATGACTGTGTTTAGAGACAGTTTAACAAGATAAAAGTAAAATGAGGTATAAACACAAATACTATATACTTTATGATCAGTGTCCTTTTAGGAAGACATTAGAACATACATACATAGAAGGAAGTCTGAGGGAGAAGATGGTTATACAGAGCTGAGGAGAGAAACCTCAGATGAAATCAGTTGGCAACAACCTGATCTCAAACTTTTAGACTCCAGAATTGTGAAGAAATGTTTTCATCATCTGAGTTACCTCCTCTGCTGTGATAGACCAACCAGACCAATACGTCCTACAAGTCAGCTTTGATTAAAATTTGTAGATTTTAGAATATCTTAATAACACATAAAGTCACTAAATCACATAAGTAAAATTAAAAAAAAAAATTTTCCTACAAGCAAATTTTATCCCGTTAACTAAAAAATATTTCCTAAGCTTGTATTTTAGGGGAATGTTATCAATTCACACTGATCCTCCATTCCTCTAGCTGTTTTGAATCTCAGAAACTTGGGTTGCTTCTGTAATGCTATTTACGGATGTGTATTAATTTTTTGTTGCTGTGATAAGTACTCTGTCCATAAGCAAGTTAAGGAGGATAGGGTTAATTTTGGCTTATGGCTCCAGAGGGCTATTTCATAGTGGCAAGTGTATGGCAGACTGTGGCTGATCACATTCTAACAGCACACAGGAAGCCAGGAGAACAGTGGGAAGTGAGTCTGGCTGAGGTTATGTACCCTCTAAGCCCATGCCTAGTGATGTTCTTCCTTCCAAGGCTCCATATCATAAAAGTTTCATAACTTCCCCAAATAATGCTACCAACTGGGAACCTAGTATTCAAATACTTGAAGATATTTCTCATTCAAGCCACAACAGTGCCCAACTGTGATGCCTATAAATTTTTTTAATATTCACTACTGTAATTTATTTGGCCATAGACTATAGAGTTAAGAAGATTGTAAAAAAAAAAATATTAAAAGAAAGCACAGAAAAACATTCTTATAATTCTCATATAAGGATCACATTCCCAAATGAAATATGACACAAACACCATTACGGAAAACACTGATATATTTAATTCCATGTATATTAATATATCCTGTACAACCAAGGACACAACAAACTTTAAGTCAAAAGATAAATGAAATAACTGAAAATTACTTTCAATATTATATTCCTTTCCCTCAATTTTCTGACCATTTCTTCTTCCTCTAAACCTTCTCTTTTTGACCTTCTTCCACAAGTGCAATCTCAAAACCATGCCACTATCATAAACCTGGACTCCCTGCTAGAACAAGATCTTTCGATCACCAATTACTACTGTGTTTTTATAAAATGAAATGTGTCAACAAAAAAACTCCAGCACATTGACACTGCAAGAAAAGGGAAATGGCGAGGCTACAATCTCTTTACTTAATTTCAAGATGATAGGCCGAATCTCTGAGAAGCAGGTTACATATGGGTGGTTCACAGATGACGTCTACACTGCCATCTTCTTGTCTCGTCTTCTCTGTTGGCACATTGTATTGTAGATCCACATTTAATCATGACTGACTCCTAATTATTTTGTGAGATTTAATCATAAACACTAAGTGATATATTAACATCCATGTAAGACTACTACCAACTAGCTAAATTACAGCTATTTTTAATTTTTTATTGAATTATATAATCTAGAGTATTTTCTCAATTTTACATTCTGCATTCTATAGCCTTTATAACCTGCTAAAAATGGCCTGCTAAGGTCACCTGGGAATACTGATTAGGAAATTATTGTAAAATCCTAATAACAATCTAGTTATCAATGAAATTATAAAGACTTAAAATTGATTTCCTCAACATTTCTTTGTTAATTACATTCTTTCCAACCGTTACTGAAAAATAAATCACCTAGAACAGGCATTTCCTTTTAGAATCCTTCATATAGTTTAAATGTAATTTCTCTTTCTTAAGCCACAATCAATTTCTTAACATTACAGCTGAGAAAAACCTCAAGCTACCTAACTTTAAAACATAAAAAAAAATTTAAGTGTAAAATAAACTTGGTTATAATGTGGTTGCTTTTGGCATTTCAATTTGATTACCAAAATATGTATTCAAGCATATTTCCTGAAAAGAATATAATATGATAGAAATTGATCGACATTATCTTCTCTCTATATTGTGCATGAAGCTGAACATCATTAAATTAATGTGCTCAGAAGTAAAAGGTGGCATGCCAATTCAGCTGATTATCACTGATCTACTGTGAGTTTATGTCCACCAGAATTATGAATTTTGTTAAATGTCCAGATATGGATTAGAAAGAATTAAATCTTTGGCAAGTCACTTTTCTAAATTAAATCAACTTTGATATATTGCAAAATGTACAGTTAAACAGCGGTCATATTGACATAAATGAAGGCATTTTAGATTCATATATGTAGTTATTAAATGTGAATTTCAATTCATATAAATGGATGTTCAAATAAAAACATAATTTACCAGATATTATTAAGATAAGACACATATATTTATACAAAAAAAATGTATCAATAAAATTTTATTAGTCAAAATTTATTTTGAAACTGAATAAGTTACCATTTTGCCTGAAGAAATATAATTAGTGTCTGGGGAAATATAAGCAAACAATACTATTCTGCTTATGCCCAGAATAAATAGCAGACATGGTCTCTGTATCTATTAAGTAAACATTTTAAGATGTTCTCCTGCTTATGCTTATAAGACACAGCAGACAGATTTTCTATAATTAATAATGACCTGTCTCAAATACACTTGAATATCTTTAATTACGTTAGTATCACTAGTCAACATTCTTTATTTTCATAATTACTGCTAAATGGATGACAGTTTCCTCAAACATTCAATACCCTCTGCTACCAAACATTTCTTTATTTTAGCAAAAATTCACCTGCTATTTTACTGAAAATTATTGAGCCACGTGAGGAGCCTCAGCTCAAGCTTGAACCTGCAATCTACCCATGGTACACTGATTCAGTCTCATCCCACCCTGCTAACATTTCCTTCACATGTGAAGGCTACTTACAACCCCATTGCTGTTGCTATTTCAACAGTCTCTCTCCTTGCCTTTTCCTTTCTCCTCATGGGATATTCAACCTCCATCCACAGCTTGACCCTTTCCTTCAAACTTTTGGATATTTTCCTATTAAAGCACATCCACATGTTTCCCCAGGACTCCACATTCCATTTTCCACACGATAGCCAACACTTACCAATTTCTCTATAGCCCATTCCTTCCTCAACCGCTTGGTGTGTCTTCTGCACCCTGATAATCCCCATAAAGTCTAATGTTCAGGACACTTGCTGTTATTCACTTTATTACTCAATAAGGTTTGAGTTCTCCATAGTAACAGAACCCATAGAAAATGTGTAGATAAGAGGAAATTTATGGAAACTGAATCATAATTACAAAGAAGTCCAGGAATATGTCATTCTCAGGGACAAGAATCCAGACAGCTGGGTTTCTAAGGTTGTAATCCTGTCAAAAACAATATAGATGGTGTGTAACTCCCAGCTTGAGGCTGAAAGTCTGAGAAGCCAGAATGGGGTTGGAGGGGTAATAGGGTGTGGTTGTGGGTTCCAGAGTTTAAATGCCTGAAAACCAAGATTTCCAGTGTTCCAATACAAGAGCTGGACACCCTAATTCAATAAAAGAGAGGAGAGCCTTGGTACTTCTTTGGCTATGTTTTCCCCTATCCTCATTGTATTGTGTGGTATCAGCCTGAATTGGTGAGTGTTACTTCTCATTATTCAACTGACTAACTAAAATGCCATTGTTTTCTAGACACACCCAGAAATATGTTCAGAAGCACTTGGCCAGCTATCTGGATGTCTCTGAGCTCAGTCAAATAGACATGTAAAACTAGCCATCATGACATGTAATTATTTCCTGGGCATCCACTGTGATCTAAGTACTTATACCTGAGACATTTTAGGGGCAGAACAAAGGGCCCAGTCCTGAGAAGCATACATCCATACATTCCTGGGTGAGTCTCAGCAGCACAGACGCTCTTTCCTACACACGCCTCCTTGAAACACCGCTTTCCTTTGTGTCCTGCAACAACCATCACTACTTTTTCTTCTGCCCCAGTGGGCCATTCCTCCTCTGGCTTACTACAACAGACCACTCAACTTCCAAGTTGTTCAATTACAGTCGTAAACTACCCTTTTTTTTTTTGAAATCTGGAACCATATGTTCAGCCATCTAACACTTTTTAAATCATCAAAATTACTTCATATTCAACAGATGTAAACTGAATGGGTTATATTTTCTACCAAACAGCATTTGCTAGTTTGGATAACTGTAGCATGGCTTTATATCTTCTTTTCCAATTCAATATCTACCCTTGGAAACTTCATTTTCTGAGTGTCTCCTTATGCACTTCTATTGCTCACAATCTTTCCCTGGACACAAAGATTAGCTCCTGGATTAATACCATAGCCCCACCTCAACACTTCTTACACCCTCCCTTAACTGTGTCTCTTTTGAATCTAGAGAATAAAGACAACTAATCATGTGTAGATCCACTATAAGGATTAGGTGGTATCCAATCATTCATTTGATGTGCCCACTCTTACCCCAGCTCTGATATTATCAAACACCATCACTTCCATATCCATCATAATTGAGAAAGACATAGCCTCAATTGTCATTATTCCAAATGTTGAAATTTAGAAACATCGAAATTCCCGAAGTGTGAAGGCAAGGGTGGTTTCTACTGAGGCGAGAGGTGGTTATTGCTTTACCAGGCCATCTCTCCTCCCTTTGTGTGTGTCTGTGTTCAATTATCCCATTTTAATGAGCGAACACCAGTTATACTGGCTTAGGCCCTGCCCTAATGACCTCCTTTTAACTCGATCACTTATGTAAAGACCCTATTTTCAAATAAGATCACATACTGAATTACTTCAGTCAGTGCTTCAACCTATGTGTAGAAGGAGGTCATAGATCCAGCAAATACAGTGGCTCCTTCTATGTATTCATTTACTGAATTGATGATCATTTATTCCCAGCCTGCTCTGCAGTAGGTACCAAGTTACATGCTGAGACTACAGTGGTAAACATATACACGTGTGGTTTTAACCATGGAACATGTAGTCTAGAGATACAAATCATTAGGAATTGATTCAAACAACTGTAATCAAAAGTGCTATGATGGGGGTAAGATAATAAAATAGAGGAATCTTAATCAGAAGATTTGGGGGGTGTTACCTTGAGAAATATAAGAATATATCTATTAGAGCATTAATATTTTCCAGGTTAAATAAGCAACATGCATCAAGGTTTTGTGATGGTTCAGAATAAAATAAAAGCAGCACTTGTGAAGTAAGAGGTTGATATGACTCAGGCCATCAAAAAACACCTCAAATTCTTGAACTTTGAATATTGAAATGCTGGAATCAGAGTAACTAATCTTGAAAAACCAGAATCCCCAAAATGTAAAAAAGAAAAAGCAATCTAAAAAATATTTGTATTTTGTGGACTTCCGGCCCCAGAAATGTGACACCATGAATTTCTTCTGTAGCTTACCAGGTCTGTGGTATTTGGTAATGGTAGCTTGGACAACTTTATACAACTTACTGATTATAATAATAATAGAAACATGTCATCTTGAATATTAAAGCTTCAAGTTTTTTAGTGCATATGCATGCATATACTAAGAAGTTGGAAATATGATAGGCTTCTGGATTATACATACATTTTGCAAAGTACTAAGTATTTTCTTCAATTCACATATTTGGACTTTCCTAATATCTTATTCTGACTGTATTAATAAGCCCAACCCCAAAATAAATGTTGTATATTTACAGCATCCCTGGTGTGAGTTATTTCTTCCTCTGAAGGATAAAATGCAGTTAACTATTTTTGAAAACTAAGACTATGAATTGTCCTTTAAGATTCAAAATTTAGTTACCAGCAGTTGTCATCTTAAGATGCAACCATATGACCAGAAATTTCTAGACATTTTTAGCAAAAGAAGGGCCATAGTGTTATCAGTAACTCTGACCCTAAAGTAATATATGCCACTGTTATTCACAGCTCACTAGTCACACCTAATTCCATAATCACACCGATGCAGCAAATATCAAGGTGATGAGATGAGTTCATTTCCAAGACCCAGGAAATAGAGATAAATTGGACATGGGCAAAAATTAATAATACTTAGAACAAATCCATTAGAAGTCAACCAGAAAACCTGCCAATCAAATCACATAGCCCTGAACAAGTTCTGAGGCAAGGAAGAAATCCTAGGTTGATACCTTGGGCTCAGAAGAAGACCTCCAAGTTCTGGAGAAGAAGTGGTTGTAATAGTTCCTACTACTGAAGCTGGACTCTCCTCAGCCCAGGCATCTTAGCTTGGGAGGTGTTTGTTTGTTTGTTTACTATGGTGAGGTCATTTGAGTGTGGGTACACACATAGAAGCCATGATCTTGGGGTCCACACTTGAGCTCCCTGTAGGTGGCATCAACAGTTGTCTCACAACAAGATGATCAAGCATCCTTCAGTTACTTGCCTAAATACAAGGCAGCACCTTCTCCAAGCCAGGGAGGTTCTGAATTGGTGTAACAATGGACAATGCTTCTGTTATCATACAATGTAGAGTCTACCAGCATTTCAGTCAAATTCATACATGAACAATCCTATGAATATCTTTGACAGAGAACCTGATTTCTGTGGGTTTTGACTACCATAATTTTGCAGACTCAGGATAAGAGTATAAGATCCAAGCCCAGGTTTCAGAGACGTAAGACTAAACCAAGCAAAACATAAAATATATTTCTGTTTTCACACATTGACATATACACTTGCACTTGGACAAAGAAATTATATGTGAAGTTTGGAAGTTTTATATGACTGAAAAATAGGGAAACATATCAGAGATAACTGAATTGCTTTCGTACGTGTCCAGATATTGTGCTGGCAATATTAGATTGACCCACAAAAACATTATACATTTGATCCAAATTATTTATACTTATTCTATTAAAGTTATTTAAATTTTTAACCAAACTCATTGTATTGTCAAAATGTTCGTATAAATTTTATTCTATTAACAATTATGATTTAACTGAGCATATCTTCATTAAACTCAAAATAATAAAAATTTAAATATTGGAAAATAAAAATTATCATTACAATATGTTCTGAAACAGTGTTTTTCTTCTAAAATAATCAGAATTACTATTAAACCTAAAAAGCAAATGCCATTTATAATTTATATTATTAAATAATTAAAATATTGTTTTCAAGTATGTTTAATAAAAATTAAACACTGTAGTTTTAAATAATATAATAAAGTAACAAGAGAAAAAAGCTGCAAATTCTGTCAATATCTATCTAATTACCAACATTAAATTTTTGCATACTATTCCTAGATCTACATGTATGTAAAATTAAGAAAAATATGGGCTATTTGACAACAAATGTTCTTCAATAACCATTTTTAAAATTTGTATATAGTATTAATTCTTGGAGCTATTGATGAGTGTGTTGCAGCAATTTATTACGTGGCTGTATAGAAAAGCTCAAATTATGAGTTGGAATACAAAGAAAAACAACAAAGAAGGCACACTACACACTTCTGGGAAATGATACTTTATCAGGTAAGAACCTTTGACATTCATAGAATCTAAAAAGGTTTTGACAGCTTAATTAATTTAGCTTTTTTCTTAACAGGCACTTTCATGGCTCACATTCTGCACATGTGGCCTTGCTTTTTTCCATCTCCTGTATAAGGAAAAACTTAGCTCATTAATGCACCTTTTATTTTAGGGCTAGTGAGTGAGATATTGGAGAAATATTACTGGGGTCCTGATTGTTGTTACTTAACCAAATATGGTGTTTATAAGTGATGCTGGAGGAATGCTAAGTAATAATCTTACACTGCAGGGGGCAAAGAGGGCTGACTGTGTAGTCAGTGTGTGTGTTTGATATAAAGTGAGCTCTCTGGTAAGAGTTTAGGATAATCTGTCCCGCTGATGTCTTGAGGTAATAAAGCCAGAGAATGAGTATGAACACTTCCTTTGGAAATGTCAGTGAATTGTGTCAGAAAGTAGAAGACTGGTGGCTGGGTGCATGACTGAGAAAAAGAGAGGGTGGGTGGCATTTAGTTTAAGGTGTCCAGGTGTAGGTTGAGTTTTCCTGCCTGGCCCACAGTCAGGACAAATCTCTCTCTCACCTGCCAGTCCCACAGCCACTCAGACCCAACCAAGTAAACACAGAGACTTGTATTGGTTTCAAACTGTATGGCCATGGCAGGCTTCTTGCTAACTGTTCTTTCAGCTTAAATTAATCCAATTTTATAAATCTATACCTTGCCACATGGCTCGTGGCTTACCGGCATCTTCACATGCTGTTTCTCATCGTGGCGGCTGGCAGTGTCTCTCTGACTCAGCCTTCCACTTCCCAGCTTTATTCTCCTCCTTGTCCCACCTACACTTCCTGCCTAGCCAATGGCCAATCAGTGTTTTAATTATTGACTAATCAGCAACACATTTGACATACAGAACATCCCACAGCATCCAGGAATGGGCAGTGACACAAGGTGAAAGCTATGTCAGCTTTCCCAATTATCTCTCAGCCTGTACTTAAAAAGCAAAACGGAGCAAATTCACAGAGCTCTCAGACCTATAAGAAAACAAAACAAGAAGAAAATTAAAGAGTGAAATTATCTAAATAGACACTCAATTTCTTTTTTAAAGAACGTGATTGAACTTAAGCTGATTAATTCTTCAAAAAAATGTAAAGAACACGGCTGCAAATGTCTTGGGCTCATGAAATGTTAATAATAAGTCCAAATATTTATTCTAAAGGGATTTCTGACAAATACAAAAAGGCTATTCTATGTGTGGATGTTCAACAGAATGGTGTTTGTCATGTGAACACAACTTGGGAAAGTTTAAATATCAACTAATAGGACTTTATTGCAGGATATCATTGTAGCTGAATGTTTTTCTGTGTCCTGCCTGGTCCCACAGCTGCTCAGACCCAAGTAAACACACAGAGACCTATATTAATTAAAACTACTTGTCCATTAGTTCAGGCTAACTACTGACTAGCTCTTGTACTTAAACTCAGCCCATTTCTGTCAATCTATATGTCGCCACGTTTTCCATGGCTTTACCTGTATGGCATTACATGCTGCTCCCTGGACAGTGG
Source organism: Peromyscus californicus insignis (assembly GCF_007827085.1). Classification (NCBI taxonomy): domain Eukaryota; kingdom Metazoa; phylum Chordata; class Mammalia; order Rodentia; family Cricetidae; genus Peromyscus; species Peromyscus californicus. The sequence continues at coordinate 55,853,881 of NW_026294595.1, forward strand.
GCTGGCATCTCCTGACTCAGCCTTCCTCTTCCCAGAATTCTCCTTGTTTGCTTATCCTCCCTATACTTCCTGCCTGGCTACTGGCCAATCAGCATTTTATTTCTCAACCAGTCAGAACAACACATTCACAGCATACAGAACATCCCACAGCATACCTTCACAACATAATTTTATGCAGCCATTAAAATTGGTTATTACATTTATATTTTCTGACATGTAAAGATATTTATGGCATGTTTATTAATAACTAAACAAATAAAGGCATAGATAGTAGGTTCTAATTCCACTTTGTTGTGTGAACACACATGCATAAGCATGAAGAGATGCCTATTAAGAAAGATAGATCTTTCAATTCTCAGTATGCTGGATTACACAATCTAAGTAATTAAAACTGATACAACAACACATAGGATTTTTGTGGCTTTATGTTATGTCAAAAAATCTGACTTCATCAGCACATTAAGATTTTAATCTACATTTAAAAATAAATAGTGAATTAAATACAGAAATGAGATTTGCTTGAACTTTTCTTTATTGAAACTGTATTGCTTGGAACTTGCTATTGTGATTATGCAGTCTCATAAAATAAATCTAAAAGCCTTTGCTCTTTCTTTAATCATGGAAATAGTTTATGTAAAATAAAATTTTTTAGTGCCTTGAATGTTTAGCAAAGTAGTGTATGACATCTACCTCTGGCTAGACTTCATCATTTTAGTGGATGAAAAATCTTTGGGTTTCTTTTGCATTCCATAATGATTATCTTACAGACTTCTTTGCTTCTTCCTAAGTCAATCTCCCAATCCTAAGTCAATTTTTAAAACATGCCATGTTCAGTTTAGCTTTTTTTTTTTCATCTAAATGATCAAATTTGTTGGGTTAGAGAAGAATGACATTAGTAATATTTACTCCTGATATAGGCTATCTGTCTTTATGTCACCTTCATTATTCATAACTCTTTTTACCTATGTCTTCTCATTTTTATTGTCCAAGCTTTAATTTTATTATGAAAAAATTCAAAATATTTCAAAAGATGAAGTAAATAGTATAATGACTCTAGATACAGAGCATGTACCTTCAGCAATTGGCAATCCATTAGTGAGCATACTTGGACCCCAGTAATTTGACACCCAACTGATATTTACTTTATCTCATGAAAATATGTCAGTATGCATGCTTAAAGGAAAAAGAATCTTATTGAAAACAGAACACCTGATAATTCTTTAATACTACCAAATATGCAGGTGGATTATTTCATAGAAAACTTTTTAGAGTTTTTTCTTCTATAATCCAGATCCAATCATCAAAGAAAAAAAAAGTGGACAAACAATAAAAATAAGCAATTAATAAAAGTCCAAAATAATAATGAAAAATTTCTTAACACTATAAACAATCAGGGAAATAAAAACTAAAATCACAATAAAACATATTTCTACTCACTGTCTCTAACAAAACACTTATAATTATGGCAGGAACACAAATCAGCAGATACTCTCAGGAATATTGGAGGTGTAGGACTTCAAAAGGGCACAAGCATGTATACACATATATAAAATACTTGAGAATTCCATGCATTTTATTTTTATTATATTCATACTCTTCCCATCTGCTACCAGGTCCATCCATTATTTAACACCCACCTAACTTGGTGTCTTCATTTTTTATACATTTTTTTTAAATATTGTATCACTTTCCCCTTCTCTTTCCTCTCACCAGCCCCTCCCAAGTTCTCTTCTCCTTCTCTAATCCCTTCTATGGTCCCCATTCTCAAATTGATAGTCTCTTTTTTCTTATTATTTTTTATACATGTGTATATAGTGTGTACAAGTATGCACAAATATATAGATACAACTTGCTGAGTCCATTTTTGTTATATGTGTGTATATGGTTTCAGAACTGACCATTTGGTATTGCATAACCACTTAGGGTTGGTTATTCAGGCACAGAGAAGGGCTAATTCTTCCTCTCTGCTTGTAAGTTTTTGTCCAGGCGTAAGACCCCATGAGATTTCCCTGTTCTGCATTAGCATGTCTATTGATATTGCCATTTTTCCAATGTTGTTTATGAAGTCATTTCTAGGGAGGGCTGTTTTATAGCATACTTTTGGGTGTTCTGGCCCTTACCATCTTCCCTCTTCTTTGATGTTTTCTGGTCCATAGATACAGGAGTTGCAATATAGATATATGTATTTGAGCTGGGCTTCTTATTAAATCCCATTAGTGCTACCTATCTAAGAGTACTCTTAGGTGTGTGGCCATCATGGAGCATGTTAGACCTACCAGGATCCATATCCTTAAAACTAACTCCCTTTCTCTCCCAGCAGCTATCAGTTACCAGTAGTTTCTTAGCCGTGGAGCTTCTTGACCACCTCCCTCTTCCATGCTGGGATTTTGTCTGGTTTGAGGTTGCCCAGAACTTGTCCTTGCTGTCACAACTTCTGTGAGTTCAAATGTGCAACTGCCCTGTTGTTTCTGGGAAGAACTGTTTCCTTGTAGTCAACCTCTGTTTCTGGCTCTTCGAGTCTTTTTTGCCCCATCATCCACAATGATTCCTAAGCCTTGGGAGGGGTAAGGTATGATATTTAAGTCTCATTTAAAGATGAGCACTCCACTGTATCTTATTCTCTGCACTTTGACCAATTGTGGGTCTTAGTCAATCTTCATCTTCTGAAAAAAAAAAAAAGAAGCTTCTCTGATGAGAACTGAGAGATGCACTTACCTATAGGCATAATGAGAAGTGGATAGGAATTGGTTAAGAACTATGCCCACTTAGCACCAGAATAGTAATAGGTTCTCCCCTGAAGTCTATGACCTGTTTTGCCTCAGATTCTTGGCCACAATATCCATGCCAGCATGGTACTGGCATAAAAACAGATACTTTAAACAATGGGTTTTAAATCTTCAACAAGCGCAGAACAATGAATGACTGACCTCACCCTCAAGTTACAATTGCGATTGTTCATTGGAAAATGACACAAGGACCCCTGGAATGTTAAAAAAAAAATTCCCAAGACCAAGATGTGCCAATCACCGAAGATTGTCTTTCCATCTCCCTCTCAGTATGAAGCCAAATTGTGGCAGGGAAGCTATTTGTGACTACTTAGAAAGCTCACAGAAAGGCATCCCTGGGTATTCTGTTTTGCTCTTCTGTTTCTGCGATAAAATACTGTGGTTAAAAGCAACTTGGGGAGAAAAGAGTTTACTTCAACTTACAACTCTAGGTCATGGTCCATCAATGAGGGAAGTCAGGGCAGGAAGTCAAGGAGGAACTGAAGCAGAAGCCGCAGAGGAATGCTGCTTACTGTATTGTTCACTGGCTGGAGCTCAGTTAGCTTTCTTATACAGCCCAGACTCTCTGACCCAGGAATGGTGCTGTCCATGGTGTGTTGGGTCTACCCATGTCAATTATCAATCAGGACAATTGCTCACAGACATGGCTAGCCAGAGGCAAATATGATCTAGTTAATTCCTTAACTGAGCTCACCTCCTCCCAGGTGATTCTGGGAATTATGTAAAGTTGACAATGCAAACTAACAAGTACACCAGGTAAGTAGGTCAACCATGGGACTCCTGGTATGGGGAGAAGAGGGATTTTGTTTGTTTTGGGTGATTCTCCCTAGTTCCGCATTAGTATTCATACTATCAAATACTGAACAGCAAGTTTCAGGTTCTCAGTAAAAAGATTTACAATCTAAAAGTCTCCCGTGAACAGATGTTTTACACAAGGCCAGATGCTAACAGAAGAAGATATGCCTATGGAGAGAAAAGATTAAAAAATAAAACCTGTTTCCATGCCTGCTAAAGGTAAATTTTTATGTTTTCTTTTCTTTTTAAAGAGTCATTTTGCCTTTCAAATTATAGAAATTTCTACCCCATCTCCCTTTGGGTTTTAGAATGAGGTTGATTCCCTCCTTAGCCTGCTTCATCTCCTGGGATTTTTCCATTTTTACTTATGGTCTTTCTCAGGCAGTTTTGAGATAGATAGTATCTTCCTGTCTTTCAAATATCTTGAGCCCACAGTATTGCTCTGTCTTTTTCTTCAACTTTACACTGTTGACTGACTGCTGGTAGGGACCTCAGCTGCTAGGTGGCTATATGGACCATCCCCCTTCATACTCCCACTGCTCACACTGAATCTGATGCTAACTGCCAGCCTCAGCTCCCCTCACTCTTCCCAATAGGACTTCTAGGGACCTCCTATTTATTCTTAACTCTCTTTTATCCCTTCTTCCCTTTCTCTTCTGCAACATCTTCTCTTCACTCATTAGAGCACCTGGAAACATAGGACAGATTTTATCCTACTTTGTCAATCCAAACATACCTGCTTCTTCTGTGGTGTGTAAAATTCCTTGTGCTTCTGTTGTATGACATGCTGTAGGCATGGATAATCCCTGACTCCAAAGCCATGCATAGCCAGATGTGCTCAGGCAAATTACTGATCTCCTCTTGACTGACTCACGTGGCACCAAAAATAAAGTTAAATGATATATGAGTGTGAGCAAGTCCAATGACTTCCCTTCACCAAACAAAGAAAAATAAATGTGACATATGACATTGTTTTCAAAAGTATCTCTGATCTCATTTTCCTTGGCAATGTACATAGACCCGAACTGACACTCAAGGCAATGTGTGAGATGGTGGAAATGATGAATGACATCAGCCCCAACTACACAACTAGCCAGAGGGACACAGTGTGGTACACGAAACAGGACCAGCCAGGGAGGCATTTGTAACTATCATTCTCCATGGGATTCTTTAAACTCTCCCTCTGCAATCTCTTATGAAGTATCTCTCCTTGAAGACTTTTCCCGCCTCTGTCATAGCTACAGACACAGCACTTTCCGTAACATGGCAGAATATCATATTCAAATACCCTGTCCTGAAGGCTGTTCCATGGTGTGATGCTTGGTATTCTGAGCTCTGAAGCACCCAGTCCTGTGGTTGGTTATACACCATTCCCCAATCTTCAAGTCTCCCTTCCCCAAGGTTAGGCAGCTGGCTGGCCCTGATCCAATAATCCACAGGAAGGAGATTAGCAAGCATGTGCCAGTTTCCAGGACGGTCCTCCAGCTAAGTCTATAGGAAGAACAGCTTTAAGGATAAGGAAAAATCCCTTGGTCAGAAGTATGAGCAAAGATCAAGTGGAGTGCACACCTTCAAAAATGAGTGAATAAATAAAATCCATATTTGAGAAGGGAGGACTAAAAGGCAAACACACACACACACACACACATACAGTTTGCCCACTTTGCAGAAATTGGAGGGCAGCAACAAAACCAGGCTTTTGCAATTGAACCGTTTGCAGGAAAGACAGTAGCACCATTATAGTGTAAGAAATTCTCCGAATACTGTGGACTTTGCCTACATTTTTTCTATGATGAGTACTTAAGACAAAATTGGACTAGAAATGACTTTCCTATGTCAAAATGTCCATTTTCCCCAAAGTATAATTTTATACTTGGAATGAAATAATTGTAAACACTCCATGAATGTATGTTTTAAGCTCCTCAAGTCATGAAACAAGATAATAAGTTCAGTATCTTTGACTCCAAAAGTCCTTACCCATCCAGCCAACATTCCTCAATTATGAGAATGGCAGTGTTAGCCCAAGAAAGTGTTCTCAGAGACAATCTCCTGTGCTTGGGGCAAGAGAGATTCTATTACTTTGAAAGGTGACTAAAGTTTTTTTATTTGTATTTATTTTGCATTTATGTGTGTGCATATGTGCCTATTTGTCTGTGTGTGCACCATGTGCATTTGGATGCCCTCAGAGGCTGGAAGGTATCATATCCCCTGAAACTGAACTTACAGGCAGTTGGGAGCCACCTGATATAGGTGCAGGGAATTGAACTGGGATCCTCTGCAAAAAGCAGCATGTGCTCTTAACCACTGAGCCCCCTCTCCAGTCCTGCTGATGCTCTTTCAAAGCTGGTTTGTTTGTGCCAGGTTGAATGCTCTCTGGATCTGTTTACACCAAACATGAGAACATGAGTCAATCATTGAGTTACCTTCTCTCTATTTAGGTGATTTAGAATAACTTGACTCATTCTACTGAATCCTCTACCCAGATTGCCAGTTTCTGATAGTGTAATTTTAAGGAAGCAGGACTTCCATGCTGCCTCTACATGTTATGGGAAATCTTTCACATATGAATATATGTAAGTTTCTCCAATGAACACCCCTTGCTTTCTGTGTTCAGGGAGACACTCTCTGAAAATTATCTCTGGTGCTGTCCTTATCTGTTGAACGTAATGAAGCTTGCTTTGCTCTTTTATCTCCTGGCTGTGTTTATCAGCTTCTCCATCACTAAGAGGTGAACCTGTTGTGTTTGATTTTAGCACAGCTCACCCCCAAATTCTGAGACACTGGTTCCAAGATCCTCCTGCATTACCCTGATCTGAAGGTGCTCAATCAACTGTATCAAATACCTTTGTTTTGCATATAATTATATACCACTTCTCATGTGTCATTGTACATCTTAAAGTTAATGTGGGAGGTCAGCTCCCACCTTTTAAAGGGTTCCTATGAGAAGGAGAGAGGAATAAGAAACTTTTAGACAGAAAAATAGTGAAGAGGAAACAGACAGAAACACAGGATATCTTAGGGAGGACCTGGATCAAAATCCACCAGCCCCTTCTGGCTCTTCAAAAGGCTTTTATAACAATGCCACGGGGCAGGGCAAAAGACCTTCCCCTTGCTGTATCACAGCATACTGCATAGCCAAGTGCAGATTCTTTCAAACACTTGGTAATCATGCCTGTGGTCCAATCATCCCCTTATGCAGCCCTGCTGGGTAAAGCAAGCTCAGATTCTTGGACCCTGAGTAAGTTCTTATTAGAAAACCTCTGTGAGTCTCTACAAGTTAATTTTTAGTGTACAAAATAATGAGCTTCATTTTTACATTCTCATACATATGTATCATTATACTGTGCTAATATTAAGCTCCTAATTATCATCCCTTGGCCCTCTCACCTCCTCCTGGTTCAAGTCATCTCTTCCAATAGTGCATCTTCTGCTTTCATGCTGCTTGTGTGTATGTGTGTTGTTGTTGTAGTCCTGTTGTATTATTAAGTCTAGAGAAAAGATTTTATCTGCATAACCTTCCATTGTTCTCTCCTCCTCTCTACTTAGAACTCTTCAGTCCCCCACATAGCCTTCTTCCTTTTATACTGCATAGATAGATGATAGATAGATAGGTCTAGATTTTTGCATGAAAATATATATTTGTCTGTAGTAGAATATTATTCTAAGATATGTTACATTTGTTTATGCTGTGGAACATTTGTTTAATGACACAAGATGTGTTGCATTCTTTTATGTTGCATTTTTTAACTCTGTGAAGCTGTGTTATTTTGCTTGTTTAAAACACCTGATGGTCTAATAAAGAGCTGAATGGCCAATAGTAAGGCAGGAGAAAGCCTAGGCGGGGCTGGAAGGCAGGGAAAATGAATAGAAGGAGAAATCTGGGAGGAAAAGGAGAAAGAGCAAGAGAACAAGGAGAAGAGTACACGAGGGGCCAGCCACCTAGCCACATAGCCAGCCACGAATTAGGAATGAAAGTAAGATTACAGAAGTAAGAAAAGAGAAAAAGTCCAGAGGCAAAAGGTAGACAGGATAAGAAAAGCTGACTCAAACAAGCCAAGCTAAAGGCCAGCCATTTATAAGTAAGAATAAGCCTCAGTGGGAGATTTATTTGGGAGCTGGGTAGAGACCCCCCAATAGAGTTAACAGCCAAAAGAACAAAAACAGCCAAGAACATTTGTCCTTCTGGGACTCACTTATATTGTTTAATCTGATGACCTCTAGCTCTAGCCATTTTTCTGCAAATTATATAGTTTATTATTTAATGCTGAACAAAATTCAGTTGTGAATACACACATTTTCTTCATCTATTCATCTGTTGATGGGCATCTAGTGGGGTTCTATATCTTGGCTATTGTGAATACTGCTGCAATAAGCACAGATGTTCAAGTATCCTGTGGCATGTTGTCAGAGATTCCCTACATATACACAGGATTGATACGGTTCGGTCATATGGTGGTTTTGGTTGGTTTTTGAGGTATTTCCCTGCTGATTTCGATAGTAGCTTCATTACAGTCTTTTCTTACCATCATTACATATGGGTTCCTTTCACCTTATATTCTTTCTGCAATCATTTTTTTTTTGTTAATGACAGCTCCTCTGACTGGTATGAGATGGAATTTCAAAGCAATTTTCATTGGCATTCATTTGATGGTGAAGAATGTTGAATATTTTCCAAATACTCATTGGCCATTTGTGTTTCTCCTGTTGATAACTGTCTATTGAATCCATTTGCTCATTTATTGCTGTGTTGATTTGGAAGCTTTATTTGGTGCTCAATTTTGTAGTTCCTCATCAATTCCTCATCAATTCATATATATAATCTTCTATGAGATGCATAATTAGAATAATTTCTATTTTGTAGATTTTTCTCTGCACTCTGCTGACTTTTCCTCTTTGCTATGATGAAGCTTTTTAATTTGTTGCCATCCTGATTCCAATTCTAGCTATTATTTCCTGAGCTACTGGCATCCTTGTCAAAAAGTTCTTGCCTCTTCCTATAGCTTGAAGTGGTGTCCCTGTGCTTTCCTCCAGCAGTTTAACAAGTCCCAGTCTTATGTTGAGGTTGTGGGTCCATTTTTAATTGGCTTTCTATGATCATCTCACATACTACATGACTAAGAACACCTAATAAAAGAAAAATACTATGTAAATAGTTATTTTGCTGTATATTTTAATACTGAGAAGCAAGTATCTGTACGTGCTCTTATCCAAGAACGTTCTTCAGGTTCTTCATTTTCTGTCAGGAGGTATATTATGTACTCAGCTACTTCTCTTTTAAGTCTGATTATCACTTTCTCAGAACTCTGATGATATTATAGCTCTTGTTCTCATATATGTCTTCCCTCCCTAACCTCCATACCCATAGCAGCAATGTAATTATTTACTGCCTGATCATGGATGTTGTTGTTTTGTCTACTTGAATCATGCTAGAGTTATCTGGGAATAGGAACCTAAATTAATAAAATGCCTCCATTAGATTGGCTTATAGGCAAATCTGTGAGGAATTTCCCTGATTGATGATTGATGGGGAAGGCCTGGATCACTTGGGATGGTGCCAACCCTAAGCAGATAGTCCTGAGTTGTATAACAAATCAGGCTGAGCAAGGCATGAGGGTCATCCAGTCCACAGTGCTCCTTCATGGCCTCTACCTCAGTTCCTGCCTCCAGGTTCCTGCCCTTCTTGTTTTCCTAAGTGATGGAATGACCTGAGAGTTGTGAGCTAAAATGAACACTTTCTTCCCCAAGTTGCTTTTTGTTATGTGTCTTATCACAGTAGTAAGAACCCTAACTAAGGCACTAACCTACAGATAATTAGTTCCCAATACTTTGTAATGCTTGGTTCTTCCCCACACCATAGGAATATCTTGATCAGGATGTAGTCAGAAAATTTCCTGTGTCCCACCTGGCCCGCGGTCAGGACAAATCTCTCCCGCAGCCTTTTATAAAATAATCACACAAAGGCTTAATATTATTTATAACTTCTCGGCTCAGGCTTATCACTGACTAGCTCTTACAATTAAATTAACCCAAAATTCTTATCTATGTTTAGCGATATGGCTTGGTACCTTTTTTCAGTTCTGCCTTGTCATCTTGCTTCCTCTGTGTCTGGTTGGAGACTCCTGACTCAACCTTTCTCTTTTCAGAATTCTCCTTGTCTGCTTGTGTCACCTATACTTCCTGTCTGGCTACTAGCCAATCAGCATTTTATTTATCAACCAATCAGAGCAACACATATTCACAGCATACAGAAAGACATCCCACAGCATCAAGATCCTGTCAGAAACTACCTAGGGTGCAGCAGCAACACTTCTACCAACTTGGATGTCTAAACTTTTCTTCTTTTACTTACTAAATTAACTACATTTCAATTCATTGGGCTTTTTTCCCTCCAGTGACTTAGAAATAATATTTTGCAAGTATTAAACTAATCATTCTTTTATTTTTCTCATATATCATGGCATCTTGCCATAGTCTATCTGCAATGCTGAGTCATGATTGCACTTCCTCAGGGAAGGCACCAACAAGCACTCATAGAACAAATCTGCTGTCAAATGTAGCAAGAGTAGGGTTTTGAAAGGAGCCAAATTTTGTGAAATTAGAAAAAAGAGATTTATAAATCCCTAAGTTCTCCATTCTGAGTAATAAAATGTGAACCTAGAGAAATCCATCATTGAATTTTATCCAAGTAAAAGCACAGACAGACAGAAAACAAGCAAAAAAGCCTGCTCCCCTCCACTTCTGAATGGATGAAAGAAGGGAGCATCAAGGTAAGAGCTGGAAGCAAGAGCACTTGATGTCTTTAGATAGAATTAAACACACACACACACACACACACACACACACACACACACACACACACACGACTCTAAAAAAAATATCCACTCCTTCCCTCCTCTCTCCATATCACTCTCAGATAAGGGAGCCTGATCATTGGAATGACTATGTTGAATAAATGGCAAGCCTGAAGCAACACTTCTAGAATTGTAACTTATGTGTGTCATGCTAGAAATAGAAAAATGTTCTGGTGGTGAGCTGCAAGATGAGAAATTCATTGGGTTACACAGGAACCTTGTATAATAGGATAATACTGCCTGGGACTACTGTTTATCCTTAAGTGTTGGACTTGCAGTAATATATTCTGTGTACATATATTCAGAAGTTATAGAAATAGTGTCCACATCAAATAATCCCTGCTGCTTCTGTAGAATGGATATCCATTGTATCTTGCTGTATTCATCTGTATTAATGTAGACAGGAGGGCTGGTTAGCAGGCCAAGTTCCCATGAGATTTCCCTCACTTCACTACACTATGGAAACATCGAACAGTTGGTACTGTCGGGGGCACTGTGGCTTTTGCTCGGTGGCTAGAAGCCCACAACTCAGGCTTCTTCTGGAAGACTCATCTTTTAGTCTTCCATGCTAACTATACCATAATTGTCACTTTTGAGCTTTCTTTCCACATAATCAATACTAAGCAGATAAACAGAGTTTAAGACTGAGAAATAAATAATTGTTCAGGTATCTAGGGTCTGTCTAGGTTCTATTTTTGTTTTGTGGATTTCTTTTTGGGGTGGGAGTTCTTGGTTTTGGAGACAGGGTTTCTCTGTGTAATAGTCCTAGCTGTCCTGGAACTTTTTCTGTAGACCAGGCTGGCCTTGAACTCACAGAGATCCTCCTGCCTCTGCCTCCCGAGTGTTGGGATTAAAGGTGTTCACCACCATTGTCTGGCTGAACCTAGGTTCTTTCAGAGCAGTTTTTAACTCCTTTAGGAAACAAGAGGACTTCTTAGGAGACTCTTCCCTTTCCTGACCTTCTTGATGTCTATATGACTGATTCTTCAAGGACTAAGACAAGTATCAGCTCCTTGAGTATTTCTCACCAAAACTCTATCCTGAAGGTAAGTTAGGTGCCATCCCATCTTCTCTGTGCACATTTCTATGACAGCATACTGTCACAGAACTGTAGTTGTCCAAAATTGCCTGTCTTCCACAGTTAGAGGGAATGTCTTTTGTGTCTGAATCCCAAGATCTTAGTAAAGTGTTGTAGTCCTAGTACAGTATTGTGGCATATAAGTGTCAATGTAAATTGTTACATGACTAAATTAATTACTGAGTGTGCAGCAATTCCATCTTCCAATCCAAATATTACAGATTCAAAATTCTGTGTCTATTTGGAAGAAGTTTCAGATGATGGTACTAAAGAATGTAATCATATCTAAGACTCTGCTATGCACACTGTATTGATTGAAAAGAGGGTGTTTTTTTTTTGTAAAGTTGTATATTGAAAAAAGAAACAGAGCAACCCTGTGTGAGCTTCTGATATACATCAGTGGTACAGAAGAAGTGGTATCAACACTATGTTCATATTCTTTGAACGAGTCAAGAGTGATACAGTAACGGTCTGCTGATTTGTCCGTCATCTTCCCTTCAAGGTCCTCTTTGTGGCATCATTTCATTATCTTTACCTGTTCACTCTTTAACCAATTATTAGGATGCCCTAGGGGTTTCTGGGCTGAATATAAAGCTATCAATCTAATTTTAGAGTACTACTCTATCCAAGGAGACCCTATTCTTACCTCTGTTAGTAACGCCTAAAGCAATAAAGATTCAAAAAATGGGGATTTGGCTATAGGAGGGAAAGGCAAGAATTGCTACTTAAAAAATTACATGAAGTATCTTTCTGTAAATTCAGTGAGTTATGTTGATAGGTTTTATTATAAATGAAGTGCTGTTTAGATTACTTCCTGGGACATGATCACTCTGTGAACACCTCCTGGAAACTAGCTTATATTTTTAAGCCAATCTTGTTTAAAACAGAAATATAGCAACAGAATTTATTCTCTTGTGATAATGATAGAATCTAGGTCTGTTTATTTTCTTTTTCTACTCAGTAGAATGTCAACTCCATGATACGTTGTTTGATACCGCGAACAGTGCTTTCTCAACAAGCAGTCATTGAGTGAAAGGTACATTTCACCGTATCTTTCTCACTTCACCTTTCTCCCTGTCACACTTCCAAAGTTCATATATTCTTCTGCATGTGTTCAACTTTCAATAGTCTGTTAAGGCCAGGTGTTCCTGTCATGGGGGCAAGAAACATGTTTCTAAGCATGAGTTATTTTTCATGATACCAGAGTGTCTAAATACTGAGCATTAAATGTTTTGTATGTTCAGTTCCAAGGAGCCAGGAGGAAACTAGTTATGTGCCCTGGTATAAAACAATTTCTAGTTTGACATGAGCATACATATGTACCCTTGCCTTCTCTCTTGCACCTATTTGATTTTGTTTATAGGCTCTGATGACACTGTGCAAATCTTGATTCACCTTTTCAATATCAGAGACTTTATTTCTTACCTAAAGATAGACTTGAGGCTCCTCATCTAAGGTCCAGATAGGGTTTCTTCTTATAAGACATTAACATAAGTTCTTTAATATGAATATATGTATTTTTTTATTTTATTATATAATTTAATTTAATTTTACATATCAGCCACGGATTCCCTTGTTCTTCCCTCTCCCCCACCCCAGAATATATATTTTAAATGTGTGCTTCTTGGATGCTTACTACCAACTAACCTTGAAAAATAGTGGAAGTGGTCACTGAGGACATTATCAGGTCTCTAGGCATTAAGTTCTTACAGCACTTGAAAAGTTGACAGTATTTTCAGTCAATTTGCACAAACCTGTCTGAGAACTGTTCAATTTTCAGAGTATTTAGTGGAAGGCTGATGTCTGCTGAATAGGAACTCTGAAATCCAGAGAAACAAGTGTTCTATTTTAATGCTAGTTCTCACTGTGACAAGCTGTGTCCTAGGCAGCTTGGCACCTTTCTTCACCAGGAGAAGAAATGAGACCTCCTGATCTCAGACGTGTGGTGCAAATTATTTTGGAAATATCTTGAGACCTAGTAATGCACAGCATTTCCTCTGCAAAGCATGTTTTTTTAAATATATTTCTCAATCTAGGACTGTTAGAGAATTTAAAGCTTAAAATAATTCTCTTTGATGCTTCCCTTTCCTGCATAGATTATTCATATTTCTAAAACAAAACAAAACAATTTCCCATCTGATTTCTACCAAGCTTTATTTACTAATAGAAATGTTAATTCTAGATTTTGTTTGTTTATTATGAGGATATTTTTCCAGTCTGATATTTGTCTATAATGAAAATTTCTAAGTTACATTCAAATGAAATTTAGAAGAAAACTGTCAGCCCATCTTTCCTGATTTTATTTTATTTTTTATATGTAGGACTACATTGTGCAGGTTGGGCTGTACTCAAATGTGATTCTCCTGTCTCAACTTCCTCCCTGCTAGGGTTACATGCAAATGCTAGCACATCTATCTTAATCTTAGGTCTTATCCAAAAGGGTTTGGTATGTTTACAAGTTGACGTGAGATAAAGTAGAGTGTTTATTCAGCAAATAAATGTTTCCCATGAATAATAGAGATGGTGGGCTTGGAAATAGCTGCCAGCTCATATACACCGAGGGTTCGTTGGGACTGGGATTGTGTTGAGTGCCTCTGCATACATCTTGAAAGGAGAATAGAGTTTGTTTTGGGAGATTCTTACCTGTCTAAACTCACTTTATGTAACCAAGAGCATGCTTTTTTTGTTTTCTTATTTCCCATTGAAAAGTTCAAACATAGTTTTAAAACTTGAAAACCCTGAAGTGTAGATAATGAATGATTTTATTTATATCTGTCATACAGAAGTTGAGGTATGCTTAATCACTACAACTGACAGTGTTCTACCTTTCAAATAGTCTCAATATTCCTTAAAACTTTTATATACTGCACTGCAGGTGTTATTATGTCTTTAGAAATAAGTCTTTTCCTTAGTTCTGTGACTTTGTCAGAGAAATAAGGAAGTCTATACACAAACTTATTAAAGTGACACTGTACACTACAGAGAGAGAATGTTGATTAAAGAACTCAAAGCCAGGCACTGGGATTGAAGCTAGCAGGCATACAGCCTGTAGAATACAAATCTGAATTTGGATTAAGTTCAGTGGAAGAAATTACTATTGAAATTTCTTATAGGCTCTTTAATCTTCCTCTAATAAAATCCATCAGGAGAAAACTCTGTGAGACAGCAATCACATCTGGTGGGCAGGAAGGGCTCATGAATCACAGTGTTAATTTGCTTTTTGTCTAGATTTAGAAGAAGAATGTTAGTGTTATTTTAATATCTGCATAAAATGTTTGGTACATTTACATTTTTGATCATTTATTATTTGAGTATTTGTGGTGCTGGACAGCAAACCCTTGCATATGCTGTGTAAGTGTTCACTGCCGCTGAGTGGGTTCCCAGTCCTTCCTGCCTCATGGGTTTGTAGTACAGTCGGCTTTAAGACTATTACCAAGCAGGGCGGTGGTGGCGCACACCTTTAATCCCAGCACTCGGGAGGCAGAGCCAGGTGGATCTCTGTGAGTTTGAGGCCAACCTGGTCTACAGAGTGAGTTCCAGGAAAGGCGCAAAGCTGCACAGAGAAACCCTGTCTCGAAAAAACAAAAACAAACAAACAAAAAAAGACTGTTACCAAATAGGATTAGCTTAACTTTACTGAATCCTAAGGAGAAATTTTTCCCAAGGTAGGTCAAATTTGATTGGCTGTCCAAGACTCTGATCTGAGCAGAATAGCCCAATAGGAACTTAGCTAGTCTACAGTTGGAATCCATGAACTTAAGATGGTTAGAGACTTGATGCAATCACTTTTACTGTTACTAGCATGTAAGCAGATAGACTGTCTTTTTTCTCTATTCTGCTCTTACTGCTCAAGCCACAAATCCAGCCATGCCAAATTTCTTCCAGATTCCCAGAAGGACTTGCTGGCTTCTCCCCAACACTGAACTTTCCCATGGCTTTGCCACTTTCTTGAAATGCTCTCTGCATTCTTCTCACATCAGTCCTCTGAGCCTTTCAAGGACATTGGCTATATCCTCCCCAGAGACTCCTTCCTGACCCCCCTAGTGTGGATGACGTCTCTTTCCTCTCCTAGCATACAACAGCTCTCACCACCCTGGACCTTAATGATTTATTTCTTGTCTGCTTGGGAGCAGGGACTGTGTCATTTATCTCACCTTTCGTGGCATATAGTGATTAATCAGTGAATGTTTACTGAATGAATGGATAGCTTTTCATTTGAAAGCTGCCCTTGGCATCCATTTTATTCAGAATTGATTTTATCAACATGAATAGGATAAATGGTGATAGTTACTCTCACCTTTTCATGGCTGGAACACTTATTGGAGACATGGACAAATGGTTTTGCATCCCTGCCCCTTGTTCACTTATTGTTAACATTTCATGTGACCCTGACAATGCTTACTTCACAAACAAGGACCCTGTTATTATCCTAGCACTAAACAAACAAACAAATACATCGTTGTTTTCAAAGAGATGAGATCTGAGTTGAACTAAGAATTAAAACAAATAATCAGTGATCCAATGAATAAATGTCCAATGGTCATACATAGTGAGAGAACAGAAAGGGAAATGCCATCCCCTAATTTAGGGAGGTCAGGAAAGCTCCATGGCTGATGGAAGCAATACTTCCCAGTAATGGAAAGAGCATGTGCACCAAAGAGTGGAAAAATTATGATATCCATGGCTCCACTGAGATTCAGACTTTATTTCAAGCCCTGGTAGATACCTTATGAACTTGGAATAATGGTTTCTCTCTTACAGAATTCCTGCTACCAGGTTATAATGTATTATGAGGGCATTGGGTCTGGCAACAATTTAGTGTTTTAATACCATGGTTTGGAAATCTGTCTTTCCTGCAGTCTTCGTGGCTCCCCTGTCCATTATTGAAGCCTCCAGTTTGCTTCTGATGAATGATCAAATGCTGATATTCAAATCATGAACGAGTCACTGGGAAGCATGTCATCAAGCTCCTGTCCCTCTTCAATTATACCAAAAGCAAGGTGTGAATGATAAAGGCAGCCACTAGGGTATATAGGGTATATACTTTCCATCCCTTTACCTGTGCCCAATTAGTCCATGGTAAACAATATGATATAAGGTCAATAGAGATGAACTTAGTATATCTTGACTGGCATTAAGTGTGGCCTTTACACAATAAGTAGTGCTTACAAAGCTAAGAAAATGGCAAACAGTGAAACAGGATACCTTGACAATGTGAGTAGTAAAATAATGTAGCAGTAAAAGAGAATTGAATAAATAGCTCCCAAGTCAAGTATTTCATCCTCAGACCCTAACGAGCACTTCGAACATCACAGATGTTACACGAATTTTTAATGGAATGAGCATATCAAAGGGTGCTGCTATACAGGGGTCACAAAAATAACATTAGTTCAAGATGAAGCCTTTGCTTAACAAGAAGTAACCCAGTTGTGGCTTAAAACTACTATGCTAGAGAGAAAGGGTGTACAAAAGTGATCCCATGTGATCACAGGGCCACTCTGCGTCATCCTGGAGTGGCTTCCCCAACAGAAATCACTGTTCTCCTTGGGGATTACATGGTCATACACGGAGAAGTCTCCTGCACTGGGGAAGGGTGTGCACAAAAAGCACATTTTAAAAGTGCTCTGGCATGCCACATACATATCCCATTCAAGGTTTCTGAGTTAACTATCACAATTTAGTGGACAAAACAAGATTCTGTGTCTCTCTCTGGTTATGTGTTAATCCTAAACAACACCATGTCAAAACGTTTTTTATGTTTTCCATTTTCCTAGGTCTTTCCTTCCCTGCCTCCCTTACTCTTGAGCCAGACATGTTCTGTTCAGACACAGCTAGTGGTTAGAAATCAAATCAATCTGACTCATGTCTAGTGAGCTTGGTTTGGAAGGTGGGGGCAGTCACTTGTCTGGATTTATAAA
Source organism: Peromyscus californicus insignis (assembly GCF_007827085.1). NCBI lineage: Eukaryota > Metazoa > Chordata > Mammalia > Rodentia > Cricetidae > Peromyscus > Peromyscus californicus. The sequence goes on from NW_026294595.1 coordinate 55,871,309, forward strand.
GTTTGCAGGTTGTATTTGGGGAAAAGGCTATCACCGATGAAATGTGAGACATCGCCTGTCCTTTCTCTCACTGCCTTTCTGGCTGTAGATGTATTCATTAGTGTGGTGACAGGCTGTGTGGTAAGGAGCTGTCAATAACGGGCTACATTGTTTTTGGTGGAGAAAGAACTCGAGAGAGATGAGGCATTGGGTGTTTGAGGATTAGCTGTTCTTTAGTGATCTGTTAGTGAGGAATTCTTCCTCAAATTTCTTCAAGGCGAAGAATGTGAGGATTGGATCCTACAAAAGGCAAGAATAAAGGAATTTCAAGTTTTTGAGCAGCATTCATCCATGTCACCTGAGCAATCATTTATCTGCTGTGGTTGGTTAGTCTTTTGCTGCTTTCGCCTTAGCTGAGCCTCTTATTGTCTCATTCCTTTACTTGTTTATCCAAATCCTCTTCAATTACTCAAAGACTATTGAGTTCACATTGCCTACAATAAGTTCTTTCTGATGGTTCCTGTTTACACCAAGTATTTAATCTTTAAGAAGTTATTATATTTGTTGCTGATAGTAGGCAATATATAATTTGTAGTATTTCCTTAATTGACCTGTATATTTTGTGATCAGCTTTTATAAACTGAGAAACACTGAATTGCACAGGTTCCATATATTGCACAGGATCTAATGAAGTCATGTTAAATTTCTAGACATTTAGCTTAATACAATGAATCTATAGAGGTTAACTAGATGTATATCTGTAAAGCCCTTGGCACACTAGAGAGCATGTTCATCATCATATGTTATCTCATCTGGTTCTAAAAATGAACTTGTAGACCAGATTATTTAATTTTTATTAAGAAATATTTTATTCATTCCACATACCAACCACAGATCCCCCTCATCCCTCCTCCCATTCCCCTCAGCCTTCCTCCTCAGCCCATCCCCATCCCCTCCTCTGAAATGATATGGCCTCCCACGGAGAGTCAGCAAAGACTGGCACATTTAGCTGAAGCAAGACTCTCCCCCTGCATCAAGACTCTGCAAGGCATCCCACCATAGGCAATGGACTCCAAAAAGCCAGTTCATGCACCGGGGATAGATTCTATTCCCACTGTCAGGGGCACCTCAAACAGACCAAGTTTCACAACTGTCCTGCAGAGGGCACTGTCCAGTCCCATGCAGGCTCCACAGCTGTCAGTATAAAGTTCATGAGTTCCCACTAGCTTGGGTTAGATGTATCTGTAAGTTTCCTCATCATGGTCTTGACGCCTCTTTCTCATAGAATCCCTCTTCTCTTTCTTCAACTGGACTTCCAGATCTCAGCCTGGTGCTTGGCCCTGGGTCTCTGCATCTGTTTTCATCAGTTACTAGATGAAGACTCTATGATGAAAGTTAGGGCATTCACCAATCTGATCACCAGGGTAGGCCAACTCAGGCACCCTATCCACCACTGCTAGTAGTCTAAGCTAGGGTCATCCCTGTGGATTCCTGGGAACTTTCCTCACACCAGCTTTCTCACTATCCCCATGATGTCCCCCTCTATCAAGATATCTCCCTCATTGCTCTCCCACTCCGCCCCTGTTCCAGCTCGACCATCCCATTCCCCCATGCTCCCATATTCCTACCCTCCAACGTCCCATTTCACCCCCAGTTTACTCAGGAGATCTCATCTATTTCCCCTTCCCAGGGTGATCCATGCATCCCTCTTAGGGTCCTCCTTGTTAGCTAGCTTCTCTGGAGCTGTTGGTTGTAGTCCAGTTATCCTTTGCTTTTCATCTAGTATCTACTTATGAGTACATACTATGTGTGTCTTTCTGAGTCTGGGTTATCTCACTCAGGATGATGTGGTGATATTTTATTTGTGCTACCCAAGAAAGTCTATCTGAGTATCAGAGAAAAAAGCTAGACACTATATTAGACATAGAAGTCAGGCAATGATAGCACATGCCTTTAATCCTATCATTCAGGAGGCAGTAATCTGTCTGGATCTCTATCAGTTCAAGGCCACACTGGGAAAGAGCCAGGCGTGGTGGCACATGCCTTAAATTCCAACACTAGTTAACCAGAGAAGTCTAGAGGTCTGTACAGACAGGAAAAGGAAGTGATGTAGCTGGATGGAGAGAGCAAATGATATAGCAGAAAAGAAAGGCATATAGGCATGGGTATACAGGAAGTAGGTCTTTGTGATTTTTTTCTTTTCATCTGATCTTTCAGGTTTTCACCTGTATATCTGACTCTGGGTTTTTATTTAATAAGACCATTTAGCAATTCATCTACAGGATGATATTTTCTAGTTCCATCCATTTGCCTGCAAATTTCATGATGTCATTTTTACTGCTGAGTAGTACTCCATTGTGTATATGTGCTGCATTTTCTTTATTCATTCTTTGGTTGAGGGGCATTTAGGTTGTTTCCATGTTCTGGCTATTACAAATAATGCTGATGTGAACATAGTTGAACAAGTGTCCTTGTGGTATGATTGAACATTCCTGGGGTATATGCCCAAGAGTGGTATCATTGGGTGTTGAGGAAAATTGATTCCCAATTTTCTGAGAAACTGCCATACTAATTTTCAAAGTGGCTGTACAAGTTTGCACTCCTACCAACAGTGGAGGAATGTTCCTCTTGCACCACATCCTCTCCAACATAAGCTGTCATCAGTGTTTTGGATCTTAGCCATTCTGATAGGTGTAAGGTGGTATCTCGGAGTCATTTTGATTTGCATTTCCCATGACTAAGAATGTCTTTCAGCCATTTAGATTCTTTTGTTAAGAATTCTTGGTTAAGCTCTGTAGCCCATTTTTTAATTGGATTGTTTCATATTTTGATGTCTAGTTTCTTGAGTTCTTTATACATTTTAAAGACTAGCCCTCTGTCAGATGTGGGGTTGGCGAAGATCTTTTCCCATTCTTTAGGCTGTCATTTTGTCTTATTTACAATGTGCTTTGCCTTACAAAATCTTCTAAGTTTCAGGAGGTCCCATTTATTGATTGTTGCTCTTAGTGTCTGTGCTACTGGTGTTATATTTAGGAAGTGATCTCCCATGCCAATGCATTCAAGGTTATTTCCTACTTTCCCTTCTATCAGGTTCAGTGTAACTGGATTTATGTTGAGGTCTTTGATCCACTTGGACTTGAGTTTTGTGCATGGCGATAGATATGGATCTATTTGCAATCTTCTACATATTGACATCCAGTTATGCCAGCACCATTTGTTAAAGATGCTTTCTTTTTTCCACTGTACAGTCTTAACTTCTTTGTCAATAATCAGGTGTTCATGGGTGTATGGATAAATGTCAGGGTCTTTGATTCCACTGGTCCACATGTCAGTTTTTATGCCAATACCAAGCTGTTTTTATTACTATAGCTCTATAGCAGAGCTTGAGGTCAGGGATGGTAATGCCTCCAGAGGTTGCTTTATTGTACAGGATTATTTTGGCTATCCTGGGTTTTTTTTTCATATAAGGTTGATTATTGTACATTCAAGGTCTATGAATAATTGTGTTGGGATTTTGATGGTAATTGCACTGAATCTGTAGATTACTTTTGGTAAGATTACGATTTTTATTATGTTGATTCTACCTATCCATGAGCATGGGAGATTTTTACATTTTCTGATATCTTTCTCGATTTCTTTCTTTAAATACTTAAAGTTCTTGTCGTACAGGTCTTTCACTTGCTTAGTTAGAGTTACCCCAATGTATTTTATATTATTTGTGGCTATTGTGAAGGGTGATATTTCTCTGATTTCTTTCTCATCCCATTTATCATTTGTATACAGGAGGGCTACTGATTTTTTTTTTTTAGTTAATCTTGTATCTTGTCACATTACCAAAGGTGTTTATCAGCTATAGGAGTTCCCTGGTAGAATTTAATGTATACTATCATATCACCTGTGAAAAGGGAAGGTTTGACTTCTTCCTTTCCATTTTGTACCCCCTTGACCTCCTTTTGTCGTCTCATTTCTCTAGCTAGAACTTCAAGTACTATATTGAATAGATATGGGGAGAGTGGATAGCCTTGTCTTGTTTCTAATTTTAGTGGAATCATTTTGAGTTTCTCTCCATTTAATTTGATGTTAGCTGTCAGCTTGCTGTAAATTGCCTTTATTATGTTTAGGTATGTTCCTTGTATTCCTGATCTCTCCAAGACCTTTTTCATGAAGGGGTGTTGGATTTTGTCAAAGGCTTTTCATCATCTAATGAGATGATCATGTGTTTTTTTCTTTCAGTTTGTTTATATGGTATATTACATTGACAGACTTTTGCACGCTGAACCAACCTTGCATCTCTGGGTTGAAGCCTACTTGATCATGGTGCATGATTTTTTTGATGTATACTTGGATTCGGTTTGCAAGTATTTTATTGAGTACTTTTGCATCAATGTTCATGAGGGAGATTGGTCTTCAGATCTCTTTCTTCGTTGTATGTTTGTGTGGTTTGGGTATCAAACCACCTGATGATTCTCTGGATTTCCTCATTGTCTGTTGTTATGTCTCCTTTTTTATTTCTGATTTTGTTAATTTGAATGTTTTCTCTTTGTCTTTTGGTTAGTTTGGATAAGGGCTTATCTATCTTGTTCATTTTCTTAAAGAAACAATTCTTTGTTTCATTGATTCTTTGTACTGTTCTCTTTGTTTCTATTTTATTGATTTTAACCCTCAATTTGATTATTTCCTGGCATCTATTCCTTCTGCATGAGTTTGCTTCTTTTTGCTTTAGAGAGTTTAGGTGTGTTGCTAAGTCACTAGTGTGAGATTTCTCCATCTTCTTTATCTGAGCATTTAATGCTATGCATTTTCCTCTTGGCACTGCTTTTATAGTGTCCCATAAGTTTGGATATGTTGATCATTCATTTTCATTGAATTATAGGAATTCTTTAATTCTTTATTTTTTCCCTGACCCATTGGTGTTTCAGTTGAGTATTATTCAATTTCCATGAGATTATAGGCTTTCTGTAATTTTTGTTGTTGTTGAAATCTATCTTTAAGCCATGATGGTCCAATAAAATACAGGAGGTTATTCCAATTTTTTTTTGTATGTGATGAGATTTGATTTGTGACTGAGTATGTGGTTGACTTTAAAGAAGGTTTCATGGGGTGCTGAGAAAAAGGTATATTCTTTTGTGTTATGGTAGAATGTTCTGTAGATATCTATTAAGTCCATTTGAGTAATAACATCTGTTAGATCCCTCATTTCTCTGTTAAGTTTCTGTCTGGCAAACCTGTCCATTGTGAGAGTGAGGTGTTGAAGTCTCCACTACCATTGTGCTGTCGATATTGCTCTGTATAAATAAAATGCTGATTGGCCAGTAGCCCGGCAGGAAGTACAGGCGGGACAAGCAGAGAAGAGAATTCTGGGAACAGGAAGGCTGAGTCAGGAGATGCTGCCAGCTGCTGCCATGAGTACCAACATGTAAGGTATTTGTAAGCCACAAGCCATGTGGCAAGGTATAGATTTATAGAAATGGGTTAATTTAAGAACTAGATAGCTAGAAGCCTGAGCCATTAGGCCAAACAGTTTAAATAATATAAGAGTCTGTGTGTTTATTTTATAAGTGGGCTACGAGACTGCCAGGGCTTGCCTGGACCTGAAGAGAAACCCTCCAGCAACACTAGTGTGTGGAGTTTGATGTGTGATTTAAGCTTTAGTAATGTTTCTTTTACATATGTGGGTACCCTTGTATTTGGGACATAAATGTTCAGAATTGAGACTTCATCTTGGTAAATTTTTCCTGTGATGAATATGTAATGTCCTCCACAATCCCTTTCATTGATTGTAGTTTGAAGTCTATTTTGTTAGATATTAGGATAGCTACACCAGCTTGCTTCTTAAGTCCATTTGATTGGAAAGTCTTTTCCCAGCCTTTTAATCTGAGATAGTGTCTGTCTTTTAAGTTGAGGTGTTTCTTGTATGCAGCAGAAGGATGGATCCTGTTTTCATATCAGTTCTGTTAGCCTGTGTCTTTTTATAGGTGAATTGAGGCCATTGATATTGAGGGGTATTAATAACTAGTGATTGTTAATTACTGTTATCTTTTGGTAACAATGTGTGTGTATTTCCCTTCTTTGGGATTTACTGGTGTGGGGTTATCTATTGCCTGTGTTTTTGTGGGTGCAGCTAACTTCCTTAGGTTTGAGTTTTCCTTCTAGTGCTTTCTGTAGGGCTGGATTTGTGACTAGATATTGTTTAAATCTGGTTTTGTCTTATAATGTCTTGTGCACTTCATCTATGATTTTTGAACGTTTTGCTGGGTATAGTAGTCTGTGCTGGCATCCGTTGTCTCTTCGTGTCTGCAATATGTCTGTCCAGGACTTTCTGACTTTCAGAGTCTCCATTGAGAAGTCGGGTGTTATTATGATGGGTCTGCCTTTGTAAGTCACTTGGCCTTTTTCCTTTACTGCTCTTAATATTCTTTATTTATTCTATATGTTTAGTGATTTGATTATTATGTGGCGAGGGGACTTTTTGGGAGGTCTAGTCAATTTGGTGTTCTATACGCTTCTTATATCTTCATAGGTATTTCCTTCTTTCAATTGGGAAAGTTTTCTTCTATGATTTTGTTGAATATATTTTCTGTGCCTTTGAGTTGGTATTCTTCTCCTTCTTCAATTCCTATTATACTTAGGTTTGGCCTTTTCATGGTGTTCCAGATTTCCTGGATATTTTGTGTTATGACTTTTTTTGGCTTTAGTGTTTCCTTTGACTGACAAATCTATTTCCTCTGTTGTGTCCCCCATGCCAGAAATTCTCTCTTCAATTTCTTGTATTCTGTTGCTTATGCTTGCATCTGTGTTTCCTGTTCATTTACTCAGATTTTGTATTTACAGCATTCCCTCAGTCTGTGTCTTTTTCATTCTTTCTATTTCAATTTTCAGGTCTTGAACTGTTTCCTTCACCTGTTTAATTGCTTTTTCTTGGCTTTCTTTAAGGGATTTATTGATTTCTTCCAATTTTTTGTTTGTCTTTTCCTTAATTTTTTTAAGAAAAATTTTCATTTTATCTTTAAAGTCTTCTATCATCTTCATAAAGTGATTTTTTAAGGTCACTTCCTTCTGCTTATTCTATGTTGTGATGTTCAGGTCTTGCTGTTATAGAACCACTAGGTTCTGGTGGTGCCATATTGCTCTTTATGTTGTTATATGTATTTTTGCACTGGCATGTACCCATGTCTTTTTCCAGTAGGTGTAAGAGGTGTCTGTTTTTGATGGAGCTGTTCTTGGTCCTTTCTGTGCTGGCTATGTCTGTATCTCAGGGGGCCAATCTTGGTCCAATCAGAGCTTTTGGTCCAATCAGAGCTTTGGTCCAATCAGGGTTGGTGGATTCTGTGTCTCAGGGAGCCACTGAGGTCTCATAAGGATGGGTGGGTTTGGGGCAGGCAGTAGGTCTTGTAGATTGCAGGGTCCAGTCTGATGGGGGGTTGTTGGTAGAGATGGCTGCCTGCAGGAGTCTTCCCTGCTGGCCTGCACCTGGGGCAGCAATGGACTAGGGAAGGGGAGCATAGGTTGTGCCTCCAGGGCCTGGTTTCTAGAGACATGACTCTCAGGCTGGGAGAGGAGACACTCACCTCTTGGTCCAATCAGAGGTACTGAATTCTGTGTCTCAGGGAGCTGCTGAGATCACAGGGAATCCAGATTATTTAATTTCAGTATAAAGGTTCATACAGAGAAGCTTGTGATGAAGAACTAAGGGATGTCCCAGAATTTGTATATGATAAGCTGGAGTCCACTGAGAAAATAAGATCATCATGATTATTTGGAAAGTACTTCAAGTAGACATTTGTTTTAATTTTATTTTCAAGATTGACTACCAAGGAGAAGGCATGGAGGACAAATTCTCAACCTCAAACTTTTTTAACATTAAACTCTTTTTTTTTTTTTTTTTGGTCTTTTCAGACCAGAGGATATTCTGTTGGCTTCTGCCATGATTCAGGCTGAGAGGTAAAATATCTTTGATCTCTCTCCTAATAAGAGCTAGAAATAAATAGAATTTCATATTACAGATTTCATAATTTTACTTTCCCACATTATTGTTCAAATGGAGATAATAATTAGCAATTAGACTAACAAAAAACACTGTAACTTAAGTCTTAGGAAAAAAATTACAACAATGTATTCAAATCTCTAAGCAATATAGTTAGAATTATTTAATAAAATACGTTATTGTGGTAACAAGCAAATTCACTGAAGATTGTTATGGGCAAATGTGTCATTTCAGTTGAGGCAGAGAGGTTAAGTGTAGCCATAAGTTTTCCTGTGTCCTGCCTGGTCCTGCAGCTGCTCAGACCCAAGTAAACACACAGAAGCTTATATTAATTACAAACTGGATGGTCTGTGTCTCAAGCTTCTTGCCAGCTAGCTCTTATATCTTAAATTAACCCATTTCTATTAATCTATGTTTTGTCACATGTTCTGTGGCTTTACCAGTCCACTGGCATGTTGTTTCTTGGGTGACAGGCTGGCATCTCCCTCTGCCTTCCTCCTGTCTCTCTGACTGGATTTCCCACCTGCCTCTAAGCTGCCTTGACATAGGCCAAAAGAACTTCATTTACTAGCCAATGGGAGCAACACATATTCACAGCATACAGAAAGACATCCCACAGCAGTTAAGAGTCATTTTCAATAACACAATTTTGAACACTTTTCCTCAACTACAAACTTAAACTCATTTCTAATCCAACAGTGCCTCAAAACAAATACTCCATTGAAAAATAAGTTATAATCAAGTTATGTCAGCAAGTAGCATATACATTATTCTCTTTAGATAGTCACAGTCCTTACTAGAATTTTATCATAAACTCTAATTCATTATGTAAATCCTCTTTAACATACTGCTCACATTTGCAGGTTTATATTCCTTTCCACAATCAATGTATTGGTATTGGTCTTGACTCTGTGGGCTTAAGACTACATTTTTCTATTTTTGTCTACCATTAGATCCCCAGATAGTAATTCCTTGATATATTAATACATACCTAAAATAATCTTGTGGTTGTTATGTTGATTAAATACTTGTAAGAGATTGTACAATCAGAGGAAAAATCACTTAATTTTAACACAAAACACATAGTCTTAAAGATTTTAATTTTGTGGGACATGTGGGTGAGTGCAGTGCTTGTATAGGTCTAGAGAAGATGGGAGATCCCCCAGAGCTAGAATTACAGACAATTGTGAGCTACCCAATGCGGGTGCTGGGGACTGAACCTGAGTTTCCTGTAGAGGTCAGAGGACAATTTCTATGGGTTGGCTCTTTCATTCCACCTTTATTTGGTTGGGGATCAAACTCAGGTCATCAGAATTTTGAGGTAATGCTTTTACCCTCTGAGTCATCTCACAAGCTCTTGAATTTTTTTTTAATGCACTAGATTTGGTCACACAGTTGGTAACTATTGTCTTATACTGTAAATATTACCTGATATAATTTTGAGACTCGTTGGAGTATTAAATTTATATGTCAGTGCATGTTTTCTTGGCCTGCATTGCCTGGAAAACAGGCTGAGGACTGAAGACTGTTGCTTGATCAGAGAGTAAAATTCAGAGAGCTAATATGACACAAGAGTGGGAAAATGGGAAAAATACAAACAAATAGGAAAATGTACTGTGGGAGCCCATTTTCAGGTTCCTTGTGGCTTTACCCAGCAGGTCTACATAAAGAGGGTAATTGGACCACAGGTCTAAGTGCAGGTGTCTGAAATGGTCTGCACTTGGCTGTGCTGGGGGAGGTCTTTTGCTCCACCCCTTGGCATTTCTATAAATACCCTAGGGCAGAGACAGTCAGGGCCTGTTGGAATAGGTTTCAGGCCCTCTCAAGGCTATCCTGTATTTTCTATCTGTTTATCTCCACAATCCAAATCCTTTTGATGGAGTCACCATTAAGGGACCTGCAATAGCTATCAAAATATCAAACTTCCAACAGACTTGGTAAGTAATGAAAATAATAGGTGTTATTTCATGGCCACTTCCTAGTTACAGGACCACACGTGCACTGTCTAGCAGTCAGGTAAAATGTTTAGTCACCCCTGGGCCTTAAGTCCTACATAATCCATGCACTGTGTGGTAATCTGTTCACAGCATGATTATGTAATCTATTTGCATGTATGGCATAGCCATGTAAGCTTATATTCGTATGTTCAAGGTGACCTATAAAAGCAGGTTCCACCCATTCCCGGCTGCTCTCTCTCCTGTACTATCCATTTCCAGTAGGCCTATCCACGCTCTTATACTTTTCCCTCCCTAATAAAACTCTTATAACGGGTTCCATTTGTACCTGGTGTTCTCTCTTGCCCAGTAAATAGCGCCACAAATAAATAACAATAGGCATTCTTTTTTTTTTTTCTATTTTTTTTTTATTAATTTATTTTGCAATACAATTCAGTTCTACATATCAGCCACGGATTCCCTTGTTCTCCCCCTCCCGTCCCCCTCACCTTCCCCCCAACCCCCCCCCCCATTCCCATCTCCTCCAGGGCAAAGCCTTCCCCACAGACTGAGGTCAACCTGGTAGACTCAGTCCAGGTAGGTCTAGTCCCCTCCTCCCAGGCCGAGCCAAACAATCCTGCATAGGCCCCAGGTTTCAAACAGCCAACTCATGCAATGAGCACAAGATCTGGTCCCACTGCCTGGGTGCCTCCCAAACAGATCAAGCCAATCAACTGTCTCATCCATTCAGAGGGCCTGATCCAGTGGGGACCCCTCAGCCATTGGTTCATAGTTCATGTGTTTCCATTCATTTGGCTATTTGTCCCTGTGCTTTATCCAACCTTGGTCTCAACAATTCTCGCTCATATAAACCCTCCTCATTCTCGCTAATTGGACTCCCAGAGATCCACCCGGGGCCTAGTCATGGATCTCTGCATCCAGATCCCTCAGTAGTTGGATGAGGTTTCTAGTACAACAATTAGGGTGTTTGGCCATCCCATCACCAGAGTAGGTCAGTTCGGGCTGTCTCTCGACCACTGCCAGCAGTCTGTTGTGTGGGTATCTTTGTGGATTTCTGTGGGCCTCTCTAGCACTTTGCTTCTTCCTATTCTCATGTGGTCTTTATTTACCATGGTCTCCTATTCCTTGTTCTCCCTCTCTGTTGTTGATCCAGCTGGGATCTCCCGCTCCCCCAAGCTCTCTTTCCCTCAACCCTCGCCTTTCATTACCCCCACTCATGTCCAGGCTGTTCATGTAGATCTCATTCCATTTCTCTGTCATTGGGTGATCCCTGTGTCTTTCTTGGGGTCCTGTTTTCCAGGTAGCCTCCCTGGTGATGTGAGTAGCAGACAAGTCATCCTTGTTTCATGTCTAGTATCCTGCTATGAGTGAGTACATACCATGTTTGTCTTTCTGAGTCTGGGTTACCTCACTCAGGATGATTTTTTCTAGATCCATCCATTTGTCTGCAAACCTCATGATGCCATTGTTTTTCTCTGCTGAGTAGTATTCCATTGTGTATATGTACCACATTTTGTTTATACATTCTTCAGTTGAAGGGCATCTGGGTTGTTTCCATGTTCTGGCTATTACAAACAATGCTGATATGAACATAACTGAACAAGTGCTCTTATGGTGTGGTTGAGCATTTCTTGGGTATATGCCCAAGAGTGGTATAGCTGGATCTTGGGGGAGATTGATTCCCAATTTTCTAAGAAAGCGCCATATTGATTTCCAAAGTGGTTGTACAAGCTTGCATTCCCACCAGCAGTGGAGGAGAGTTCCCCTAGCTCCACATCCTCTCCAGCATAAGGTGTCTTCAGTGTTTTTGATCTTAGCCATTCTGACAGGCGTAAGGTGGTATCTCAGAGTTGTTTTGATTTGCATTTCCCTGATGATTAGGGATGTTGAGCAGTTCCTTAAATGTCTTTCGGCCATTTGAGTTTCCTCTGTTGAGAATTCTCTGTTTAGTTCTATAGCCCATTTCTTAATTGGACTGTTGGGCATTTTGATGTCTAATTTCTTGAATTCCTTATATATTCTGGATATCAGTCCTCTGTCAGATGTGGGGTTGGTGAAGATCTTTTCCCATTCTGTAGGCTGTCGCTTTGCCTTGTTGACCGTATCCTTTGCTCTACAAAAGCTTCTCAGTTTCAAGAGGTCCCATTGATTGATTGTTTCTCTCAGAGTCTGTGCTACTGGTGTTCTATTTAGGAAGTAGTCTCCTATGCCAATGCGTTCAAGACTACTTCCTACTTTCTCTTCTAGCAGGTTCAGAGTAGCTGGATTTATGTTGAGGTCCTTGATCCACTTGGACTTAAGTTTTGTGCACGGTGATAGATATGGATCTATTTGCAGCCTTCTACATGTTGATATCCAGTTTTGCCAGCACCATTTGTTGAAGATGCTTTCTTTTTTCCATTGTGCACTTTTGGCTTCTTTGTCAAAAATTATATGTTCATAGGTGTGCGGATTAATGTCAGGGTCTTCAATTCGATTCCATTGGTCCACATGTCAGTTTTTATGCCAGTACCAAGCTGTTTTTATTACTGTAGCTCTATAGTAGAGCTTGAAGTCAGGGATCGTGATGCCTCCAGAAGTTGTGTTATTGTACAGGATTCCTTTGGCTATCCTGGGTTTTTTGTTTTTCCATATGAAGTTGAGTATTATTTTTTCCAGGTCTGTGAAGAATTGTGTTGGTATTTTGATGGGGATTGCATTGAATCTGTAGATTGCTTTTGGTAAGATTGCCATTTTTACTATGTTAGTCCTGCCTATACATGAGCATGGGAGATCTTTCCATTTTCTGACATCTTCTTCAATTTCTTTTTTCAGGGACTTAAAGTTCTTGTCATATAGGTCCTTCACTTGCTTGGTTAGTGTTACCCCAAGGTAACAATAGGCATTCTTAATGTCTCTGTATTCATGAGCCAAGTACTATCATGCCCACCCCACAGGTTGAGAAGAATCTGAGATATGGGACAGAAAAGGTACATCAGGGATGTCTTGAACGATGATGGAAGCTGAAGGAGGAGAGGGACTTGTGCAGAGGAGAGAAAGGTAAGATATTTGGAGAGGATAAAGGATTGGGTGGAAGTAGGAACATCACTGATGCCATTTCTTGCTGTATCTTTTTAATCATCTTTAAAGCTGTCAAATCACTCTGGTGTGAAAATGTGACTGTCTTTATTAGCTGGGGAATATTGCACCCAATCAACTGAGTGCTCTTGTGTAGGTCTTCTGACTTGGATCCAACTCATCTAGAAACATCTAGCTATGGACTGGGCAGCGTATCCATCCAGTTCAGTCCCACTATAAATTAAGTTGGTAAAGGCTGATGTTAATGGGGAGTTTCTGTTCAAGCTCATTACTTTCGTGTCATTCAAGTTCAGTGACACTTGTTGAGCTGGCAGCTGGAGGAACTCTGGCCAGAAGCAAAACAAGCTCCAGTAGTGGTGGCACTAGCTCTGCCTCAGTGACAAGTCATCCCACAACCCTCTACAGCTTCTTATCTGTGGACTTTTGCTTCAATTGTTGCTTTCCTCTAATTGGCTCTGGCCATTAAAAATTACTTTAATACAGTTCTTGGAACATAGTTATTTGTTATTTTTTTATTTAACCCTTCCTATTATTTGAATGAAGATATTTCAGAACAAAAACAAAAGAAAGAAAATGGGTGAGAATTTAAAAAGTATATTGAGCTGGAATTTCCCTTAGGTTTACCATTTTATTGATTTCTCTTTAGAGGAATCTGACAAATGTGTGAAAGCTCAATGTAAATGTGTTTCTGGGACACACATGACATCTCTTCCCTATGCGAAAAGACGTGGAATCCTTCTGCAGTCATCATAGTTAGAACTTTTCTCGTTAGAATTAGTGTAATACCTACAGTAGCTAGAGTGTAGTGTATATGCTATGGTATCTATAGTCTAAATTTGCTATAAGCTAAATCAAAAAACTTAGGCAGAAGCAAAATGTAGTTATAGGATTGACACATCATACATTAAATTGGCAACCTTTAAGACAAAGGCTGGCTAGAACACTGCAGAGAGGTAATCTGTCTATACAAAAGGGGTAATCAGAAACAGAAGCAAAATGAGTCGTGATTACATTCCTAGTAACACCAACAAAGCCTTATTTCACCTTACATACGCACATAGCCATTATACAGAAAAAGATGGCGCTCTTTCCCCACTAGGTAGTTTGAAATCCATGTTTACTTTTTTCTTTGTTTTCACCCTCACACCCTCTTGAAATCCATTTAAACAGAACACACTATAGAGATGAAGCCCTGGCTTCGTTTGCTGGTGGGACATGAACTTTGCTTTTGCCCTGGTATAGTAGAAACAGCTTCACAGGCTTCTACAGACCATTTCTGATCACGAGCAAGTGCTCCCTAAAGCAGCTGGCTAAGGTTTGAGGTCTCTGGCCAGAGAATCACTTTTTCCTATGTGTAAGTCAGAGCTGCAGCCTTGGCCGCCTTCACATTCTTGTGGTCTAGCCTCAGGCCAAGAGGAAAGTCCTCAGAGGCTAGCTTTATCCACTTATTCCAGGATAAAAAAAAAAAAAAGTCCTTCAGAGTTCTCCCTCCACCAAATAGAGATAATTCTTTGCTGTTTTTTCAGTCCTGTTACAGACTCCAAAAGTATGTCTTCCAAAAAGATGATCTTAGCATTTGCTTGGTAATGTACTGTGCAAATTGCCCCCATATGTTTTCCAAGTGTGGACAAAGTTACTCAACCTAGTAGTTCAGACCACTGCCCTGAATGCAGCTGGGCCTCAGAGCCCATGCACTTGATGTTAATTATTTCTGAGAAAAACAGGTATTTAGCTTTGGATATCCTGTAGAAGCTTGTTCCATAGTGCCTGCACTCAAGGCATTGACCTCTGTAAAACATATATAAATGTGGGTATATATGCTTGAACTTTTCAGTAGCTAATTAAAATAAACTAGTTGCACTCTCAACACAGTGCCATTTTTTACCCCCACTCTTCTAAGATGGAGCATGTGAAAGTACTTTTAAAAGTGTGTATGCACGTGATGGCTCTGGAGATATGGTTTGGTGAGGAAGGTGCTGGCTGCCCAAGCCTGAAGACCTCATCTTGGATGCCCAGCACCCGTAATAAAAAGCCAGGTATGTTGGTGCATGCCTGTGGTCCCAGCTCTGGGAGGCAGAGGCAGAAGGGTCCCTTGGACTCATTGGCCAGCTAGTCTAGCCAATCTGTAAGTCTTACATTCAGTTAGGGAGACTTCGTGTCAGAAATAAGGTGGAGAGTGGTAGAGGAACACACGCACACACCCACAGTTCGCATGCCTCATGAACATATGGAAACACCGCCACAAAACTATGGCCACCTATGATTTTATTGAGGGTGGATAAATCACCACCTAAGGAAGCTAGGGAATGGATACAATGTACAATTAAATGATCTGGGTTTGCCATTGCTTTTAGCTGTTGTCCCCCAGATTCTTGTAGAAGCAACCAAATAAGGTTCTCTTGGAGGCTATACCACAGCGTTGGTTCCTGTGATATGCAACGAGACCTCTCAGGCCCCAAGAATTGTGCATCATGTAACCCACAATATCCAGTACTAAGGAAAGGCCCAGAACGTTTGCCTGGAGGAGAGTCGTGCTTTGGTTCCTCCTCCCCATCACTCAAGGGCTCCAGTGTGACTACAGTTTTAGTCACATTAGGACAATCTGCAAGGTATAACGATATAATTCTCTGAAGTGTTAGGTAATTTTATCTGAATGTTTTCCCTAATGGTAGCATATGGTGATATTTTATTTGTGCTGAAATGTGGTGCTATTTTATTTGTGCTTTGATAAATAAAGCTTGCCTGGAGATCAGGGGGAAAAGGCCAGTCATTTCAAGTAAACAAAGTCAGGCAGCACATGCCCTTAATTTGATCACTTAGCAGGCAGGGTCTCTGTGTGTTCAAGGCCCTACTAGGGAACAGAACCAAGTGTGGTGACACACGCCTTTAATCCCAGTACCAACCATAAAGACCAGGAGGTCTGTACAGACAGGCAGTGACAAGGAAGTAAGGTAACTGAGCTAAGAGCCAATGAGAGGGCAGAAAAGCAAAGCATATAAAGGCATAGGTAGACAGGAAGTAACTCACATTTGGAAGCTGCAGAGTTGGTGAGGTAAGGTTGGCTGGTGGCTTTCCCTATTTCCCTGATCTCTCTAAGGCTTTCACCCCTATATTTGGTTCCATGTTTTTTATTTAATAAGATCACTTAGAAATTCGTCTACAGTATCGGGACATGGGACACGGGCTCAGGGTGCTCCCCTCAGAAAGGAGCTTGGCCCACTGTCCAAGTTCTTCCATCTTTAATCACATGTGGATGGTGCAAACAGATGCTTCCATCTACAGCCAGTGTCCTGGAAACTGGTGCCACACATGCCTGTTATCCTTTATACCAGCATTTCCTTCTAAAATTGGTGGAGGTAAAGTGTAGGAGAATGACAGAATTGGGACCAAGTACAATCACATCCTAGGCTCAAAGGATTCACCTATTGTGAGGGACAGTCAGTGTTTAGATCAAACATTAGCATGAGTCAGTCAGCCCAAGGGATTATTAGGTCACCAACTGTTAAACTCTAGTCACAAAGGTTCTGGGTCACTATGTCTGGGATCAGTCCAAGAATCTGTAGTTCCAAAAAGCTTCCAGGTGATGCTATGAGTCCATGAACTACACAATTAGAACAAACTGTGGTTAGGGCGAGCCTCCAGCAGTCCGTACAGCTGAAACTAATGTTGCAGGCAACACTATAGGAATATGAAAGCATTCCTTCTAACCACATGAGGCTCATTGCAAAACAAGCATGACTATATGGTGCAAGACTGTTCTGTGGTTTGTTTTTGGAATTCTAGCAGCCATTGTAGAAAGTTACCTCCTGGTTGGCTGCCCTAAATTCTCTTGTTTTACCTGGCTCTTGGCTGTTTTACCAGTTTTAGTCAGAGGCAATCAGATCATAGTCATCTCAAGGGATTTTCTCCAGCCGATCTGAATCATTTCAACCATGTGCTGTTAATTTGTTTTATTTTTTATTTATGAGTCATGGTCTTCAGAATTTTGTGTATGGAGGAGCTGAGGTGAAACTAAGACAAGATACCCATCACACATGCTCACACATATCCATAAAGCCTCCAAGGTCCTGTTGTCACTTTATAAAATTCTCTATTGCCATTGTGGGTTGCAGGAACTTAGAGTGTGGCAAACTTAAATACTTGAGAGGGATGGGGACCTTATTATGCTGAGTGTGAGTCATAGAGCTGGATGGGAATAGAAATGTAACTCAATGGTGTTACCTTGAAATTAAAGATCCATGAACCAGGTTTTCTCATCACTAGAGAGAGGATGACAGTAATGGCAAAAAGCCTTCTGAACCTGTCCTTTTAGCTCATAGCTGTTGTGGCCTTGAAAGAAAAATCTCAATCACTTAGTGAGAAATTAAATCAGTTAAAAATCTACATTTTCATGATTCAACCCCTGAATCCATTCAGGGGTGTGGAGAGGGTAAGAAACCACAGAAACAAGCTAAGCTTAATCAACTTAATTAGGAAAAGATAATAGAGGCATTATGGGGGGGGGGGGGATGAAAGAGAACCCCAGACAATATAATATCTTCTCTCACAGAGTTTTTAGAACAACTTCAAGGTAGATTTCTTCTGGCCAAAGAGTGTCTGCCTGTCTGTCTTTCTGAATGTATGTACATATATCTGTGCAGATGTATGCCTGTGTGAGCACAAAGGCGCCAAGAAGGTTTTCCATTCCTCTAGTATTGAGGTGAAGTTATTGGCATTTGCAGGATACCCAGCTTGTTATGGGTGTTTGAATTTGAAATCTGGTCCTCATGATTGGTCAGCAGGGGCTCTTAACTTCAGAACCATCTCTCTCCAGCCTTCTGTGTTTCTTGATGGACAATTGAGGCTGCCCATCCCAAGTGACACATTCCTTCCAACAAGGCCACTCCTACTCCAACAAGGCCACATATCCTAATCCTTTCAAATAACGCCACTTCCTATGAGTCTACTGGGACCATTTTCAGTCAAACCACTACACCAGCCCAGTTTGAACAACATTAATGGTGTGGATTTTGGTGCCTATATTCATTTGATAGAACAGATGGGACTATTTGACTACTTAGCAGAGAACTATTAATGACTCCATTCTTTAAGGTTGAGTGTAGAGCCTATTTGAAAAAATAATAATCCATAAACCATGGCTGTAGTTCCCTGTTAATTATCCTATATAATAATGAGATCATTTATTTGAATTTTATGCATATTTCAGAGGAACTGTTAGATTTGTCCAAATTTCTGTGTGACAGTTATCAGTGCATAAGGAAGTAAGAGGATCCTTCACAATAGGATGTTAGATAGGAGCCTAATTTAAATGAATGTGCCAATTATTCTTTTCTAATTATGGCCATTAGCTACTGATGATCTTTTCAAACCATAATATAGTCTTCACTATTTATCTGCCTAACCAACCACCCTTGTGCTTGTATGAGAAAATTTCAGAACTGAGAATTGACAGCTCATGAATGTTGAACCCTGCCTCATTGCATTAGAAGAAAAACTTCTCTTAATTTTAAATGCCCTTCATATTCCAAGCTTGGAGCTGACCCTTTGAGACTACAAGGGGCCTCTCCCTGTCTTTATTAATGTTAATGGTGAGTTCTGTAAGTCTGTATTGCAAAAGGTTCCTGCTGTTTGTTTTGGTCCTGGAACTTTTGACTCAATAATTAGCTTGGTTGGACTCTCCCTTGTTGCTCACTTGCCTTCAGTTAAAGGACTCAGCCTAACAGTCAGACAGACTATTGTCATGCCAGCACCAGCCATCTTGAACATTCTACAAGTGCGTTGAGACAACTGTGCAAAAGGTTATAGGTTACCGCCCTGAGTCCTGAGAGTACAGCCCCAGTCAGAGATCTTTGAAATCATTTGTACCGGATTTTTTTTGTTATTACAAGTTTTGGTGAACCCTAGATGATCTTACAATCATTTCTACTTTGGCTAGAAAAAGAGCTCTTTCCCCAGTAACCTAGCAGAAGGAGTGTTGTGATTAATGCTCAGAGGAAAGGCTATGATTGGTCCAAACCACAATCCTCTATAATACTCGCACTACGAGACAAATCTCTGATTGCTTCAAGTATCCCTTCTGGAGCTATGTAAGGAGAACTCATTCTGTGACTGGACTAGAAGACACTACTCTGCTGCTTCTCATGATGCTGCAGCATCAGACCTGATAGATATCTATCTTTTAAGTGGTCTTCCTGCCTAGTTTCAATAGTGCAGACTGAGTTGGTAACATGAACAAAGACGCATCAGAGACAGCAGAACAGCAGCAAAGGCAGCCACAGAAGCAGTGGAAGCTCAGCACTTGGTTGTTATGTGAAACCATGAGAGTCTGTTAAAGGCCCTCAGGAATTCATTAAGATATAAAATGGGGCTGGGCGGTGGTGGCGCACGCCTTTAATCCCAGCACTCGGGAGGCAGAGCCAGGTGGATCTCTGTGAGTTCGAGGCCAGCCTGGGCTACCAAGTGAGTTCCAGGAAAGGCACAAAGCTACACAGAGAAACCCTGTCTTGAAAAAACAAACAAACAAACAAACAAAAAGATATAAAATGGGGATAATACACTCACGGATACAGAACAAAGTAAACACTGCTGCTTACCCAGCTGTTGTTGTCCTCCATTCCGTCCAAGGGTGATGGGAACCAGCTTCAAGCTGCTCCATGCCACCTGACCTGGTCCTTGATATCCAAGAGAGAGCAAGACCCCCCCTTTCTCTCCTCTTCAGCAGTCACATATGCAGACAGGATCACACCCATCAGGTCAGATACCCCAAAAGTCATTGGTTGAATGGAATGAATTCCCACAGTCCTTCCCCCTTTTGTCTTAAATAAGAAGGTTCTAAACCTAATACAAAGTTATATACAATAAGAACAATCATCAAGAACTGTGTAGAAGAAAGAAAAAGTAATAACATAAATAAAAATGGAACTATAACCAACAAGAACAACATCAAGCAAGAAACATATACTAAATGTCCAGGAAAAAGGTAACTGGCAAGTTAGAGAGATTACTCCAATAAGAGTATACCAAAGGATCTAAATCTTGTACCCAAAATGCTCTTAGCTAAAATATGAGAGGATTGTAACTGTAACTATCTAGTCTTCAACCCTATCAAAGACCTGAGAAGGAAAGTAGTATTACCTGAGTAAGCAGGAAGTGCAGCAAGCAATTTATGAAAAATGCAAGGAATGACAGAAACATCGGGCTGCCTAGACAGCCACCCAATCTTTCTCTGCAATGTTGGGGCATTCACTATTGGCTACAGGCCTAGAATATCTGACAGAACACTTTCAGAAGCAGGAAATTTTGAAAGACTGTCCTACCCTGGCTTGGCAAGGTTCAGCAGTTGTTTTTCCTTGTGTCCTGCTCATCTGGATCGGACAGAGTAATTACTGTCAGCAGTCGAAGCAAGGGCAGTTCTTTGCCCAACAGGCTATTTTTTCCAAGAAGAAGACAAATTCCATATGGAATATCTTTGATGCTCAACATCCTTTTGGGAGTAGATTGGTGCTGCCAGGAGCAGTCGTGTCTCAGGTCAATAGAATTCTAAGTTATTAATACATTTAAATGCCATATTCTCTAGGTCTATGAAGTGTTTGAAGATTACCTATCCATCTGAAACATATCTCTGTTCATCTAGAAAACCTAACTAATATGACTACAGGTTTGACAAACAAGGGTGATTTTAACCTGTAACTCTTATCAATCTATATAATTTAAAGACTAAGGCTTCACATAACAAAAATAAACAATCTGCAAACAGATGTACAGTATAAGGACAATGACCTGGAAGTTGTGGCAATATTCAAAAATATCTTAATGAGAGGTAAAAATGTATAGTACAATATGACAACAATATCCTTGATTTGTATCAATATACAAAAATATCCTAAACAGAAGTAAAATAAACATACAGTATGACAAATATAATTTTACATTTGTATCAATATACAAAAATATTTTAAACAGAAGTAGGAACATGTACAATATGACAAATAAAGTTTCCAATTTGTATCAATATACAAATTATCTTAAACAGGAATAGAAAAATAATTTTACATTTGTATCAAGATGCAAAAATCCATACCAATGTAAATTATCTAAAGCTGATAGTTGCTAAATTAGTTTACAAACAGATACAATAATCTATGTTATCCTATCCTATCATCTATCCCCCTTTTTTCTTTTTCAAAAGAGATTTCTGAGTCTAAACTTTATTGTTCCACCCCCAACCCTTTCACAATTTATAACCAATCCCTTACAGATGACAGTTATTCATAACCCTGAGAAAACAAAAACCTATTGGGAGAGGGGATGTTGTTTTCTTAGAATTGCTTCCTGTTATCTAGGGGGCAACGGTATCTCTTTGGGAACCGGTAAAAAACTAAAACAATGATTAAGTCTCATAAGGACTAGCTGTAGCATTTGTAGTCAGTCTCAGAGTAATGGGTAAAGCCTATCTGAAGTTCTGGCTAGAGTGGTGTAAGATGATGGGCCATCTCAGCTAGCCACCTTGGAACTGTCCTGAACAGTTTGCAGTCCAAAGCCGATCTTTGTGTGGTGTTTATGGGCTCAGTGGGATCATTATGAACCAGGTAGATTCTATGTTGTGAGGCCCCATCATCCTTCTGGAGATTTCAGAGATTGAAGTTAGGAAAATCTATTGTTCACTGTGGAAAACTTAAACATTATTAATATCAAGACAGAATGTTTAAATTTTAAGATAGTAACACATCTAAAGAAAGGTTCAAAAGAGTCAAAAATAAGTATGGGGAGAAACAGAATAAGAAGAGAGAGAGAATTGTGACAACAAAAGAGAGAGAGGTAAGGCTGACCCCTTCCTGATGATTGAAGTATTGTGGACCTGCAGCAGTCCTGATAGTAAGGATGTCTCCCCTTGCCTGAGCAACCCCAGCTATAGCACAGGCTGGCACTTGGCATCCAGCACCCAAGCAGCCCAATGCACGCCCTGCTCCTAAAGGCAATCCTAGTGGAGGTATTCAGTCCAAACAGTCTCAAAGGCAGCCGAGCTATGGAAGGATCAGGCAGTGGAGAGCCGCCTGGCAGCTGGAGAATCTGTTAAGCAGTATGAGAGTGGTCAGGAGAGAAAGGAGAGGGGAAAGAGGAGAAGGCAGGAGAATGGAGATAGAGACAGCATGGAAAGAGGGGGAAGAGTGGAGACAGAACCCGATAAAGAGTGAGACTTAAGAAGGATAAAGGCTATAATTAGAGAAGAGAACTTGCTCAGTCTAAAAGCACTCCCTAGAGGCAGAAGGACCCTCAGTGAATTGATTGGTGATACCTAAAATTAGAGTACAGTTTTATGAAAGAAGGATTTAGCACATCTGGATTATAAATCAATAAGACAAAAGCCCTTCTATGTATATGTGAATGTATGATCATGTGTGTGGGGTATATATTCATGTTCATGTGGGTGTATATACATGTGCATCTGATTGAACATGTACATGTGTGTGTGTGTGTGTGTGTGTGTGTGTGTGTGTGTGTGTGTGTGTGTGTGTGCTTGAGGAGGCCAGAAGTTGACATTGTGTGACATCCTCAATCACTTTCCTCCTTACTTTTTGACATAGGGTCTCTCCTTGAGCATCTATTTTGCTAGGATGGATGGCCAATGAGCTTTAGCATCTGTCTCTCTCTGTCTCTTCAACACTGGACTTAGAGATGCCTGCCACCATCCCTGACTCTTGTATGGGTGCTCTGGGATCCAATTTCAGGTCCTTGTGCCTGTGTGGTGAGCATTTTACTGAATGTTATCACCCCAGATCCAGACAAAAGCTCTGCAGCATGAGTTATTATGTGAAGATTTAGGGGTAAACAGAAACTTGGTTTACATTTCTTCAGTTGATTTCTGTAATATTTATGTAAATGAATTGTAAAAGTTATAAAATTTTATAATCCATACATTTCTTTATGTCATTAGAATGTATTCTAAATAGATTTAGCAAGATAAAATTCAAGTATCTCTTAAAGTTTTTAGATAAAACTTTAGATTTCCTCTACTTGCAGTAACCTATTCTATTTAATTTTAAATTTTTTAATACAATATCATTTTATGATATCCATAAACTAGGAAAATGAGTATATAATATTTCCTAATCAGACATGAGAAGAAGGATGGGATATTTTAAGACATAAAACCTTCATTCCTCTAAATTATGGTACCTGTGCTCTCAGCCTCTCTGTAAGGTGCAGTGTCTTCTGGGGAAGATCCTTCATAGGAAGGAAACAGGGTCTATCAGAAAAGCTGTTTACAATAAAACATTTTGACAGTTCCAGTAATTAAATGGCTTTCCCAGGTGCAAAGCACTACCTTAAATGCCCCTCTGGCTGTAATGGTACACAGGTTTATCCTTCAGCAGGGGGAAAAGTTGACTGTGAAAACAAATTAATGGAATAAAAGGAAAACTACAATTTGGTTATTAAGAACACATTAATAGAATAAATCAGGATTTTGCTTTCCCTAATATAGTAAAAATTAGTATTTCTTCCATTTTAAGTGGTTTGGCAAGTGGGGGGAGGTGTGTGTGTGTGTGTGTGTGTGTGTGTGTGTGTGTGTGTGACTTTAAGCCCCAGATTTCTTAACTGAGCACTTACCTATGTACTTGCTGGGCATTGGTAGGTGAGCAACAAAATATTTAGACTCTCTGATTCACAAGGACCTTATTAATATGCATGTCTTTTAAAATAACCAGCAGGGCTAAGGAGATGGCACAGTGGGTAAGGGTGCTTTCTATGCACACATGCTATTTAAGTTCAAATTCCCAGCACCCACATAACAAGCCAGGCATGGTTGTGTGTGCTCATAAACCCAGCACTGAGGGAGGGGCACTCAGATTCTAGGAGGTCCCTGGCCAGCCAACCTAGTCATAAAGATGGCTTCCCAGCATTGAGCTTCAGCTAGAGACCCTGTCTCAGAGCAATACGGCAGGGAACAACAAAGGAAGACACTCCTTACCCCCTCTCTGGCCTCTGCATGTATGCTCATGAGCACACACACCCGCATGCATTCGAGACATATCCATGCACAACATACACACAAAAAATACATGAAGGGAGGAAGGAAGGAAGGAAGGGAGGATGGAAGGAAAGAAGGAAGGAAGGAAGGAAGGAAGGAAGGAAGGAAGGAAGGAAGGAAGGAAGGAAGGAAGGAAGGAAGGAAATCTCTCAAACCACTTGCTTTTTCTACACAACTGACTTAACTTAGTGACCATGGCACCTAGACCACATATACGGGTTACAAAAGGAAAGGGGGATGAAATTCAGCTCCATACAGACAAGTGAGTGATCAGTGTTAGAATTTTATTCTTTTAGTGAAAGACCATTGTAGAGCTCACCTAGTGAAGGATCTGTTGCGAGCTGTGGAATCAGAAATGATTGCTTAATGAGTAAAGGAGCAGAACAAAAAGATGTTAGGGATTCAGTGAACTGCAGTTTGGGGTTCTCATGTTTCTTTTTCATTAGTGAGGGAAGCTGCAGAAGTAATCCCTTTATTCAAATATGCCATGTGAGACGTATTTTGTGATTTTTGAAATATGCTGTGCATTTTCCTTCACCAAAAAAATTATTAAATGCCTTTCCCATATGCATTTAGTTAGTGTGTATGATAATCTTACTTAACATTTCTGTGTTCTGTGTGCATGTATGCAAAAGCAGGTGCATGATGTGGGCTTTTATAATTCACAATTATCCTCAGGTAATGTCTATAAAACAGTCATAGGAAGCTAGGTACTATGGTATGAAAGGCTGGAAATAGTCATTTAAATCCTCTGAGCAAAACTATAAAACAATTTGCATTCCTTTCCTCCTTCTAAGATGAAAAGGAAGGCCAAGGGACCCGGAAAGAAATCAAAGTAACCAAGAGTCCATGAGAATGGAGCTGGGATGGGTGACCAGAAACCCTGACTGTGGCAACCTGTGTCTTTCCCACCCAAGATGTTGAAGACAGGTTATTTAATGGTGGTAATGTCACAGAGAGTGTCAACTAATTTCCACCATAAATCTGGCATGTTTAGAGAAAAAGAGCTAGAGGGTCGTAGGAGAGGAAAGAAAAGTTTGAGATTGTAGTAAAACTGTAAAATGCTGGTGTCTGATGTTTGCGCAGTACTCTAATAACTGCTACAGAAAACACCCGCAGGTGGAGAGCATGAGATTTTGAAATAGCATATGGCTGACCTGAATTTTAAAGTCAGGATGTGCATCTGTCAGTGGACTGTGGCAGATTCTGCCTTCCAGTCAGAGCCCGTGTGTGTGTGTGTGTGTGTGTGTGTGTGTGTGTGTGTGTGTGTGTGTGTGTGTGTGTGTGTTCGGGAGTCACCTGGGCTGTTCAGGCAACACAGGTCTGGCATGAATGAGTGATGAGAATAGGGTGAAAATCATGAAGGCACTGTAATAGTACAGGGAACATTCTAGATGCTGCTGGAGCCAAAAATGTGACAAATGCAAGAGATGTAAGAAGAGCCCAGTGGAAGAAGCAGCTGTTCTCGTTGACGTAGTTACTGTGGCTAACACAAGCATTTCCCCCAAAACGAAAATGATGTCAAAGGAGGTAAGGATGAGCAGGGAGTACCAGGATCAACATAAAAGTTTCCAGAAAGAATCCAAGCAGAAATAGATGTGTAATGCTTTGTATCACAAGGAGGGCAGTGATCCCCTTTACCTGTAAGGAAACAGAGGCACAGCATCCACATGGCTATAAAACAGAAGGAGCAGAATTTGTCTGAGACAGCCATTCCAGACCATGTTTCACAGCATCAGCCATTGTCTCTCAAACATGTCTCCTTTGTTGGGCAGAAAAAGATTTAGTGACACAGAGCACAGCTCTGAAGCTGGAAGAGTCATTACTGGGATGTTTCTTCTGCCTTAAAGAATGCTTACCATTTTAGAATTCTCAAGTTCTTAGGTGTTCTTTTTCTAGCATATATTTTCGCTTGATTTCTATCACTTTGCACATTGCAAAATCAGTATTTGATCCAAAGGCATAAAAAGTGTTATAGACGGCATGTCAATATTAACACTCATTTCCAGATTCTTAAATAATATTTAAAAAACAAGTGGAGGGCCTGGAGAGGTGGCATGGTGGCCTGAGGTTGAGAATGGTACATACTGCTTTTGCAGAAGAACCAGGTTCTCTTCCCAGCAGCTGTGTCTGGTGGCTCACATTGACCTCTAACTCCAGCTGTCGAGGATCCAATTCCCTCTTCTGGCTTCTGTCAGCATTTGCACTTATGTGCACATACTCCCACTCCTGCTCCAGATGCACTTTAAAAAAAAATTCTTAAAGCCAAGTGAAGAGGGAAAAGTATTATTTTTAAAGTATATTTATTATTTGCTGATAAGCTAAGAGTATCCTTTGGGTTATCACACATATTCATGCTAAAGTACCTTGAACCTGGCCCTGTGGTAAAGGTTTTAAACTCTCTTGACAACTGAACCTTAAATATCTGCTTCTGAATTTCCCCCTAGATCTTTTCAGCTGCTTATGTGATTGCCCAGCTGACCAAAAGTTCAACATTTTAAATCGCTTAAGCCTATTTCTACCTAAGGGCTTTAATTTTTTTCCTCTTCCTTCTCCCACATCCCCATAATATGCTCCTGAAGCTGCTTGTACTCATTTTATCTGCTCATTGAAAGTCAAAGAGGCTGCAAAACCGTGGAGCGTTCTGAGAGCAGGTGGTAGCAGGTGGTAGAATGCAGGACTCCATTACTGTAGGGGAAGGGCAAATCACCCAGGAAGGGTTCTTGGGTGCATGGAGTGGCTGGGCTGAGAAGGGAAGGTGATCTCAGTAAGCACGGTAATTTGTGTTTTCAAAGTGAATAACCTTTTTCATACACATAGATTTTTTTGCCAAAGCATCTGTTTATGTTTTTCTTCTTTAAAAAAAAAGTCTCCCAAAAATATTCTATCACTTGCTAAATACTAAAGATGTGGTTTTATAAAACTGCTCTTAGATTCAAGTTTAATGTAGCCTTGACTGATGTGGCATGAGCTGTAAGCTCTACCATGGAGCTCCCATATTCAAGACTTTAGTTTCTGAGAAATTTCAAGGAAGAATGGGGATTCCCTCTTACATGGAGAAAAAAAAAAGGTCTTGTAGGTAGGTGTCCATGAGCAGTGTGTGCCCCATAAAAGGCAACAAATGGATCAGCATGTTGATTTTAATGATAGGAGGGACCTCTAGTTAAGTACCCACCATGAGCCATGTGAGGCACATACATATGATTTGTCTAAGATTGCCAGTACTAATCAAATCCTTGTTTGTAGATGAGTAAGTCAAAATCTAGAAAAATTAAATAATGGACCCAGTTGACCAGCAGAGAGGCAACTATGTCTGAGGTTGAGATTGGTGAGTCAGAAGGCATGGCAAGTCTTCTCCTGGCAGCTGTGCTGGGAATTTCTTACAGGGTGTCATCCAGAAATCTCCAAAGGGGCACCCTTGAGGTAAAAAGAAAAATGCATATCCATTATATTTCCACCCCCAAAGGTCACATATATGTTGACTATACCACAATGAAGCAGACAGGCATCGGGAATAGTTTAGCAACTTGGGACTCTACTTGGCTTACTTGATGCCTAGAAGCCCTTAACAGTATGTACTATGAATATGTACCCTTCTCTAAACCATGCATTTAGCAGCATGTTAACAAATAGGGACCCCCCCATTTTCATTAAGATGCATGCATATCCCACTCTGAACAATGGAATGGATTTCTCCTTCCCTCAATGTGGAGGGTGTGAGATCCTTGTGCTCACAGATAAGCACTAGGGAAACCAGGACTATAGAACACACAGACTTGTCTCTTCTGCCCAAAAAGCTGGGAATGGATATAGTTAATAGCCTGGTGATCTGTGTTATCTGTAGAGCCGGGCCTCACCCAAATCCCCCAGACAATTGTGTTTATCCAAGACTCTTCCTCCCTAGACCTTTATCCTGAGCATTGTTTCTCAGTCAATAGAATACATCCTTATAGAAGAGGTCACATGTACTTTGCAAAAGACCTGTACTTTGCAAAAGATTTTCGATGTAGTCATGCCTTAAGCTTTATTGTGATAACTGTCACCAGGAAACTTTTTTTCCAAAGTTGTATTGTGTTTAAAAATGTCAAAAATAAACTGCCTGGGGTCAGACTCTAAAAGTTTGAACCAGCAACTGCTAGCTAAACCATGTTGAACTGGATTTCCTTCTTACCTCATGCCTATGTTACTCTGCCACCCCTGGTGTTTGGAGAGACCCACACATCTTAGCAAATTTAAACAGATTCTATTTAGTTGTCTTAAGTATGGGATACAAGAATAGGAAGGTCAGTCTTGCACTGGTTCTGGCCCAAAAAGGCAAACTCGGACTGTCCTCAAAGGAAGCTGCTAGGGGAATCTCCTATTGATGCTTTTGTGTCTGCATATAACCAGGTATGCGCATGACTAAAATTCGGTGCATTCTAAGAAGGGACAAGCAGAGCAGAGAGATGGGCGTGTAACAGAATCTGTCAAGTAAAATAGAGAACCACCCCAAATGCACCCTGGTTGTGTAGCAATTTCCTCTAAAATGAAATACCCCATCTTGAAGATTCAGGCAGTAAACAATGCAGAAGTCGGAGGTGTAGCTTGAGTTTTCCTGACTGGCCCACAGTCAGGACAAATCTCTGACACCCGCCAGTCCCACAGCCACTCAAACCCGACCAAGTAAACACAGAGACTTATATTGGTTAAAAACTGTATGGCCGTGGCAGGCTTCTTGCTAACTGTTCTTATAACTTAAATTAATCCATTTCCATTAATCTATACCTTGCCACATGGCTCATGGCTTACCGGCATCTTTACATGTTGTTTTTCATCATGGCGGCTGGCAGTGTCTCTCCCACCCAGCTTCCTGTTCTCTCAATTCTCCTCTCTGTTAGTCCCGCCTATACTTCCTGTCTGGCCATTGCCAATCAGTGATTTATTTATTGACCAATCAGCAACACATTTGTCATAGAGAACATTCCACAGCACTTTCTCTTTTTTTTTTTTTTTAAAAGGAAGGTTTTAACCTTTACACATCTCTAAAGAAAGCTTGGTATATTTGGGAATTTGGGCGTAGCTTTTTTTACTACTTCCTGCTGGAGGGGGGCGCTGTATCTTATGGGGACATAAAGAATATTTTAGGGTTATGGAGTAGTCCATGAGGGTGTATCGTCTGAGTCAGTTGCCTTGAAACCATTCTGGATGTTGGATCATCTGGGCCATGGTGTCATCGGAGACCTTTCAGGTGGTCTTGGCTGGTCAAACCTGATGTGTCTTAATCTGGAACAAATCCATAGCCTCTGGCTTTTTGTGGGAACAAAAGCAGAATCTCCTTTCCAAAGCAACATATCCTTATATCCAAATTTTGAAGTCAAGGTACCTTTAAAATATACATTTTGGCATAACTCAACAGCTTTTACAATCAAATGTTTTTTTGTAGTTAAAAATCCCAAAGACAACACAATCCAGATTCACAAGGCCTTCCCCCACAAGATTATAAAATCAGGAAAGACTGCTGAAGACAAAGGCTTTCTGATGTATGGAGCTATTCACAAGGCAATGCAGAGAGACCCAAAGTTCAAGCTCTCATGGGTCTTTATGCATGCTGGGGTGGAACTTTGATGATTCATCTTCCTTTGTGTTGTCTGTGCTCCTATAAGTAATCGCTCACCCATAAGGAACACCAATAAAGTCATTGGCTCACCAAACTGAATACCACATTGGTGACATTCTTAATTTGGTTCATCTCTAGTAACCCTGTCTTGGGTGAGATGCTTGTTCACATATGCCTAGGAAGAATGACATAATCCCTTCCTGGTGTCTAACTTCACTCATGTGCCCCTCTGTCAATCCTGACAATGCATTCCCTTCTAACCTACACTAGTACCTCACTTTGAATAAAGTTTCCCTGTTATTTTACAGTTTGTGTGCACCTTCATGAACCTGGCTTAGGTGTTGACCACCAATAACAACACTAATCACTTTCGACTTACTCATCTTATTCCTAAACTTGACCAAAGGTTATCAGAGCACCATTGGCAGGGATGGCTAGAAGATAGCAGAGAACTTTCTATTGCAGTACCAACTTTCATCCTTTACCTCTTGCATCCAGGATCACTAGCGCGGTAAGATGGAATGCTTTTATTTAATATAGTTTAGAGTTTTGATAGCTGGCATGGATTGTGTAGAAGGCATAGCTCATAAAACAAAGACATTGGCAAGAAATGAGATAGCTCACAGAGATTTAATCAAGGTAAAAGCCAGTATCTGGTATCTAGAGCCATGGTTATAAACTCGGACTGCATTTAAAATGACGGTGGAGGCTTGGGGAAAACCCCAACGTCTTCCCATCAATGAAATGCTAAATTTTAATGAGTTTTTTCTCCAAATATTCTATCTGATATTTGAATTTTGATCAATAATATGGAACACTGGGTTGAAAGCCATAGTATTTGACCATCGAGTGTGCTTTTGTGACAGGGTGACAACTTATCATTCCTCTCAGGTCCACCTATGACACTAAGGACTGAGATGACGTCAGCTGTGCTGCAGTGATTTAGCCTTTAGTCTGCTCAGTCTTTGAAGTGCATGTAATCATCTTGAAGCTTGTCACCCTACAGGCTCTGAGTAGTCGGCCAGGAATCTACAACCTTGAGGAGCTGCCAAGTGGAGCCAACTCAAGATTTACAACTTAGATTTTGGGACTGAAACAGTTGAAGCTTGATGGGCATGCCAGCTCCGAAGGCAGGAAGGGTGATATAGCCCTGAAATCACAACAACAGGATACCTGAAACAAGCTGAAACAGGAGCATTAGGAGTTCAAGGCTAGCAAAGCGAGACCCTGCCTTAGAAGCACAAGAACAAAAACAAACAATAGCCACAATAATGAGGTAAAAGCAAGAAATTCCAGCTCTGTCACGTTATATATGTGTGTCCTAGGGCAAAACAATTAACCTCTGTGTACCATAAATACCTATTTTTCAAAACTGGCTCATGGTAACCTTTATACTATAGGAGCAAGGGAAGGCTAGTTTAAAAAATGAAGTAATTCAAGGAAAAAGTAATGTGCTAGATGTGGTGGCTGATGTCTTTAATCCTAGGTCTTGGAAGGCTGAGGCAGGAGGATGGAACCATGCAGACCAGCCTGTGTGATATATCAAGACTCGGTCTCGAAATAATAAGTAATAAATGAATAAGAAAGAAAAGAAAATACTTGCTAGTTCTTTATAACTGAAACTCTATCCTCTCCAGAAAACTCACTTGCATTCCTGTTTTTGTTCCTGTTTCGTCTCGTAGGTTAGAAGATTCCGTCCACAGTTAGTGGCCCCACTGCTGTGGACAAGCAAGCACATTAGGGTGGTGTGCATGTTGGCGTGAAGGCCACCAAAGAGAAGGAAAGAAGTGGCTGCAGGCTTCTCATTGCCTTGACTGGCCTGTCTTTAACAACCCAAGGGGCTGCTGGGAGGTCCCACCTATTGAAGTTTCTACCACCTCCTCGAAGTACCAAGCTGGAGACAAAGATGATACAGGGTGGGCTATTAGGAAAACTGGAGGTTTCCACATCCAAACACTATTAATCTCATATTTGTCTCCACAACCAGCCAACAAAAAGAAATGACAAATGTCTGAGATGATGAATGTATCGGTCACTATGATCTGATCCTTAGACGTTACATGCACATACTAGAGTGTGAAACTGCTCTCCATGGATGTATAAATACATACAATTACTATCTCTCAGCTGAAATCTAAAGCATTTTTAGAATATTTGCTAAAATTACCTGTTTAATGTCTATGCTGATTTTCATATCTGCTAGGCTAGTTTATGCTCTCACCAGCAATATAGAAGGATTCCCTTTTGTCCACATCCTTGTTATTTGTTATTATTAGTTTCTAAAGATTATCATTCCAACTTTGGGGAAATAGAATCTTAATGTAGCATTGGATTACATTTCTCTGGTGGCTAATAAAGTCGAATAATTTTTCATATGAAAAAAAATTACCTGTTTAAGATTTCTTTTTACTTCATGCAGCAATGGCGTTACCGACTTTTGCCTTCTTTTCTAGGAGCCTGTGTTTGAATCTCAGAATTAAAAACTCACCACTTATTGACTCTAGTCCTTAAAAAAATAAGTTGGCTTTGGTCTCTTTGTTTCTCTTGGAGGGAGGAGGTAGCACACAATTATACAAGGAAGCAAATGAAGCTGGGATTTTTCTTCTCTTTAAAATAGAAATAAAGGCTACTAGAATTGATTTAGGAGAATTTAATTGAGTTGCAGGACCACAGCCACAATGCTGACTGTGAACATCATATAGAGAGTTTTCCCCTAAATCTGAGCCTGATGAGCTTGCCCCAGCACCCCTGTTCTCATCCCCACATAGCAGCAGTGGCCTTGCCTGACACTCAAGATCCACGGTCATAATCTAATGCTGCTTTTCCTATGGAAGATCCATCAACATTGCTATACCAGAGACTAATTAGTAGCTGTTGCAGGAGACTTGACACAGAATATTAGCAGACTCCCCTGATTCCAGAAAATGGTGGCAGATTTCTTATTTAGTTGCTGATTGGAACAGATAGGGAGTTTCAGTACAAGCTGCTTCGTCAGAACTTATAGCATTTCACAGGTGTCAAGGATACACACTCACACACACACACATAAACACACACACACATACACACACATGAGTGAGAGAGTGAGAGAGAGAGAGAGAGAGAGAGAGAGAGAATCCTAACATTGTATTCTCGGTGACTGAGATGGTTTCCCTAGAACAGAGATCTTGAGACATTAAAGAGTGAGGTTACCAGGTAAACAGGTCTTTTTGAAGGCACTCAAAAATATCTGAAGTCGAAAAATTCCCTTCTTGTGTCTAATACTACAAATGAAAGCATTTAGTTATTTCTTTTGATGTAGCCATAAGGATAAGACATTTGGGCTAAGGAGGTAAATGGACGTTACCTTCATCTTTCTACATCAGGAGAATGGGAAGGAACACACTCTGAATTCCTCAGCCCATGTAACAGGAACCCTTCTTACTTAGGCTGCAACTTGTTGGGAATCAGGTCCCTGCTAAATTGGATGTGATTTGCCTTAACATGTCTATACCCTGATGTCAATGTGCATGCTATCTGCTCTGGGTATCAGGTCACATTCTGGTGATCTTTTAACCTTTATTTGTTCTGTCTAGTTAATTATTTCTGGGTTGCTTAATGCCAAGACTGGCAGCCTTTCTTGTAAAAAATGACCTGGAGCAAGGCATGAGAGGATTGCTTTCCTCCTGGGTGGAATGCGCAGCTGCAGGAAGCCTCACACTTATTTTTAATGTGGAAGTCTACACTGTTTATTGAATAATAACAATTTGCCCCATGGCCTTGCATTAGCTAGCCTTAGTTTGTAAAAAGGAAACAATTCATGTTTCCAAACTTTAACCTTTGCCTAGACTTTCTGGAATCATTTCCTTTCCAAAGTCTCTGGGGACTTCAAAGATGAAGAAATGGGGATGTATTTCATCAACCATTTGCTACAGACAAACTTACTACGTTCAAGTAACTCTGGACATTTGCTTTTGTGTAAAATGGATGTATTCTTATAGAACTTACTGGTAGTTTTTGTTTCTGAAGAATTCACACAGAAAACATTTAAAGATTTTTAGATTGTTCATTATTGTTTTGGATTTGTTTCTATAGACAGCCAATGGACTACTACCACTGAGAAATCTAACATATAAATGTTTTAATAGAAAGGGGATCTGGGGGAAGACTAGGGCCACCACAGGGCCCTTCCTTTGTCTGCTGAACCTTGGGACAACCTG
The DNA here is from genome assembly GCF_007827085.1 of Peromyscus californicus insignis. NCBI lineage: Eukaryota > Metazoa > Chordata > Mammalia > Rodentia > Cricetidae > Peromyscus > Peromyscus californicus. The sequence goes on from NW_026294595.1 coordinate 55,905,129, forward strand.
TAAGGCCAGTTTTCCCCTGCTCTTTGTCAGAGGGTTTGTAGAAAACAATTCAAAAGTTCTGGTGTATACACTGTGATCCAACTAACTTGATGACTCATTTCTGTCCTAGGTTACAGGAACAGTCCATGGATGAAGTCAGATGAACCTGTACTAGGATATGCAAGCTGCAATAACGTAAGTGAGAAAAAGGCAGTTCTGGAATACGTCTGTTTTTAATGTTTGTCAGTTTTGTTTTGTTTGTTTGTTTTTTTAATGTGGTACATTGCAAACTAATGAAAAAATTGCTTCTACTTGGGGAGGAAGAATCAATGGGGGATGTTTATTACCATGACACAGGCTAAGGAACTCATTAGAGCAAGCTATTGTTCACACGCTATTCTTCTGCGATGCATTGCCTCCTCACACATCCATTCTTGTTTCTGCAGAAACTGATTTGTACTTGCAAAATAATAAATATTCATCTCCCATGGATTTTTAAAGGTGACTGATTTGTAAAAATCAATAACTGTCTTTTGCCAGCTCGCAGACTGACATGATTGCCTTCATTTTCAAACATAAAACGATTGCATTAAAATAACATTAAGAGAGAAACATCAGCTGACACAGGAAGAGAAATTCTTAAATGAAAACCGCTCCATCCAGTTTTAATCAGTTCCGATCATGCTTTTTATTATAGTGCAAATGGGCTCTATTAAAAGGAAAGCCAATTCCAGATGATGATACAAATAATTATAGCTGCCTTTAGCCTCTAGTTAGGGCTATTAACTAATGGTTTCAAAATATAAGATTTATTTTGGAAAGAACATTTTTTTCCTCTAATGATAAAATTGGAAATTGGGCTTTGTCTACCTAATGTCCTATATGTGGATAAAAACAAAAGTAGAAGCTGATCTAGAGGAAAAGGCTTCAAAACACTGCAAGGATAAACTAAATTATTTCATATGGATAAACTCAAATGTCATTAGTTGCAGTATTATCAAAATGGTTTTGGATCTATGTTCTGTTACATGTTAGGAATTATGTATACTCTGCCCAGTTCATCCACTCTGAGATTCTAGTATTTATCACCGTATTAAAGGCCCTGAGGTATTTTGCAATGATGATCTGTGCTATCATGTTCATCTTCCATTTTTTTTTCCTAGTAAGTCTGAGCATGAAAATCTTTTTAAAACATAAAGGGTAATAATAAATTTTAGTCTAAATATTTTTATTGAGATAGTATATGTGTCATTCATAATACTGCAATTAAGAAATTCTAAGTTTAAGCATTAACAGTAACTTAGACATAAACCAAAGCTAACAAATATTTGTCTCTGAAAACACTGTCCATTTAAAAGATGTTTCTTAGCTTTTTTTTTTCCTTCTTTCTTGAAGTCAGATATGACCCAAGTGGTGTATGCTCAATGCTGCCTTTCTTAGCATGGATGTGTACTTAACACCCTTTGCTTATACATGCTTCTGTGATTTTATAGGTCCGAGGAGTTTCCTGTTTTGGCCTTTGTCTCGCAATGGCAGCTGTGGAAGAATGTTAGTCAGTTGCCCCTCCAAGGAAACACTTGCTTAGCTATGTGCACTACAGTCCATAGACAACAGCAGTTGGTTCCCTTTAAAGATCTGCCTCAGATTTCAAACCAGGCCTTGATTTTCCTGGGCACTGTCTGTTGATGTAGCCCTGTATGAGCAGGGGACCTGGCCACTGCTGCCTAGTGTGGAACTTCTCTTACAGGCAATTTTTGCTCTAGAGCCCTCTATTGTGTTGACCAAGAGTTTTCGCCTCTTCATCGTGATCTAAATGCTTTCCCTACACAGCCCTGCTTCCTCCTCCCCACTTTATTCTTCAAGGAATCACCTCCAATAAACTACCTGCACTCCTATCCATGATTTTGCTTCCAGAAGATTCTGTGTACATTCCTATAAGTTTCGAAGACAATCCCTGGCAGAACCAGGTCTCTACCATTGTTTTGTAGATATCTCTTACATAGGAGTTAAATAGTAAACACTCAATTTTCAATACAACTTAGATTTTATTTTAAAAAAAGCATAACTATAGGTACAGACACTAGTTGACTTAGCATGAGTGACTCTCTGCTACCTGGATTGTGTGAAAGTGCATGCGGTACATAAATTATCAGAAACTCCTTGTGGGTGTTTTCAACACATCACTATGGCCCAAACTAGCCCTTACCCTTAGTTTTCAGAGAGTTTTTAGTCTGAATGATCCTGTTGGAGTAAATTTAGTTCCAAGACCAGATGGACTTAAGCCACTAGAATATTAGAGACCATCTGAAGGACTGGAAACTATTGGAAGTACTTTAAATAAAGAGACAGATTTTGAGCATGATGTCATAGGAAGATTAGTCAAGTATCTGCATGCATAAGGAATGGCACAGAAACTGAATGAAGGTCCATGGAAGGAAACAATTACTGCAGGCATGGTTTCCCACCAACTTCAAGCTGATACTGACTGGTAACCAGAACATACCGAATGTCTTACACACACCTATATTTACAACAAAAAAAACCATCTGAAGCATAGGTGCCTAGGACGAGGGGAGACGAGCTCAGAGAGAAAAATCTATACAAGTTTCTTCAGTAGAAAGTCAATAGAGAAGGAGTTCAACACAGTGTATCTGACTCCGGAGCCTACAGCTCCTCTAGCATGTCAAACTGCATCCTGTGTGGACATAGGAATTCTTCTGAGGATAGAACTGCTTTCAGTGACTTGCTCTAAATCAAAAATGGAACTCTTCATCTGGACATCAGAACAGATAGGGAGAAAAAGACAAGGCATTGTTGGGTGGATAATAGGTGCACAGGTGAAGACAAAGTCATTGTCAAGATGTTTAACAATCTTGAGAACTGAAGTCCATTCATATCAGGAGTGAAGCTATGGTGCTTGGAGAAAGCAAAAGATAGGTTACAAATAAAGTCCTGAGTCTATGAGAACAAGGCAAAAACATACGTGAACGGAAATACATAGGTCAAGTTGAAACCACAGGGAAGCCTCCTAGAACAAAGGTTGACACCAAAATCTGACCTACTGTTTCTGTAAATAAAACATTAAGGGAAAACAGACACATTCATTCATTTGCCGATAACCTGTAACTGCTTTCTTATTACAACACTAGAGTAAACCCATTTTCATCATTGGCCATTTGGCACTCAATGCCTGAAATATTTACTGTTTGGTTGTTTACAGACAATGTTTTCTGATTTGCTAGAAAAGGCTCTTGGAGTTGGGCTTGGCATCACAGTTCTGAAGTAAAGGGTGCTAGATGTTGTCTGTAGACTCCGATAGTAAATGTTTTGGCTTTAGAACCACAGTGGCTTCTGCTATACAGTCTTTGCTTCTTGTTTTTTTTCCCATACATTTAAAAAAATGTAAACTATTCATAGCTCAGTAATATGAAACAGGATATAAGCTGGATTTGCCTTGTAAGGATCATTTACTGTCTCATGATCAAGAAAATCTTCTTGCCTTCATGTATTGATTCATATTAAACATAAAGCAGATATAGGTGTGTGCCTTCAAAGAGTATCTAAAGACAGAAGTGCTTATAAGTTTCTGATTAAATCTGATGCGGTAGATTAAGATATGTGGGGGAAATTTTCCCTTTACAAGCAAACCAAAATCTTCTCTTATTTTACAGGCTATAATCTTGTTGGATTGATTTGACCATGTCCACTATTGCTGTAAATAAATATTCATAAAAATGGAGACTCTCACAGTGCTCCATAGTATTTGCCCATTGAAGACAGATTCCCTGTTCTCTTGAGCCCCCAGCTTTGCTGCACCATTAGTGGCGTGGAACCTCATAGTAAGATGTTTCTCTGTATCTTGTGAACATGTCAAAGCCTTTGACTTAATGTCCATGCTTTAATCTCTCTCTGGTTCAGCTGGGGGTGGTGTTTATTCTACCAAGCAAGCACCATTTTTGGATCAAAACTCAGCTATACAATAATTGAAGAAACAAAAATGGAGAGAAACCTAACTTCCCTATCATATCCAATTACTCTACCATCCATATGATTCTCTTATTGTCAAATATGTGTTTGATGTTATATAGCCATTGGGTTGGCAATTCATCCCATAATGATGGAATCAACAGTTCTCAACCTGTGGGTCGTGACTCCATTGAAGCACATCAGGTATCTCGAATATCAGATATTTATATTATGATTCATAACAGTAGCAAAATTATAGTAGTGAAATAACAATGAAGTAATTTTATGGTTTGGGGGTCACCACAACATGAGGAACTGTATTAAAGGGTCACAGCTTTAGGAAGGTTGAGAACCACTGTGCTACATCTAAAAGTACTTAAAGGCTAACCATTTGATAGTTACATTGTTAGGTATTTCATTTCTATCTCATTGACAGTAACCTTCTTTCTGATACAACACCAGAAATCACAGGAGATTAATTGGTTAATTATATTTTTAAATTCAGGAAATGTTCAAAGAATATAATATGAAAATGCATCATTGAAAGAGTAAAATATATCTTATTAAATAATTAATTATCTCAGATGCTTTAAATATGGAAAGTTGATGATCTCATGCAGCAATTACAACTTTTTTTATAAATACTATATCTTCACAAAGATCAAAAAATACTCAGTCCAAGGTATTTGAGATCAAGAATTGAGACTGATGCTAAAAGATTGAGAAATAGACTGAATTAAATTTGATGACATTCACTAAGATAAATGCAACATAGTGTACTCAGAGTTGATTAATCTCCACCACAGATGCAAAAAGAAGTGCATTCTGCATGATGATGTGGACAAAAGAACAAAAATGAACAGTACACCCTGTATTGAAACCTAACATACTGAATTTACTTGGGTGGGCCTTTCCAAGGAGGACATAGTTGACATCTGTTAGCATAGGTATTTCCTTACTCTCAGTTGTTAAATATTCCACAGGAAAGAAATTGGAGTTGGTTTCCATTACTGTAAAGCATACATATAGTATAACAAAAGACACTGGCATTTGCTTCAGAATTACTATTATTATCTCAATTAAATATCTCAGAAACCCTGTGTTATCCTACTTTCAACTAGAGCTTAGAAAAAGGCATATATATTTTAGCTAAAATGTGATTATCTAAAAGAATTGCACTGAAATCACGATGATCCATTTTCTTTAGGGATGCCATTGTATGCAATTTTAAATTAATATGTGGCAGTTACACAAGAATGGAATGAATATTTGTCAATGATTTATTACATTTTTAATGACAGAATCAATACAGTGGTAAGGCATTTTGAAAAGATGGCTATTTAGAAGCATTTTAAAAAGCAATGCTAAAACAAGTCTTCTAGGTAGATACAAAACCAGACAATGTCCCAAGAGCATTAGCTTTTGAGGTCATCTTTTCTACCAGACAATTTATTTTCATCTTACCAAACAAAGTCTAAAATGTAACACTTAAGATAACCAAGTTTAGTAATACATAGCAAGGTTGAACAAAACCTCACCAAGGTATGTTTATAATCCATGGTTAAGCAGGACAACTACCTATCCTTATTTTCTAAGAACCAAAAAGTTTCCCACAGTTCAACTTTCAGCCCTAAAACCAGGCAAGTCAGGCAAGTTCGATGATCAAGGATGTCAATTTTTAATTTTTTTTAAAGTTTTACATATATATTGGTGTCTATGTCTGTGTGTGGATGTGCATGGAGGTACAGGTCCCCACAGAAACTGGAAATGGACACTGGATCCTTTGTAGCTGGAGTTACAGGCAATTGTGAGCCATCTAATGTGGGTTCTGGGAATTCTGGCCTTCTGTAAGAGTAGTAGGTTCTCTTAACCACTGAACCATCTCTCCCGCCCCATCAAGTCAGCTTGCTTTCCTTTTCTTTTTTTTTTTTTTTTTTTAATTCAGTGTAAGCATTGTTCTATGGAAGGGAGTTAATTTTTTATTAAGAAATTTTATTATTCATTTTACATACCAATCACAGATCCCCCTCTTCCCTCCTCCCACCCATCCAGCTTTGCCCCACCCACCCACCCACATACCCTCCTGCAAGAATGTAAGGCCTCCCATGGGGAGTCAGCAGAGCCTGGTACATTCAGTAAGGGCAGGTCCAAGCCCCTACCCCTGCCTCAAAGTTGTTTGAGGTGTCCCACCATAGGAAGTGGGCTCCAAAAAGCCAGTTCATGCACCAGGGATGGATCCTGATCCTACTGCCTTGGGACCTCTTAAGCAGCTCAAGCTACACAACTGTCTCACTTATGCAGAAGGCCTAGTCCAACTGTGGAGGCTCCACAGTGTTGACCTAAATTTCATGAGTTCCCACTAGTTTGGTTTGGTTGTCTCTGTAGGTTTCCCCATCATGATCTTGATGCCCTTGTTTATAGAATCCTTCTTCTCTCTCTTCAGGGAATGGGATGGTTGAGCTGGAACAGGGATGGAGTGGGAGAGCAACTAAAGAGATACCATGACAGAGGGAGACATCATGGAGATATGGAGAAACAGGGTGCTAGGGAGGTTGCCAGGAATCCCCAAGGATGATCCCAGCTTAGACTACTAAGTGGAGAAGGTGCCTGAAGTGGCCTAACTCAGTAATCAGATTGATGAATACCCTAACTGTCATCATAGAGCCTTCATCCAGCAACTGATGGAAGCAGATGCAGAGATCTACAGCCCTACACCAGGCCGAGCTCCATGAGTCCGGTTGAAGTCAGAAGCTTTCTTAAAAAATTAAAGGATCTATGCTTAATTCATATAACATATAGAATTTTTTTCATTTTTGTTTAACGTTGCTAGTCTCTGAGAACTATTCCATAGGTTCTTACACAACACATTGGGCATAGCCTTGGTTTAGTCTCCAATAAAGAGTATCAAAGGCCGTTATCCCCCTTTTATCCACAGGATGTTCATCTTTTCATACCATGCCTATCTGCAGCACCTGTCATTAACTGTTCTATAATAACTACCTAGGATTAGGTTCTATACTGAGTTCCATGGGAGGATGACCCAACCAAACTAGTAAAGGCTCTTCAGATTTTTTTCTTTTCTCTCCCTTCCCCCTTTCTAATGGTAAAGGAAGAAAAGCTGTAAGAGATTCTATTAGAAACACAGAAAAATAATGCTGAAGATACTAAAGATGGTTGCTATACACTGAATTATATAATCCCCACTCCCTCTTTCATCTAACACCAGCAATGGTAACACAAAAGCTAGATGACCCCATTTTCCATGCTATCATTGTCTGCATTTCAGTCAATTGCCAAAAATATTAAATAGAAAGTTGCAGAAATGATTTATGAACTTAGAATTGTGCACTGTTCTGAGTAGTGTGATGGAAACTTAACAAGGTTCTGCTTCATCCCAGCCTGGAATGGGAGTTACCCCTTTGCCCAGCATGTCTATACTATGAACCCTCCTCCCGATCCACACTGTGAATTCTCCTTTTACCAGTCATATTTGAGTTTTCTTGACGGTCAGAGAGCCTAGAGTAATCGCTACACTTCTTATCTTCCAGCAATCATTAACAGAAGAAACACAGACTGCATTAATACAGCTATCATTGTGATATGTTATTGTAATTTTTCTCTTATTATTAGCTGTTTTTCTCTTTCTGTGCCTAATTTATGGATTGAACTGTATCATCAGTATGAATATATAGGGAAACATAGTACATATGGGATTCAGTTCTATAGTTTGCTTTCAGATATCCACTGAGGGTGGATAAGAAACTACTGGAATTCCCTAGCTATGTCAATATTGAATACCAAAAAAGATGTATGTATAAGAAAAACAAAACCTCAAATATAACACTGGACATTTCTGCAACCCATGCCTTACATTTCATCAGTCTATCTTAGATCAAACAAAAGAAAAACCTGAATGGCACTTAGCTGGAGTTTGAGAGTCATTCTTTCACTATGCCTTAGCTGGTCTAGAGCTTTCATGAATGTACAGACTGTGTGTGATTTTTCCCCGGGAGCCATGAACAAATATTTGTTCATCCCAGATAGGGTACCATCGGCAGAACATTTCTGCGTAACTGTAACTAAGTGAACCAGTTACCCACAAGACCATACGGTGAGGCGTTCTTTACAAGAGTGTGTGTAATTCAATGGCACTCAGTCACCAAAATCTTACCCTAACCTGGGTGATGACTCAAGAAAGTGACATTGCCGAGCTCCTGCTGTGACTTGTAGACAGGCTGGAAATTCTACTTTCCCTATTGTTACTGGCCATCTAATCTCTGGAAGGGGCTCTGTGGATCCCCTAGATCCTGGGGGGGTGGGAGGCAGCCTAGTCTCCAATAAAGAGAAGCAAAGGCCATTGTCCCCTTTATCCACAGGATGTTCATCTTTTCATACCATGCCTATCTGCAGGGTCTTAGGAAGCAGGAGCTATGTGTGAAGCTCTGAATTTAGTCTTTTTAAACAACCACAGAACAGAATACAGACCCAGGAATGTCTATAGATAATCTTCCAGGCCTATTCTCCAGAGGCAATTAAAAACCATCCAGGCTAACATTGAAAAAAAACTCACCTTGATCATTTTTAGACTCACACTAAAGCGTGCAACACCAGCATCCTTCCACGGGCCCAGTCCATTATGCACATGTTACGTTTAAAGTTGCAAACTCAGGATATATAAACGAGGAGATTACATAAGGTCTAACTCCCTCCAGGAATCGTAGCCATGGAACAGAGGAGAAACTGCCCTGTGCTTGGTCTGGAACTGAACTGTGGTGAGTAGCTCCAGGCAAGATGGGGTTCAAAGGACTCTCCTACTTCCTTCGTGAGAGCCAATCTGAGCAGTGTATTTCTTTGGTTGCAATTACAGTAATCTTACAGCTTACAAGACAGCCCTGAATTTAGTGAGTTCTATTAGACTGATTTCTGCTGCCATTTTGACATGTGTTTATCTCTGCCATTTTTGGTATTTTGTATGGAAACTGAGAAAGGATATACTAAAGGGCTATAAGGCAAATGTCATTATTTTTTTTAACTAACAAGTATGGCCTTTTAATGCTCTCATCCACTATATATGTTCATGCAGGCCCACCCAGAAAATTGTATATTTTCCTAAACTTCATATCTTCTTTTCCAAAACTGTATTTCTTTAAATAATTAATTTTTGTAACCACCCTAGTTCAAATTGCTTTGCTCCTCTGAAATTCACATCAAATCTTTATTTCCCAATGTACTAGCACTGAGGGAGACGATTGGGTATTGTAGAGGACTTTTTTTTTAATTAAGAAATTTTCTATTCATTTTACATACAAACCACAGATCCCCGTTTCCTCCCTCCTCCCGTCCCCCAGCCTTCCCCCTCAACCTACCCCTGATTCCATCTCCTCCTAGGCAAGGTCTCCCATGGGGAGTCAGTAGAGAGCCTGGTACATTCAGTTGAGGCAGGTCCAAGCCCCTCCCCCCTGCACCAAGGTTGTGCAAGGTATCTCACCATAGGCTCTGGACTCCAGAAACCCACTCATGTGCCAGGGATGGATCCAGATCCCGATCCCACTGCTTGCGGGCCCCCTAAAGAGTTCTAGCTAAACAACTGTCTCGCCTATGCAGAGGGCCTAGTCCAGTGTGGAGGCTCCACGGCTATTGGTCCACAGTTCATGAATTTCCATTAGTTTGACTGGCCGTCTCTGTACATTTTCCCTTCCTGATCTCAATTTCCCTTGCTTATAAAATCCCTCCTCTCTCTCATCGATTGGACTACTGGAGCTTGGCCTAGCACCTGGCTGTGGATCTCTGCATCTGACTCCATCAGTCACTGGATCTATGATGACAGGGAATTCAGTAATCTGATTACCGGAGTAGGCCGGTTCAGGCACCCTCTTGGCTACTGCTAGTAATCTAAGGTGGGGTCATCCTTGTGGATTCCTGGGAACTTCCCTAGCACCCTGTTTCTCCCTGTTCCCGTGATGTCTTCATTTATCATGGTATCTCTTTCCTTGCTCTCCCACTATGTCCCTGTTCCAGCTCAAACCTCCCATTCCCCTATGTTCTCATCCACCATCCCTTGCCCTCCATTACCCCCAAGGAATACTCAATCATACCACAAGGACACATGCACAACTATGTTCATAGCAGCATTGTTTGTAATAGCCAGAACCTGGAAACAACCTAGATGCCCAAAGAATGGATAAAGAAAATGTGGCACATATACACAATGGAGTACCACTCAGCAGTAAAAAACAATGATAGCATGAAACTTGCGGGCAAATGGATGGAACTAGAAAAAATCATCCTGAGTGAGGTCACCCAGACTCAGAAGGACAAACATGGTATGTACGCACTTCACTCATAAGTGGATACTAGATGTAAAGTAAAGGATAACCAGACTGCAACCCACAGCTCCAGAGAAGCTAACTAGTGAAGGAGAAGTAGAGGACTTAATGTGGCTTGTTCAGAAGTGGGTTAGTTACTGAGGGACTATGACGATCCCTGGGAGGATAGATGGTGTGAAGAGCAGGGCAGCACCTCTGCTTTGACCACCCCCCCATTCTCTTCTCCAACCAATCAACACAGAGTTTTAGCTCCATGAAGTGGAGCTTTTTACCTCCAGAAGCATCAGGCAAATTTCTGTTTTATAAATTATCCAGAGCCAGACATTCTGTCATAGTAACAGAAAACAGATTAAGACCACGTATCCTCTAGTGAGGGCAAAATCTATAAATTGCTTTAAATATTTTATTAGACATCATTCTGAGGAAAGCATAGACTGAATGGCTAATTTTTGTCTGGGAATTTTTTACCAAATATTATAAAGAAGATGTAGCCTAATTAAAAAAAGATAGATCAAATGAACAAAAATTGTCCCATCAACTTGTTAGGTCTTCAGTGGGACCTGAAAACATAAGTTCACATTTGGTCCTTTGTATCCTCATAGTAGTAGACCAGCATAGCTGTTGTCCTTTGCATATGAGCAGTTATTCCAGGTCATCTCTACACCTTTACTTGGTAGGGATGGTTCTTTTTTAACCCCTCCAGATCCTCACCGATGTAGCTTTTACTCTTCTTTTGGTGTCTAAATGTACCCTGCAAGACTCCAGAGCTAGCCTGGTTTTTACAAAGAAGGAACAGCAATCACCTTGGGAAAAGGCAGACAGAAGAGAAAGAGTGGTATGGGAAACAAATAAGGAAAAGAATAGATTTCATGTCATTTAAAAAGTCATTTTGCTGGCCAGAGAGAGGAATCAAAGTGCATGACAGTTCACCCAATGAACACACAGAGATGAGTTGCCTTTTGTCTGTTCTCCAGGGACATCTCCCAAGCTGCTCGATTTTGGCTTTCTTACCTGGTTCTCTCATCTGGTAAGTTACAAAATTTTGTGGACAAATTCTAATCCTCTTTCTTTGAAAAGCAAGCATTGGCATATTTGTTCTAGACTTAAAAGTTGGTACATTTTTGTTGGGATCCTAGCTCTGTAGCATATAAAAGCTGTGTGCCCTTAAATAATTCATTCAATGTATTTGACCTTCAGTTTCTTGTTTGTAAAACAGACATAATAGTGCCAAGAGTTGTGAGATTCTAACAAAACAACATGAGGAATCACCTTGAAAATATAAACATTTATGCTAATGCAAACATTTTTTAATGTGAATGCTCATTTTTGCCTCAAGCTCAGTGCTTGGAAATACATTTAATAGCATCTCGGGCAGAATTGGTTCTTCTTTTTCAAGGATTGCATTATCCAGCTCTGGTACTAACATAGGGTCATCCTTCAATCTTTCCCTCTAAATATTCACTGTGTCCTGCCTATGATTCTTTGTCATGCTGGAGATGCCCATGCCTTTCCATGTCCTCTGGTTCTGTGTGTCTGTTTCTTTAGGGAATTTCTGTTCCCTCCTGGAATGGAGTTCACTGTAGGTGAACTTTTCTTTCCTGCCAGCCAATCCCCTAATAGCCCCACAGAAACTTAATATTAATTGTAAATGCTCAGCCAATAGCTCAGGCTTATTACTAACTAGCTCTTACAGCTTAAATTAACCCATTTAAATAACCTACATTCTGCCACGTGGCATAACCTCTCTTTCATCTTGCACTTCCTGTTTCCTCTCCGTGTCTGTCTGATGACTGCTCTGACTCCCCCTTCCTTCTTCCCAGTATTCTGTCTGCCCCCAAAATCCTGCCTACCCTTTGGCCAATCAGATTTTTATTAACAATGAGACAACACATTTTTATGGTATGCAAAGATTATTCCACAGCAGTGAACTTTTCACATTACTGTTCAATTTACCCATCAAAACCATGGCCCTTTATTGTCTTATGTCTCTTATAGGCTCTATAATGCTTTCTCCACTTAAAGGAAAAGTTCCCTGAGCAGGCTGTCAGTAGTTCAATCTCGTTCTGCTTTAACCCTTCAGAAAATGCCCTGTTCTCAATTCCCTGGGCTCCCCACACTTCCATTCACGTACAGATAATATGACAAGCGAGTGATGGAGTCAAGTGGAAGACCTGGGGCTAAGGTCCTGAGATCATTGAGATGACTGAACTGGGAGGTGCTAAAAGGCAGCAGCATCTTCATGGCACCAGTTTATTATAAAAATCTCATGTTGAATTACTTTCCCAGTTTTGTTCACAAGTGACTCATAATTTTAACTTATTTTACAAACTGTTTCTGTAGCAGGAGGGTAACCTGGATAACTTAGAATTAAAAGTCATCCGAAGTAAGTAGTAATAGCAAAACAGAAAACAAATGAAACTGTTCATATGAACCATCCCTTAAACACATTATACCACACATACACACACACACACACAGCACTATAGTTTGCTTCTCTTAGTAGTAATGAAATGTTGCAGGCCACAGGAATATATCATAAGAACTCAGCTGGTTATGGCAAAGTCACTACCTGGAGGAATCAGGGAATTCCTCCAGAGGAAGCCAAATCCCAAGGAGTTTTTGGTGTTACTTGGCTTGTTATATATCAGCTGTATTCTGTTATAAAAATCATGTGTGCCTTCATAGTTTTCCCAATTGATTTTTTTTTTTTTTTTTTTTTTTTTTTTTTGGTTGGTTGGTTTTTCGAGACAGGGTTTCTCTGTGTAGCTTTGCGCCTTTCCTGGAACTCGCTTTGGAGACCAGGCTGGCCTCGAACTCACAGAGATCCGCCTGGCTTGATTTTTACCTAAGAAGGGCTAACAATGTGCACTGATCACTCTCTAGACATACACATTCCACGCATTTGGATAACAGCCTCAGGAAAGGCTTTCTCTGGAATCAGATATCTCCCCTAGGCATTTTCAAGGACTAAAGGAGACACCACCCAGGTGGTCACCCAACTTCCGAGGACTAACAGTGATAACCACCCACAGGCGAGTCTCCTGACTTAAGGTAAATTCCACAAGGAGACACCGCCTAGGAGAGGTGGACGTTAAGTAATAGCTTTACACAGTTTAGCTCGGATCCTCCCTTTTATATACCAGGACTTCCAAGGCACAAGGGAGAAGAGAAAAGAGAATGGAAGAACTAGATGGGTAAGAACTTGAGAGGAACAAACTGAGATGGGGAAGAACTAGATTGAAGGGCTAAAAGAGAGGACTAGAGGAACGAGATGGAAGATGAGGAAGACCAGATGGGGAAGAACAAGACGAGGAAGAGCCAGATGAGAGAGAAGGAGACGGGAGAGGAGCTGATAGGGGAAAGAACTAGATAGATGAGAACCTAGAAGGGACAGAACTAGATAAAGGAATTAAGATAGAACCTAAAGGGGACAGTAGATTAATATAGAGAAATCAGGCAAGAAAGGAGCTAGACATGAGAGCAGAATAGAAGCTGTGTAGAGAGAGAACTATCACAGAATAATAAAGTGTATGAACTAAGGAGTTTCATGTACATAGATTCATTTCCTTCATCAAAGATTAATTATCAGCTGGTTGTAGATTCTTCCCGGACCCTGGGAGGGGACTATCTAGGGGCTGGACCCCCTTAGTCCCCGATAATGAAATTAACACTTAGCTATAGTATTGGGAAATATTTAGCTTCTTCTTCTTCTTCTTCTTCTTCTTCTTCTTCTTCTTCTTCTTCTTCTTCTTCTTCTTCTTCTTCTTCTGCTGCTGCTGCTGCTGTTGCTGCTGTTGCTACTGTTGCTGCTGCTGCTTTTTGTTTTGTTTTGTTTTGTTTTTTATAAACCAATACCACTTTGGACTAAAAAGAAGGATTAGAACTTATGAGTAAATTAATTAGGTGTATGTAAATTTGATTTGATCACAATGAAAGCTTAAATCTTTCTACAGCAATGTTTTATGTTTTTCACAAATCATTAATGTCTATTTTATGGATTCTTTTGTTGTTGTTGAAGCCTATTATTCTGAAATTTATTGCATTTTGACAAATCATTGTTAAACACATTTTTACTCACCCTGCCATTTTTTCCTGTCTTCTGTCACTGGTTACTGTATTGTGTTATGTTTACTTCAGAGAAAGTTCTAGAATTATCTACAGACCAGAATGGTGGCTTTCTAGAGACAAGCCAAAAGACTGTCTGACAAGCATCTTGAAGTTTCCAAGACATCAGCAGTGTCCATGTTCAGATGGACCCCAAGGTCGCAGGGTCATCCACAGGATGATGATTGCCTCTTACTTAGTTGTATGTCGTTATTCATACGTGTGCCCTGTGTCTTCCTGCCTGGGTATAGAGGAACTGAACAACAAAACCATCCTTTGCAGCCTAGATGGTACCTACTTACTGCATATAATGCAGCTGTATCATAACTCTGCTCAGACTTGAACTTATCATCTTAAAGCCCTTCAAAGGAAAGGATTTAAATGATTATTACATCCTAATTACAAATTTTATGTTACTAGGGAAGGGGCTTTTAGGAAAATTTTTGAATATTTGAATATTTCTGCTCTGAGAAGTTTCCAGATAATAAATGTGTCTACGAAATTTTCCTCTCTTTTTTTCCATTCATGCATCCCTCGCTTCTTTTTCTTAAGTATGTACAGAAGGTCACTGTGGCCAACATTCTCACGAAAATAGGTTACTCCGGAATCATTGACCATTTACAGGTATCATAGAGTTTATAAATATTGGGTAGTAGTCATTAGGTCCTTGGGAAATGATACAGTATATGATGTTGGTATGCAACAGATAATTTCCCCTCCATTATTGATTGATGTGTATATGTGTGTTGTGTGTGTTTTGAAAAGGATAAATGTTTCTATGTTTCTAATCATCAGATACAATGCTCCTAAGTATCTTCATAAAATTTCAAACTCAAACTAATAGGCAGGGAAAGTTTTCCTTGTTCCAGTATTACTGCTTAACAGTAAGCCACTAATGGTCTGTCTCCCTGAGTCCCAGGGCAGTACTAGAAGTGAGTCCACGCACCTGAGCTGTGGAGAGTGCATGCAGATGGAGTTATATCAGATTTCAACAGCTTGTTTCTCCCTAACTTTAAGGGAGGGAAATAGATGGCAGAGAAAATGACTTTCAGTGGGTCATTTCAAGTCCTCAGGGTGGGTTTTTCTCTCAACTGGGTGAGAATATAAATTGGTCAGAGGAGTGCTCTAAATCACTGTTGGCTGGACTCACTTCTGCTGCATGGACCCCACGCTAGCTGTGAGGCACAGGCTCCTGATTAGGTAGTCTGAACGTTCCTTAGGGAAGAAAGGGAAGAATGTCTTCCTGGAATCTTATTATTCCTTATCTCCTAGGGCATTGTGCATACAGTAAAGGCCTAGCCACTGTACCTATAAAGATAACTGTGTTAGCATTGCAAAGCACAGTTACCAGATCTGTGCGATTTGGGTCCGGGGGGTGGCGGAGGGGGGGGGGTTGTTCTTTGGATTTTTTTCTTTTCTTTTCTACACAAACACTATTCACTAATGAAGCTACCTAGTAAAAGTTTGAACAGAAGTCTCATTAAAGAAGACAATCTGTAGCTGCTGGTAGGAATCTCATCCGCTGCACATCAGAGTGTTGAGGAGGTGGCACCGAGTTGCTGTTCTGCCCTTTAGGGCTGTTGCTTGATTTCAGGCTTGTCAAATTCTCTGTAGTGTCTTTTGTTAAGCCTAATGGGCAATGTTAGCAATAATTCTCTCACATCCTATGAATTCCTATATAAATTCTATATAACTTTATTTTACACCACAGCACATTCTTCAAATAATACTTTCACAATCAGGGCACTTTTGTAGTCTAAAACTGTCAAATATTTTTCATATATTTGTACAAGAAGGAGTGTTAAAATAAGTCTTACAACTGTGACTTCAGCATTTGGGTGACTGAGTCAGTAGACGGTGGCATTCAAGATGCTGATCAGTTTATAGTGAGACTCTTTCTTCTAAGACAAACATAAAAAGACAAAAGGGAAGGAGGAAGGGGGAAAGCAGGTAGGGAGAGAGGGAGAAAGGAGGTAAAGAAAGAAAGCTAGATCAAGATAATTGCTTCATAGAGCTGAGCTAGTTCCCACTGTCTCTGGAAGAGGTAGGTTAGAGCTAAACAGGAGTTTGAGGCTCCAAGGACATTTTCCTAGTCCCACTGAGCAAGGCAATTGGGAAAAATTATAGAGTTTTTCTATACGTCAATTTCTATTGTAAAAAAAAATATTTTAACTTTAAAAAAAAGTTACCCATCACAGAATAACCACCTTTCTAAGCACAGCTTCCCCCGCCCCTACCAAGTAGTGAAGTAGTCACGCTGTCTCCGTGTAAATCTCAGAACAAGGACCCTCCTTAATTTGTACTGTATTTTTTCTACAAGATGATGCATTTCAGAAACCTCAAAGGCAGGAAGTCGAGCTGAAAGCTGAGTGGTTTATTTGGTGTCACACCTGGGGACTACAACAAGCTACGGCTCACACACACGTGCTGTCAGTCACCCAGGACTGGCTCTTTCTGGTGAGTGTTAAAGTTCGCGTTTGATTCTTATAATGAAACTTTATTTCAAGCTGCCAAGCAGAAGCATTTGCATCCTACACAGATAAAAGAGTCCTAATCGGCCTTCTCACTGGCAGATGATGATGGAAAGATGAGAACTCGAAGCGGCAGACAGTGAGATTTGGGGCTGATTGCCTTGTTCGGAGCATTACATAGCACAAGCTGCCTGGTCATAAAAGTCTCTTATCTGCCATGTTTGCTACAGTCTTTTGAGCTGAATTAAAAACATGGTTCTTTCCCATTTGTTTCAGGGTCTTCCCTTCAAAGATCGGAAATAACCTTTTTATGAAGGAAAAAAAAATAAAGGATCACCATTGTTAGCCATTCATGTAAATGTTTAATTCAAATTACCGTCAACTGGGAGCTGCTTTCATTATCTCCTGTCTCACAAACAAAAATAGTAATTATTTGATAGAAAACATAAATAAATTCTAGTAAAATTTTGCAGAAACAAATGGCTAACAGATTAAATTATCAGGACAATACAAACAACATCCACTTACTCATCAAAACTAAATTTACAGTGCTTTTATGAATGGCTTCCACATTTACTATAGATAACAACCATTTAAGTCAGTGTGCTACTCTCTTGTGATTCTGTTTTTTAGTGTCAGCCGTACGAAGACAGACATTCCCATTTTGTCAGAGCCTGGGAGATTAAAGGTAATGTTAACAACGTCATTTTTTTGTTCACAGAACATTCACATGTCTCCTGGTGACAGGTTGTCAAGAAATATGTCTCCCTCAGAGACAATCAGGGATGCCATTCTTGTTGATGAGGTACACTCACCGGAGTGCCCCTTACTGTTCCTGTGTGTGGAGATGTGATGTCTGAGCTATTTGTTTATTCTGCCATAAGCTAGCATTAGCAAGTGTGATATGAGCAGATCGTGTCTTAGCAGAAAATGGAAGTGCTTTCAAAGGACCATTCAATCCACACTTGCTGCAGAGGCAGCAGGCTGCATTGAGGTCTGCTTCTAAAACATCATCCTACCAGCCAGTTAAAAAGTGTTAACTTATTATGTGTCTGCACACAGATTAGAAATCATGAGATGTTCTGTTTGAGCAGATGATAGACACGTGTACTTTCTGGAAAACAGAAGCAATCATGTCAAAAGGGATCGGGGAAACTGTTTCAATTTAAGAAAAAAAGCTTCCCTCTTGTATTCATGTTGTTCAACAAAGAAACTTGCATATCCTAGAGGTACCTTCTCCTACCTGAAAAAGTTTTAAAAAATACCATAATACTTTTCTGAGCCGAACGTAAAGCTCTGCTTCACGGCACCTGGATGCCAACAGACTTAAGGGTGAAGCCGATCTAGTCTTGCTTTCAATAGACTGGTGATAAATTTTCCATAAAATGGGAAAACCCTAGAGGATGGCTAATTTAATAGATGCACATACAGGTGATGTTTGTGGCATACACTAACTTTCATCCATCCAATGAAAAATCATATTCTTTTGTTAAGTACCTCACTATAATTTATATTATCTCTGAGTCTAAAAATTCTCCAAAAGCATACCAGACTATCTGATGCTAGCCAACGGATGCTGACACATTGTTGTCTTAAGTTGGCCAAAGGTGTATGAGAAATCTTTGAAAGGAGAAAGCTAACTGAATTCAGCTCAATTAAAGAACAGCGCAGAGATGTGACTTTTGAATATATCTTAATACTTTCATTATTTTGGGTTATTTAGTTGTGTAATAACTTAGTAAATAGGAGCAATTTATTGGAGAGACTCCAGAGATGTGAAGGAATTATTGCATCTCTGGAAAGAGTGCACAGCATTCTCACTGGACTGATGAAACCCAACACTTGCTGTGAACTTGATTTACTGCTTAGCACACATCCAAAGCAGCATGGTATTGGTTCAGATAGCAGTTTGTGGCAACTTGATTTATGCTAATCAAGTGAGTGGTGTGTTTTCCCGACACATAAATGTAGGACACATTTTTTAAAATTACTTAAGAAAATAGCTATTTAAAATATTACTCATCATTATGAAAGCTAGCAGACATTTCAAATTCATATTAAATTGATGACATAGTTGTTTCCGAAGAGGCTTCTTTGCAATCATTCATCATTGTAACAAAAAATTCATATTTCTAATTTTATTTATTTTTATATAAAATATTTATGTGTATACCAGACATTGGAAGTAGAATAAGAAACACAATGCAAATAAGACCACTGGAGAAGAGAGAAAACATTATATAAAAAGTAATTTCATGATTCATTTTTCTTAAAATGCGGTCCCAAAGGCATACTATATACCAAGTATAGTGCCAGGCATTTAAAACACAAAGCTGAACACAGAAATGTGGTTTACTAACAAACTCAACTTCATTAATGAAGATAATTTACTGTTCAGAAATACCTAGGAAAGCTTCCAAGGCCTGAGATGATCAGGAAGAACAAATATTTAGTTGCCTGTAACATGAAGAACAGTGTGTACCTGCTTGGAAATGAGCAGCAATAAGCTAGCTTGTGGACATATTAAAGGCAAAAAATGTGTTGTGAACCAAGACACAGATGTGCGAGCATGCTCTGTTGATAGGGAAGGAAATAGCTGCTGGTCTTAGAGGGCAGGACGACAAGGAAAGATTAGACATGGAGCAGAGTGGGACTCAGTGAACAGAGCCATGCCAAAGAAACCAAGATTGAATCTACATGTTGTGAAGCATTTTAGAAGACTTGTAAATAAGGCTAGGACATTAAAATCATGAAAATCCATGATAGGGACACTCAGGGATACTAAAGGCCATGGGTTTCCCTACCTTCATCCTTAAAGACTTTCAGCTAATGAGTACCTCTCCTTCATATTAACAGGGTGGGAACATGCCTGCTCTGCACAGCCTGGTCACAGGGAAGACATCATTAGGTACAAAATAATGCCAGGATGTCTCCAGAGACAAGTTGGTACTTGATTTATAACTCTCACTTTGGAAATTCCCCTTAAACTATCAGAAATAGTTTCCAAAAGCCATGAGGTCTTCATTGTATAAGACTGACAAATCCCAGATCCCCTCCACGAATCTAATTAAAAGTCTAATTTTCTGTTGCCAAACAGCCTGACACTCCTGAAATCGGTGTTGTCTCCTTTTCTTCAATCTCCTTTTGTATTAAAACTTTTGCCTATGAGTACATAATCCATTTTAATTTTATGCCTATCAATACTGGTACAATTCCTCATGCATCCAGTATCATCATGATCACATCTGTGTTTTAGACAAAGCAAGAAAGACAGGAATAGTTTGAAAATAGATGAGCTTAAAACTTACACTCCATAGAGGACAAACACAGAGGTTATACTATTAAAATGAATTTAAAAACTTTTTTTTTTTTTTGGTTTTTCGAGACAGGGTTTCTCTGTGTAGCTTTGCGCCTGTCCTGGAACTCACTTGGTAGCCCAGGCTGGCCTCGAACTCACAGAGATCCGCCTGGCTCTGCCTCCCGAGTGCTGGGATTAAAGGCGTGCGCCACCACCGCCCGGCTGAATTTAAAAATTTAAGGGGGATGATAAGTTAGAAGGCTGCTAGAGTAAAAGGGAACAAAATTAATTCTGCTACTATGGGGGAAAGCATATTTAGCTAATATTAAAATAAATAGAACCAAACTTAGCCAAGATGAAATCCATGTGTGAGACTAATGAACAGGACTCGAGAACAAGCTTATATTAGACTCTGCTAGTCTTTTGAAGAAAGCTCCTAAGATAGCATTATCTCAACTAAAAAGTAAAGAAAGAAGAAAACCAAATGTGAGGGGTAGATTATTACCTTGTGTTTAGTGCTATCAAATTTCAGGATAATCAACTTGAGTTCCAACATGATCCCTTCAGCATCTAGCCATTTCTCAATCGTCTCAACCCATGGCTAAGGGGACCTGTTTTTACAAAGATCACAGCTTTCTTAATTAACCCTAATGTGAGGCAATCTGAAGATAGATTCTACACAGACTTCCAGAATTTTCCATGTGACCCATACTTTATGTGCAATGATAATTTATTTAATAATGTCTGCTTTTCTGGGTCACTTCCCTACTCCCAACCATGTACCATAGAGATCACTTCCTAACTAAATTACATTCAAATCTCCTAGGATTAACGTCTAGACAAATGTAACCTAAAGCAAGTACTTACAACAGTGTCTAGCAGTCAATAATTTTTTAATGTAAATCACAAGTATGGTAAGAAGTATGAAGAATAATCTCCTTGTTCTCTGCACATATAATGTGCCCCATGGGGAGAGGGAAAGAGTTCTTTAGGATCTGTGTCACATGAAGCTCAGGAGACAAAAAAGTGCCCACTCTGGGTGAGGCAGGAGAAGCAAGGCATCCAAGAAGGGCCAGCCAAGGAGATAGCATTCTGTGAGTAGCTGATGATTGAGGGATGGTTTCTCATGAAGCAAGGCTTCCTTGGAGGGCTCTGGACAACTGTAGATCAGTAGGGTAAAGGGCAGAGACTGTCTCATGAGTAGGGAGAGACAGAGCAATAAACAAAGGTTTCTAGTTTAAGTGGGTAACCAAGGCTAACTAAAATGTGATGCAGGGCAGGCTGAATACATTAAAGTAGTTTTCTCTCTACCCAGTGCTCAGATCCAACCCTCACCAAGGCAGTCTCCTTAGAAGAGCTGATGTTTGGGACAAAGCCCGTAGATTGCATGTTGCAAAGCACATGGGCATATGAGTGTCTTGAAGGCTAAGCTAAAACACACGAGGTAACGTGAGGACAGAATCTTCATTAGCCCATGTCTTCTTTTGTTCCTACTGTGTATAATAACCATACCGAAGCTTATATAACAGCCCATGCTCTGAGAGTAATTGTCTGTAATTACAAATAAACATGACCTGTGATCCTGTTGTTGTGAAACTAATTATGTTCAGTGATTCCTTAAACACTCGGGAAGAGTTCATTTCCTCCTCACGGAGACAAAATCCCTGACAGAAGTGACCCAGAGGATTTGTTTTGGTTTATAGTCTGGGGATCCATTCCGCTGTGACATGGAAAACGTGGTGGCAGAGGCTCTGTCTCACGGTGATACTTTTGTGTCATCCAGCAGATTTGGAAGTAAAGGGAGCTAGGGCCAGATGCAGAGTTGGGTGAGCTAAAACCCTGAAGGTCCCCACCCCCTCAGGCACCCACCTCTTAGAACTCAGTCTCACCTCCTAGAGATTTCTCCATTTTCCCAAACAGCATCACCAGCTTGGGAGGACGTGTTCAAGCACATGAGCTTCTGGGAGTTCTTTCACGTTAAACCTGGACTATATACCATTAGAGAAATTCGGACATAAAGGTGGAGGTATAGAGGAGAATTTAGTCCCTGTCATTAGGATACGAATCCAAGGGCTTGAAATAAGCTCCATTTCTGCCTCAGCGAGCAGCAGCGAAAGGACAATAGATCAAGGCTGATGCATTTGTTTTGTGTGCATTATGTGCCGAGAACACTGGCTATGTTGTCACTTTTCTGAAAGGTCTTTGGGTGGGAAGTGGGGCAGCTGTGGCCATTTGAGCAGCAGCTCTGCAGCCAGTATGCTGGCTGTTGAGCAGTGTTTTTAGAAGTCAGGCAGAAAAGAGGAAGCCCCACTGTTCCTGCAAGGTGGTGACAATTAAGAGATATTGCTACCTCTCTGTGTCCAGCTGTGACAACCTCCCTACTCCTCCAGCTCCTCAACTCTGTGCCGGTCCTCTAAAGTGATGAATGGCAGGGGGAAGGAAAGACAAACAGAGAGGGATTGCGACGAGATCCCCTCCCCGCAAGGGGAAGAAAGTGAGGTAAGGAAGTGAAAACAGAGACCCACGCGTGAAAAATAAAAACCCACACAAAAAAAGAAGGAAAAAGATGGTATTTTAAAGAGTGAGCCTTTTGCTTACCTGGGGACACTTATTTCTACAACTGAAATTTGCATGTGCCTTGTGTGACAAAACAGCATGTGCTTTCGTCCCCCTGGGGTAAAGGAAGTTGAAGGTGTATTTTCAGAGTTACAGAGAGAGGTCTTGCGTTCCCACTCCTGTTCTGCATAATCTTTTAAGTCGGCGAAGATGGAAGGAACAGTGTGTGGTGTCTGTAAAACTGGGGGGGGCGAGAGGGGCGAGGAGGTGGAAGTTCTAATTGCGGAATTCAGACCACAAGCTCTTTGCGTTTCATTGTGACAAAATTGTAAAGTTTTTATTAGTTAGGTGTTTATAAAGAAAAATTCAAATACGCATTAAGGGATTTAAAAACCCTGATGAGGTCGTTACCTGCTGCATTATTTAGAACACTAGGGACTCTAACCGCTGCCCTTTTGTGTGCCAAGCTGCCACTGAGCAATGTTAGGGCTTCGGAATTTCTCCCTCAGGAGGGATAATGAGTGGATATCCTTTACCAAGACTAGTCCCTGAAGTGTATCTTCCTTGGCAGGGCATCCACGGGATGATTTTTTTCACATATCACAGCAACCCAACAGTACAATAGCAGCAATGCCTATTGTAAGTCACTAAATTTTGAGACTTAATGAATGACACTATGATAGCACAGGCCAGTCATGTGCATTATGGCCAATTTTGACTAAGTGTTTGATTTGTGTGTCACACCTCCTCCTGCCTGAGTGAAGAGAGAATGAGCGGAGAAGCACCAAACAGCATCAGACCTCCATGGTTATATGGCATTTTTGCATAAAATGAAATGGAATTCAGATGCTTCATAATTACTGCTGTGGATTAGCAAATTTTATTATGCAATTAAAGCATTAGCTACAACAAATATAAATATGTTGTGTGTTCTTAATTAGAGCACTTTGATAATCACTGTTCACTTGTGCATAAGTAGTTTCCATACAGCTAGAACCACTTTCTATGAATAAAATTGATATAAGAGGATTGCAAAGTTTAAGTCTGTTTTGTCTTTAAGTGGAAGATATTAGACAATTGAAATGCACAAAGGGATGAGACTGCCACTAGACAGCCAGCACTGTGCTCTGATGGCCAAGGAGTTTATGTGACCTTGAGTTTATGTGCTCTCTGTCACCCACTACTCAGGACACCTTGGCTCCTGCTTCACCCTCTCGGTGCCTCTATCCCTTTCATCAGTCAAATAGGAATGCTGACTGGGATTAAAACCCTTCCCAGCTTGAAAAGATTAAATGCATTGATGCATCTCAGCACATAGAATGGCACCTGACATATTATGAATACTACCACAGTGATGGAGATTAATATAATTGTCATGGGAGCCATTCATCCAAATTATTAAGATAGATATCCTTCACAAACTTTCTCAGAAGACCTCCATGAGCTTTTGGAAGACAGCATAACCAATAGAACTGTTTGTTGTTGTTGCTTTTAGGAACCTGAAACCAGTGACATCAATCAAGTCAGGTTGATGCCAAAGGTCTCAGACGCCCACAAACAGAGCATGGTGGAACAGACATCTGTGAACACAGCATGACGGGACAGTGGTGGGAGCAGAAGTGTCAGGGAAATGTTTCTTTCCTCACCAAGAAAGTCCACTCTTCCTAACTCCACCTCAGGAAGAGGTTCCAGTGGGCTCAGATTGAAAAGTCTAAGGAGGCCAGACATAACAGTAAAACATGTGGCAGTGAAGCTACCTCAGCTGAATTCTCCTCATAACACAAAGCAGCTGACCCAAAACCTATTTTATTGAAGCAAAACCTATCACTTGGAGTCTGTCCCAGTTTTTCCCACAGTCATTGAGAATGTAGAAAGTCTGCTTCAGGGTTTCAGGCATAGAGACATGTTCTGATCCAGATTACCAGAGCTTTTTCTGGATTTGGGGGCAAAAGCCCAGCTAAATATAAAGTGACCATCTGCTTCTTGGGGGCGATCATTGCTTGCTTGTGTATTTGTCTCTCCACACACCCTGTTCTGATCTAGGATTGGGAATTCCTGGATCCTTTCGCCAAACCCCCCATGACCATCTGTATTCTAACACAATCCATAACACTAACTCATAAATGAGAAGCTAAGGGGAAATAAACTCCCCATGCTCACATGGTTAGGGAGAAGTGTGACAGTAAAAGTATGACTTGAAGGCAAATTTCCCGATTCCCAGTTTAGTGCTCAAATATTGAGCACAATGGTTAAGCTAAAGCAGACGTGAAGACAATGCCAGCACTTTGGCAAATATAAAGTTTAAAGCACACAAGCATGCAATGTATTTTTGTACAGAACAGAAATTGTAGCACGCTTTTCTCTTTCCTTCCCAAGTCCTTCTGAGAAAAGACAAATTTTCTTAGCCACATTCCCATCAGACAATTGCATCCTGCTCCTAAAGATTGTCTTTACATCTCAATTGGACAGAGCACATGCCATCTAATTTCTCTTGTTTCCCTAATTGATTTTGCAGTATTTCCATGTGAGCTGAGTGTTGCACAGCTTCTGCTCTCTTCTCCAGGGTGTCCTTAGGGGGCCACTGAGTCAATTACTTTTTTTTTCTAGTGTGCTTAATGATGCTCTTGTGTTCTGAAAGAGTTAATTCACCTCCAAGAGGTGAGCAGTTCTTCTCCCAAAAACCAGGACTCTTACTGACCCAAAGAGGACTGTAGCAATCTGGGCATATGGCCAATTAGCCACATGCTGGCTCAGCAGACATTCAGAAGGTGCCCATGCTTCATTGAAAGTGACTCAACCATGGGAAGCACAAGATATGTCCAAATGTATCACAGATCTCCCTAGGAATAGAAGTTAGATTTACCTAAGATCACCTGTTTAGTTTGATATTTGACTGCTGGGGGTCCAGTGTTTGTTCATAGATAGTCCCAGAAATGTTTGAGTCTCCAAGCTAGTTTTTCAATGTCCCTGCTCAAATAGAAAATTATATCCCTCAAAGGAATACCTCAGCACTTCTGACTGAAGAACATAATCCCTGCTCCAAATCCTCTTGGAACATATAAGTAACTGTAGAGTGCTATTCCATCTTTCAGGGCTCACCAGTAGAAATAAAATGTGAGCCCCACATGCCAGTTTTAATTTTCTGTCACCCATATTAGGAAAAGCAAAAGTGAATAAAATAACTTTTAATTATGTACTCTGTATAATTCACATTAAAATATCTATTACCATTTCAACCTATAATAAATATTAAAATATTGCTGGTGAGATTCTTTACATTCTGATTTACTGCATTTTTACAAAGTAGTACCTTTTATAGTCACAGAACCCCTCATTTAGGTACCAGCCACATTTCAAAGGGTAGTAGCTACATGGGGCTAGCCATTGCCCTAATAGATAGCGTAGCTCTAGAGGTCACCGGAATTGGCTTAGCCTATGATCAGAGCCATTTGTCTTCCTTTTATTTCTTACCTGTAATGTTTTTATTCATTTACTTACTTATTTGTTCTTCTTTTTCTTTTATTTTATTGAGGTGTTCAGGCAGGATCTCACAAGCAATCCCAGACTCTCCTCAAACTTGCAATCTTCCGCCCTGTCAGTGCTGACACTGCATATGTGTGTACCACCAGCCCCTCATTACTGTTTGGTTCACTTAAATTTGCTCGCCAATCAAATCCAACTTCACTGAAGTTGCTTAATTCTGAGTTTTGTGCTGTATCTTTAGAATGTTCTAGAGGCTTGATGAGATTTTCATTATCATGTGCGTCACACCCCAGAATTCCAATCCCTAAATAAAAGCCAGGCTAGAAATTGATGGAAATAAAACTTAAACACAGCAATGGAGAGGCATATGATTTAAAGGAAGAGAGAAAGTCTCCATAGCAATTTCAGTACCATTTAGAAGTGGTCAATGAGAGACAGGGACAGATGTGTGCTTTAGTTATTTTTATTCCTACTGTGAACAAATAATCGAACAAGGACGGATGTAAGGAAGGCAAGGTTTAGTTTGGCTTACAGTTTTATGGGATACAGTCCCAGAAGGGCTGGGTTATAAAACAGAAAGTGTACTCACACCAGTGGCAGAGATCCATTTCTTCCAATTAGATTCCGGCTTCCCAAATGGCACTACTAGCTAGGAACAAAACGTTTAAACACATGAGCCACTGGGGACGTTTCACATTCCAGCCACTACAGGCTCTATGCGGGCAAACTGTGTGGTATCAGCCTAACCTGGGCTGCAAAAAAAACATTATGTTGGGAGAAGAGAAGAGCAACACAGAAGCTTGAATGTCTAAAATGAGAACAACGAGAAATGGAACACCATAGGAGACCAGAAGCTCAGATCGATTTCGGAGTGAGACAGAAGTCCTTCAGAAGTCCTGAAGGGAGTTACCAGTTTAAGTTGTACTGCACTCACACAGACTTTGGCAAAACATGGGTCTCACACTCACATACATGGGTAGCCAACGCCACCTGTTATCTATAGATCGTCTAGGAAGTCATGCAACTTTATATTTGTAAGCACATTTCACATCCAGAATGACCCAACGTGGCGGAGTTTAAGGTGAATGTTAGGTATGTAGAAGTCCAGGCTGCATGCCATAGTTAGTAGTTTAATTGAGTCATAGGCTCATGAACTAGGATTCCAACACAAGGGAGGCTGAGCCTACAATGCACCTCAAAATATTGTCTCACATCTCTACTAGGTAAAATGCCTAACTGGAGGTGGCATTTCCCAGGACGAAGATGAAAAGAGATTAATGGGTCAAATTCTAAACCTTTAATTAGCTATAAAAATCTGAAAGTGAATTTCTCTTCACAAACATTTAAATGTACGGCAATTAGTCACTTGCTTACAAATTCACCATGCTTGACTTGAAAAATTAAAAAGAAAGCTCTGTTCATTTGTTATAACTCAATGAATTAGAATTACTTCCCTCCTATAATTTTAGTTATGAAGTGAGAATTAAGGTATGTTTTTGTGATAATCTAATTTGAAGTATTTCATATTGTTTTTATGATGCATGATCTCATTGTAGAATAATTGTAATATCTAGCATTACTCTGAAATTATTAGCCCAACTGTGACAAGAAGAAGTTAACAATACTTAATCAAAATAAATTTAAAGCTGCTCAAGTAGACTTCCAGTGCTATGTGATTGGGGAAGACCATCATTGCCAGGAAACAAAGTCTCCAGCCCTTGACAATCTTAATTTACAATGGTAAGAAAATAAATGATTATTGAAATGTTGTTACCTGTAACTTTCTCATGGCTTTCTTATCTGTTTTTATTTTCTGGCTACCACAGCCTCACTGTTTGGCTTATACTCTTCTCTGAAATCCAACCGGCTTTATGGCTATCAGGGTCCCTGTTCACCCTCATTGCTATTATCTGTGCTAGGAGTCCCTTTAATGTTATCAAGTGAACTATGTTTAGAAACAAAGGGAGAATGGTGAGAGGCACAGTACCCTGGGTAGCTCACTCCAGTGGAACTGAACACATCAGGGCTATGTTGCTGCTTTTTGCCATGAACACTTAGGTTGCTTGGTTTGGAATACAGGTTGCTGGCCAAATTTAAAAAAAAAAAAAAAGAAAGGAAGGAAGGAAGGGAAAGGAAGAGAAGAGAAAAGAAAAGAAACAAAGCAAGAAAAACTTAGCATCCCAACTCTGTTACCTGCTGCATCAGTACCTGCTCTATGTGTTAATGTTATCCTCATCCACCCTAAATGGTATAAATAGAGCCTCTGGCTATGACCTCTTTATGTCTCCATTGGATGTCTCTTGGCATCCAGTGTCTATATTTTATTAGACCTCAAAGAAATATTCTAGCTTCTTTCTCCAGGCACCATCTTGCTGTAACATTCATAACATGAAAGATGCATATTGTTTTATTATATTACATTTAGTTGATAGGCACATAGTGTACCATTATACAAAATGCTTTTATTTCCAGTTATTTGGGAAGCATTTTGAGGACTACAATCCCAGGTGTGAAAATAAATGAACCCACTTTGAGTGCTTTCCAAAAATTGACAAAAATAAAGTGATTCTAATATAAATATTCAATAATAGAATATTGTGTTACAAAAACTATATGAAAATGTTTAAAATTAGGTTTTAAAATATGTCTTCCCACTTAATTACTAAGAATTATGAGAGGGAAATAATTTTAATTCACTGAGTTATAACTGATGAGTATTGTTCTGTTAAAACTCATGAAATAAAATTTATTTTAAAAAACTGAAATGCCCTTATTAATTCACAGCTAGAGTCTATCTTAAAATTCAACTAAATTATGACTCTTCTAAGGTCAAAAAGTATAAAGAGAGGAGTGGGTTAATTAGTGAGGCTCACTTCACATGCTGTCAGGTGTTCTTTGGCCCTTTGTCTTTCCTCTCTGTGTGTCAATTATCCTCTTCGTTAACTTCTATCTAACCCTAAACAGATTTGAAACTGTTCCATTCATGAGGCTGAACAAGCAGATGTCCAGGTGACCTTTTCTAGTTCTAAAGTCATCTTGCATACCAACCCTCAAGTAGATCTGCCATCACCTTTAAGAACCAGGACTTACAATGTATGGTTAATAGAGTCATAATTCATGTGTCCAAATAACCACCTTTCCTTACACTATTTCTACAATAACAAGAGAGTCATTCATTTTTAGAGTAAGGAAATATTTACTCGTGGTTATTTTCTAAACTCTAGGAACTGTGCAAGGGTTAAGTAGATGTTAAAAAAAAATAGCACACTATAGATGAAATTTCTTTTTCCAACAAATGTGTATTTTAATGTATACTGAGATGGAAAGTGTTAGAGTACAGAATTAAGGTTTGACAGGTTTTCTAAATGACGATATATCCTTCAAGCTTACTGGCTTCTGAAAACAATGATCTATCTCCTACTTTCATGTCATGCTGAGTTCACAGCTCTTCACTCTGGGATTTAAGCTAATAGAGTATGAATTATCTCAAAAAGGGCTGGTCTCTAAAACATAGAGGGAAAAAAAAAACCTCAAGAAAGGCTTTCACTGTAGGTTTGGAATATAGCAGTTGGTAGAGTGCTTGTCTAACATGCACAAATCCTTGGTCCAATCCCCAGCACTGTATAAAACCATCTATGGTGCTACATAGCTCTAACCTCAGCACTCAGGATGTCACAGAAAAAGAATCAGAAGTTCAAGGTCATCATTGATTACATGACAAGTTCAAAGCCAGCCTGGGACATATGAGATGCCATCTTAAGAAGAGAGACAGTCTTGCACACCAAAGTGCACTATGATGTATTGGTTGAAAGAGGTAATGCTTACACTTACTTCCAAATGCAATGAACTGAACTAGTGCTGTGAATATACCCAAGCACAGAGAAACAGCTATTTACGGGAGGCAGAGAAGTGGAATATCTGAGCACCTTTAAAGGATGCTAGAGACATGGAAGTTCTAGTCAAAGTGGTTAGAGACCTCCAGTGAGCATCACAAGCCTTCTAGAACAGCACTTGTAGAGTTCTTGACATCCAAGACAGAGCCTGTGAGAGCAAGATGCTGGAAAGGGGGCCAAGGGAGAAGGTGACAGGAGGATTACATTTACTGATTAAATGCATCAGCATATGAATGACTTAATGACATTAAGTTCCTTATATTGTTCACACACAAAGAATTAAAGGACTTAAGAAGAAATTAAATGTTCAGGAGTAAATATGGTGGCCAAGAATTGTTGTGAAGGTCATCTATACTCACTGTACAGTCAGATTTGGCAACATACAGTCAGATAAAATGATCTACATCCAAAGCAACAGCTGTGATGTCTAGGCAGGCAAATGCATGCTTCAGGGTTACCTGGATCTTCTAGAAAATGGACAATGAGAAAATATAAAATGTGAATTGTAGAGATATGAAGAGCAGAGCCCACAGTGCCTTTACATTCAACTTTAACTCAGAAGCGAATTAAGATTTTGCATGGACACATACCCTACAAAGGACAACATTCTTCCTGCTTCTGTTATGCAAAGTGCTGAGAGACATGCAGCTTAAAATGAAGCCAGATGGAACAGAGTTTTCCTTCCTTTTCTTCCTTTTTCTCTTCACCCATTTTTTTTTAAAGTTCACATTCGAATACCAAAATTGTTTCTTTTTCATACATCAGCCTATTGCTTCCTTTTCATAAACCTTTACTATAATATTTCTTCTAATATTGAAAGGATAGCTCAGTGAGCTTCAAAGTATAATAAAATAGTTCTTTTCTACTTCCCATTCTCAACCTATTATACATATACAGTATTTATTATATATAATGCTTTGTAATAGGATTAAAGAATGTCAAAAGATATGAGTGATATTATCAAGCAACCAGTTTGTAAAAAAGAGTTGGATTGACTGTGATATTCAGAATTCATAACCTAAAGTAACCACTCCTTGAGTTTAGACATCATATTTAGCTTAGTTCTTTGAAATTGGAGATAAAAAAAAAAAACCCAACATGTGAATTGTATGTTGGTTTTTTTGTTTTGTTTTGTTTTAAAGTATTTATTCGTTTTTATGTGTATTGGTGTTTTGTCTGCAAGTATTTGTGTGTGAGGGTGTTAGATCCTCTGGAACGAGTTATAGACAGTTGTGGACTGCCATGTGGGTGCTGGGAATTGAATCTAAGTCCTCCAGAAGAGCAGCCAGTGTTCCTAACTTCTAAGCCAGTTCCCTATCCCTGAATTGTATGTTGTTGCATGTGTAATAAATAGGGTTAAACCATAAGATCCTTGAAATGGAATGGTGCTTTGGGATTAGTCAAAATGCCATGAAATTCCATTTATAAGAAAATTTGGAGAGGCAATAAGTAGCTGCAGTCAATCCTTGCCTGGGAGTGATAATTTGGGATGGTATATGAATATAAAGTAGGCTATATATAACCCAAACCACACATAGTTCAAATAAAACCACTGTTGATTATTCTTCAATCTGAAGTAGACTGGCCACTTTACAGATCAATTAGACATTGAATAAAGAGACACCTAGGCACTAGAATGATTTCATTTACCAGAGAGGCTAAAACTCTAAAAGATTTTGAGATTGGAGTTGAAAGATAACTCTCCAAGCTCAGAGTCCAACTTCAGGTGGGCTACTGACACAGCAGAAGTGGATATAAGAGCCGGGTTGTGTGAGTCTAGACTAGAGTTCTGTCCTCCCACCCACTTCCCATTACCAGAACTGATGGCACACTGTGGAGATGGCTCAGTCCTTACACTGTTGCCCCAAACCACCTCCATATGGAAGTGCTTCCTTCATGCTCAGATAATAAGCAATTAATTATATTCATGAATTTATGTAAGTTTTAATCTCTAATTTTTTAATAATAATTAGAAACACACTGAGCAATTTTCCATACTCGAAAGCCTTGAAATTCCATTTCAGACATGACTTTTACATATCTGAAACTACACACCTTATCCTTTAATGAAAATGAGAACTATAGATAGTACTAAATATAAATAATACTGAAGAACAATCCTACCAAATACTTAATAAATACACAACATTGATTTGCACAGATGATTATTTTTAATGGGTAGGAATTTTCAATAGAAATTTTAGCACTATCATTAGTTGATTCAAATAGCATATATTAAATACTTTGGTACATAAAGCCTAAAGGCATATACCATTAAGAAATACCATGGGCTGATCTCTGTGAGTTCAAGGCCAGCCTGTTCTACAGAGCTAGTTCCAGGACAACTAGGGCTGTTACACAGAGAAACCCTGTCTCAAAAAAACAAAAAAGAAAAAAGAAAAGAAAGAGAGAGAGAGAGAGAGAGAGAGAGAGAGAGAGAGAGAGAGGGAGGGAGGGAGGGAGGGAGGGAGGGAGGAAGGAAGGAAGGAAGGAAGAAAGAAAGAAAGAAAGAAAGAAAGAAAGAAAGAAAGAAAAAAAAGAAAGAAAGAAAGAAAGAAAGAAAGAAAGAAAGAAAGAAAGAAAAATATTATGGAAGGTACTTGGTTGATGGCTCAGCTGATAAATGGCTTGCTACATAACTATGAGCACCTGAATTTAGATCCCCCAGCATCCACATAAAAGCTGAGTATAGTGGTGATTATCTATACTCTATATCTATTATCTATAGCACTTGCTAGCTAGTCAGTCTTGACAGTCAGTGAATTTCAGCCTCGGTGAGAGACCCTGTCTAAAAACACAAAGTGGAGAGCAATAGAGGAGGACACCCAACACTGACCTTTTGAGTACACACACACACACACACACACACACACACACACACACACACATTCACACATATACCACACACATAGACATGGTTTTGTACTATGGAACAGATTCTTAATTCTAGGTATTTAAGTATCAAAACCACTGCAGTGGTTCCTAATCAAAGGTTCCTGTGATAAAGAAAATAGACTATACAATATTTGATTAATGTGTCAGAATTTCAATCTTACTAAAGTGATTCTATATATGATAAAAATAAGCTAATAACAATGGCGAATATTTCCAAGTTTCCTTTGTGGGCTGACCTTTCATTTCCCCTTTGTGACTCATAGCATCCCCTGCTATAGTTTGGCTATCGATTTAGCATTCCCCAAGGGTCCACTGTGATTGAGGGCTTGGTCTGTATGGTAGCTACACTGCAATCTGCTGGAACTCACAGAGGTGGGGCCTAGTAGGAGAAACTTGAGTCTTTGAAATGTTCTCTCAGACATTTTTGTGGGATGTTAGGACCCCATTCTCAGTCCCTTCCCTTCCCTCCCCCTCCCTCTTCTCTCTCCCTTCCTTTCCCTTCCCTGCTCTTCTCCTTCTCCCCCTCCTCCTCCTTTTCCCTTTCTGACTTCCTGTTTGACAATGTAAGCTCTTCTACACATATCATGTCCCTGAGCCTCCAGAACTGTGAGTTAAACCAACCTTTGTTTACCACATAACCAACCCATCTTGATTATCTCATAGTATTTATTCAAAGTTTATAAATGCACACACATACACACATACACAACCAAACAAACTCACACACACCAATCAATTGGCAGACCTTAGTCTAGAACATAGGTTGGCAAATTACTGACATATCAATTCCTCAAAGAACAGTTTTTACATGTTTAAAAGATTTAAAAACAAATAAAGAGAAAATGTATGTGACTTACAGTACCTCAAATATATACTAATTAGTCCATTATAGGGAAAAAAAAAAGCCAACTTACCAGCGTTGGTCTAAAACATCCCAACTCCACCATTTTCTTCACTCTTCAAATGAAAATTGGTGTCTAGGCCCTGACATCACTGCCTCAGTTCTCTATCCCTGTTATAGTTTATGATGTCATCATTGCCTCTGGCCTTGGGGGGGTCCTCTGCCTCTGATCTCATCTCTTTCCATTATAGACGCACACCATAAAAATACCAGAGCCATATTCTAAAGAGAAAAATCACCAAAATCCTTCTCCACACATCGGTCTTGGCATCTGATGGCACAATGATGTTGCCTCCGTGCCTGCTTCTCCCAGTCCTTGCTCATGTGCAGATGTCTCCTGCAAACCTCCTCACATAAAAGAATATTTGTTAATTTTCCCAAAAACCTGAGACTTCTCTTGAGAGTGAATACAGATGTAGTTGCCTGCCAAGCAGAAACATGTGTTGAAGAATAAATGCATGAATGTGTTTGATTCAAGATTTCTGAAGTGTCAATTTTTAACAGAGAGAAAAGGTCCCCAGGAACCTGTATGCCTGTATGCCTTTGGAAGAGAAAAGGTAAGTATGTGCTAATACGATGATGGGTTGGCAAAGCTCGTAAGACAACAAGAATTCAAAATCAACTAGATTTGAGATCCGACTTCTCATCTGCTTTTCATGCTAATGTCTCCCTTTATGAATGCATTTGAATATATAATTTTAAAATTTTAAAATTATGCACAAGACTAAGCTATGTACTTTACATATTTTCCCAGTTATTTTCATTTCATAAAGTTGGCATATGTGTGAATATAGAACTGAAAATTGACAGAATGGGTGCATTTTTTTCCTGTGGAGAACAAGGCTCACAGGAAGGCAGAAGGAAGAGATGAGGGCTTGCTACTATCTGCTTTCCTGCTTTTAAATTTTTGCCATAGCTACAAAGGTGAGGTAACTTCATCACCTCTCAGCATCCCCTTTCATTAGTCAGAATGGACAATGCTCTGCTATAGTAGACATTTACTCTGAAACTTCGCTGTTGGACACAACAGAAGCTCCTTGTTTGCCCAATGGGATATGGACCTCTGCTTCACATGGAGGTTAAGGGTTCCCAATTGATAGCAACTTTAACCAAATTGGTGCTATATGGGATAATGATATATGGTCTTTTTTTTTCTCAAGTGAATAAAGTCCATAAAGAGTTCATTGTGTTGGATAAATGCACACAGACACACAGATACAGACACAAACACACACAGAGACACACACACAGACACACACACGCGCGCGCGCACACACACACACACACACACACACACACACACACACACACACACACACACGCCATGCTTAATTTCTTAGTTCAAACCCAGTTAAATGATTCTGCCTAACAAAAGGACATTGGAAAATGAAGACACTCTCATGTATTAGAAATGAGAGAAAAGCCAGGGCTTGGTGAACAAAGCTACTGATCTACTGATCTCATAGGTTTGGCCAACAAAGGAAAGCTCTGTGTTGGTTCTAGTCTCATCTTTTTTATTTCTAGTTTCTAGTGCTACCTCATCCCCAGCCTATCTTTTCCTTAACACAGTCAAGATGGTAATAGATATTGACTCTTGAGGCAGGAACTGTCTCTGATGATCTAAGTAATAGCTTTTCATGGGCTTCTCAAATCTGATTTCCCTGGGATAGAAGGAAATACAACTCTAGACCAGGAATTAAAGTAACTGACTAGAATCCTGAATCCTTTTGTGCATGTGGAAAAGACAGTAGCTAATAAGGTGGGGGGTGGACTGAGAGAGGCTGAGCAAGGACAAGAGATGGTTCTGCATTTCATCATTGGCATGAGAAAAAAGAGTGATCACCATCTTCCTTCCCACGTAAGTTACTTGAGGATAACTTTTAGACATCTTTTCCCCTCTCTTCTCTACTTTGGATGTATACTTTAGCATATATGTACAAATGCCAAGAAGAAATCACATGCTGTCTTTTCTACTCTTATAGGACCACATTGTGTATATGCCTTTTGAAAATTTGTCAGTGGACACATTTATCTATCTATCTGGGTATCTAAGAACAAGGACAGAATGAATACGTAGAAAAACTGGAAGGGAGTGCCATTGTTTAAATTCTGTATTCATGGAGTAGTATATTGAGGGGCCATTCTTCCTCAGTTGGTTAGGTTAACTTACTGCTTGACTGGAGCCAGATTTCTGGCCAATCACATTTCCTAGAGAGAAAGAAGCAGAGTTCCTACAAGCTCTGCAGAAGAAAAATAAGAAAACAAGGGACTAGATCTGGTTAGTATCAAGACATCATTTACAGGAAATTAAGTCTTTCCTGCCTCCTGAGAGGAGGATGATCTCAGGTGGGCTAAGAGCACGATAATCTCCTGAAACACTCCACTACAAGATGGATGGAGCAGAGGCATCCCTGTTTGGTTTAGGGTGTTCACTGTGGACCCTTTCTCTTTTTTCTCTACTGTGTGTCTGCAGTTAGACCTGGGATGATCTAATTTTGAGCCTCCCCCACTCACCGATTACTCCTTACTCTGTTACCTTCTAGAAGGTCCACAGAGGAGAATACAGGATGCTTGCTGTATATAATTTGGCTCTTGCTCTATTAGCCCATGCTGCACATTTTTAAAATTTAAATTACTTGCTAATATTCAGATGATCTATATAAAATTTAGGATGCCAAACTAGTAATACTGGAGTTGAATTCCCCCATGGTGACTTTTAGCTAGAGCTTCCCATTCTGTGCTCCCTCTAAAGGAAGTGAATATTCCAACTGTTCCCTACATCCCCTATTGTCTTGTTAACAACAAGACTGGTTGTTTAATTTCATAGTTATTGGAGTTTTTCTTGGATTTAAGGAACACATGGCCTATTCCTAGCTCCTAGGCTCTTTTATTTTATTCACGTCCCTGCCTAGAACCTTTAAAAATTTGAATTTGCAACTTCCAAGTAACAGAACCAAGTTTTAGTCAAAACACAAAGGTAGACAGGGGTTTCTTGGGCTTATTTCCTGTGCATTAGGAGGCTAAGATGCAGGTATCAACGTCGAGGACAGAAATCTAGAAGGCTACTTTGCTGGAGGATCCTGAAGGTGATCATGAGGTATAGCTCACAGTGTCAAGGTTGGCAAATGTATGGAATAAAGATCTAGCTTGTATGCATTTGACAAGGACACTAAGCACATTTTCTGACTTCTTAGGGCATTTGGTGGTACATAATTGTGAAAAAACATAATCTAATGTAAGCAAATAATTAATAACCAAAATGAAATGTGTTGGTTCATGAAATATCGCAAGAGTCAGTCTGATTTTTAAGTATAGCTAAACAATAGATTAAAATGAAACCGTTAATCTAAGATTTATGTCTCTCCCTCTTTCCCTACCATAGAAGGAAGGTCCAGGACTATGTTCTTTCAGTTCCAAATTCAGCAGGGGAGCACACCTCCTTTGTTGTAGCATCCTAGCAAAAGTCTACTTTTATTGCATCAGCTTTACTTAGGGAAAATTAAGATCCCAATCTCTGTTGTCAAGGAAATACCAGTCAGGCCTAACTGATAGATCAGACACTCTGCTGAAAGCAAAAATAGTAGCAGTGGGAGGTGCAATCCCACAGAAGTAAATTGAGAACATGATTACCAGGAGGGGACTGCATGGGTAGGGGAGAGTATCGGTAGCTGATGGAACTATGCTTAAGCCACTTGTTCAACAGCAAATTGTTCCCCCTACTACCCAGATATTCTGATTCATTAGGTGTGAAGCTAAGCCTAGGTATCTTCATATTTAACAAGCTCTCTAGGGATTAGGTACAAGAAGCCATTAATTTAGACTTTGGGAAACACTTTGAGACGGCAGTATCTTATTACAATAACACATCTATGATTATGTACCAGGAACTGTAGTGCTTCCAAGCTTTTTTTTCTTTTTTTTTCAAATAACCCTCAAACAACTCCATGAGGTAAGTGCCATTATTATCTACATTTGCATAAGAAAGGGAAGTTCAAGAAGTTTAATGGCACACAAATAGTCCAGAACCTGGACTTTATGATCAATGTCATTTTCTATACTACAACAATGTCAACATCCCTCTGGTCATTGTATAGTGTTGACTGGAGATAATTCTTTAGTCTGCAAGTTTGCTGTTTGTCAGTCTTCGGCCAGGAGAATAGACAACCTGCTGGCATGAGATGAGCCACTCACTGGTTTCATAAAGTTACATGGAACATGTCTGTTCTATTCCTCTTTGCTGTGCACTGCATTGTAGCTGGAGTTTTCCTGCCTGGCCCACAGTCAGGGCAAATCTCTCTCACCCGCCAGTCCCAAGCCGCTCAAACCCGATCAAGTAAACACAGAGACTTATATAGGTTACAAACTGTATGGCCGTGGCAGGCTTCTTGCTAACTGTTCTTACAGCTTAAATTAATCCATTTCTATTAATCTATACCTTGCCACGTGGCTTGTGGCTTACCGGTACTTTACATCTTCCTTATCCTGATGGCGGCTGGCAGTGTCTCCCCCACCCAGCTTCCTGTTCTCTCAATTCTCCTCTCTGTTAGTCCCACCTATACTTCCTGCCTGGCCACTGCCAATCAGTGATTTATTCATTGACCAATCAGCAACACATTTGACATACAGACCATCCCACAGCACTGCATGTTGTCTCAGACCAGTTACCTCAGCTTTCTCAGCATCAGTTTCCCCTTCTATAAGAAGGGGTTATTAATTTGCCTTCACGAAGTTGATTTAGGACATAATAAACAAGTGAACGTGCCAAGATAGTATTTGCCTGAGGAAATACTGATATATTTTGAGATTCTTTTCCATCCATGTGTTAAATCATAAGTGAACAAATAGCACTCTCTGTGTGCCCACTCTGCTACCATTGCTGACATGTGGAGAAGCTTTGCCTTAGGCTCCTCCTGCTCTCAACCCTAGCTGCCCACCGTCCTGACTCACCTGTAGTCATCAAAATGTTTGTGATACCTTAACAACTAGCATCTCTCTATGAGAGCTTTAAGGGCAGGAACAGAAGGGGAGAGCAAAGGTCCTCTGCTAAGCACTACCAGCAATACATCATTGCCGATGGGAGAACCCTGGAGTCTGCAGAGGCTGTTTGCTCAAGGTCACTCCACCAGAAAGGTGGGATTCCAGAACTTGAGACCCTGTCTCATCCCAGTGACTCCACCAGATCTAGGCTTTTCTACACATTGTAATACCTGTGAAAGAGATGCCCTTGTAAGACATGAGCTGCCCAAGCATTACTCAGTTGACACAAATGCACTTTATTAGTGAAAGCCTTCTGTATTTGACACGGCAATACTCAAAACCAAAACACGAGGGTTCCTCAAGTGTGAAAAAGCATTCACAAGTATTGTGATGAGTTTTAGAATACTAGATAAATGGAATAATAGACATGTCTTCTTTAAATACAGCTTACTTAACCCCTGTGTCTACTCTAGGTGAGAAATTAGAAGCTCAGACTAATCAAAGGCTAATGTAATCAGTCCCTGATAATTAAAACATCACAGGTTTGGAATGCCTGCTAAGTTTTTCTCCTTTTTCCCTCAGAAGAGAAAACCTGAAATCCTCAGCTGGGGGAGAGCAGGTTCTTATTAGAGAAATGTAATAAATTAATGACAAAGGTACAGGTTTTGTGAAGTTTCCTCCTCATTTGCATTCAGTTCCTTCAGAATAATGGAAGAAAACTCATTTGCATAGAAAAAAACCACTGCTATTCCAGAACTTGATCAATTATCTAACAATATTAAAAAAAAAAACTGAATATATTTTCTTATGCAATCCAATTTATCTTTCCTAGTCAGTCAGTTATTATTGTTCCCTCTGAGGCTCAGAGAGGGAATTCTTTGGATTTCTGAGACTACCCAGACTTCCAAGAGCCATCCGTCTTCTGCAAATGGCAGCAGGACGTGTTTCAACGTACAAAGCCGCCTTCACCAGGCATTCGAGGCAATGCGGCATCCTTTTCAAATAATACATTTCAAATGTGACTCCAAAAAAAGTCTCCATTATTAGGAGGCACTGAATAGCTAACATTCAGTTACTCCATCTTGCAATGACTAACAGTCAGTTCAAAATTTTTAGCAAAGTGCTGTGACCTTCTGTCTCAGACATTTTAGGGGTAAACATCATCGTAACACCATGGCTCTCAAATTCCTCTCAAAGTGAAAAGGACTTTTTCCCAGTAAGAAGCCTAACTGTTAACACGCAGTGTGTGAATCCTGGTGTCTGGAAGGGAGCAGAGGATGGCAGGAAGTGAGCCCAGGAAGCTCTCATTGTGGGGTGTCACTCAGGCAAATGGTTTCATAGACACAGCTCTTCTCTTCTATCCCCACGTCCCCTTAACCACATAATAATTCTCCCGAGTCAGGATTCTCTCTCACTTAGGATCCTGCGAATACATTCTGCCTAGAATGAAATCCTGACTGAAATTCACATAGAGCAAGTGATTTGGGGTTCAGGAACCCACACTCTTCTGAAGCTCAACCCTCGTTTTGCTCATGAAACTGACTTTTGAAATTAATGACTGATGTTTACTGTTATATTACATGTTACATGTCATGTAGTAATATATCCTTATGGCGGGATAGAGGTTACAGAACGGCTACAAAAACGCTAAAGGTACTTCAGAGCTCATGACTATAGTCAGTGGTGGGGATCTGGTCACAGACTTGAAGAACCCCTGTGGATGTTAGAAAAGATAACAAAAGACCTAGTTATAAGTTCAGTGTTGTGGTTTATATCTATAATGCCAGCATTCAGGAGGGCTGGGGCTGGAGGACTGCCACATTTTTGAGGCCAGCCTGGTCTACATAGTGGCCAATAAGTGTGCCCCCTGACCTCCAAAAGGAAATAGGAATCCATTCAGAGAGTTGTTTGGATTACACATAGCTGTTTCAAGACAGGGCAAAGTGGGCCAGTCAAAGGGCTGATGTGACACATGTACCAGAAGGTCTGATAACAAGTTGGTCATGTTCCATGTGGGGTATCACTTCTTTTATATGAGTCAGGTGACAGGGTTTCATCACTCACTGTCCTGGTGTCCTCTGTAAGTTTATGGGCCTGGTTTTTCAGCCGTCACTTCAATTGCAGTCACATACCTATGTGTTCTTGATTTAATTCGGCACGTTCGTAGATTAAGGTATCATTTTACTCCCACGGATAAATTGTCTGTGCCTTAATGGTTCGTGTTGAACAGGTAGGAGTTGCTCTGTAGCACAAACTGGATACAGAGTCCGTCGGACTCAGCACTCAAAATGGAACAAGCCATTGTTTTTGTAAAAAACGGAGTTATTCTGGGGAAGGCAGAGGCTGGAGTAACTATTATATACACTATATATACTGCTTGATCTCCATAAACCTCCCTTTGATCCATTTGTTCATCCAGAGCTTCCTTTCAGCCCGTTCTGTGCTATGCCACATGCCATATATACTATCCATCATATGACAGTCACAGCTATTCCTTGACTCCCCCCACCATGGCCAAGCATCTCTTCATGACACAGTAAGTAGGTAATTCGTGTGTAGTACTGTGGTTTGTATGTAAAATGTCCCCTGAAGGGTTGTGTTTTCAAGATTTGCTTTCTACAGTTGTTGGGGAGGGGTGATTTTGACGGAAGCAGGGTCTCTGAGCTAATCAGTGGGCTGACTTATAGATGGAGCCATAATTTCACGTTGTTATTGAGGGGTGGCAGACACTTGAAGGTGGACCCTGCTTGAAGGAAGTAGGTCACTGGGGGCACGTTGATGAAGGGGATCTCTTGTCCCTGGCCCCTGTGTGTTTGTCTCATGCTGCTTCCAGAGTGCCGTAAAATATGCCGCTCTCCCCTGCCATGCTCTCCCAAAGTGATATTTCTACCTTTCCACAAGATGAAAAGCAAAGGAAGGCCAACCCTGAACTAAAACCCCAAAGACTGTGAGCTAAAATAAATCCCTCCTCACTTAGATAGCCTTGTCAGATATTTACCACAGTGACTAAAAGCTAACTAAACATGTACCGTGCCCCAAAGAACACTTCATGGCTTTCTGCCTCTAGTTATACAAGAAGAAAAATGTCTTTATTCCAACATTTTACTTAACTCCTCATTGTGTCCTATTATGTCGGCATGACTCATCTTGATTTTATTCCTACTCTTTCTGATATTGTTGTCATAATTATAATTATATGTTAACACATGTATGTGTGTGTGTTCACTCATGATGTTTTCTGATTATTTTTTAAACTAATATGTTTTGTGTGGGATGATAAAAAAAAAGATGAACACTATCTATATTTTTCTACCCAAGTGAGAGGAAAATGTTTCCAATTATTTTCTAGAGCAGGACATTTGGTACAGATAAGGTTGCTATAGCAACCTCAGAACAAAGCTTAATTTGGGCCACAATGAGTGCACCTACTTTGTTTCAAATTCATTTCCTGTTTGATCAAGCATTTATGTGTGGAGCTGTGTTTACAAACACTACAGAAATAGTGCGTATGTGGGAAATCATTTAGGGATGCAGTTCCTCAACTTCCCACTTGCATTCACCACCTTTCCTAAGAGCCAATATTACAATTCCCATAGGAATTACGTTTATCCAGGAAAAATATAGTCCAATTTTACTCAAGAGTGAAAACTTTGAACATCAATTGGCTCTTAACAAGTCTTCAAAAAATATTTTGACATTAAAACATACTTTACTTTCTAATGTTCATCTTTACACTGTGTTGGGAAAGAAATATTTATTGTATTTGCCTGAGAAAAGAAACACTTTAGTTTAGTCAATGTGAGCATATTTCCTCTGTACAGATCAAGTACCTGGAAGGGTCTTGCTAGTGTACTTGTTTGGGGTCGAGGTGGCTTCAGAGTAGAGTATCTGTGGCTTCTGGTTTTATGAAAGCAGATAGACTATGCTCCTGTGTGTATGTTTCTCTCTCATAAAGGCTAAAAGGCTTAGATTTTAGGAAAGATTCAGTCTGCTGCAGTTCAAGTAGCTTACATCTCACATACTATTTAACCTTTACCTAAAATTAATTTCCTGACCCCTTGTGGTAGGCCTTTTGCCAAACTTGTCCTAATTTGCCATGCAACTCCACCTCTCCTCAGAACACCAAGTCTAGACTACACTTAGCTATTTAAAATACTTATTTACATACCTGCCTCCTTCCTAGACAGAGTT
This sequence comes from Peromyscus californicus insignis, assembly GCF_007827085.1. Lineage (NCBI taxonomy): Eukaryota > Metazoa > Chordata > Mammalia > Rodentia > Cricetidae > Peromyscus > Peromyscus californicus. Next base: position 55,948,169 of record NW_026294595.1, read on the forward strand.
CCACAAGGAATGCCTTTTTAAACTTGGTATTTTCTTCCCATCAAACCAAAACAACACCTGGCATATAGCAGGTGCTTTGTACAAATTAAATAAAAAAAATGTTATAACTCAAAATCCAAAAAGATACAAGAATCAAAAAGAAAATCACACACACACACACACACACACACACACACACACACAAACATAAAAACAAAAACAAGCCACCACCACCAGCAATGACAACAAAAACGCAGGACAATTAATTCCAGAACCGTAAGTGCACAGATATTCCTCAATGTGAAGGTATTAGGAGAGGTTCTCATATTAGTGGAATGGGGAAGACCTTCGTAAAAAGCTACTGTCAAATGACCATAAGCCGTAACAAGTGTTACATACCCAACTCTTCATTAGTCCACTCAAGCATACATGTCTCTTCCAACTTGAAATGACACCAAGGAGTATAAGAGTATGAGGCATCTGCAGAATGACTAAAGCCAACAGTAAGAGCAAGAAGCGAAGCTGGAACTTAGGAGTCAGTCAGCCAGGGAAAGGGGAGGTTTTAAGGAAGGGACGTGGGGTGGGATCTGACCTAAACCACAAAGAGGGGAAATAGAGAAGTAGGCAGAGTATACAGAGAAATCAGTGGGGAAATAGTCAAATGCAATGAGACAGGACAAATTCTAGGGTAACAAAAGCACATGTGTACCTTGTTCCAGAACTATCTGAAAAGGTGACTCCTTGCTTATCAGAGGAATGATGGGTAAGAGCCAATACCTTAAGGCCAGCGACTGGGAAACTGCATAGAGAGCTTTATAAGCATGGACCGAGTTCCTGTATCCAGACCGAGAAATGGTCCCAACACTTTCTGTCTACTGCTGTATTCCCCTTGGACTATTTTTCAAATATAAATAAGGGTCATGAGAAAGGAAAATATGAAATATCAAATTCTTTCTCAAGCTCGCTGTTCCTCAAAGATCATTTTAATTTTTTAAATAAAATACATGAGTGCAATTGTCTTAGTTACTGTTCTATTGCTGTGAGGAGACACCACGACCCAGGAAACTTTTTTATTGAAATTTTTTATTTATTTTACATTCCAACCACAGTTTCTGCTCCCTCCTCTCTTCCTGTTTCCTCTCCCCATCTCCTTTCTACCTCACCCCCTGCTTCCTACCTCCCCCTACCTTCTTTCTACAACCCCCTCAGAAAGGGTAAGGCCTCCCATGGGAGTCAGCAAAGCATGACATACCAAGTTGAGGCAGAACCAAGCTCCTCCCCTCTGCATCAAGGCTGAGTGAGGCATCTCACCATAGGAAATAGGTTCTAAAAAGCCAGTTCATGTGCCAGAGACAGATCCTGGTCCCACTGCTAGGGGCCCCACAAACAGAAAAAGCTACACAAATGTCACTCACATGCAGAGGGCCTAGGGCAGTCCCACGCAGACTCCCTAGCTGTTGGTCTAGAGTCTGTGAGCTCCCACGAGCTTGGGTCAGCTGTCTCTGTGGGTCTCTCCATCATGATCTTGACCCCCACCCCTGCTCATATAAACCTCCCTCCTCTCTTCAACTGGACTCCCAGAGCTCTGCCGAGTGCTTGGCTGTGGATCTCTGCATCTGCTTTCATCAGTTACTAGATGAAGGTTCTATGATGACAATTAGGGTAGTCACCAATCTGATTATAGGAGAAGGCCAGTTCAGGCACCCTCTCCACTATTGCTAGGAGTCTTAGCTGGGGTCATCCTTGTGAATTCCTGGAAATTTCTCTGGTACCAGGTTTCTCTTAACTCCATAATGACACCATCTCTTTTATTGCTCCCCCTCCAACTCAACCATCCCTTTCCCTCATATTCCTATCTCCCATCCCCTTCCCTTCTCTTACCCACCCCCAGCACCTAGTTTACCCAGGAAATCTCATCTATTTTCCCTTCCCAGGATTATCCATGTGTCTGTCTTATGCTCCTCCTTGTTACCTAGCTTCTCTGGGGCTGTGGATTATAGCTTGGTTATCCTTTGCTTTACATCTAGTATCTACTTATGAGTGAGTACATACCATGTTTGTCTTTCTTGGTCTGGGTTACTTCACTCAGGATGATTTTTTTCTAGTTCCATCCATTTGCATGCAAATTTCATAATGTCATTTTTTTTTTTACCAAGTAATATTCCATTGTGTAAATGTACCACATTTTCTTTATCCATTCTTTGGTTAATAGGCATCTAGGTTGTTTCCAGGTTCTGGCTATTATGAATAATGCTGCTATGAACATAGTTGAGCAAGTGTCCTTGAGGTATGATTGAGCATCCTTTTGATATATGCTCAAGAGTGGTATCACTGGGGTCTTGAGGTAGATTGATTCCCACTTTACTGAGAAACTGCCATACTGATTTCAAAAGTGGCTGTACAAGTTTGCACTCCCACCAGCAGTGGAGGAGTGTTCCCGTTATCCCACATCCTCTCATTAGCTGTCATCAGTGTTTTTGATCTTCATCATTCTGACAGATGTAAGGTAGTATCTCAGAGACATTTTGATTTGCATTTCCTTCATGACTAAGGATGTTGAGCAATTCCTTAAATGTCTTTAGGCCATTTGACATTCTTCTGTTCAGATTTCTCTGTTTAGATCTCTACCCCATTTTTTAATTGAATTGTTTGGTATTTTGATGTCTAGCTTCTTGATTTTTTTTTATCTATTTTGGAGATCAGCCCTCTGTCAGATGTAGTGTTGGTAAAGATCTTCTCCCATTCTGTAGGCTGCCATTTTTGTCTTGACCCAGGCAAAAGAAAGCATTTAATTGTGGGCTTGCTTGCAGTTTTAGAGAGTCCATTATCATCATGGTGAAAAGCAAAGAGGCATGGTACTGACACTGGAGCAGTAGCTGAGAGCTTTACATCCTGATCTGGAGGTAGCAGGCAGGAGAGAGAGAGAGAGAATGGGCCTGGCATGGGTTTTTGAAACTTCAAAGCCCACCTCCAGTGACATACCTCCTCCAATACGGCCACACCTACTCTAACAAGGACACACCTCCTAATCTTTCCCAAACAGTTCTACGAATCGGGGACCAAGCATTCAAACATATGAACCTATGGGGCCATTCTCATTCAAACCATCACAACAATGAAATAGTATATTTTAAGGAAGTTACATTTGGTTCACATATCATCTGCCTTAAACTACTAACTAGATTTTAAAGTCAATTTTTAAAGATTTTCATTGGTATTCTAGAAATACATAACACAGGCACATACACAGAGAGAGACTTTATTCATGTAAAAATAAAAGTGAATAGAGCTACTAATAGAGAAGAGATTTGAATATTGAAGATGACTCTCATTTTCAACAAAAAGATAGAGATGAATTCTTAAGTTATATATTATGCAACTACAAAATATAAATTTTTTAGAATAAAAATAATAGGCTATTGACCTATTGTACTTAAAACAGTTGCTACATTTTTCTTGCAAGAAACTTCAGAAAACAGGTAAATTTTAAAAGAAATCATTGGAAAGAAAACATGTAGGAGGCTATAAATCTAATTTAATGGGAGGTTAAGACAAAAAAAATTTACAAAAAAGACTAATTCTGAAGAGAAATATTAAATAAACATTAGGTGGGACTCAATGATTACAATAAATGCAGATCAGATTTAGAGAATTGTAAGGGGCATAGGTGGAGACATGATGTACTAAATGAATATAAAGCCGTAATATCTGACATTTAAATAAATGATCTGGGGAGCTGAAGCATAGGTGAAGTGATGTAAAAGCTGTGCACCAAATTAACAAAATATTATGATTCAGGATCAAAACAGATAGTCAATTGCTAGCAACAAGGAACATAAAAGGTAGGGAAGTAGCCTTTAATAAGAAGATATGAAACCAATTATTAGAAGTAAAGGCCATATAAATGGGATGGATAATTCTATACTGTGTCTCTCCAGAGCACCAAGGATTAATGAGATGACAACATACTCTCATTTGATATCAAAGGGAGGTGATGAAACTGTGAGAGGAAAGTGTTTTCATTAATTAGGAAATACATTCTGTATGAACATGAGGATTTCTAGGCTTGGAACTTTACTCCTGGATTTCAAGTACACAGAAAAAGTCTTGCCACTATTTTAATGGCTTATACAAACAGAAAGTCAGAAAGATAGGCATTAAGCACAGTGGGTCTTATTTATAATCCTAGCATTTGCCCAAGGCAGGAAGAATTGGCTTGAGTTCAATGCAGTCTAGCCTACATAGTGAGTCTCTGGCCATCTTGGGTTACATTGTGAGACTCTGCCTCAAAAAAACAAAACAATACCAAAAAAAAAAAACAGTTAAAAAAACAAAACCTAAAACTAAATCACCATTAAGAGTCCTCCCTGACTACAAGAGGCAGGTAAATATTTATCTGAATTTTGTGAACTCTCCAAGCCAATCTTTAATCTTTTTTAATATTATCCAATATTAAATCAAATAGCCTCATTAATTAATACCCTAGCATCATTTAATAGTAAAATTAGAATACATATATATTGGTGAAATTATTAAGGCCACTCCACGTAGTTAAAAGGAGATTTATTTAATGGCGTAACTTACAAATTAAGGAATAGGTAGGTCGCGGAGTCTGGGGAAGGTGTATCACAGTCCAGCGGTGTTCTCTGGAGCTCTGCTCAGTCCACCTCTCCAGTCCAGGGTCCCGCCACAGAGAGAGCGCCCGCCGATCCAGATCTCGGGTCCCCCGGCGCCTCCCTTGGCCCCGCCTTGTAGGCGTGGCAGTTGCCGAAGTCTCAATGGGGGTTGGAACTTCCAGATCAAAGCTGGAATGGCTACCCACTACATCTCCCCCTTTTTGTCTAAATAAGAAAGTTCTAACCTAATACAAGACTATATACAAAGGAATGGTTATCAAATATTGTCCAGGAATAATGAGGGATAATGACCTAGATAAGATGGAACTACAACTAATGTAAACAATATCAAGCAAGAAACACATACTAAAATCCAGAGAAGTATAGAGCATAGGTAAATGGCATGTTACAGACATCATTCCAAAAGGTGTCATATCCTAAAGAACCTGAATCTAATACTTAATATGTTCTATCTACTAAGTTGTAACTATAACTGCTAGTCTTCAATCCCATCAAAGACCTGAGAAGGAATATAATGGTACCTGAGAAATGGTACATGGATGCAAACAACTTTTGGGAATCTTGCGAGAGTAGACGGAGACAGCTGGCAGCCTGGACAGTCACCATTAAATAAATCTCCTTTTAACTACGTGGAGTGGCCTTAATAATTTCACCAATAATGGCGCTCAACGTGGGGCAAGAGTTTCCACCTAAAAACTGAGAAAAGATTCTAAAACGGAGCTAAAAACAGTTCCTAATTGTCTCTCTCAAATGAGCGGCAGCTGCCGGTTTGAGCTACTGGTGGGTTCCTAGTGTGCGCGCTCGACCTGCGGTGTGGCGGGAATGAGGCCTCTGCAAGTGGCACATTAAGCTGCTTTGTGGATTTAGCCTTTGCTAGTACAAAACAAAAAAAAGAGGTTTCTGGGCTACACGCTGCTTGGATAAAAACATAGAGACCCACGATAGCTCCCAGAGCTGGTGGTAAAGTACCACGCCACGTTGTGAAGCTGCGGTGGGCGGAGCCAGCAGCCACAGCTGCTGCAGCTTAAAGCAATAGATTCACAATAAGACAGATTCAGATGTAATAGTTTAAAATGTGTGTAAAATATACGTAGGCTTGAAAGAGACAAAAAAAGGTGATATATACAGTATAGAAACAAATACATGGTTTTAAAAAATAAAGTCTTTAAAGAGACAGTAAAATTAATATAAAAAATAAGCCACATAGAGATGACTATTACACAGAGAGTCTGGATTGTGTTGTCTTTGGGATTCTTAACTACAGAGAGATGTTTGATTGTAAAGGAAGCTGAGTTAAACCAGTATGTATATTTTAAAGATACTTTGACTTCAAAATTTGGATGTAAGGATATGTTGCTTTGGAAAAGAGTCTCTTTTGTTTCCACAGAAAGCAAGAGACTATGGATTTGTTCCAGAATAAGATACATCAGGTTTGACCAGCCAAGACCCCCTGAAAGGTCTCCGATGACACCATGGCCCAGATGATCCAACATCCAGAACTGTTTCAAGGCAACTGGCTCAGATGATACAGCCTCACGGACTACTCCATGATCCTAAAATTTTCTTTGTTTCCCCAGAAGATACAGCGCCCCCCTCCAGCAGGAAGTAGTAAGAGAAGCTACGCCCAAATTCCCAAATATACCAAGCTGACTTTGGAGATGTGTAAAGGTTAAAACCTTCCTTTTTAAGAAAAGAAAAGGGGAGGTGCTGTGGGATGGTCTGTATGTCAAATGTGTTGCTGATTGGTCAATGAATAAATCACTGATTGGCAGTGGCCAGGCAGGAAGTATAGGCGGGACTAACAGAGAGGAAAATTGAGAGAACAGGAAGCTGGAGAGGGGGACACTGCGAGCCGCCATCAGGAGAAGGAAGATGTAAAGTACCGGTAAGCCACAAGCCACGTGGCAAAGTATAGATTAATAGAAATGGATTAATTTAAGCTGTAAGAACAGTTAGCAAGAAGCCTGCCACGGCCATACAGTTTGTAACCAATATAAGTCTCTGTGTTTACTTGATCGGGTTTGAGCGGCTTGGGACTGGCGGGTGAGAGAGATTTGCCCTGACTGTGGGCCAGGCAGAAAAACTCTAGCTACACATATATGTTCTACAACATAGAATAATGCATAACATGAATTGAATTTATATGTCATTTGCCATATTCCACATAGAGTGCTATACATCTTGAATGGTGGCTTGTTAAACATGCTTGGGATGACCCCTCACGTGATGGTGTGTACTTAAATTACTTATCAGATTATTGCCTCTCAGCTCCAAATCCCAGTTCCACAAAGAGACAGCCGACTCCTTTCAATACTTTTTCTTTACAGAGTTCACAATGCTGAGCTCTGACAACAGAAGGTGTTGCAGGGGCATTTATGCGGGAAGCGATGTCTTTTCCCCTAGGTCTGGTGTGCTCCTCAAGCCAAGCACTGGCAACAAGGACATTTTCTCCAGCATCTGCTGCCTTGTGCATGCCGAAGCCAGTAAGTAGTTCTGGTGGCCAAATCTTCCTCAGGCACCCTATTCGATAGATTTATTGCCAAGTCCCTACTTGGCAAGTCATCCCCCTGTGTGTGGTTCCCTCTGCTACCTTCCCAGATCATTTTGCAGCAAGCTATTTCCACTAGCTTTTCCCTAAGGACTGCCTCAACCTTGAGGCTCTGGCTGCCCTTTGTGACCTTCCACTACAGCAATCTTTAGAGTTCTTTTCACAACTCCCCAGCAGATCCTCAGTTAACCACAATCCCCCATTAAACTTAATTATTCCTAATATTACATTTTGTTTAATAACATGGGGTTTGTCTCTTGTTTGGAATCTGATATACAGTCCTGTGTGTGTGTGTGTGTGTGTGTGTGTGTGTGTGTGTGTGTGTGTATACTCATGTGCACAAGCAGATGCATATTCATGCATGTGTGATATATATGCATATACACGCAAATGAGCCTGGAGATAGAGGTAACTATTGGATATAGTTGCTATATAATATGTTCACCTTGTGTTTTGAGGCAGGGTCTCTCACTGGAACCAAGGATTTGCTGATTCAGCTAGACTGGCTGGCCAGCAAAATTTGGAGGTTTGCCTATCTCTACCTTCCCAGCACTGGGATTAGAAGTGCTTACCATCACTCTTGGTTGGAGATCAAACATAGATCTTAGACTTGTGTTTCCAGCACTTTACTGATTGAGATTTCTCTCCATTCTCTAACATAGATCCCAGATAAGACAGTAATTACCATATTATCTTGCTAGAAAGTAGACTTAGAAGATCTTTGCTAATATCATATAGTTAACTGGTTGTATTACTTTTCTATTTTGCTAGAATACCATGGCCAAGGAAAGTTATTAAAGAGTATAGCACACATTCTAATTGGTCTTTATAATAAAAACCCAGAGTCAGATATTAGGAGGTGAAAGCTTAAAGATCAGAGAAGTAGAGCAAGCCACAGTCAATACCTCTTACCTTGCCAACTCCTCAGCCTGAAAGAGAGCTAGTTCCTGTCCCGCCTTATCACTTCCTTTCTCTTCCTAGACATATCACTTCCTGCCTCCACTTCCCTAGTGCTAGAATTAAAGGTGTGAGATCCCAAGTGCTGGTATCAAAGGTATGTGCCACCACAGCCTGGCTGTATTTGTCTTTTAGACTGGATCAATCTTGTGTAGCCCAGGGTAGCCTTGAACTCACAGAGATCCATCTGCCTCTGCCTCCTGAGTACTGTGATTAAAGGTGTGTGCAATGCCTGGCCTCAATGGCTAACTAGTGGCTTAGCTCCACCTTCTGATCTTCAGGCAAGCTTTATTTGTTAGATCACAAACAAAATATCACCACAAAAGAGCTTGTTGGGACTTACAGTTCTAGAGAGATGAGAGTCTGTCATGGCAAGGAGATGTGGCAGTAAGTGGCATGCATGGTGGTGGAAGCAGAAAACTGAGAGCTCCTTAAACACAGGCTCAAAGCTAAGAGAGAGCCAGGAATGGCACCTGGCTTTGAAACCTCAAAGCCTGTCCCGAGTTACACACTTCCTCCAGCAAGATCATACCTCTTAAATTTACCCTAACAGCACTGCTAACTGGGCATTAAGTATTCAAACATCTGAGCCTATGGGGGACATTCTCATTCAAACTACTACTGATGCAAAAATTGGACTTGAACTAAGGCATTTTTGTTGGAATTTTTTTAAGTGTATACATCAAGTAATTAATTATTTAAGGCTAGGTATAGTGAAAAATAGCTCACTTTTTATTTGCAGTTAAGTTGTATACTGCCGTGTATTACTTATTTTGTATAAATCAGCTATTCTGACACTTTTTTAAACATTATACAATGTGACAGTTGGCTTTATTACTTTGACAAAACCCAGGATCACCTGGGAAGAGAATCTCAATGCAGGATTGTCTACATTGGATTGGCCCTGTGAGTATGTCTGTGGGGTGAGTGCCTTAATTAAATTAGTTAAATTAATATGATGTTAGACTACTAGCCCACTATGGGTGGCACTATTCCATAAGTAGGAGTTCCTGAACTGTTCAAGAGTGGAGAAATCAAGCTGAATGCAAGCAAGCAAGTAGGTATGCATCATTCATTCCCTCTCAGCTCTTTACTGTGGATATGATATGACCAGCTGTCTCAAGCTCCTGTCATTGTAACCTCCCTATCAGTATAGACACAGCCTAGAATTGTGAGCTAACACAAACCCTTTCTCCTCTAAGTTGCTTTTTGTCAAAATATTTTATCATAGCAACAGAAACAAAAGTAGAATATAGTAATATGATATAATCTTATTCCCGGCACATTAGACATGTGCTTCATCTTTCAATTATCATATTAACTTCATACTAATTCACTGAAAAATTCCAAAGCTTTCCCAGGGACCATAACGTACAATTGATTCTACTTTATGTCTAATGACTGAGATCTGAGTGCCAATGGAGTTGCAGCTCTCATGTCCAAATTCAGCAATCAGAAGATTCAGTGAGAATGAGAATGGATGAGAATGTGACACGTAGTAAATGCTTAATAACTAAGGAATGAATAAGTCTGTTGTGTAGATAGATGAACACTATTCCTTCACACAAGTGCCATCTTTATGTTCACACTATGTACAATGCTCAAGTCAATATCATAGAATTTAAGCACCAAAATGTGCTAGGCATTGTGATTTCCCATTGTCACCTGGAGAATTTAAGGACTGTCATATCAAAAATAATTCAGCCATGTGTGTGAGTGGGGCAGATTAACACTGGGCCTTGATTCACCCCATCTATCCTTGGATTGGCAGCTGTGACCTGTCACTTTGAGGTTTAGCCATAGGCTTCCGAGGACAGCTCAGGTTTACAATGACTGCTGTATCAGCTTGCTACACAGTAGTGGGGTTTGCCTCCCATAAGATGCTAAATATCTATCACAGAGGCACCAAGTGCCTGACAGCCAAAGAATCCTAGTGATGGCTGCAGGCACAGGTTCAGAAAGATTACAGAAGTTGTTTACAGAAGGCTTAAGGTGAATGCTATACTAACTGCTCACATGGGTCTTGTTTGATTGCCTCCAAAATAAGACATTGTTGTTCCATTAATTATTTAGAATCATTTGGCAATTTGCATTCTCTCCAGATGTTGTGGATAATCCAGATATCCTATACTCCTTCCTGAAGTCACAAAAGTATGCTCAGCTTGGTTAAAATTCCCAAACCTGAAAACTCATTGATAGACTACTCCATATGCTTCCCCTTCCTGAACATTACAGGGTCTCTGAAGGTTGATTTGTCATGCTCTGCAACCTCAGTCTAGTAATGTGGTTTTGAATATGAGGCTGTAAGATATACATATACTAAAAACAAACACATATGTGGGGAGAGCATTTTATATGTATCTCGATTAGCCAGGATTCTTCAGAGAAACAGAACTTACAGAATGAATATATATTATTCATTGTATTTTATATTCAATATTATTTATTAAATATTAAATATTAAACATATAATATATTCAATGTGAATTCAATTGAATATATAATATATTCAATATTAATTCTATATTATATATATATATATATACACATATATATAGTGTATTAACAGAAGTTTCAAGAATCTAGTAGTTGTTCAGTCAACAAGGCTGGATGTCAGCTAGTCTTCAGCATGCATCAGAATCCTGAAGAAGTAGGTTCTAATGCCAGTGAAGGAATGGATTTGCCAGCAAGAACAAGCAGGTAAAGAGAGTAAGCTTCCTTCTTCCAGATGTAGTCAAGTTGACAACCAAGAATAGCCATCACAAGTCCAACCACTGTCAACGTGACACACAATCGTATCTCCTTATGTTATGCTTAATTTCCAAATGAAAACAATAACCAGGTCATATTTATGCCTAAGATGATGTAATTATCTCACATACAATCACACACATATTATATATTTAATCAGTTCATAATAATTCTGTTTTAGTCATTGTTCTATTTCTGTGACAAGACACCATGACTAAGGTAGCTCTTACAAAACAAAACATTTAATTGGGGCTGGCTTACAGTTTCAAAGGCTTAGTCTGTTATCATCATGGTGGAAGGCGTGGTGACAGCAGCATGGTGGCAGGCAGATGTGGTGCTGAAGAAGGAGCTGAGAGCTAGATCCTAAGCCACAAGCAGAGAGAGAGATTGGACTCAAAGCCCACCACAGTGACACACTTCCTCCAACAAGACCACACCTACCCCAAGAAGGCCACACCTCATAATCCTTGTAATCCTTTCAAACAATTCCACTGCCTAGTGATCAAGCATCCAAATATATGAACCTATAGGGCCATTCTTATTCTAACCACACAGTATCTTTTACAGATATTTGTTTCCAGCACTACTGTGGTTCTAAAGATCTTTGCATGTTTAGGGCCATTACTTGTGCAACTTATAATCATTTTTAAGAAAAAATGGGCAATCTGTACTAGGGATTGTGCAGAAGGTAATAAATTTAACATCATACCAAGACATATGAATTTAGTGAAGGAAGCAGAAAAATACTAAAACTTAAAATCTATACCTGGATTTTAGTCTGTTAAAGCTACAATTTTTTTATTTCTTTATAAATGTATAGTTCCTCCTTGGTTATAGAATAATTGGCACTAGACAATCCAGCTAAAGGTATGCCTCTTCTGCATTCTTTTATTCCAGGGACACCTGAGGAAGCTCCAGGTGGATTTTGACCACTGACATAGCAAGTGAGCAGTCCCGTCCCGGTTTTCAATTGTTTGGTTAATTTTATACCAAAGCCATTCCTGGAGTCTCTAAGCATTTTTGCAAGATGTCATATGAAGGAAAGGGGAAAATAAAAATTATAAAATGCACAATATTGACAGTAACAGTAAGGTTTAGGGACCTCTGCGATGTGGTTACTTAAGCTTTGCTAAAGACCCTAAAAAATCAACAAGCAAGTGTTAAGTAATAGAAACTTGGGAGTTATTGGCCCCACTGCTTTGGCTGGAACAAGCAAAGTATTCTCCATCCCATTATATGTATTGTGATCCATCCCAGCCCCAGTGAGACACAGATTAATGCTGCAATACCAAAAAGGAAAATGTGATTATATCAGATTTATTGTAATACCATTATTGATTTGTTGCCGTGATAATGTAGAATGCACATTGCTTTACTTCAGTAAGTTTTGCATTTTTCTAAATTTCTCTCTGGAGATTTGAGAGCTCATGTCTAGAAAATTTCAACCATGATTCTACAATTGGAAATTGTATCTATTGTTCAAAAGTTATCTTTAATCTGACTACTTAGGTAAGAAGAAACTATCGTGATTATAGAATGTATACACGTAGTACAATAAATTCTACACTGGGTTCCTATCTCAAGCATACTTTAACATTTAAGGCATTATCAAGACACACTGGAAGGATTTTTTTTCACTCTAAACTCACTCATTTTTATGTGTGGAAATGACATGAATTCTGTAGTATTATAGATTCAGACTTAAACATTCAAAAAGCAATGGTGCCAGCAGTCCTCACACTAACTCACTCTGAAATGTAAAGAATAGACTTTTCAGTCTTACTAAAATAAAACAAATTAGTGTTTCCCGTTTTAGAGCTCTCTACCTTCCCTTCATTGATTGCCATTTTAAATGATTCCTTCTCCCATTTTTGCTTGTTCCTTCTCCAGTACTAGTATGTAGTAAATGATGGTTTAGTGCGTGGTGTCAAGAATCTACTGAAGTGTTATCATATGCAATCAGAGTGCTGTAAGCCAAGCATAATTCTTTGTTCATCTTCTATTTCTTACCTGTACTGTCTCCCTAGGCCACTTTGTCTGCTTTTATGGCTATAAACACTGCCCACTTGAGGACACTTCCCATGTTTGTATTTTCACCCTCAACCTAGTTTCAGAGTTAAACTCCTACAGCCTGCTGTTCCCTTATCATCTGATGTCTCAAAAGCACCTCAAATTTCAAACATTCAGAGGGAAGCTCTTGATGTCCCTTAACAACCTATGCCTCTAGAGCTTCCCCTCACTATCCATCCAGCTATCTGTGTGGGGAAGCTTGGAATTAGCCTTGAATTTTCCACCCTCCTCATTTCCAGGATCCAATCCACCAGAAAGTTCTGATGGCTCTCTTATTAAAATACACCCCAAATTCTCCCACTTGGTCCACATCTGTCACCACCACCCTTACCCTAGTCATCACCATAGTCAACCAAGTGCCGTGTCAGGGTCTATTTAGGAGTCTCTTTCCTTTCCTCACACAGCAAAATGTCCCTTTAAAATGGACAAATGTGGGGATGGAGAAACAGCTCACTGGATAAAGTACTTGCCACCCAAGCATGAGGAACTGAGTTTGGATCTTCAGAACCCACATAACTGCCAAGTGGTACCGCGGCCCACATACAATCCAAGTACTTAGACGGTGGTGACAAAGGATGGGGGTGGAAGCGGGCTGACCAGCTCCAGGTTCAGGGAGACACCCTGTCCCACTAAATAAAGTGGGGAGTGATTAAGGAAGATGCCTAACATGAACATATGTTTAAAAAAATTGAAATGAGTACAAATTGAAAATTGTGGTCAACAGGGATGTGAATATCCCAAAACATTCTAAGAGAAAGCCTCATTGTAACAAAACAATCAGTTAATCAGAAATAATGTGAACTTCTCTTAGAATAGGTGGTAAAGCTTGGATATTTGGGTGTAAGTCTAATCTAAGCTTCGGGATCTGGATCAGGAGAATGAGCCACATTGGCAGCCTTCTTGACCTCCTCTTCCCTCTGCTGTGCTGCTCCAGCCTTTTCATCCCCGACCTCAGGACTGGGAATGTGCTCTTCCCCTGCACAGGACGCCCTGAATCCTGCCTCACCCAAGGTCTCTGTTTAAATACATGCCCGGAAAGGTTTTCTTCTGTTCTAGCCCTGCATCACCACTATCAATTTTTTTCCAAACAATCCTCTCTATCACCTTCAAAAAACTTAAAAAAACAAACAAACAAAAAACAAAAGAAAAACCAAAGCCAAACTGCAGTTATTTAATTACGTATGAACTTTTTAAATTGGCTGTCTTTCTTTCTGAGATACAAGCTCCATGAGGCAGGGATATCGACTTCTCGATTTACCTTACAGCCCCCGAGCCTAGCACTCCTGTTCCCCCAGGAAATAACAATTAAGCAGACAGCCATTTTACTTGTATTGTCATTTACTGCAATCTTGTCTCTTGCTCTTCATTCTCTCTGTCCCCATTGTCTACTCCAAGTAAACATTTTAAAGGTGTTTTCCATTTGTTTACTCTATCACAGTTAGCTTAAGTTAGGAAATAATAGAGTTGATAGCATTTCATTAATCTTTGAGTATATGACTTGGCTTCTTCATAACAAAAGATCATAATCTCTCAATGGGTTTATATAATAAAAATGCACTTCTCTGACTCTATATTTCAGGCACCTCAATAGGTGACTCACATATAGTCACTCAGGGACACAGGTGAGGGACAGATGTCTCACTACCTGACACAGGTGCACAGTGGCTCATAGTGTCACCTCAGTTACAATGGAAAGTAAGAGAGACTGAAAATTTTGCATGCATTGTCCTTAATCCAAGAGTAGCTCATCACACTTTTCCATTTTATTGGTCAGAACTAGTGGTATGGTCCAGACTTACTGCAGGGAATTGGCAAATAAAAGACCCCAGAAGCATTCCATTCTCAGTCACACCTGTTATTCCATTCAAATGGTCTGATTTAAAAACTTAGACTTTCTCAGAATTCCTTGTGTTTTTATTAGCTATTGGCAATGAGTGTGTGTATATATAATTTTCACCTTAAATATATAGCAGTAGTGAGTAATGCAATTCAATTTAGAATGTTTTTATAAACATGAGTATTTAATGTATATTATACTTGAAGAAAAATCTTAAAAAATCATGTTTTGTGACATCTTATGTAAGTTAATACTATAAAAACTGTACTGTATCCATTAGTGGAAAAACTATAAATAAAGAAAATGAAAAGATTCTTTAGTCATAAAAATAAATATTATCTTAAGTGCAATTTGTTCCTTCAAAACTGACAAAAACATGCATGTAGGAGCATATAAAAGACAAATTGCACCAAATCCCCATTGTTCTTCACAAAAAAAAAAAAAGCAAAGATAAGTGTCAGTGTTACCCATCAGTTAATACCTTGGCTACTCTTTTGTAAATAAGTCTTTGTGCTATAGATGTGGCAGAGCATTAACAACAGGAATATGACAAGAAAATGTGGCCTCAAAACTTTACGAATCCTACACATCCTGGGAAGACACAGCATTTAGGGAAATCATGATCCTTATAGTAGAAACTCTCAAAAATACAGTAGGAACAGAGAAGACAGTTAAGGAAGGTTTCATAGAAGCTGTAACTTTTGTCCAGAACCTGTGAGGCTGGGCTGGCATTGGAAAGCAAGACGTAGGGAAACCGGTATAGATTTACTGGGCCAAGTTCCAAAATGAGTTTGTGCTCAATTACATTGCATATCAACAAATATCTCACATGGACATCTTCAGTCAGATCACATTCTTAAAAAGCCTTGGCAGCTGTATGCTGAGGAAGCCGATTAAATCTAGATAGAAACATTGAAGACAAATTAAAGTATATAGTGTGTAAAAAGTCATGGGAGAACAAAAGCACGGCCTTTCTCAGACAAGTACATAGCAAGAAGCCATGCTATAGAGTTCTTGCACATTGTTAGTGAAAGGGTAGAAATTCCAACACACAGAAAAGTTAGCAACCTCTATCAAAATGGTCATTTGACTCAGCAATTTGCTTTCTGAGAATCTATCCCCAAAGTGGCACCAGCATAAGCATGAAAGGACATTATGTATGAGACTATTGATCGCAGTACTATTTTCAACACCAAATACAGAAATAAGACTACCATTTAATTAACAGAAGGGAGCTGAATAAAGCATGAGCTATGCAATGTAGACTCTATAGCAATAAATGTAATTAAGATTATTTGTATCTAATAAGGAATATCTACAGCATAGATTTAAGTAAAAATAAAAACAACAAAAAAAAACCCAAGTAAGTAAAAGTGAGTTTTGTATACCACTATGCATGTAGGGGAGACACTGGTGTTTAGACTGGGCATATAAAATTATCATTATTAGATTTAAAAGCTGTCAAAGGTTGGCACTTCATGTGATTATTCCTAATTTATATGCATTATCTTATATTTTTAGAACAGTTTCAAATCACATCTTCAAGACAGAATTATATACATGCCAGTCTTGCCCTAGATAGTTCTGATTCTTTTGTTCTTAAGGTGCAATTATTGGGGTTCTTATCACTCTTAGAAGTGTCCTCTTGTAGACCCAGGTCAAATGGTCATATACTGTGACAAAGAGGAAAAAGACGGAAAAATAAGTGTATTGGTTGTTTTGTTCATTGTTGATAACAAAATAACAGACAAAAGTAACAGAACGAAAGAAAGATTGATTTTATCTCATGGCTTCAGAGGGTTCAGCCCATCATGGTAGAACTCTACATAGTATCTGGTCATATTACGATGAGTGACCAGGAAACAGAGAAGAAACCAAGCAGAGCCAGGCTCTAATCCTCAGGGGCCACTGAGAAGTAGTCCTACTTCCTCTAGCTAGACTCTACATTCCAAACACCCTCCCACCTCCCAAAACAGAATGACCACATGTTCAAACACAGGAGCCTATGAGGTATATTGCAGACTCAAATCACAACAACAAATAATAACTGAATAAATAGAAAAGTACAGAGCACAGAGAGGTATAGATGTAATAGTCTTGTTAAATAAGAAACAGAGCCAAATGCAGAGTTAAAAGCCCAAGAGGTCAGAGCAGTAGCTAAGAACTGATACTAAAATCCATTTCTTACCCTTCTCTGCCACTGCCGTCCTTCCCCTCAGAAAGAGACCTTTTTCCTGTGTATCTGTCTTTTTATTGACTTTCTGTTCTGCCTTCTCATTGCTTGTAAACCCAACCACATGACCTCCTCATCACTGCCTGTCTATACAGACCTCTAGGTCTCTATGGTTGGTATTGAGATTAAAGGCGTGTGTCTCCATGCTGGCTGTATCCTTGAACACACAGAGATCTGCCTGTCATGTGATCGAGATTAAAGGTGTGCACCACCACCACCTGGCTTCTGCTATGGCTTGCTATTAGCTCTCACCCCCAGGCAACTTTATTTATTAACAAACAAATAAAATCACATTTCAGCACACACCATAGAGAGGAGTTTGCCTTTTTTCATTAGTTGATTGGTTGGCAACATTGTGTGTATAATACATTCTGATCACACTAATCCCTCCCCCTTCTTCTTGTTCTCCTCCAACCCCACCCCTACTCCCAGGCAGTCCCCATTTTACTATCATGCTGTGGGATATTGTTCTGTATGCTGTGAATATGTGTTTGCTCTGAGTGGTTGATAAACAAAACGTTTATTGACCAGTAGCCAGGCAGGAAGTATAGGTGGGGTGAACAGTGAAGAGAATTCTGGGAAGAGGAAGGGCTGAGTCAGGAATTTGTAGGCAGACATAGAGAAGTAAGATGACAAGGTACCAAGCCATGTGGCTAAACATAAATACGAATTATGGGTTAAATTAAGTATAAGAGCTAGTCAGTAATAAGCCTGAGCTAGTGGCCAAGCAGTTATAATTGATATAAGCCTTTGTGTCTTTACTTGGGTCTGAGCAGCTGGGGGACCCCGTGAGACACAGGAGAAAACTTTCAACTACAACTTTCATGTTGTTTTTTTTTTATTTTTAGTTTTGCTTTGTGACCCACTGGGTTTAACCAAGGCCACTTGTGTAATCATGGGTATAAAGCTCACTAAAGACAAATATATAAATTACCAGTAACTACATCCCTGAAGACAATAACTTCCCAACTTCCATCAGTGGTAGACTGCTATTAGCTCCCCTCAATGAGGCAGGACCTGTGGATTCCTTTGTCATCTGTGACTGAATGCTTACTGACTTAGTCTTATGCAAGCCCTGTGCAGGCAATTTCAGTAGTTGTAAGTTCATGAGTACTGTGGTCATGTCAAGAATATGTGGCCACATTTCATAGCCCTGTGCCCTATCGACTGATTCTTATATTCTTTATACTCCATAATGCTCTCAGAGCCTTAGAAGGAATGGTTTGGGTATCTCATTTAATGCCCAGCACTCAAGTTATTATTCTCAATAACTTGACCAGCCAGGAGTCTGCATTAACTACTGCTTGATGCTAAGATCAAGGTTGAGGACAGCATTAGTGTATGGATAGAAATATAATTATTTAAAAGGCAACTGGACATCATATCCAATTAGCAAAACAAGAATAGTAGGTTCACTCCTGTGCCTGTGTGGCCTTTCTAGCCATGGGCCCTTAACCAGTTCCATAGTACCAGGCATGAGATACTCCTAAGGGACAGGTCTCAGATCCAATCAGAACTATCTAGGGCAGATTACCCCCATGACAATCATGCCACTATTTTACCATAAGCAACTTGCCTGGCTAAGTTGGGTATTTTAGATAATTATAAAAAAAAAATTAAAGTAATTCCTAAAACCCCAAAATGAAAAGATGTAAGTCAAAGTGTATTTTAGTCAGTGAATAGTTATAAAAAATATTTGTTGGCAGTGTCCTTTGCCTTACAGTTTCATGAGGTCCCATTTATTAAGTGTTGATCTTAGTGTCTGAGCTATTGGTGTCCTGTTCAGGAAGTTGTTTCCTGTGCCAATGCTCAAGGCCATTTCCCACTTCCTCTTCTATTGGGTTCAGTATAACTGGATTTATGTTGACGTCTTTTATCCACTTGGACTTGAGTTTTGTGCATGGTGATACATATGGATCTATTTGCATTTTTCTACATGCCTATATACAGTTAGACCAGCACCATTCCTTGAAGATTTCTTTTTTCCATTGTATAATTTTGGAAGCCAATTTTCTTAAGGGACCACACTCCTAGGCCTTCAGCCTTGACCTATTTTCTTTCCTACAGTCTCCTAACTGCACTGTCAGGCCCTGAAAAATTAATGCTCAAAGCCATGCAAATCTATAGACTCTTTCCTTCCTCGTGCCAGAAAATGAAAAAATGATGCTTTTTGACACCATTTCTAGAACTTTAAAGAGAAACAATGGTACTATCTGAAATTCTTTTATATCTGAACGTAACAATAAGTTCTTCTAATATGAAAGCATTTTTTCCTCTAAGCGCAGATGGCTACAGACATTTTGATCAGTTCCAACAAATCTCTTTTCCTTTGGACATGTTTTGAGTCCTGTCCTTAGGAGGGGAGAAGTGTGAGAAATCATTCATTCAGATCCTGTTAGTGACAACTGTATGAGGACAAAGGCACATAAAGGAGTGCAGTGTGGCCCTCATTTTTTCCTAATTAGACTAATTTATATCATTCTCAGAACTTGAATTTTCCTCAAAATGGTTTGGAGTTAGCCAAGCTTTGCTAGCTGAAGACTCTGTGAGAGAGATGTCAGACATGTAATGGGTATGCAGTCTGACTCAAAACTGTGAGACTTTTTAAAGTAAGATTAAAACATTTTATACGCAAAGACTCTAAAACGAAAAAACTATAGAAGTGGTTAGGGCTACAGTCCCACCTTGCAAACTATGATGTTTCCAGTTATCAGAAAGTAGTTGGACCAGACTACCAACTGCAATGCAAGAAAATCAGTTTGTACACCAGTTTGGTGTAGAAATAATGAGAGGAAAGTTGAAACAGGTGTTAAGAAACTAAGTTGAGTGATGTAATAAGAATGGAATCCAGGTTAAAGACAGAGTCAGGAGAAAAAGATGGGTTGAGAGTTAAGAGCACATTGCTGTGTATTGAGAGCAGGAGTCATAACCGGGAGAAATACAGCCATCAGTTACTTGCTGAAACAGAGATCATAGGCTTGTTACTTGGGGAAACTCCCATAAACAACAGCTCATTGAAGCTTTGGTCAAAAGTTATCCTTTAAAACCTTATTTGTCTTCAAAGACTATGAGTTCTGGGCAGCTAGGACGTTTTATATGGTTTACTTAAACACAATTACACATTTTGTGTGTGTGTGTACTGCATCATGGAGTTTGGGAAAGGACTAAGCGAAACAACTGTGAAAACTTAGGACTCCTTTAAGGATGACTGTAAAGCAGAAGTGGCTTCCCAACTATTGCAGTCTGTGTTTATAAGTTGTCACATATGCTGTCATTTCCAAGTCCTCTGGGCCTCTTGTGTGTAAGCCAGCGATCTTGAGAGAATGACCACAGACCACAAAGAACCCAAAGTCTCTTCTACAGGATTAATGGGATTCAAATATTTACATAGTGTTTGCCTGGTTCACTCTCACTCTCTAAACTGTTCAGCAAATTTCTCTAGATGCTTTATGACCTGAGATAAAACAATCACTTTGATGATTCATAGAATATGTACCTGTGTTACATCGTGTATTAATTTTTTTATTACTTTTCCTTTCTAATGTGGCTTTTAAAAATCAACAAGCTAAAACTCAACTACCAAAAGACCTTTCAAGTCCTCAATGGTGTTCAATAGTGTGAAGGAGTCCAAAAACATTGCCAAGAAAGTACTTCTGTTAGCCACCGTCTTTCTTGTCCTTCGTAAATGCCTCTCTGACCCCTGCCATTTTTAATTTCTCTGATGAGCTCATTCAAAAGGCAAATCTGATTATATCAAGTCTCTAAAATCTTTTACATCCTCAAACCTGCACGTATGAGACATAGAACACCCTGTGGAATGAGCAAGAAAGCCTTTCTTTTCACCTAGGTTTCCTTTCCAATTTCACACCTGTCAAGAACTGCAAGTTTCTCAAAAAATTCTTTTTTTTTTTTGGTTTTTCGAGACAGGGTTTCTCTGTGTAGCTTTGCACCTTTACTGGAACTCACTTGGTAGCCCAGGCTGGCCTCGAACTCACAGAGATCCGCCTGCCTCTGCCTCCCGAGTGCTGGGATTAAAGGCGTGCGCCACCACCGCCCGGCCAAATTTCTCAAAAAATTTCAACCACTCTCAATCCCTCCCTCCTTCCCTCCCTCCCTCCCTCCCTCTCTCCCTCCCTTTCTTCCTGCATTTTATCCAAGATGTGATAGCTAATCTTGACTGTCAGCTTGACTAGATCTGGAATCCACTAAAGGTCAAGCCACTCTGCACTTATGTGTGAGATTTTTCTTGACCAGCTTATTTGAGATGGTAAAGCCTATCCTGAATGTAGATGGCACCTTCTGGAGGCAGCTCAGATGTAAGGGGGCTAGAAGAAGGACAGCTTTGCTTCTTGCCTGCTTGCCTTCACTCTCACTGGCAAGCTCATCTTTTCTGTTGCTGCCACTGCTGTATTCCTTCACTGATATTATAATGAACCAGCTTCCTTAGGCTTCCAACATTGACTGAAGGCCAGCAGCTCTCCAGGAAACTTCTAGGTTTTCAGTAGTAGACTGCTGAGCTATGTAGCCTTGTGGACTGAGCACCCATCAGGTTTTTACCTCTCTGGTATGAGGTGGCCTCTGTTGGACTACCCAGACTTCATTGCATAAGCCAAACTAATAAGGCCCCATTAAAACATATGTTGGTTGTGTTCCTTTGGAGAACCCTGACTAATGTTCTAAACATGGCATTGTCACTAGAAATATTTTTTTCATTAATGTGGTCACATGACAGACACAGGTTGATGAGCAAAAGAGATAGCATGAGACTTCAGGTCAAATAGTTCAATGAAGACAGCTTCCTGTCCTGTCTCTTCCCTTCTCATCTGCAAGCTTCAAATGAGCAGAGTGCTCAGCCAACTTTACCATAACAGGGAGGCCATGTCTGGCTTCTTCAGGGTGCCTATAGTCTATAGTTTTTCATGGAAAAAATAAGCCCCAGTCTGGAGTTGGTTTTGACTAAGCAGATAAGGATCTGTGCTTCTTCTCAACTAAGTATCTGCATGCCCTGAATCCCTACAGAACAATGTCATCACATTATTGTGTTCCAATGTTGGGATCCCATTAGCCTAGGCCTGCTCTGGGCAATCTTTGTTTTGTTTTTTCCTTTATTATTTATAAGCATGTAGGCACTGTGCAGAGATATTTAGACCACATTCAACATATTCATCAATATTACGGGATTCAAAGGTGAAGAAAATGCTATCTTAACAATGAGAATAGTCAATGTGATGAGGAACCAGAGGGTCAAGAGCTGAGAGCCCATCATGGACGCTTTGAGTCTGTGTAAAAGCATCAGGACATGAAGTGGCACAACTTCAGATTTACTGGAGGAAAATAGGTAAGAAGAAAATTGAACACTAGTCTCTAGGTCAATGTGAACATGGAATTAGGCCCAGGAGAGCAGTGTATAAGTGCCACTAAAGGACCATGAACATGCCTTATATTAAACCCAGGTTGTTTCAGAATCCAGGGTGAGACTGGGTGTACAAGTGGGGGTGAGTTGAGTGTCCAAATAAGAAGAAATGGTTCTTTGGTAACAGAAGATCACTACGTGATGTTGGACTTACGCATTTCATAAACACACATATCTACATGAAGAAGACTTATATTGTCCAGTCCTCTTTGTTGTTGTTGTTCAAAATGTGACTATGTCATGGATTTAGAACTGTGTTCTTATGACATTGATACTGAAAATAATCACAAAGTTTATGTTGCTTTTAAGGTGAACCATATAAAGTTTAAGTTTTGGGGCTTAAATGAGTTAAGACTATAGATTTTTCATATAGTCACATAATACTCCTATCATCTTACCCCCAATATTATATTTGAGTTTTATAAGGATTAATTTCATAATATCTTTATCCAAATGCCACAATGGAGGGCTTTGTTTTCCCACGATGCAGAACTGTTTTGTTTGACTGTACCTGTGGTAAGTTGTCATTTCATATGCTCATTCCATTTTGGTTTCTTAGTAAAACAGACATTTTTTTAAAAAAGAGGAAATTAATAAGCTCATTCATTCCTCACACCATTACCCGCTATGATTACTGTTTTCTCCATGCAAGAGTATACTTATATACTTACTGCTTAGGGTTTGGGACAGGAAAATGAAGTGTGTTTGTATGTTATATGGAAAAGAGTTTATCAGACTTAGAGATTCGTGAACCTTTAAGAAAGTAGGAAGAGTGCAGACCAGGAGAGCCTCTTTTGAGAAGCTTGGATATGCAAAGACTGTAGGGAAAGTATCACTAAGAGCCTCAGAAATCTTAGGCATCAAAGTCCCTCATACTAGTAAAAGAGGCCATTTACTAACTTCTAAAGTCTGTATAATGCTGGAGAAGTGTGGCTCTTTCTTCCCTTCCTGCTTTCAAAGCTCATGAGTGCCACTCGTCAGTGTGTCTAACAAGAACCCTGCTGGCAAGAGGATCTGTGTAATGGACTTGCAGGCTTTATCCCCCTGAAGTACCATAGGAAGTCTGAGAAAGCTTTTGCCCACAATTATGTTCTCATGGATTAGATGGTGAAAGGCCCATAGAGTAGAAGATATGGGTTAAAAGCCTAGGGATTTTAATGACCAACAGACTGGATTGTTTGTTTTGAATTGAAGCTCAATTTTAGAAAAAGTGAATTTCCAGAATGTTTAAACTTGTAAGTTTCATAGCTGCTTCTAAACAATTGTCTTAAAAGTTACAAAGAGAGTTTTCCCTTGGGCCCACCTGGGGTGCTTTCTTCTTCTTGGGAGCAGAGTGAAGAGCACACACAGTCAGATGTTAGATTAGAAATTACTTATTTCCAGCCTTGTTGAGTGTGGAGAATGATCTGTGCACAGATGCCAAAGGCGCTTGAAATATAGAAATAAGAATAGAGTGTTAATAATGTTAATTAATGTCTTGTGATATTTGACCAGATTTTACAGGACTTTTTTCTTTCACAATTATTTATACACTCAAATAAAGCATGAAGAGAAAAT
Organism: Peromyscus californicus insignis; assembly: GCF_007827085.1. Classification (NCBI taxonomy): domain Eukaryota; kingdom Metazoa; phylum Chordata; class Mammalia; order Rodentia; family Cricetidae; genus Peromyscus; species Peromyscus californicus. Next base: position 55,972,151 of record NW_026294595.1, read on the forward strand.
AAACTGTGTCCACTCTCATTCCTTCTGTCAAGTAACTTGTCTCAATTTGTTCTCCCAGCTCCTCTAGCTCTCCATTACAGTAAATTATGAAGATGCTTCTAACACCCAAACCCAGATGGATGAATCTCTCTCTCTCTCTCTCTCTCTCTCTCTCTCTCTCTCTCTCTCTCTCTCTCTCTCTCTCTCTCTCTCTCTCTCTGTGTGTGTGTGTGTGTGTGTGTGTGTGTGTGTGTGTGTGTGTGTGTGTGTGCTTCCTACAGGTCCCATCAAGGAAAGATTTTCCTAGGTTATTTTTCTATTAGCCTAGGTGCCTTCCTTCATTCAAGGGAAAAAGGTCCTACATATAATATGCAAATAGGATGAATTGGAATAGTTTGAAATACAAAACACATTAACTAGAGAAGAGAAACATCTGGGATTTTATGTCATTATATTAAATACACACTCTATTCATTAATGCCCACTTTAAAAAGAAATTGACATATTATTTTTAATGAAACTCTAATTTTTTTTGGGTAAAGATGCCCCTAGACTCACTATTTTTGCTTCTCAGATCGATTTTTCTAAAGAAATCAGTGGCAAATCTAAGCCACAGAGCTTTCAGTGTAATTACATCTGATTCTAGGACATTATATTAATGGTAGACTATTAGTACAGTAATGGCCACAGATGTACTTTTCATTTATATTTTTGGAATAGCAACTTTCCATAGAAGACACCTAATTTGTAGTAATGGAAAGCTGGTGTTTTAAGCTATGTTTTAAAAGTGTAATTTCTCATGACTTGACCGTAATGGTTTACTGTCTCAAAGTTGTATCACTTCATTTCAATTAGTCTCTTTTTATAATCTGTTCAAGCCCGGTTTGGTAGTCATTGGTTTAAAATGATAAGGTAAAATACCTCATACATTTACTTTAAGATATTTCTTTTAAAGGCCACAAATATTTAGAGACATTATCTATAGGAATAATATTTCATTGCATTATTGGATTGCTTATATTGACATTTAATATCATTTTCAAGATTAAAATGATGAACAAAATTATTTAGGATTTTTATATATTCAGTATATCCTTCTGAGGTCTTTGATGTAGTTGAAGCTAGATAGTTACAATTTTCCTTAGTTATGATAAAAGATAAGTTAGGGGCTGGAGAGATGGCTCAGAGGTTAAGAGCACTGACTACTCATCCAGAGGTCCTGAGTTCAATTCCCAGCACCCACATGGTGGATCACAACCATCTGTAATGAGATCTGGTACCCTCTTCTGTATACATAATAAATAAATAAATCTTTAAAAAAAAAGATAAGTTAGATATAAAACCTTAGACTCACAAATATAAGATAGATAGGATATCTTCTTTAATTTTGCCAAATAAACTAGTTATTATAAATAGACTAGATATTATAACTGTAATTCTTGTTTTTTGTAATTGTTTTGTTATCTGTAATTTTACTATGTGAAAGTTAAAACCTTCCTTTTTAAAAAAAAAGAAAGGGGAAGTGCTGCAGATTATTTTTATTGAATTATTTTCTCATATCTAAATGTAGAAAATATATTTTAAAATGAAAAATTAAAGCTATATATAATTTTACTCACAAACTTCACCTCACTTAAAAAAATATATCCTTTTTGACTTTCATCTATCTATATGATAGGGTAGACGTACATATGTTCTTGTAAGCATTAATGAGCATTCATTCTCTGTTCAGAGTTCAGGTCAGGGATATATTAGCTTTTAATGTTTAATTACTATTTAAAAATATTGTTTGATTCATATTTAGTCTTAGAAAAGTAAAATGAGCCAGGTGATATCACAGGCCTATATTCTCAGTACTTAGTACCTGGAGGTTGAGGCAGAAGGATAACTGTGAGTTCAAGGTCAAGGTATGCTACATGGTGAATTCAAGGTCAACCTAGGCTTTGTGATAAATCTAAAGTCAACATAGCTTCACAGCAATATCCTGTGCCAGAAAAGAAACCAACAACAACAAAACCAACAACAGAAAAGAACAGAAGAATACACTGATTTTATTACTTTGTACATAACTCAAGACATTTTTGGATCTCTGTTTTGTTGACACGACTTGCTACATGGAAAGGATTGCAAATATTAAGCCCTAAGAGGATGACTCCATTTCATCATAGTGTGGATGGCTCTTTTTACATAATTTAAGGTTAATATTCCATTGAGTATTTTGTGATTATATTTATGAAGAATATTAATCCATAGTTTGCTTTTCTTATTTATTTTACCATCTTTGATTTAATATCAGTTTAGTAGTGCCCCATAACACCAGTTGAGGTATGCTCCCATTCTCTGTTGTTAAAGAGGTAATATAGAATTAGATTTATTCTTCTTAACTGTGCAGTAGAAATCTCCAGTGGAACTATTTCATTACTGAGCTACCTTTTCCAAGAACTTTTCAGTTACATATTTAATTTCTTCAAAAGTTGTATAGCTATTCATAATATCAATTTAATCTTGATTGAATTTTTTCATCAGTTTGGGTTTTTAATGAACTGTTCTATTTTTTAACTAATTAAAGGAATTGTTGAATCATTATAAAATAGTTCATAGTATACTCTTATTGTTTTTTAACAGGTATAAGAATCATTAGTGATTTTTTAAAACAAAGTTAAGAAAATTTTATAAAAGTAAATACAACAGTTCTGAATAATACATATCAAAGAATTTTGACAAAAAATATGCAATATTACATCACCCAAATCAAAATGAAAAAGGTTTTCTACTAATCTCCAAAGTCCCTTGACCACCCTGTTAGTTAATAATTCCTACTCATATAATAGCCACTTGTATGATTTCTATCCTTTTAGAACAGACAGCTAAGCCAGGATTCTCAAGAAAAACAAGAAGACAGAGGGAGAGAGAATAGAGGATAGATACATAGATGGATAAGTAGATGATAGATAATATATAGATATATGATGGATATATAATATATAGATAGATACATAGATCTCAAATGCATATGTAAGAGAATATGCATTATGGTGATTCTAAAATGCCAATGAATACAGAAAACAATCCCATGTTCTCTCCTTTTTCCTTCTGTCTGGGCTTCAAAGGATTAGGTGACAGCTAGACAGAGTCGGGAGACTCCAACGCAAACCTCTTCCAAAAACATTCCTGCAGACATATGCAGAAATAATGCATGTCTCTTACACCAGTCAAGTTAATCCCTAAAATTAACCACCATAAAAAGATATTCCTGAAGGAAATTCTACTGTCCTTTGCTTGTTTTTGCAAGTAAGGTTCATTGACACCGTCACAATTCCCTGTGATACAGTATGCATTGTTGCTTCCTTGCCAAGAGGATGGAGGTGGAGCTGACTGGGTAGGTAAGACACAATGGAGATGAAGCTCAGTTTTTGGAAAGCTTACCTGGAAAGTTCAACCTCTGGGTTTGATACCCAGTACCATAGCAACCAGCAAATTGGGCACACTTATAATCCTAGAACTCAGGATGTAAAGGCAGGAGGGTTGCAAATTCCAGATCATTCCTAGCTCTATAGCAAGTTCAAGGCCAGCCTGGGCTACCTGAGACTCTGTCTTAAATGAATGAGTGAATGACTAAATGAATGGGCAAATAAATATATAAGTAAATGAATATTATGGTCTGCTCTCTTCATTTTCATTCTTCTTAAGCAACCCAGTGTTTTAAGCAATGGAAATCCACATGATATAAAGACAAGAAAGGTCACCTTTTGTCCCCCAGAAACTTTTGCTCTTCATAATTTAATACTATACATTTTCTATATTATATGCTATGCATAATAATATATATGTATTTCAGAGGAGGATGAAGTTGGGACTCACCTGTTTTCATTTCATAGGCTTGTAAGTCAGAGAACTTTCATTCCCAGTAAATATTTATTTACATTTATTTACATAGAGATGAAATTCCTGTTCTTCTCTCAGCAGGAGAAGGGAGCGCTATAACATCAGATTTATAATTTTGGCTCCTCTCTCCTCTGCAGACCTCTTAAAATCAAAGTGTATCCTGAATATTTTTCTTCTTCAAGATTCCAACTATTCTGAATCCTTCTGTATTTGCATATAAATTTTTAAAATGGGCTGTCAACTTCTAAAGAAACAATAAGATCTGGTGGGACTTGATTGAATCATTGATAAATTCAGATTTAATATGAAAATAGCATTGCTCTTCATTTGTCTACATTTCCTTTCATTTTTTAAAGTAAGATTATAAATTGTCACTATAGTGTGCAAGTCTTATATGCCTTGCTGTACGGTTGTTTGTGAGCTGGATGTGTCACCCAGTGGCAGCGCCCACACTGCCACAGTACCCACAATACCCTTGATCAGGGCTCTGTGGAGGCCCACTAGAGGAAGCTATTTCCCTGGCTTGGTTGAGCTCTAATATTCCAAGATACTCAAGGCAGAAGAGTCCAGTTGGGCCATTAGTCATCTAACAGAGGGATCAGCCCTCAGGAAGGCAGTTTTACCCTAAGATATGCTAAAGAAATAGGAGGAATAATAATTATTCATTTAATATACTTTTCATTCCCAGAATACCTGCTTCTTGTGCGGCTTACAGAGCTGCAGCCATGCACTGCTAAGTTGCCTGCTTTTCCTCCCTGTCCTAAGCAAGCTCCCCTAAAAGTTTGGACTTCACTTTCTCTAAAGTTGCTGTCCTTGTCCTGTGGCTACTTGTTATCTGTGTGGCTGCCCCCCATGCCAGCTGGACTCAAAGAGCTTGACTCTTTTTCTTTCTCTTCTCTACCCTCCTTCAGACAGGTGCTGGGGTTACAGCATGTCTGCCTTGGGCTGTTGCTTTAAATTCTAGTAAGATAGAACTTCCATTTGAATCCATTCTTAAATTATTTTATTAACTGTACTGATAATGCCAAGAGGATGCTCCAATTCCCCAATCACATGTAACTCTGGTGAAATTTCTTAAAGTTTCTTATAACAGTATCTATAGCTTGACCAAAGCCCATGATTAATCCTTAGAAACACACACACACACACACACACACACACACACACACACACACACACACCTTTTTAAAATCAATAAATTGTTTGTTCCTGAGTTTAATGCTGTCTTATTTACTCATTTCTTTTATTTATTTGTTTATTTTACACCCTGACTGCAATTTTCCCTCCCTCCTCTCCTGCTATTCCCTCCCCCCACCTCCCCTCCACCTGTCTCCCTCAATGTACTCCTCTCCTGTTTGTGTTCAGAAAAGGGAAGTCCTCCCATGGGTATCAACAAAGCATGGCATATCAAGTTGCAGTGAGACTAAGCACCTCACCTTGTATTAAGGCCAGGCAAGACAATCCAGTATGAGGAATAGGTTCTCAAGAGTTAGCCAAAGTATTAGGGACAGGCCCTTGCTGTGGATATCGCTCAATATAAATAAAGCACTGATTGGCCAGTGACCAGGCAGGAAGTATAGGCGGGACAAGGAGAGAGGAGAATTGAGGAAGGAGGAAGGAAAGGGAGACCGGCTGGAGCCACCGCCAAGACAAGGAAGATGTAAAGTACCGGTAAGCCACGAGCCACGTGACAAAGTAAAGATTAATAGAAATGGGCCGGGCGGTGGTGGCTCACGCCTTTAATCCCAGCACTCGGGAGGCAGAGCCAGGCGGATCTCTGTGAGTTCGAGGCCAGCCTGGTCTCCAAAGCGAGTTCCAGGAAAGGCGCAAAGCTACACAGAGAAACCCTGTCTCGAAAAACCAAAAAAAAAAAAAAAAAAAAAAAAAAAAAAAAAAAAAAGATTAATAGAAATGGGCTGAATAGAAGAGTGAGAGCTAGACAATGATAGGCCTGAGCTAATGGCCAAGCAGTTTAAATAATGTAAGAGTCTGTGTGTTTATTTTATAAGTGGGCTCCGGGACTGGTGGGACTTGGTGGTGGGAGCTGGAGAAAAATTCTCCAGCTACAGGCCCTGCTCCCACTGTTAGGAGTCCCATAAGCAGAGGAGGCTACATAACTGTCACATATCTGTGGAAGGCCTAGGTAGGTCTGATGCAGACTCTGTGATCTCCTATGAGCCTGAGTTAGTTGATCCTGTGGGTTTTCTTGTGATGCTCTTGGCCCCTGTGGCTCCTACAATCCTTCCTCCCTCTCTTCAGCAGGATTTGCTGTTCTCACCCTGATGTTTGGCTTCAGGTCTCTGCATCTGTTTCCATCAGTTACTAGTTAAAGGCTCTCTGATGACAATTGGGGTAGTCACCAATCTGATCACAGGAGATGTTAAATTCTACTTTTATTAACCATCTTTATTCATTCATTCATTCAAAAACATTCAATATAAATATTTTTGTACTGAAGAGGCCTACTTATAAGGTGTCAGTAAAATCAACCCTTGCAGTCCTCTGCATGTATATTATGGCTTTCAGTTTAGTGTTCTTAGGGTATTCCTGAGTACGTGAATGGATTTCTACATCTATATCTGTTTCTTGTGCTCTTTTCCTTCTGTTTGTTTATTTTGGTCTATTTAAACATGTTAGTTTTTGTTCTATATTATTGTGTTTATTTTATTATTATCCCTTAGAAGCCTCTTTGTTTTCTAATGAGAGACAAAAAGGGGGTGGATCCGGATGGAGATAAACTGGGAGGAATAGAGGGAGAAGAATCTGTAATCAGGGTACATTGTATGAGACAAAGTCTACTTTCAATAAAAGAGGAAAAAGGAATAAAAGTTTTCAAAAAATTTAAAAAGGATATTCAACTAATAATGAGTAAACCAATGTGACTTTCCTTGTTATATTTTGCTGAATGTTGAATTATGCTTTTCACTAGACACTGGAAAACATAAAAAAAAAGTCAATAAGCTAAGTCCTAGCCTTCAAAAAGCATATGTTCTCATAGAAAGACAAAAATAAATGTATATATGAATAATTAAATGGCACTTGAAGGAATTGTAAAAATGAATTGAACTCTTCATGCTGGAAAATGCAGTAACTACACATTAAAATGATTTACATGCGTGCAACAATCTTGGGCTTGCACATGAGGAAATGAAGTGGTAAAGGGAACATTCAGATTTTACAGAAATCAGGATTTAGAATCTACACTACTATGCACAATTTGATTCACTTTGATTTCACTGAGATAATTCCTACTTTTCAGAGTTCTTTTAACCACTTAGAAAGTAGTCAAGTGTCGGGCTTAATAAATTTGGCACTGGCATTTTATTCAAAATGAGACAAATTCTTTGCAAGTGCATTAGGAAGGAGGAATTTAATATCTACCCTGAAGTTAGATATGTAGCATAAATCATATTCTTTTCTTAGAAGTAATACATTTATTTTCAGTTATTCATGGAAATGAGGAGGACTATGTAGACTTGTGAATTTTTGTAAGTCATTCTTTGCCCATTTCAGTGTGTTAGTCAGATTTCTGTCACTGTGACAAGAACGCTCTTCCCAAAACCTCAAACTCTACTTAAGAAAGTTAAGCTGCTTTTTTTTTTTTCTGTTTTAGGGTTTTCATCCTGATTGCTTGACACCTGTTGTGTTGGGCAAAGACATTAAAATCCTATCGGGAGCATGTGAGAGAGCAGAGCTGCTCACTTCATGGTGTTCAGGAAGTGAAGAGAAAGAAGGGGACCACGGTCCAAACACTGGTCTGCAGTATGCCGCAATGAGATAATGTCTGGCAACTAAGCCCCATCTCTGAAGGGTTACATCAGTGCCCAGCAGTGTTACAGGCTTGCAAACAAACCTTTTATAGGTGGCCTTTTAAGATCTAAATCATAACAACCAGCAACGGAGAAGAGGTGGAAAGCGGTCATCTAAATGCTCTGTCAGGGATGTGCAAGCCAGGGAGGATGAGATGGCAGGGCACCCTTCAGCTCAGAGTCGTGCGCCAGGGTTGGGTAGCACATTACTTGTCCTAAAAATTATATAGAGTTGAGAATCTAGTGCTTAGAAATTTCTGTAGCAATTTGATAGGGTGCTCACCATATGTTGAATTAATACTAAAAGCAAAGAATTCGAAGAAGAAAATATTGTGTGCATCAAATTCAACTCTTCATTTGGCTGGCTTCTCTTTGATTTCTTCATTTTGGTACTAAGAAGGACATATTATTTGCGACTGGATCAAATACAGATCACTGCATGTAGTGTCATTTATTCTTTTTCAAATTACATGTTTCTCCTTGAGTTGCTTCTAGAACCATCTACATCATAAGAGACATACACAGGCTGGCATAATTCATTAGCTTGAATTCTAAGCCCCAGAACCCTGGTTCTAATGCTGTCAGTTCTCCACTCATACCTGACCGTGATCTTTTCAGCAGAGATGATCTGCTGAAGAGACTTTCCTTTACCAAGAGAGTCTGACCTATACTTCTAGAAAGGTATTTATTAGCATGGTGTGTCATCTTGAATTTTAGTTAACGGAAAAATTTAGAAAGAAGCAATGAGAAGTTTGATACCGAAGATTACTGTGTCTTAAACCCAGGGTGCTGCATCTCTTTCTGCTAAGTGGCTTCTGGTTTGCCTTAAGAACACAAGCACAGCCGGGCGGTGGTGGCTCATGCCTTTAATCCCAGCACTCGGGAGGCAGAGGCAGGCAGATCTCTGTGAGTTTGAGGCCAGCCTGGTCTCCAAAGCAAGTTCCAGGAAAGGCACAAAGCTATACAGAGAAACCCTATCTTGAAAAACCAAAAAAACAAACAAAAAAACAAAAAACAAAAAACACAAGCACACTCTAATGTTCTCTTCCTTAACTGACTGGTTGGAAGGTTTGTGTATGCTATAAAACAAATTGTCCCCACATAACCATATAACCATGCTTTCTCCTTTTGTCTTTGTAAACTAATCAGGAGTGTAAGGTGATATCGAATCGCATGGCCCAAGCAGGTAATAAAAGTTGTCACCCCAGTTTGGTATAAAATAGCAGGTCTTGGTGTGTTCTGCAGTCTCTGAGGCTCACCAATTTCTCTCAAACTCCAATTTTCATGCATTGTTTTAGTCAAAGGGGCAAAATTCAGTTATGAAACCATCAGTCTCTTGCTCTCAAGATGTCAGGGACTGAATGTGTTTTCTTTAATTCCATCGATTGTCTTGGGAGAGAAGTATTATTCCCCTTTCATCATCAACAAGCAGGAACCATGACTGTGATGAGACATTTACAATCTGTGTAAGGAGTAAAGCCCCTGTGTACATGTATAGACTATTATGATCTACATGAGAAACAGCTATAGCACAGAGGCCACAGAAACCCTAGCAGTAATCAAACTGGATGTCAGAGGCTGGGAAGTTGGCTTAGTGAGTAAAAGTGCTTGTCCCTCAAGTGTGAGGACCTGAGTTCAAATCTCCACAAGCCATGTAAGAGCTGGAGGTAGTAGCAAGTACCTGTAATCCTAGCACTCCTATAGAGAAATAGAGACTGAGATAGGAAGTTGGCAGACCAACTGGCCTAGCATGTGCAGTGGAGAAATAACATAACAGACCTCACCTCTAACAAAGCCTAAGTTGAGGACAAGTAAGCGAGGTTGTCTTTTGAATTCCAAAGACATGCCTATAGTAGAATATTATTTTAAGGTGTGCTACTTTTGTTTATGTTGAATTTGTTTAACTCTGTGAAGCTGTGTTACTGTGCTTGTCTAAAACACCTGATTGGTCTAATAAAGAACTAAATAGTCAATATTAAAGCAGGAGAAAGGGTAGATGGGGCTGGCAGGCAGAGTGAATAAATAGAAGGAGAAAACTGGGAGGAAGGATCTAAAATCTAGGAGCAGCCAGAGAAGGAGGAGGACTTCAAGGGCCAGCCCCCCAGCTACACAGCAAGCCATGGAATAAGAGTAAGATTAATAACAGAAGTGAGAGAACAGGAAAAGCCCAGAGGCAAAAGGTAGACACACACACACATACACACACACACATACACACTCACTAACAAAGTGGAAATCACTGTTATCCCACACACACACCGTTCGCATATCCAATAATGGTGAAGTCGTTCAGTCCTTATTTGTCTTCTTTGTCAACTTGAAAATGAGGGTTTGTTGGGTGTTTTAAGAATTAAATAGCAGCAATATGTGTGAAGTTTTTGATTAACATAAAAGAGCAAGATTAGACAAAACTTGAAAGACTGAGTTACTGTTCCTGTAGTGTAAACACCAAGAGTAGATAGAGAGCCCAGTACCAGGAGATGGACTGCTAGAGAAATGTTAAGAAGAATCAAATCCCCCCAAGGAGGTACCTATCCTGACCTGGAACCTGCAAGCCTGTTATGCTATGTGGCAAAGAAATATTGATGTTGCCAATGGGTTAAATGTTGCTAATCATCTGACTTTCAGATATTCTTGGAATTCCTGAATACTCTGGAATCTCTTGGGAGGCCAAGGTAACCCCAAAGTTGCTGAACAGTAAAGAGAGAGAGAGAGAAGTGCTGAGTTATGCCGGAGATGGAGGTGTGAGGACAGAAATGAAAGTAGGGAGATCAGGCATGAGGAAGACTGTCTCTGCCTCTCTCCTCCGGCCTTTAAGTGGCTGAGTAGCAAACCCTGGAGACTGGACGAGTGGATGTTGTCCTTCCTATCTGTCATGTCATCCCAGGGCCACTCAAGTCTTAATCTCTGTCCTCTGGAATGGAAAGGTAATAGATTTGTGTTGTTAGAACCAGCTAAGCTGTGGTCGTTTTTAACAGCTGGATAGAACATGAATACACAAGTTGGCTGGGACATGGATCATGTGACTTCTCTGCAGTGTTTTTTAATGACTCTCAACAATTCAAAGGAATGGGAGACACCAAATGTTACAGATTCCACATTTCCTGATTACAGCCTGACCTCCTGTTACATCGAGCTACTTCTGCACTATTTCACTGTTCTAAGATATCGGTGTTGTTATCAAAGAAGATTTTCTAGATAGGAGCTCAAGAACCATAGACTATTGATGTTCAATTGTGCCTAACTCAGCCCCAAACTGGTGAGTATCTTTGGTGCTGGCCAGTGCTACAGGCCATGAATTCCACATGATGCCTGGCTTGTTTCTCAGTGTGAATCCAGAATTGTATTATCCTGGTGGCTGTAAAACAAGATTTGAGATTTTCGCTTGGCAACTCATTTCCTTAATGTAGTAATATCTAATGTGCTCTTTTATAGCTTTTTTTTCTGTCCAGAAAAAGTAGAAAAGTTCAAAAGTTATCCATATGTCACCTGACTTTCTATTGATTTATACTCTAACAACCAAGAGGGAAAGATGCTCTTATTTCAGAAGGATTGTGTCATGAACAAAACCACTTCTGAATTAATGCAATTCATTTTTGGATTATCATTGGCCATTCACAGTCAACCCCCTAAGGCTCTACTGCATTCAACACTCGCACGGGGCAGCTTTGTTGTATGATCAGGCTACAGTATTGAGGGAACTGATAGCAGACTCCTTACATGCCCCTTTTAGCTCCCAAGGACGCCCCACCTGCTTTTCCAGGCTCTAGGCTCTAAAACTGTGGTGCCAGGCTCTGGGATAATCAAGTAACTAACTTTCCTTATCCACCTGTGTTCACTCCAGCTTCCTTCCATGAACTTTAACCAATCAGTTTCTATCATCTGTCTGTAAAATGGGGCTTTTTCCTTGCTGCTACCATCTTCATTCTGATGAATGTGATCAACAGTAGAGGCTGAAGACATCCCACAGCTCTGGGAGCCTCAGAGAAGAGTCTACATCAAAATAATGTGGTGTACATTAGTGTTCATCATGGGCGTGCTAATGAAAAGAAAGCTAAATGGGGAAAGACAGTGCTGAGGCCACTAGGGAGAATTATTGCAAATTCCACAAGTCCCTTTTAAAGCTGAGATTAAGCCTGAGTCTCATTAGAGAAAGTGCCTAATCCACTCAATCACATAAGCTCTGGGAGCATTTGATAGTGCTGGGCTTTCTTTGGGTTTCTTTTGCTTCCTCTAGGTAGTTTCAGATGGGATTTCACAAAAACAATGGGCCCTCCCATGTTTTACCTCTTTTCATTACATTTCTGCTTAAATATACTCTATTTTCTAAGTTTAAAAAACTCTTGCATTAGTAATGATGGAGTGACTCATGGTGTTCTAGCAAAACTATGTTTTCTAATGCAAATATACTAGAAAGTTGCTATTCTAGTCTAGAGGCAAGAGAGTGGCATTTGAAAAAGAGCTGGTAGACAGTCTCCCTTCCCCCATAACGTATGCAGATTCTCTCCCCCTCCCCCAGCTCTGTCCTCTCTCATTTCTGCCTCCCCATCTTTCTCCTCCTCCCTCCCTTCCTCTCTTCCTTTCTCTCCTCTCCCCTTTTCTGGCCCCTACCTCCCCAGTTAGATGTCTCTATGTTGAACTTGAAGAAGTCCTCAGCTGCAGTCAGTCTTTGAACTCTTTTGCACTTACTGATGCCTTTAGAGTATGTGTTGTTTTCATCTGCTCTCCCTCCAGATCATGAAAGAGATACCCAGAACATTCTATGTATTAATGCCAAAAAAAGACTGCCTCTGGCAAAACCTTAATGTCTGAACAAAGAGAAGAATTGTTCACACAGATACACATACAAGAAGAAATGAGCACCAGTGGGGGAAATTGCTCTGTCAGAGAAAATTTCAGATCATTTCATTGTTTACATTTGCAACTCAAACATATTGACAGAGCAGTGCAAATAGATGTACACTAGGAAATGCGGGGAGAAATTATTTGCACAGATACTGCAAAAGATTTTCTAGCTATGTGAGAAATGAACATGAATTTTTGCCATATTTGGTAAAGGGAATGTTAAAAGGAGAAAGCTCATGTAAAAAGGAGATAAGCAAAAATTGATTTGAATATTATCACAGAGCAATGTAAATTATCATGACTCATTCAACCTTTATAAATGTGCAAAAGCAGATTAATTTTCCCAATTACAAACCTTAATAATATTAAATGACTTTTAATACATGCAGTAGGATAATATATTGATTGCAATGATAATCCACAAATGTGTTCTAAGGGATATCAACGAATGTTTGGTTAAACAAAATAGGGAGGGGATGGGGAAGGAGGAGAGAGAAAAATTCTGAGTTAAAGTTGAACAGGTATGTTTAAGATTTCTCAAATCAAGATCAATATATCCACCAAATTTCTAAACAGAAATAGAATACATGGTGTAATCCAAAGTTTTATGCCTAGGAATTCTAGCATATATTCACATGTGTATTGTAAATATGCATACAGGATCCATAATTATTAGGGTTTTTTTGTAGGTACAGGCAAAAGGAAGGAGAAGTGTTAAATGGCAAACATCTTTGTAACTGCCCTATGACCAATAATGGAAGCCTCCAGTCTCCTCACTGCAGACATGAAAACTGTAGTTTCTTCTGTAGGCGTTAGTCACCACTGCCCATAATGGCAATCTATTTATCATCACATTATATGTTAGCGCCCTATATTGCCTCACTGGTGCCTCATGAGTAGTTTTGAAAATAAACTACTGGCACAGAACTTCCAATAATATCTTATGTCAGAGTTGCAGGATCTAAACTAAGCCAACAAGGAAGTAATAAGGGTTCAGCCATGAATTTTGCCAGACCCCAAAATGTTTACTTTTTCTCAGAGCTCAATTTATTTTACATCATTTTAATTACTAATGCCTGGACTTGCATAACTTCAGAGATTCAATATGTTTAGAAGGTATCAATTAGTAATATGTAAGTGGCTCCTCTATCTTTCTTGGAAAAATCATCCTTACATCAAATAAATCAACATTTTACCTGTGGTCTGATCCATTTGACACAAAGGCAGGAGAAGAAAATGGCAAAACTCCAAACAGCTCTTGGATTGAACCCTGCAAACCTCAGCAACTTTTATTCTTGGATCAAGTTAAACCACGTTGTCTGTACTTTATTTGCTGTTTTCCCTTTGTAGTGTATTATTCTCAACAGAATTCAAATTTTCTGATGTTATCCATGCTTGAGAAAGTAAGATTGCAGCCTACCTTGACTTGGGCATCCACCAGGATATTCACAACAGCATCCTCACTTCCACTCTGAGAAGATTGCATTCGAGCCTGTTAAGGCATCTTTGTTACTACGAATTTTTAATGTCTGTGAGTCTGTCAAAATTATCCACTTACCTTACTGTTAGTGCAACAGAAATTATTGTTAATAAAATTATGAGAGAAAATGTACTTTCCTATCCCAGGAGCTAAACCACACAGGTTTATTTGTAGGTTTTGCATTTAAAAATTAGACAGGCTTATTTCAAGCCAACAATGTTTTAAAAATAAGCAGCTCAGGATGGAAAACCAGAGAGAAATTATTTATATTTTATCTTTGTTTTCAATGTAAATGTTTGCTTTGGGAAGCCCACTGCAGTGAATCCTGGGAAGGAACTAAGTAAAACACATCTAAAGATGGGTTTCAACATAAATGACTGCTGCGTTTGTCTATCAGATATTCTTCACTGATAGGTAGGAGCTGAGTCTCCCAGGACTGACCTGTTCAGACAGTCTCTTTGTCTCTTCTATGTGACATTTCAGGGTAGGTTAGGCTAATCTGTGGGATAAAATGAACATCCAGTGAAAAAGAACAGAATTATTCAAAGACCACAAACCCTTGAACTTGATATAGCTCTGTATTTGTATATTAGCCAGAAACATAGGATCATCTTTACTTTTCAAAAAACTTTTTTTTTTAAAGTGAGGAACTGTGCTTTGCAATTTTCTCAGTTCAACACTTTGTTCTTTTCTTTTAAACATCTTGGTGTCTAAGAAGCTGCAAGCGCAGCAGGGAGGTTCACAACAAAATTAAGCTCATCCTTTCAAAAGTGGCGTCACTAAGCATGAGAGACTATGGCATTTTACTTTGTAAGCTTCAGTCTTCCCCAGACAATGGAAGACCAGTTCTGAAGCTAATGTTTTCCCACAGCCTGTAAACAGAAGATGGATGAGTAAAGATGAATGCAGACTAGCATTCAAGGACCTGAGGTGTAACCAGCTTCTACATGCACATACACACAACCCCTTGGCCAGTCCAACACCTGCTGGAGTGACCAGCGGCCTTAGACTTGACATGACCAACCTCAGAGACCTTAGGTGTGCGGCAGGAGAGGGTGGCTTTCTGCAGCCTGCTTGTGTCAGGATCAATCACACTTCTCCCAGAAAGGGTCACTTCATCCCATTCTGTTTTTTCAAATATTGAAGTTTTTAGTGTGTATTTCAACGAATTAATAAGTTTAACATTCTTCTTTGGGAACATCTTGATGGTATTTTATGACTTTCTCCCACATAAAAATGTTTTAGATCTACTTTCTGAATTGTCCTGGAAACATGATGTATAAGTACCCAATGCATTCTGAGAGCAACAATCAATAATAAAAAGCAATCATTATTTTAACTGATTTCCCTCATTTTGTTTCCTGAAATCCTGAGAATCTCATGGTTTATATCTTCTTCACTGACCAGTACATACAGAAACATGTCAAAGACAAGCTGATGGAAGAAATGCACCTCCCCTGATGCTAATATATCAGCACGAAATGATCCGCTTTTATAAAGAGTACGTTTTATTTCTATGTTCCTCTTTAGATGTTTTCTGGGAATTGCTCACCACTATCTTGGTCCCTTAAACTTCCCAGACCTGACAACTTTCATCATTGTGGGATGTAAGAGTTATATTTATGATACCTTATTCTTCCACATTTAAAAAATCTGGAGTTATAAAAAGTAAGACGCAGGGGACTTGTGGGGGCATTATTTCAGCAGAAAATTGCCCTATAATTAAATCTCAGTATGTTATCTTTGCTGTATTTAAAAGTTAAAAAAAGCCATGATTGATTGGATTAGAATCTGACCATTTATAAGATATTTTAAATTCATGATTATGTTCTGTTAGGAATTGCTTTTGAAATTCATTTCCAGATGTATTTTCTCTTCTGGTTAGTAATGCCACTGAAAGTGCTGTGGTATTCTATTTTTGCACATTTGTACACTTTTTACTGTTTCCATTTTAATGTCTTTCATCCTCTCTAGTTCTTATAAATTCGAATCTTCTAATAAAAAGATTGGGGGATGTGTGGGATGCTCCATAGCAGGTTACCTAGAGGCACTGTACTAAATACATTCCCATGGCTTATCGTACTCAGCTCTCTCAGTAACTCTAAGAGGTGTTCGTGAAGGAAGCACATTGGCCAGATACAAAAAGACAAAGTCACTTGTGGAAGTTACACAGCTAATCCCGTGGAGGTCTAGAACTCCCACTTCTACACAATCCTAAGCAGGAAATGTTATCAAATCCTAAATTACTTCTGAATAAATAGTTTCAAAGAATATACTGGGAAATATTAATAAAAAATGAATTACCAGCTGTCACAATCCACTCAAAGCTCACAGATTGCACACTTCTACATGTAAATACACATCAACAACAAACATTTGGATATGCTCCCATGTCAATTAAAACAAGATACAGAAATGAGAACCTAGAATCAGCATTTCCCACTTGCAGCCATACATCACCTAGCCCTCAAATGCCTTTTGTCTTCCTACCCGATGTCAGCTAGAGATGGCTTATTCACTTTATTGTTACTATGCTGCAGGTAGTGTTTATCCAAATTTTCTGTCTGTCTCTTACATGACTAAAATGATCAAATGAGTCAGTTGCCCTCCACTGGCATGGTGGGGCATATGGATATGCACGACAAATGTTTCCTGGGTGTGCTGCCAAATTTTGAGTAATGTGTAAAATGTATTTTGGTTTCAACTAAAGATACATATGGTCATTGCAATGTCTGTCAGATGGAATGTGGAACAAAAAGGGTTTCGTGGTTTTGCTCTGAGCAGATTAGGGCTTGTTATGCAAAAGTAAGAGCTGGTTCATGTATTTTCAAACTGGTTTCAGAATAGCATGGAGGGTTCCTGACCTTTGCCACTTGAGTATATTAGAAAGTATTTATCTGTAATCAGTTATCCATGCAAAGAAACATATAGTGGAGAATAATAGCTTAGATTCTGAGATGGCTATGGATTTTTCTATGTGTTCTAAGATGTTATTTGACTGTGATGATGTGTAATTGTCACTAGAGAAGGTGACACAAACCCAGAAATATTCAAGAAAAAAAACCCAAAGACTTTTTGGTTTTGTATAGGGTATTGACTTTGCCTTCTCTTCTTTTGAATGACTTTCTTACGTATAGGAAGCCCGTGACCTCATACCACCCCTCACTATCCCCATCCCTGTTGTCTTGCCCCACCCTAGTCTGCAATCTTAGCAGTCATTCACTATTTCATAATAGCTTTTAGTTAGAGTTCAACAGTCCAAGCACAGTTAGCTATATGTCTGACTGACTACATGATAACAGTTACCATCAGTGACCTCCGCACCTGGGCTCTCTGGGTTTTTCAATCAATTCTAATTTGTCACTTGGTCAAAACAGTAGAATCGATTGTGTAGACATTGATTAAAGAAGCCTACCATCTAAGCTTACGATAAAAGATCAATAAATAGCTATACATAGATATTCCACCTGGAACCATGGGGGGGGGCAGAGATCCATCTTTATGTTTTTATGAAGAAAACATGTTTCTTATCTAAATTATTAAATGCAGAATGATTGAATGATATTTTCTCAAATATTGGAGGAGGACAGAAGCACCACTTTGAACATTTGAAACCAGGAAGCATACCCTGTCCCTTACTTGAAGATCATATTTTTGGCACATCCGTACAGCTGTCTTTTTCTATCTGCATAGAAACTTTCTCTTTCATTGTTTTTTATCAGAAACATCTCTGCAAATGTGAACCCCTGTTTGCCAATAAATATAACATGACTTTTAGCCAAAAGCAGAAGATTATATTTATATGGCTCATCTCCAAATCCTGCTGGTTGCCCTCAGTAAATGTGCTAATTGCTTTTTTTAGCTATCTATTTTCTTATCTTAGCCTTTGTGGCTTTATGCACATTTTACTAGATGTTACACTTTCTTGTGTTTAGGTTTTATTTGCATGACACCAAAGTGTGAGTCAGTTGGCTCATTGCATTTTGCATACATTGTGCATAATGAATACTAATGTGGAGATTATCTTTGCATGGAGCAAAACTGAAAACATAAGTTTCTCTGCCAGATCTTCTCTAACAAAAAAAGCCAGAGAACCTAAAAATTGGACAGTGTGTAACGAAGTAATGCTTCTGTAATCTTATCTTCTACATAGTGGGAAATTGCTGCTTGCTTCCCTTTGTGATAGATATCTAAGTAGCTTATGTTGTAGTACCTTATTATAATTTAATTTTGATACACAAAATGAAAGAAAATCCTATTTAAATACTTATATATTAAACTATAGGGTGTAACATTTGTACATGCACATGTGTATATAATGGTTACCATGCAACTGTGAATTTTTATGTCGTAGATTTCATACGGTACCTGGTGATTCAGACTTATTCATAAAAGTATAGAAAAGAGAAATAGTAAAATAATACTAAAAGAAAATAAAACTGCAAAAAATATAACTTTAATATGATTAACATGTTTAAAAAAATCTACCAATTTTCTTATACTGAACTCTTATCTGTATGGTCACCTTACATTTGTCACAGCACATTGTTCTCATCATGTGTTGTTTTAAAACCTAATATATAAATATCTACATCCTACCCCCATGTTCTGAACTGAATTCCAATGCATTTAGGGAGGAATTTGGGAGAGAACGTGTAACAGCATCCAACATGGGAAAATAGGGGGAACCCTACCTGTAAATTATATCACCTTCCAAATTTTGATAGAATCTCAACCTGTACACAGCGTCTTCTCAGAGAAGCAGCTGCTGTTGTGGTTTTACATTTGCCAGCTTGGTTTTGGTGACCTGTGTGTCTTGTCCTTGGCACTGTACTCACTTCAACCAACAATGAGCTGTTTGGCTTTCCTCATTTAAAAAAAAAAAAGATTATTCTTTACATATGTTATCTTTACATATCCTGACTGCAGTTTCCCCTCCCTCCAATCCTCCTACCCCCCCACCTCCTCTCTCTCCCCCAGTTCCACTCCTCCATTTTCCAAGAGAAAAAGAGAGAGAGATGGCATAGCAAATTACAATAAGTCTAGGAACAAATGCTCATATCAAGGCTGGTTGAGGTGACCCAGTAAAAGGAAAAGGGTCCCAAAGGCAGGCAAAAGCATAAAGGATAATCATGCTACAATCCACAGACCCAGAGAGGCTAAATAACAAGGAGGGCTCAAGTGGGGAACACATGGCTCTCCCTGGGAATAAGAAATAAAATAGATTTTACAGGTAGGCTGGGGGTGGGTGGGAACGGGAACAGGAGTGTCTCAGGCAGGTTGGAGTGGGGGTGAAGGGAGAAGAGTACCGGGAGAGATGACTGGAACTGGGGGGCATCTGAGGCTTTCCTCAGCTTAAGTCTCAGTCCCCAGCACTATGCAGGAAAGGGAGAATCAGCCTCCTAACAGGATAGGGAAGATAGAAGGAAGAAGGGCAGAGGAGATGGAAGAGAAGAAGGAAGGAGGAAGGGAGAGAGGAAGGGAAGAAATAAGGAAAGAAAGGAGGAATACTGTTGCCACATTTCAGTTTTATATTTAAATCCCATCCCACCAGCAACAACCAGACTTTACCAAGAGTCCTTTTAGTTTTTGGAGAGCCTTAGCCTGCCAGATGGTAGCAGGGTGGTCTCTGAAATGGTAGTTGTCTTTGCTGACAGAAAACAGGAAGCCTCCAGCTCCACATTGTCTGCATACAGACTTGACTGCTAGTTTGATCAACTTAAAATTAGAGTGAGTCTTCAATTTTCTGCTAACATATTGAAATATGTAACGTTCTTCTTCTGAAGGGTTACATCATTACTAACATTCATAAATAGTGACATAAAAAGTATTTATTTCCCAGGAGCTTCTTTTAAAAAGCTGTAATGATTCATTATTTTAGAGGCTTTGTGCATGTGTGTTCATGACCATGTATGTGCGTGTGTACATATGTGAAGGTCAAAAGTCAACACCTTAGGGGCTGTCCAGCTTAGTTTTCAGCACACATCTCTCACTAGGAGAAAAAGAGCAGCAAGCCTCAGAAATCCACCTGTCCCCATTCTCATACAACAAGCTCTTTACCAACTAAGTTACCACGTGAGCCCAGTAACAGAGCACTGAATTTTTAAAAATGTGTCATCCTAGTGGAAATTCTAAAATACAGTATTTTCATATTAGTGTTTTTGTTAATATGCAAAACCAGAAAATAAATAGAACACCTGCTTTCCTCTTTGGTGTCTTCCTGTTGTTGTCTGATAGACACATCCAGGAAGTCTTTAGTTCTTTGGGGCTATACTTTTGTTGTACTTACTATCGATTAGAACACTGCTCTGAGAATGTGTTAAACTATACAGTTTTTGTTAATTAGAGATGCAAATGTTTACCTCGGGAAAAAGAGAAAATCAAGATGATGCTTCATTTTCTATGCAATATTAAACAATTCTGTCTCAAATTATGCTAAACTACTTCAATATACTTTCCAAACTGAAAATACAAACTATTGTCTATTTAGAAAGTTCTTATCTAAATCAGCTTTAACATTTTGCCAGTGTACACTTAAATGCAGTGGATCTCAACCTTCCTAATGCGGAGACCCTTTAATATAGTTCCTCGTGTCGTGGTGACTCCCAACCACAATATTATTTTGTTGCTACTTCATAACTGTAATTTTTCTACTGTTGTGAATCATAATGTAAATATCTGACATAAAGGATATCTGATATGTGACAACCAAAAGGGTCATGACCCCCAGACTGAGAAACACTGCATGAACGGGTTAAAATATGATTGATGTGTTCATTTCATATTTACATGAGACTCATGGTTTTAAGTTTTCAAAAATTATATTTTGGAATTTTAAAATCCTTCAGCTTTTGTGTGTGTCTGATTAATGAGATCATTCATGCAGAGGGAATCTGTGTGCGTTTTAATTCTAGAAGTGCTTCTATACAATCATGTATCTCTCTATGCATGTTCATACACACATGTCAAAAATATTAAAGCATATTATAAAAATGTTACACAATACCTACCACCTAAACCTTAGTTGTTTAAAAACATCAAACATAGTCAATTATAAAGCAATGTATGTTATTTCTCATTCTGAAGTAAAATGATTTATAAAAATAAGCTTTTAAAACGGCAAAGTGTTGACTCTAGATTTTGAGTTTAGATCTGAAAAAAAAGTACTTTTGCTTTTTTTAATCCCTAAGATAAAGTGCATATAATGATTTTTCATCAAAATTTAATTCATTATTGAAATAGTGAGCAACAAAGAGGTAACATAAAAGGTTTTATATGAAGTCACAGTTGCCATGTAAAAAGGTGGCTTCTTATTATTTCTAGCTTTTAAGTGTTCGTGTAGTTTATTGTTGTCTGATCTCAGAGAAGTTTAATTTCCATTAAAAAACATGTACCTCACTTAAGGATCCAAATTAAATAGAAATTACTACATTTCAAGCATCAGAGAACTATGAGGGCTCTCAGCTCCATAACGTAGATCTTCTGAAGAAGTTTTACATGTAGTCATTAATGAGAAATATTACTTAGGGATTCTTGTAAATTAATGCAAATAAATGCTCTTAAAATGAACAGTCTATATTTATTTCATTATTTTGCTGCCACCAAATATTAAAATAAGCAAAATTCTGTTGACATGAAAACTGGTAGGAATCTATTGATCAAGCTCACTAGCTCTTTACCAGCTCTCTCTACATAGAATATAATTCTTCATCATTCACTTTGCTTAGAATCTTTCTAGTCTGAGGCAATAAGCTAGAGGAAAAACTAACTGAGTCATCCACATAAAACATTAACCAAACCAGTTTTAACAATGAATATTTAAATTATCAAATATTCTTATTTCATAGAAGCAAGGATTATTGGAAAACCTGAGATTTTAAATATGTGCTATCAAATATTGTAACATTTGTTACATATATTTAAGATTAAAAATTTCAAATTTAAATAAAAATATTTCCAGTGATCACTATTCTTGTGCCATTGCCAGCTTCTGTACTGGACAGATGTAGGTGATCATAACTGCAGAAAGTTCTACTGAACAGCCTACCTATAGGTTTTGTGTGATTATTTTTTTTCAAAAAGAAATTAGAATTTTCATTTAAAAAAACCTAATTAGTATCAGTTAATAGCAAGAGAAATACAAATTAATAATGTGAGGAAGTCCTAATTTACATCTATTATATTGGTATAAAAGTCTAAGTTAAAAATACATGTGTTGACAAAAACATGGAGAAATAGGAACCAGGAATAAATACTACATAATCTATCCAGCCCATATGGAGCATCCATCTTGACAGAGTAAATCCAGACTCATTATCATGATGTGCAAGGCCAGCATCTCCTGGTCTAGTTACTGTTCCAGCATCATCTCCAGCCACTATCTGCTTCTCTCTCTCTCTCTCTCTCTCTCTCTCTCTCTCTCTCTCTCTCTCTCTCTCTCTCTCTCTCTCTCTCTCTCTCTCTCCCTCCTCTCCTCTCCTCTCCTCTCTCTCTCTCTCTCTCTCTCTCTCTCTCTCTCTCTCTCTCTCTCTCTCTCTCTCTCTCTCTCTCTCTCTGCCATAGGCCACCAGCCTCCACACTGCTCCCCTAACAACAGGCCCAGAACACTTGTACCCAAAGCTTTGGCCACTGCTGTTTCATCTGCCTGCTACACGTACTTACACTGTTTATCTGCATGGTGTAGTCCCTCATTTCAATGGCATCTCTATTCTGCTGCCCCCTTTTGGAGGAGGTTTTCTCCATCACTCCAGTACTGTAGGACAGAACTTGCCCCCTCTCTCTGTTTATTTTCCCATCATATGTACAGCACTATGACCAGATTTCTACTCTGCTTGTCTAGTTGTCATCTGTGCCCCTCTACTGGAATGCATAATCAGCTATCCCTGAGAAGCTACCCGCGTGCAGTTTTGTCTTAGGAAACCCATCAGTCTAGCCAACACGTTCTTAGATCTACATGGAATGGAAGAGCCTTTCTATCTCACCTCCCTCCCTCCCTGCTTTGTTAGGGACAGAGAGAAGCACTGAAGCCTCCTTCTGATCATCTTTCCCCGGTGGAGATTTTGTACCTCCATGTTAGCTAGTTAATCCTCACTGTAACAAAATGACTGAACAAAACAAGTTATGGGAGGGAAGATTCATTTGGGCTTATAGTTTCAAAGAGTTAGCCCACGGTGGTAGAGAAAGCATGGAGATCATAGCAGTTCACATCATGGCTTCCAGGACACAGCATGCTTGTGTCAGCCAGATACTTCCATTGGAGCCTTTTAGTTCACCCAGGCCTGATACGATAGGATGGTCAATTCTAGACATCTTACAGATTGATCATGCTTTTTTTCTCTTTTCCAATTCTAGGTAAGTCTGTCTTATCTGACCCTTAGGTAGTATGAGCTTTGATAGATGTTACAGCAGATAGCAAGTACCTATACCTAGTTTATTGAGCAGGGAGTTTCAGTTGGCTTCATATAATAATACGTACACTATTCTGTACTTACCCTTGAATGTATAGAATGGGTTTAATTGACATTTAAGTTTTCTTAAAACTATTTTAATTCTGAGTGAAAGTCACTTATAACCTTAGTGAAATTTTTATAAATTTCCTATAAAAATCGAGAGATGTCTACAGACAACCAATGTTAGATTGCCATTTCATAATTTACCAAAGCAAAGTAAAACTTAGAATATGGACAATTTATATCATGATGGCTTTTTCAGGCTGCCAACATTTTTACTCACTTCCTTTAACATACTATTGGTTTTTGTTTCTTGAACTAAGTCTAGTATTCCTCACTCAAATAATAATTAAATACACTGCCACCAGGAATTTAACTCAACAAAAACAAACATTTATCATTGCATTTTAATATTTTGTGTGCATGTGTGTGCCTGTGATGGGAGAGCATGTATGTCATGATGCTTGTGCCATAGAACTTATGGTAGTTAGTTCTCTCCTTCCAACACGTGGGTTACAGGAATGGAACCCAAATCATCATATGTGGCCACAAGTGCCTATACCCACTGAGTCATCTTGCCTGCCAAAGAATGAAAGTATTGTCCTACATATTTATTTCCTCTCTCCATCATAGTAATAACCAGGTGAATAATACAGTGGTATTGACATTGTCTTGAAATAATTTAATTAAAAATTTTCTGGTATAAACAAAGGAAAAGTCAAATTTCTATTATCTTCTGCCTATGACCTTCACATGAAACTCATTCCTTTAATTGAATCCTACATTTTAATTCTTTTGTTGATCAAATTTAATAACAATAATTTTTGTCAAAATTAATATAATTTGATAACTCTGGAAACTGTATATCTGTTTGTACCAAGGGAAGTAGATACCACTTGACTAAGAAAATTTAGTAAAATGGAGGATGCCTTTAGTTCTCTGTCCTTCCAGGAAACAGGTAACCCAGAATTACACGTGAATAAAAAGATAATGTGGTGCTGAGCTATAGATTCTGACTGTGTAACTGTTCTTGTAGGAGACATGTGACAAAACAACAATAAAGTTTATTTTAACAATTCGCTCATTTCCTGTATATACGTCTTCACGCAGTCTTTCATGAAAAGAGAGCCTAATTGAATAATTTTAAGAGAAAATATTAGCAAATGGAGGAAAATACCATGTAGCCCCAAATTAAGATTTCATTCATTAACTTATATTGATTTAAATAAAATTGTTCTATACCAAAGTAACACTTTCTAGAAGAATGAAAGTTCAGTTACCTTATCTAATTACTACAGTCAGAAGGTAGAGTCAGGTATGAGATTATTCCTCGTGAACAATACCTTTAATAGATATGACCTTGAGTTAGATGCAAACTAATTTTTAACAATGTATTTTTAAATAAAACCAAGTACATGACTGAGAAAGATTTGGTACTATAATTAGCTACATGAGCAGACTGAAAACATGCTATTTTATGAGTTATAGAAAAATAATTTTACATAATATATAATAAAATGTAATTTAAAATTAAAATATTGATAAACACAAATTGGGAGGATGTTGATCTAACCTTATAAATTTGTTTAACAAAAGTTTGCTGTCAATGCCATAGCAAGAGATGATATTTTAAAAGTAGTGCTACCAATATCAAGAGAAGATTGCTGGAGGTCCTTGCAATAAAATAAAATAAAGAATAAAGGCTTAAGAATCAGAACAAAAAGATGTAAGAAATATTTTTTCTAGGCAGTGCTCTTGGATGAGGAGAAAGTACTGAAGAAATTCTAAAATAATTTTACTAATAAGAAAGGAGAGCAAGTTTCATGGATACAAAACTAATATTCAAAAATTAATCACTTTCTAGTATACAAATATAAACTAATTAGAAAATATAATAGTAGCAAGAATCAAAAGGGATCCAGAAAAATATAAGTAATACTTTGGTTGAGAAGATTGCAGTCATTTTTGAAGATTATAAAATATGTGACTAAATGTCAAGATGCTCTAGATTCTCTAATGGAGTGACAATGTTGGGACGAAGTCAATTCTTCTCTAACTAAGATGGAAACGGAGTGCAGTTTAACTGAGAATCCCACAGGATTTAACTGAGAATCCCACAGGACTTAAATGCAACCACCGAGTTTCAGAGTTTACAACTCACAGAGAAAAATGGAATTGTAACAACTGACATTGTAATTTTCTAGAGAATAAATGAAAATTTCTTTTGCCAAACACCAAGAAACGTACCAAAAGAGTAGTAGAGAAAACAACATCTATTAATCAATTAGAAAAGGAAGGAGCATATATAATTTATTAGTGTAAGACAGATTAATAATCTAATGAGCAGAATTAAGAATTTTCAATGAAGTATTCATAGCAAAAACTGGGCATATGGCCAAAACAGCTGACTATCATATAAAAGATATCCACTTCAAAAATACATTGTCAATGTTTTCTAAAGTTTAAAAAAAAAAAACAAAAAAAACGCTTTTAAAAACCATAGCAGAATAAGGAAGAATTTCCCAAGCTAAATCCAAACATTAAAATCAAAGCAGAAATATGGCTGCAGTTACCTACATTCAAGTTTTAGTAAATTCAAGGAACATTAAGTGGTTTCTTAAGATGGATATTATGATCCATATGTTTAGTAAAGAATGTCGGGCAAGAATTCAGACCAATTCATCTAAATTGGTGGTTAGTACCAAATGGTTGATTGGCCTGTAGATACATGATCAGATACTCAGCCTCATCGAGGTTCCACATTAATTCAATGATCTATGGAAACACTTTAAACATTTTGGGAGGACATAGTGTAAGACTTTACAATACCAGGAATTAGTCAACTATACAACAATAAAGGAAAATAGTCAACTCCTACTCCCCTCTTGGAAATATAAATTAAGTTAAACAATATTAGTGAGCAATTTTAAAATACCTAACAAATGTGAAGACGCTCACACACTGAAATCTAACTATCATATGACTATACATATTTTCACACATACAGATAAGGAAAAACATATATGGATTATCATTGGGATGTTATTTGGATATTGAAATATAGAAACTGTGTGAATATCCAATAACAGAAAAAATAAACAAGCAAACATAAGCTTATACATGGGAATACCACTCATCAGAGAAAATAATAAACTAGAAATACTTGCCTGGAATATTTAAGTAAGGCTTCTCAATATTTCAAGCTTTCCCTAGAAGGGTTCTTGGACATATTAAAAAGAAATGAAAGAGAAAAGGAAGGG
The DNA here is from genome assembly GCF_007827085.1 of Peromyscus californicus insignis. Classification (NCBI taxonomy): domain Eukaryota; kingdom Metazoa; phylum Chordata; class Mammalia; order Rodentia; family Cricetidae; genus Peromyscus; species Peromyscus californicus. The sequence continues at coordinate 55,998,858 of NW_026294595.1, forward strand.
AAGGAGGAAAGTAGAGAGGAGGAATGAAAGAAGGGAGACAGGGACAGATGGAGGGTTTGCATTCCCCCCAAGAGGCGGGTAATAGTAGGTTGGTGCTCAGCAATGACTCTTTCATTTGAAGCACATCTTCATCACTTAGATTTCCACTCCACCCCTCTCCCCAGAATGAAAGTCAGGTGTCAGTTCACTTTCCATATCATACTGGCAGTTTGTCTCATGGTGTACAAATGTTTTTGTGTCTCCATCAAGATGCATGGAGAGGCTTTTAGTATAAAGTTTCAGTCACAAAGAAATGATGCAACTTACCATTTATAAGTACTCATAGAAATTATACTTCACAAATTGTAAATCTGCAAGAACATTATAGAAAGGATGTACACCTTATAAAAGTTACTTCTTTCTGAAGAATAGAGCAAATTTGTTTAGAGTGTAATAAAACTTGCCCTGAACACTTGGCTAAAGGTAAACTATCAACAAATCTAATAAATATTGACTTATTTATATCCAAGAGCTAGAATTATAGCCCTTACTATATTATTCTTGTTTGCACATTTTGAGATTTTGCGTAATGATTTTTGAAAGCATCCCAACAGCATCCTAAACAAGCAGAAAAGCAATGAAAAAAATCAATGAAATGAGTTGTTTTGAGTTTTTAAAGATCAATAAAATGAACAAACTCTCATAAAGTGGAGAAAGAGAAACTAAAATTCACAGTCACTATATTCAAATAAATGTATGACCTCACTGTTAGTAGAGCTTCTGGACATAGGCCAAGCTGTGTGTTAGAACACTTGCCTGGATTAAGAGAAAATTACTCTACATAATAATATCCAAATATATATGGAAAAATTGAGAAAAGAAATTCTTTACCAGTTTTCCCTTACACATTTACTTTTAAAATTATAGAAAAGATAAAACAGAAGTCAGGAAATATATTTATATAGACTCAGCTATGGGCTCCAATTAGAGCTCCTGGGGTAGACCATTATTATCATTTGTAGAATGTTATTTCTTTCATGCATCCTAATTCCTCAGGCTCATTGTGTTGTGACAAACACCTGATCTAGCTACAAAATAAACAGAGGGTACAACAAATAGCTCTGCATACATATTTTTGACAATTTAGACAAAATTGACTAATTCTTTGAAAACTGCAAACAGACATAGCCTACCCAATAAAAATATAGTATATAAATAATTACATAATTATTACTGATAATGAGTTTATAATTTTAAAATTGGTTCCCGTACCCAAGAAAATCAAAGCAGGGCAAAAAATCAAGGGAAACTAAGGACTATGGACAGAAAGGATCCCCTTACCATGGAGTCTGATAGGAGCCTTTCTCTAGAGGATAGTCAAAAATTTCTGCACAATTACAGTTAAGAAAAGTGGCGTTGAAAGGCTTTTACATAGAGACAGTATTCCTTTTATATGGAATTATTTCAAATAAGAATATTAAAATAGTAATAAGCCACACCTAGGGACTGATAAAAATGACCAAGTATGGTTTTTATTCTTGCCCAGATGTGAACCTGAAAATTTCTAGGGACTCCACAAGAAATATTATAAAGTTCATTTACAATGAAAACGTATTTCAGCCCCCTTGTGTAGCCCTTTAACCTATGGTTTTCTCCTATTAGCTGTGAACCTGTCCAATATATCGCAGTATACACCCTACGTTCTCATTTACAGAAAACAAAGCAAAAACATAACAAAAATCTTGAGAAACCCATTGAACAAGGAACTTTGAAGCCACCAAGATGATATAGATAGCTATGGACAAGTAAGGCTCTCTTGAGAAGGTCATGCCTGCTTTTGGGTATACACTACCCTTTCCCCAAGCACCTCTCTATGTATTAAGTCTTACTTAAAACTAAGCTAAAATCCTCTGATGATGAGTTGCTCTGATTCAAAAATCTGCCACTTGCCCCCAATGTTCAGGCACCAGTGGCTTCTCTGGGATATTCTATCAAACATGAAAACAAGTTCTAGCAATTCTACCTAATATAGAAGAGGAAAGAACATTTCTTAATTCAATTTATGAAATTTGTTTTGTTTTATCTTGAAAATAAGCCAGAAAAACAAAACAAAACAAAAAAGTACAAAAAATGAAACAAACAACATAAACAATTTAGGCCAATATACTTTATGAGTATAGATGCAAAAATACTTTAAAAGGCCTTAGCTGGTAAAATTCATAAATAACTGACAATTCTTCCAAATTACATAATCTAAATCAAGTAATCAGATTTGTTGCAAGTTACAATATTTTTATCAGTAATCAAAAATCAATCCATGTGGCCCACAATTTTAATGGGCTAAAGAAGAGAAATCTGTATCACAGTCATATCAACTGTAAGGCATGTGATTAAAAATAATCTACAAAATCCTACAGCTCTGTAGTTGAAGTTTTTTGCAGTCCCTTCCAGGCCCACAAATGCTCAGACCCATATAACACATAGAGGCTAATATTATTTAAAACTGCTCGGCCATTAGCTCAGGCTAACTATTGACTAGCTCTTACACTTAAATTAACCGATAATTCTTATTTATGTTTAGCCACGTGGCTTGGTACCTTTTCTCAGTTCTGCCTTCACATCTTGCTTCCTCTGTGTCTGGCTGGCAACTCCTGACTCAGCCTTCCTGTTCCCAGAATTCTCCTCTCTGCTTGTCCCACCTATACTTCTTGCCTGGCTACTGGCCAATCAGCATTTTATTTATTAACCAATCAGAGCAATACATTCACAGCACACAGAGTGATAGCCATAGCCCAGCTCACATTATATTTAATGGTGAAAAAAAAAAAGATTCTCCATGCAACCAGAAATGAATTTATTTTTACCACGTTTAGAAAATGGTTAGAAATTCTACCTGATTCAGAGATACAAAGAAACAAATTTCCTAAGTATAAAGATCAGAAAGGGAAAAGTAAAACTCTCTCTTTGCTTATGCAAATAATTCCTTAATAGAAAATCCAAAATAAAAAACCTACAAAAACATCCTCACAAAATTCAACAAGTTACAAAATATAAGAAAAACATACAAGAAAAAAAGCACAATTGTACTCATATATAAACTAGAAGTGAATGAACACATAACAACAAAATTTGAACTATAATAACATTTATAATGGCTTGACCAAGGAGAAATACTTTGCTAGACATGTAACCAAACTTGAAAAGGATGTGTGTGGAAATCTGTGCATGCTAATGAGATAATTAAAAATATGTAAATTACTGGGAAGACATACCGTGTTCATGGATTGAAAGACATGCAGTAGATTGAAGGTAGTAAATATGTCCATTCTTCACTAATGTCATAGAGATTTAAAAGAGATCTTATTAAAAAAAGATTTATTAAATATATAAACAAGATGGTTACAAAATTCAAATGAAAAAGCAAAAGAAGTCAGATACTAAAACATTTCTGAAAACAAGTACAAAAATGAGAAGAATTAGTCTGCCAGCTTTCAACACATTCTGTGCAGCTATGGTAATCAATGCTGGTTGCCACTGAAGGAGGAATTGACACACAGATCAATGGACTAGAGCCCAGAATCCAGAAATAACCCCAGACAAGTAAGACTGACTGAGCTTTGACAAAGGTGCAATAGAAGAAAGACTTTTCAACAAATGGCCCTGAACAATTTAGACTTTGTAAGAAAAAGAAAAAAAAGACATCAGCTACTACATCTCACACTTTCCACACTCCAAAAATAAATTCCAAGGCTTACATATATAAAACTATAAAATGTGAAGTATGGACATCAAATTCTGATAAAAATGCAAAGATCACTCACAAACACTAGAGGTTATGTCAAACAACTTTGCCGTACAGGAAGACATTTGTTAATATTTAAAAAAAATTCATCCTACCTTGCAATTGTACTCTGAGCCTTTTACCTATGAGAACCTGTATACAAAGGCTATTGAACCTTTATCCATTGTAGTTCTAAAATGACCCAGATGTCCTTAAGTGAGGAAACTGTGAAGCACATCAGTAGTGTGGTAAAATATTCAAAAACAAACAGAGCAACTGTTGATTCATGCAGCCACCCAGATGAGTGTCTTGAGAATCATACTACATGAAAAAGACCACATCCAAAATTGCACTGATATAGTAATCCATCTATACACTTTTTGAGATAGAATTGTAGAAACAGAGAACAGATTGGGGATTTAGCGCTGACCAAATATGGAAGGGAAAGTCATGTGTCTACACAAAAAAAGCATCAGGGAGGATCTTAAGGGAGATGGAAATATGTCAAAGTTACCATCCTGGCTGTGAAATTGCACGTTAGTTCTACAGTTTGTTTCCACGATAAAAACTAGGCAAAGGGTAGACCAGAAGGCATTTCTCTATATTTTTTCTTAAAACTGTATATGCCACTATGATTACTGTGGTGATATATTGTATACCCTAATATAATTTGCCTGAAGATCAGAGAGATAAAGGAACAAGTCACTGCCACCTCTTACCTCTAGGACTCCTTAGCCTGGGAAAGCTCTAGTTCCTATCTCCTCACAATGTATATTTCTCTGCCCAACCATCACTTCCTTCCTAGTACTGGGATTAATAGCATGTGTGCTTCCCAAACACTGGGATTAAAGGTGTGAGATCTCAAGTGCTGGGATTAAAGATGTGTGCCACCACTGTCAGGCTCTGTTTCTCTCCTAGACTGAGTCAATCTCATGTAGTCCAAGGTGGCTTTGAACTCAGGATCTCTGCCTCCCAAGTGCTAGGATTAAAGGCATGTGCCACCACTGCCTGGCCTCTATATTTAATCTAGTGGCTTTTTCTGTTCAGATTTTCAGGCAAATCTTATTAGAGTACACAATATAGCACCACAAATTACCTCAATTTTGTTTAATTTTAAAGACAGTGTCCCTGTGCTCTTCAAGTGCACCTACTTTTCTCCCATTATTTCCTCAGCTTTCCTTTCTCAGCTGGACACAGAAGTTTCTGGGACCTTGAAAATCCAAGTGTGTTGTTCTAAAATACAGTTTCCAGACTCAACTGCCTTGGGCTCCTTCTAATTCCCTTCCAAATTCCTCTAATTGTTCTGTATATATCTCTCTGCTGAGCCTAGTACTGGCTCTTTTAATCTATATGTCAAAGGTTCATTTCAAATTACCTAAAGTTCTTGATGATATCTCCTCTAGAATAAGGTATGATGTTCCCACACCACCCTATGGTAGAACCAGGCATCAAGTAAATCAATTAATAGAGCCTAACAAGTGACCTGCCATTGATGCCCCTAACGACACAAGAACAACAAAGGAAGATTTTATCTCCACAGAAAAGAGGATTTTGTTCTTATTACTGTTAAAGTAAATATTAACAAACCCTAGATGCATTTCCAAAATGAACGATGACTTCTGCTGTTCTGTCAATTTTTTAAAACAGGCAGAAAAATGGATTTTGCTTTGTTAAGTATACCTAAAGCATATTGCCACTTATGAATAAGGATAGGGCTCATTTTCATCTCACTTACACATTCTTTTCCCATCCTTTATCTTATGCCTGGCTCCTTCCTTTTTTCTATTTCTGATTACTCATACCCCTTTCTTTCTTCTTTGCTTACTTCTTTTTTCTTTCAATTTTTCTTCTTATTTTTGACTACCTAAAACTATGTCTTGTGATGCATAGAATAATTAATAAAACCAAAAAATGACATAAAATCACACTTGGCTATGAAACTTAGAAACCTGGGGATGCATTGGAATATCAACCAGATAGTATATATCAAGGTATGAGTGATTTTAAAAAAATCATTCTCTCACTAGCATTGGTTATCTCAGACAGCAGCATCCAGAGTTTAAGAGCGAACACAGTTTAGATAATTCAACACGGTCAAGAAACCAGCTTCTTTTGCATTTCCTCTCCCATGTTTGTGCTGTGCACACTGCCTGCAGGCTGGCTTCCATCTCAGTTACGGGAGGCTAAAGCCCTTACATCAATTCTATCCCGACATAATCATTCAGACTGACTGTCTCTTTTGGCATCTGCTTCAGACAATTTAGAAAAAGAATTTGAAAAGCACCCCTAGCCAAGTGCCTGCCACCTCTCATCGACTAGTATTGAATCAAAACCTTTCATTGAGGCATTCAATAAAGTATAATTAAATGAATTTGTAAACCTGATAAATTCAGTTTACAAAAAGATTATCTACCAGAACCCAAGAACAATGCTGTATTACCAGAACAGATCTGAACAAAAGGAGCGAGACAAGGAAGGGAAGTTCCAGGAAGATAGGGAGGGTCTGTCCTGCTACACACATGAGTTTCTTGGTGTTTGGGAATCTGGGAGCTATCTTTATTGCCATCTCTTTCCTCTAGTTTATATAGGTATACAATACAAAAGCAATGAAATATGAAAATAAAGGAGAGGAACAAACACAATAAATTTGCTCTCTTCTTCAGGAGTTGTAAATAATGGTTTTAAATTATTAAAGTTGAAAAAAATTATATTTGAGTATGCTTTTATACCACAATGGCAACTATAATAGGAAAATTTAAACATTAGAAATTATTAATGGAACATAAACTGTGTAACAATGAACTCAAAAATTTAGTAAGAAACCTTAAGCTAGAGAATAAAAACAGAAGGCAGATAAACAGAAGCAAACCCACATACATTAATTATGAAAAATGCATGTGGTCAAACTTTAACACAGATTCTCAGATTTGGGCAAAGAATAATTTACTCTGTGTGGCTCTGAATAATGTGGTTATAGTGTTTACCTGAAGTCAGTATCATTCATCATGTTGGGGAACAAATACAAACAAGGGCACCAGGCTATCCAAAACAAGGGCATGTATGTTACTCCTCAAAGACATACTACATGAGCTTACCCACCAAAGAGTTGAACAAAATCAATTGATAAATATTTATCAAATAGAATTTAAAATGGAGAAAATAAGACTTTAATTCCAGACAAAAGAAATTTTAAAACAAAAAGCATGGATTGGTATCTCATGAAATTTATATCAACAGCTGTGGAGCCTGCATGGGACTAGACTAGGCCCTCTGCATAGCAAGACATTTGTGTAGCTTGATCTGCTTAAGAGGCCCCCTGGCAGTAGGATCAGAATCCGTCCCTGGTGCAGGAGTAAGCCTTTTGGAGCCCACTTCTATGATGGGTCACCTCACACAGCCTTGAGACAGGGCGAGGGGCTTGGACCTGCCTCTACTAAATGAACCTCCCCATGGGAGGCCTTACCTTCTTGTAGGAGGGAATGAGGGGGTTGGGTTGGGAGGGGTAGGCTGGAGGGGCAGGAGGAGGGAAGAGGGGCATATTTGGTATATAAAATGAATAAAAAATTTTCTTAATTAAAATAAGCATGGATTGGAAAAATATTTATTAGACATCTACAACGTGTCAGATATCATTTCAAGGGCCAAAGTAATAGCAATAAACAGGACAGTCACTGTCCTCAGGGAGATTCTGTTTCAAATTCTTGTCAGCCACCAACCAACGTTTAGAAACGAAAGGGCTCAACCTTAAAATTGTCATCCAACTGGAGGGAGAACAAGGAATAGGAGATCATGGTAAATGAAGACCACATGAGAATAGGAAGAAGCAAAGTGCTAGAGAGGCCCACAGAAATCCACAAAGATACCCCCACAACAGACTGCTGGCAATGGTCGAGATACAGCCCAAACGGACCTACTCTGGTAATGGGATGGCCAAACACCCTAATTGTTGTGCTAGAAACCCCATCCAACTACTGAGGGATCTGGATGCAGAGATCCATGGCTAGGCCCCGGGTGGAGCTCTGGGAGTCCAATTAGCGAGAACGAAGAGGGTTTATATGAGCGAGAATTGTTGAGACCAAGGTTGGATAAAGCACAGGGACAAATAGCCAAACGAATGGAAACACATGAACTCTGAACCAATGGCTGAGGGGTCCCCAACTGGGTCAGGCCCTCTGAATGGGTGAGACAGTTGATTGGCTTGATCTGTTTGGGAGGCATCCAGGCAGTGGGACCGGGTCCTGTGCTCAGTGCATGAGTTGGCTGTTTGAAACCTGGGGCCTATGCAGGGTCGCTTGGCTCGGCCTGGGAGGAGGGGACTGGACCTACCTGGACTGAGTCTACCAGGCTGATCTCAGTCTACGGGGGAGGCTTTGCCCTGGAGGAGGTGGGAATGGGGGGGGGGGGTGGGCTGGGGGGAAGGGGAGGGGGGCTGGAGGGGGGAGAACAAGGGAATCCGTGGCTGATATGTAGAACTGAATTGTATTGCAAAATAAAAATAAAAATTTAAAAAAAAATTGCCAACCAAAAGAACCTCTCCTGAAACACAGTGGACATTCAAAATATTTAACAAGCAGTAACACCAGTTCCTGCAAAGAATGAGACAGGCTACAAACAACTTTGCAGTTACTGTATCACTGAGACTGTGACAGCATGGGGGGGGGGCAGTCACAGGGCTCACTCTCATCATTTCACTCTGCTACTCAGTTTTGTAATAACAATAACAAAAAATAAAAACAAAAAACAGCTATGTTGGGTTAGTCAAACTCTAAAAATTCTGTTTACCCTTCTGTAAAATAGGATTAAAATAATTCATAGCTAGAGCAAGGTCATACGATACTGTATTTAGAGGGTGAGCACAGGGCATAACAGGTAAGAAGCTGTGGATGGATGCCAGTTGTTACTGTTACTCTTTCAAACTTGGATGTAACTGATGATTCTTATGCAGGATGCACTGTTATATCATGTGGGTAGATGGGACAGGGCAGACACAGTATTAATAAACCCTTTCCTAGAAATCAGACTAGAAAGCAGGAAACTGAGGATAATGCAACTCCTGCACCTGAGGCTCAGGGATCGCGATGGAACAGTGGGCAGAAAGATTGAAAAGCTGTGAGATTGTTTCTTATTGAAAAGTCAGAGAAGCTATACCCATTAAGTCTTACCAACATGGCTGTCTAAACATGCCCTGAAGAAGGACAATACCAATAGACATATTAGCATGGAAGGAGGGAACCCTAAACAAGTAACTACCAGCACCTAAGGAATAAGAGAAGAGGAGAAATAGTCTTTCCCAGGGAAGAGCACACCAATTGGTTGGTTATCCCATACCAAATGGCCAGCCCTGAAATATTTGTGTGTGTGTGTGTGTGTGTGTGTGTGTGTGTGTGTGTGTGTGTGTGTGTGTAATATATAGACTGAGCAGGTTGTATTTTATATTTATGAATGTGTGCGTATGTATGTGTGTGTGTGAGAGAGAAATAGGCAATGATTTGAAAGAGAACAAGGAGGGGTACAGGTGAGGATTGGAGGGAAAAGGAAGAGAGAAAATGATGTAATTATAACTGCAAAAAAGTAAAAAAGCAATAAAAGATAATAGTTAAGTAATAAATTTTTTAACTATTATTTATTAAATCTCATGTTTCAATGATTGGGTCATGTTTATACTTATAGATCCATTCTTTATCAATAAATTGATGTCTCACTGTAAAACAAGAAAGGTTTATTCAATTATCAATTTCTTTCCATTGTTTTTGCATTTGTGATGTTTCTGAAACAAGCAAAAACATATTTTTGGTAGTAAAAACTCCATGTTTTTGAACATCTAGCATTGTATCACATTGTATCAAGTTGTATCATGTTGTATTACATTGATACAGCTTTGAATCACCTGGGATAAGAGCCCATAAAGAAATATCTAAGTCAGGCTGGGAAAGGGCTTTGCTTATGAATTGGTACCAGAGGATCCCTTGTAGGTGGCTTCATTTCCTGGGTAGACCCTAAACAGAACAAGAGAGGAGAAAGCTAGCAGGAAAAAGATAAATGAGTCAGCAAAGGAGAACATTCACATTAACCACTCTCTTTGCTTGTGACTATGGATGTAGTGCTGTAAGTTCCCGCCTTCACTTATGATAAATATTGGATCCCCAGTTATTGGGTATCGTCTGCCAATGCAATAAGCCTATCAAGCTGAATTAATAAGTCCAAGTTTAATAAACAGAGCAAAGCAATTCCCAGGTAACCCTCGGGAAGGCAAGAGAGGAATCATATGGCAGGTCTCTGGGGACCAGGTCTTAAATATCCTGCAGGTGTGGTCTTGAGCAGCCCCAGGAGAGGGGCTGACCCTTGGTGGCCTTTCTGAAGGGCGGGGTCTGGAAAGGGCAGATCCAGGACCACATTTCCTAACATTGGAGCTACAGTATGACTCAACTCCAGAGATTATATATGAATATCTTTTTAAAATCTCTTCAAATGTTTTTGTATGAACATTAAATTTCAAAGACTATTGGTCCATAGTTTTAATTTTAAATTGAAAAATGAATAACCACTAAATATAATAGTGGGTGAATATGATTTACTATAGAACTGGGTGGTATATCCAGGCTGATTGACAAAATTATTCTCTGGCTTTATCTCTGTGCAGAGTGACTTAATGGAACTCCATCTTTTTTCCCTGGTCATCTCTGCCCTGTGTCTAGCTGATTCATAGTTAGACAGTACCTACAAAACTCAAAGGAGAATAAGCAACTTGAGTGGTAAGCCCCTGGGTCTTTTCAGCTCTGGATTGGCTATTAGATTAATTGTGAATTTTATTTCTACTGAGTTCTTGGAGCTGACAATTTGCTTTCTTGGTTTCTTCTGCTAAAATCCTTTGGGTTTATTATAAACTGTATGCCGGAAGAGGGCATGTGTGTTGAATCTGCTGTCTGTAGCTTGAATTTTCTATGTGGCATCCACTGTCATCACTGTAATTTAAAAATTTTGTCTTTAGCTGTAGACTATCTGACACATCCTTGACTCAACGTGAGGATGGGCAGCCAGAGAGTAGTACAAAACTTTCTGAAGATAATAAAAAATATAGCCCTTCAATAGACAAAAGCCTAACACTTAAGACTGAAATACTGGAGGCTCAATATCAGTCTGAGTCAGAAAGGCAATAAATGCAATTCTGATCACAACCATGATTTAACAGCCTGAGAAGCACTGCCCAAACCAATGATAAAAAGTAACAGCATCATTATTGTCAATTTTTTGTCAACTGAGAGTGCCCAGAAAATCAACTAAAATGCTATCAAAATTAAAAAGAGAAAAATTCAACTGAAGAGATAAAAATAAACTTGAAAAGCAGTATTTTATATATTGAAGCAATAATCAGAGAGAAAAAAAATGAATAAAAAGCTTCAGAATAATTCAGAATAATTGCCAAGTGATAAAAAGGTGTAGCATAGAAACTCATCAGGAAATATATGGCACTCATTAAAGAATACCATAGCTATTCAGAGATGAAAGTGGATTTAATAAATGGGAGACAAGCCCATGTTATGAAACTAAAAATGAAAGCTCCAGTTATCTTCAAGTTATCAACAACTTCACTCAGTATTTGTATTGTTGTTTGTTTTGTATTTTCTTTTTCGAGACAGGGTCTCATTCTGTAGCCAAGGCTGGAACTGGAACTCATTATATAGCCTAGGCTAGTCTCAAATATGCAGTCATTTCCCATCTCAGACCCCCTAATACTGGCCACTATGTAAAATCCAAGAGCCACTCTACCCAGCTTCATTCAATGCTCTTACAACAATGTTTTCACCTTGAGAAGCAGGAATAGCTTCAGTAACACATTAGAACAGAACACAGTTTCCATCTGCAGTTATTAACATTGCTGCTGTGAATATGCCAATTGAAAGCAGACTCTAGTAAGTTTAAAAATTCCAGATTGGGAACATAGCTCAGTGGTAGAGCGCTTACCTCACATGTGAGGCTCTAAGTTGAATTCCGAGCACCACCAGAAAAAAAAAAATCTCATGGATTCAAGGTATATGATGGACTGATGAGGCCTACAGACTGTTAAGTCTGGCAATATTGACATGAGAAATGATTCCGAGAGTCTCAAACTATATATCAAGATACAAAGGTCATATATGTTTTGAGATATCTCAATATGAAGCCATGCAAAAAATATGTAGATGAGTATGCATGTATCTTTAGCTGGGAAGTAATAACAGATTTTCATAGAACGTTGACTTTGAATACTTCAGTATTTCAAACACATGTATTTGGGCACACCACAAAACTTAGTGTTAAACAGCTTCATTTTAGTTACTTTTCCTGTTGTTATTGTGAAATAGTGGACATAGCAACCCGAGAAAGGGTTCACCCTCTTCCTTCCTCCTTTTGTATTTATCTCACTCCCCTCCTTAATTAGAGGGAAGAGGGTAAACATCAGTGAAGACGCCTGAAAAAGTCACAAGGAATCAAATTGTAAACTATCCACCTAAAAAGGAAAAAACCTATACACATCTGTGAATAAATACTTGCCTAGACAGTTTAAAGAAAAATTTCTTATCTGAGTGGGTTATGCTCCTTCTAAGAGCCAAAGACCACTACCTAACAAAACCCCAACACCAAGCATGAGAAGCCTTCTTTTGAATTGTTGGTCTCCAAACATTATAGGCTGTTGCTATTGCCCTTGGTTGTCCCCAAGAGGTGGAAGATAAGTCCCTATTGCTGAAGATACTATGCCCTTTGGACACAGGACCCAGAGACCCCTGAGCTGGACCTGAGATGAGTGCCCCCTCAGTGAGGACTAACTAGCTTTCATGGTACCAGAAGGTGCCATTCAAGCTGTCAAAGGAGTGAAGCAACCAATAGTCTCACTCAGCTGTGACACCTATGAACCACAGCAATGGCCTGTATGGCATAATAACTCTCAGAGTGCAGTAGTGGTATGCACACCTTGGAGGTAACCAACAGCTCTCTAATTAAATTTACGACCCACTCAACAAGAGAGAAATCATGTTCAGTACTGGAAACCTAGCCGACTACCCAGGGCTACTGAAATCATGGATCTTGGTGGAGAACTTACAGCCACCACTTTACTAAACCAGTGTAATCCCTAACTACATTCTAAATATTTGATCTTATATCCACAGATAAGTGTAGCCCTCATTCCTCAACAAGAAAACTTCTTTTTGCAACAGACAGAGACCATTACAAAAACCACAACCAATCACAATGCAGAGTTGTAGAGCCTACTCCAAATAGATCTGCCATGCAAATCCTGCACCTAAGGCTCCAGGAACATTGCCAGAGAAGAAAGATTATGAGAAGAGGAGGATCAGAGACTTCGCTGTGAGACTGAGTCTCCTAGTAATGTCAGAAGCTATATCCATAAAGTTCCAGCAACATGGTTGTCTAGACAAGAGCTAAACAAGGATGACCTCAATAGGCATGACAAGGTTGATGGGAGTGGAGGGAGCCCATGAGTTCTCAGCCCTACACAAAGCACTACAAGCAGCTAAGGAATGCTGAGAGTGGAAAACACGAGCTTCTCCAGGGAAGAGCACACCAATTGGCCATCCAATACCAAATGGTCAGCCCTGAAAACATACATACCAGCAACACTATATAAACTGTGAAGGTTATATTTAGGAATATGTATGTAACATATATATGTGACAACAGTTAATGAACAAAGAAGCCATAAATTTGAAAGAAAGCAAAGAGAAGGTGGAAAATGGAATAATTACATTATAATCTCAAACGTAAAAGAAAAATTTAAGAAGATACATAAGACGAAAAAAAAAAAAACAAGGAAAGGGTTTATTTTTGCTTACAGTTTGGGGATGATGCATTGTGGCAGAGAAGTCAGGTCAGCAGGCACTTGAAGCTCACTCAAATGCTGCTATTGAACTTGCTATCTCCTTTTTAGTTAGTCTAGAATCCAGCCCATGGAATGAATGGTGCCAGGCACAGGGAGTGGGTCTTCCCACATCAGTTAACTAGACCAACCCTCCAAGATATGTCCAGAGATTTACCTAACCTAAATAATCCTTCACAGGTACACACATAGGTTGTCTCCTAGGTAGTTCAAGATCCAGTAAAGTTGACAATATGAATTGTCACAAGCACATGAGTTAAGAATAAATAATTGACAAAGGTATGAAATGTATGTATGGCACTCATATAGAAAATGTATTTGAAAACTGAAAGGAGAAACAAGTAAATAAACAAAGAAAATAATTCCAGCTGCTCCCCTTTGAAAACACCCCACTCAGTGGCAAAAACGTAAAAACCGAAAGCAGTGATTATATGCAATTTTGTCTGTATTTCTATTTTCATATAAGAAGAGAGAGAGGAGAGAGAGAGAGAGAGAGAGAGAGAGAGAGAGAGAGAGAGAGAGAGAGAGAGAGAGAGAGAGAGAGAGAGAGAGAGAGAGAGAGAGAGAGAGAGAGAGAGAGAGAGAGAGAGAGAGAGAGGGAGGTCACTGCCTGGGAGAAAACACACACAAACTGTCTGTTGAGTTTTAAAAACCCTAACATTCAGACTTGTTAAGGCCTTTTCAGATCTTTGCTTCCAGACCTCCCCCATCATGGGGCACATGCATGTTACAGGGAAGAACCTGTCCCAGTTGGCTCTGCCCTACCGCCATAGGCTCCCCACATAGCTGAAGCTGACGTCTGATGACATGAAGGGACAGATTTACAAACTGGCCAAGAAAGGCCTAATTACCCTCCCAAATAGGTGTGATCCTGAGGGACTCACATGGTGTGGCGCCAGTTCATTTTGTGACTGGTAATAAAATCCCGAGAATCCTTAAGTCCAGAGGCCTCGCCCCAATCTCCCTGAGGATCTGTACCATCTGATTAAGAAAGCTGTCACTGTCCCAAAGCATCTGGAGAGATGAGAGAGAGGAAAGGAAGAGGATGCAGAATTCCACCTGATTCTGATAGAGCGCAAAATTCACTGGCTGGCTCATTACTATAAGATCAAGCAGGCCCTCCCACCCAATCGGAAACATGAGTCATCCACAGCCTCTGCTCTAGTGGCATAAATTCTCTTGTGTACACAAGCAATAAAATCACTTTGAATGAAAAAACAAAAGGCCTTTTCTAACTAAACTATCTTCTAATGGAAAAAAGATTTGATCATAGACTTCAATAAACCAGAGTGGCAAAAGACAGGCAAATGTTCCCAATGTTATTAGCCATGAGGGAAATTCAAATTAAACTCGTGAGATACCAGTACATAGTAATTAGAATAACAAAATCCAAGGTGATCATAAATACAAGTGGTGTTCGGAGCAAACTCTCCTGCATAGCTAGTGGAAGAGACTAGCCGTTCCTTTAAAGATAAAGCACACTACTGCCAATTAGTAGCCAGTCACGGCATGCTGAGGGAAAGGGGTTGAGGGGTAAGCTATAGTTTGAACTGTTTCCTATAAATTTCCATTGAAACTTAATTCCTGAGGCAGCTATCAGGAGTGTGGCTTTCAAGAGGTGGCTAGTATCTTTGCAAAGTAGCTCATGGTTGAGAAGTTTGCTCTTTTTCCCTTCCTTCATTCCTTCCATGTAAAGACAGAGTGTTTGTCCCCTCTTAATGATGGAGCTGCAAGATGCTGTACTGGAAGGGGAGTCTGAGCCCCTTATCAGATACCGAACCTGCTAGTCTCTTGATCATGGATTTTCCAGCCTTCAGAGATCTGCAGAATAAATGTATCTTCTATAAAAATGACGTTGTCCAACATATTACGTCATAGCACAAATAAGCTAAAACAGCATATTTGCATAAAGACACACACACACACACACATATGCATTCACAGTAGCTTCCTTTGTGATTGTCAAAATAGGAAAACAGTTTAAATGCTTTTTACAAAGTGAATGAGACCCAGATCACTCTCAGCACAGACACGGGACCAGCTAAACAGAAGGGCTGAACTACTGATACACACAACAGGAAGGGTGGATCTCAAAATAAATGGACTGAAAGAAGTCAGACAGGGCCGGGCGGTGGTGGCGCACGCCTTTAATCCCAGCACTCGGGAGGCAGAGCCAGGCGGATCTCTGTGAGTTCGAGGCCAGCCTGGTCTCCAAAGTGAGTTCCAGGAAAGGCGCAAAGCTACACAGAGAAACCCTGTCTCGAAAAACCAAAAAAAAAAAAAAAAAAAAAAAAAAAAAAAAAAAAAAAAAAAAGAAGTCAGACAGAAAAGAGTATTATTATGCCAACCTATTTATATAGAGATCTGGGCTAAGGGTGCTAATTGATAGAGATTTCAGATTAGTTATCTAGGGAGAGGGAGAAGCAGGAGAGATAAAGATGCAGGAAGAGGAATGAGGTTTCTGGGGCGATGGATATAATCATTGTTATAGGTAGAATGAACGTTTCACGGTTGTATACATAACAACTAATCAAATTTTACAGTTTGATCATGTGACATTTATTATTTAATAATTCCTCAATAAATAGATAAAGCCATTTTTTAAAAAAACACTAGTAGATGCAAAGTCATTCTTTCAGGGTGACTGGTCTCCTTCATTCTCATACTAATGCACAGAGAGAAAGAGAGAGAGAGAGAGAGACAGACAGACAGACAGACAGAGAGATGAAATTTAAAGCACACAGAAAAAGTATTAAAAAGTAGTCATCTAAGTGATGGAATTTCCATGAGCTCCTTAGGCTGGTCTTCAAGACTGTCAATGGCATGAACTTGGCTTATCTTCCACTGCCTCCTGGAAGACAGGTGCCTCCCAGCAAGCTCTTTCCTGACTCTGTGCCTTCCAGTGGAGCCCCCTTCACCTCAAGTCCTCAGCATCCTCTCTCCCTTGTCAAGGGTCTGCCACTTCTCTAACGCCCTACCTTGGGTCCCTGCTTCCTAGCATGCTTCTCTTCTTTGTAAGCCAAGTGTTCTCATCTCTTGTACTAGTTACCTTTCCGCTGATACTGAGCTTCCAGAGTGTGTGTGTGAGTGTGTGTGTGTGTGTGTGTGTGTGTGTGTGTGTGTGTGTGTGTAACTCATGTCTATTTTTTAGCTCTCACCAAATTGGCTAGCACACAGTGTGTGCAATAAGTGTTACTAAACCAATTTTTAATTTTTAACAACTGTTTTTATGCATGGCTTCTTCAGGATCATAGTTCTCTACATAGAAATAACAGTTTCTGGGATTTACTTGCAGGGCTTAAAATACTGCATTGCAAATGGTATGGAAATGATGTGGGGTAAAAATAGCTGCCCGTTCAATGTGACTGCAATGAACAGACCCAGGGGTGGTTGCACAACCTTACCACTGTGTCAGGTACTGACTTTCCATAATTGTTTTAATTAAGAGATAGTCATAGAGACTATTTATCCTAGGCAATTTTAGCAGAAATTTTCTTGTATGGTATGAAGGACCTCTCAGAAAATCGCTAACGAGCAGGGATTGTATGTATTATGTAAAAGTGAGCAGACCGGCATGTCTATCTGCATCATCCTTGAACATCTGCCATCGTGCATGTATCTTTGCCCATTTATTTTGCTCCTCTCTGTACAGCAGACCAGTCAGTACCTGGGTGTGTAATTGAAGCAGTATGCTGAGCTCTGGGTGCTTTGCTTTTCATACAGCATAGGGCTAATTCAGAGTCAGCTTTGAAAGATTTACTTTTAATTAGGTAGTGCAACTACCAGTCACTCATAATATAACAACACTTCAATTTAAGGTTCTATGTTATTGCCAGTAAGATAGTTAGGACAATACTTCAGTGTCCGAAAAGTTAATTGTCTTACTTCTTTATTAGTTCAGTTCTCTGTTGACTTAAGTTGGTATAAACATTCTAACAGTGTGGATCCCATTATTCAGGAATATTACAATATTCTATTTCTAGAAGAGTTCTTGGGGTTGCATAGAAAGCCCTAGAAGTGTGAGCATTTGAATGTTTACTAAAAATATATCCCCATCTCCAGAAGTGAAAGCCTCAGCAAACACAAAATATCCTTAGTAGCCAGGATAATTGGCTTTACTTTAGTATGCATTAAATGGCTTCGTTACTTTCAGTGGTCTGTCTGAGTTAATGCTCGTTCTTCTGAAACTGACAGCAACTAAAGCCAACATAACATTAACTTCCTCTGCCTTATTGACTTCAGCAGAGTTAAGAGTTTTTCAGAACAATGCCGCCACAAAGAAATTTACCTTATTAGACTTGAATTCTTCTCCAATCAAACATCTTTATTCATCCCTGCAAGAGATACTTGTACCAAGTGGCTTCAAGTCACTGCTGCAACAATGACAGAAATGCCCATATATCCAAGAACTTAGCTTTCATTGGTGAGATATATTAACAGAAAATTAAAATACAATATGGTATATGTGATTCATTAAACCATTCAAAAAGAAAAAAAAAAAACACTAAATATCCCAGTAAAAATGAGAAATAAGAGATAAGGAGACGCCGGGCGGTGGTGGCGCACGCCTTTAATCCCAGCACTCGGGAGGCAGAGCCAGGCGGATCTCTGTGAGTTCGAGGCCAGCCTGGACTACCAAGTGAGTTCCAGGAAAGGTGCAAAGCTACACAGAGAAACCCTGTCTCAAAAAACCAAAAAAAAAAAAAAAAAAAAAAAAAAAAGAAAGATAAGGAGACATACATTTACAGAATTTTTTATTTAAAAGAATGATTTAAAATTGTAGTTATTGGTAATTTTCGGCAGTGGAGTGAGATGATAGAGGGATTTGATAAACATATTGACAGTTTCTTCAGGATCTTAGCACAGGTTTTGGACTTTGGGGTTCTTGTTATTTATTTACTCATTTATGTTTCACAGACACATAATTTACTACTGTTCTAAGCACCTTTTAATCTATTTAATTTCCAAGAACGATCCTAATCTTATGTATTCTGTCTGTGCAAATAAGAGAGCAAGGTCACAGCGCTATCAAGAGATAACCTTAGGACTCTAACCCAGGCCATCTGGTTTAAGAGTTACATTTCTAAACATTGGTCTAGGCAACCTCTCCCACATGACTGGTAGGTCCGGTTAGGAAAAATGTAAAGAAACAGTGTCTCTGGCAAGAAAGGCATCAATCTAAAGTGTGTAGAGGATGTCTTTCGGCAGGTAAGCTGCAAGGACGTAAGGGCTAAGTTTAAGAAAGAAGGCTGAGCTGACAGGAACACAGAAGTTATCAATTTACTGACACTAGTAAGAGATTAATGATCCCCCTTCGTGGTTCCCAAACACTAATCCACAGATCAACTGGGGTCCGTGTTGAAACTTACAGCAGGCCCTTGAAAAATGAAATAATACAGATTTTCACGTGTTTGTGTCCATTTTTCTTTTCTCCTTTACATAATGACAGTGAACAGTGCACACAAAGAACCCAGCTAAGACCTCATGAATCACTCTGTGGATCTAACACTTGTAATCTACTGAAGGAATAACTCTTTGCATGAGAGTTCCAGCCTTACACACACAGTTACAAGCCAAGAACTGGCGAGTGCTGTTGCTCGCTCTTGAATAGAAGAGTTCACTAGATGTAGAGTGTGGCTGGCACACCAAAGAATGGCTTAAGGTGCAAATCTGATGTCTTTCTTACCTAACAGGCAAGCTTGCTGACTGACATTTACATTTCTAGTAAAAGCTTGAAACTAACTAATTGACAAAGCATAGAAAATTAGAAAACAAACACTATTATTTGTCTAGAAAAAAAAAATTTGTTGTAGCCAAAGCGGAGTGTATTATATGACCTAGACATTACAGCCATATAATGTAAATAATGCATGTTTTATAACCAAAATTTAAATACCCATATTGCTTGGATGGCAATTGAGATAGAGGGATACTTGTGTTGAAGTGCAAAATTTTTATTTTCCAAAACAAGAAGTCAAGAGATAATGCCTGAAATTGGAAGAAAAATACTGCCACATTTTATTGTTTTGTTCATTGAAATAAATATCAAACAGACCAATAATAATTGGGAGTGCTGGTTTTCTGTAATAAGAAAGGAAATGTTGGAGAAACTGCCGCTCATAATATAATCTGTGATAAAATTGAACTGTACTCAACTGTGTGTACAGGTGATTTTTATTTGAAAGCCAAATGAAGTAAAACTTGTGGGGAGGGAATGAAATGAAAACCATAAATAGTGTTTGCATTGCAAAGCCCAAATGTGGGCTCCTAGAAGATGCCCTCAAAAGATCCCACCAGAGACAGAAAGTTGCAATAACCAGAAACAAATAGTTTCAAGAGAAAAGACAAAACCAAAACAAAGGTTCTTCTTTAAGGACTGGATTATTAGCATAATAAAAATGATAAATACACTCTAGCATTGCTCAATATAGTAAAAATTTAAATTATCAAAGATAAAGAAAAGTTTCTAGAAGTTTCCAAAGAGAAAGAGCAGATGTTCAAAGATGCATGATAATCAGACTGACATCTGACTTCAAAATAATGTCCTGGACATAAAAGACAATGAAGAAATACATTCACAGTACATAAATTAAAAGGGTTCTGATTTTAGGATACCATGTCTTCTTGGGCTAACATCTACATGTAAGGGCGAAACTAAGACACCTTTTCAATTCAATAAAAGAATAAAGTAACAATATCTAGCTAGATTTCAGGTAGATACAACATGTCATTATAAAGCCAGAATAATAGGTAATAGATGCATAAATAAAACTGTTTCTTTTCATAAAATGAGAAAAAAAATTGCGGTTTGGGGATTTGGTTCAGCACTTCACCTACTAAACACACTGAAAGGCTTAAATGAGATGATTAAAAAATACAATCTTTAAATCAAGGCTTAGAACTTGGTCTAACACTTGAGAGGCTGAGATAGGAGGATTGCTCTGAGTTCAGGGTCAGCCTGATTTACAGTATGTGTACATATATGTGCACAAGCGTGTGTAGGGATGTTTTCCATTAATAGAATAGAATGCATGAAAGTATATTCCTTAGTTCAAATAGGGGATCCCAGACAAAGGTAAAATAAATTACAATTTTAAAAAAGCCCATTTTTTTTCACACCTAAAACTGCTGAAAGAATTATATATGGTGGGGGTTGGAAGGAAACAACTCAGGAAAATAAAATACTAAGAAAAAAGAGATCTAAAGTTGATTATGGGGCATGTAAAAAAAAAAAAAAAAAAAAAGAGAAGCCAGATGTTAAATAATTATGTGGTGAAAGACGAAAATAAAGGAAATCAACATAATGAGTACCACATTAAATTCTAAAAACCTAAAACAATTAGACTTTGGCAAGGATCTGCAGAAGAGAAACTGCCATGGTTCACGGCGTCCTGCACAGCTGTGTCATCTTCTCTTCTGGAGCACAAGGTGGCAACTCTTGACAACATTAAGGAAATGGACACTTGACATCTAAGAACACTTTATCAGAATTTCATCTCCAAATAAATTTCAGGGGACACACAAAACTACCAGACACACGAGCTGAGAGTTTACATTCAGATGCCTTCTAGGTACCCCACAGTAGGGAACTGGACAGAATAAAGGTGGAGGATGCAGACGACAAAACATCAGTCATCCCTAGAAGAATCAGGGTAGAACGTTGCCAATATCCCTAATATAGGAAGCCATATTCCCTATTTTACTGCAGTAGGGTTAGAGGTTTAGGTTCCTGAGGACAGAGATGTGTCTTAAAAACCATGTAGAAATGGTAAAAATTATGAGGGAATCTATGGTAACTTTTACATAACTTTAAAATAGATAGAAAGCTATTATCATGTGGTTTACATAGTAAACCATTGTGCACACAGGAGAGAGCAAATGGAAGACAGCAGTGTAAAAAAAAAATAAACTAACCAAAGACTTTTGAAGGCACTGATGATGACACTGTGTCATGAACTCCAACAGCTGACCCCCACATCTAGCTAGGAAGGGAGGGAGGAGAAGGGGGGAGAGAGGAGGCTAGGGTGGAGGAAAGAGAAGAGAGGGAAGGTGAAGTACAAACTTAAGAGAGCAGACCTGTGGACACCTATCATTCTCTACCAGTCTGTTGTTTCCAAGGTACGACCTAACTCACGTCTACATTAATCTTCCCTCTCTCAAAGCTACAGAGTTCCCCAAATGCCCAAATATCTGCCTCAATAGCATCATTTTAGACCCTCATTTGTTGGGTCAAATTCGAAGTCAAGGGCCTTAACTAGAGACTGAAGACATCCCCTAGGGCTCAGTGTTACTGTGTTTAAGAAACATGGGAAGCAGCTGGACGGTGGTGCACGCCTTTAATCTCAGCTCTCGGGAGGCAGAGCCAGGTGGATCTCTGTGAGTGTGAGGCCAGCCTGGTCTACAGAGCAAGATCCAGGACAGGCACCAAACCTGGAAAAACCCTGTCTTGAAAAACCAAAAACAACGACAACAACAAAAAACATGGAAAGCTTGAAGCAAATATATTAATAAGGCCCCCAAAACAACTGGCTTATTGGCTAATTTCGTTGGTAGGATACCTGATCTTTCAATGAATTACCATGGCTTGATTGTGCTACTAAATTTCCAAAGTTCACTTGATTTTGTTTCAAAGTTTAATTTTTCTTGCCTTATGAATTATGAACAGCTTCTGAATTAGGGCAGCATGCTGCCTCCCTTCTTGGGGTAGTAAATTATTTTCTATGATCACTGTTGCAGGGTTATGATTTGATAGTAGACATTTTAGATTCCAAAAATAAGTGAAATGACTTTATGAAAGGATTTCTAGTTTCAAGCAAGAACAAGTGAGTGAAAGACATATGTAGGAGGGAGAAGAAATTGAGACAGAATTTCAGAGCAGTGGAGTTTTCTGAACAGGACCATAAGCCATCAGAGGCTGTAAAGTCAACATTTACAGAGGTGTCAAGTGCAACAGGAAAACAGGACAAGCTAAGCATTAAGAAATGATAACATAAATAGAACAGAGAAATGAAAAATTAATAGAACATTTGCTCAGGTAAATGCCATGCTCATTTCATTCAACAGTATTTATTGATTGCCCTCGCCTCTGACTGGCTCCGTGGGAACACAATGGTGAATAAAACATTGCCTTGAAATGAAGAAGCTTGTAGGGAAGACAGGCCAAAACTAATGAAGATTCAATGTGTTAAATGTGGTGATAAGGGGGTGAAAATTCTCTGGGAAGACAATGGAGAGGTTAACTAATTCTCACTAAAGAGATCCCAGAAGAATTCACAGAATGGCATTTGAACCTCCTTCTCATCAGCAATTAAAGAGTACAGATTAGCTGAGGATAATCATTGAGAAAATAATATATTCTTACAATTTATTATAAACTTATAATTACTAAAGACTATACTTTAGCATGACCTCTAACTAGTGTTATATTAAAATTATTTTCTAAGATTACTATGAGCTAATCTCATCTTACCGATTCTTTTGCTGATAATCCACATTTGAGAGATGACTTTCCAATAAACTCTAAACAAGGTGTTTAACCAAGTGTCTTCCCTAAATTTTCCTAAAACCTCTTTCCTCTTGAGAATTAGAAAACTTATTTCTCTCGAAATACAGGATTGGTTCCATTTGAACTGAACAACTCCTAGATCGTTATTTCGACTAGCACAGTCAACATGACAGGTTTTAATTAGTGTAACTGGAATATCACACAAGTAACATAACAGTGTTGGCTGAGTTCAGCTTTAAGAAACCAAACAAAATGATAAAATATAAAGAAGATAGGTTATGCTCGTGCATTCGTGGCAGTCCTTGCCAAGTCACAAATACTTCATGACTAAATAAATAAATCATAATACACTGACAGAAAAAAGTCTGATCTCTTCAAATGGACTGACTAAATTAATTTAGAATGAGATCAGTCAAACCGTTTACCAAAATGAATTGATCATTTGCCTGAGTCACTCAAACATCTATCAGATCTTGTAGCTAAAACAACTTTCCAAGTAGATGGACATGTTGTGTTCATCATTATGTAGACAACAACCTGAGATAATTAACATTAATGAGTCATCGTGCCAGACTCCAGAACTTGTGGTGAGAAGCCAATCACCTGCATGCCCACACACTCCCCAGCAGCATCTGGTTCTCTGGTCTTACCCACACTTTACTGGCTTCAAAGCTATTTTAATGCAATTTCATTAGCCAACTTAAATGTAAATAACAGTAATAGACAATGTGATGGGCTTCATCACATGCTAGCAAAGAGAGAAAAGGTCACAGAAACTCTCATAAGTGGGAAGAAAAGACAGGAAAAAAGGAGCATACATGTGAAGTTGTGAGGCCATACCCTCCCTGTGGACCATCCGACGCTAGCTTCCATTACAGAAGATTCTGTGGCAAATTCCGATCTCCCTTTGAAATCAAAGCCTAAATACACCAATTCCAACTTGAAAACATATGCTCAGAGTTTCTGCTAGAGCTAGAAAATTGAGTCCTGAGATGTCATTTGCTTCTAAATTGTATTTCTCAGAAAAACATAATTTAAAAGGGCAAAGAGCCGTTTTACAGAAACCAAACAGTTTGCATAGTTTTGTTGCACTGTCCTTTAAAATGAGAAACTGTATAAAAGAAAACTGGAGTGGACATTGCATGAAGGACTCTAAAGGCTGAAAGTTGCCTGGAGATGGATAATTCCTTTAAAACACAGAAACCCAGCTTAGAAATAAACACATTTGCTGACAGGGACCACAGTTCCCTCTGAATGCAAGTAGCAGAGGCTTATTTCATCACACGTTTCAAAACAGCCTCAATGCTTTGATATTTTGAAAACATATTTATGATGCTGTTTATTATTTTGTTCAACCATTGTGTTAAGGATGCAGTAGGATTATTGTTTTTTCCTTCTGCTGAGGATGAAACAGACGACCTACCCAAGGCAAGTCAGCCAAGTTTCCACAATGACACATTAGCACTTTCCCAAAAAGGCAGTCCAAGACCATTGGCTCCCAGTGTAAGCTGCAGATCCAATGGCTTCCACAAGCACTGGGAATTATTGGAAGAATAGAAAGTACAAAATACAGGGAGGGAGTCCTGGAAGGGATTTTGGAAGTTAGGTAGTATGAACAACAGTAGGACGCTTGCAGCCACTATGTGTTACTCCTCCAATCAGAGCCCTACCGAGAGAGAGAAAGAGAGAGAGAGAGAGAGAGAGAGAGAGAGAGAGAGAGAGAGAGAGAGAGAGAAACTACCAAGACTGACAAGCTAAGTTTGTTCCTCAGAACCAAAATGACAGGAGAAAACTTATTTCCTCAAGTTATCCTCTGACCTTCACATATGACATTGCATGTACTCAGGTGCACACACTCATGTGCACACATTCACATACAAACACACACACACACACACACACACACACACACACACACACACACACACACACACACCACATACAAAAGAAAGAAAAAGACAGAAATGACAAAAATAAAATTTAAGCATCAGTTCAGTCAACTTGAATTTTAGAAAAACCTTATACATAAAATATTCACACATGTAAATATTTTATGTGACAACATGACATTAAATGCTAGATAGAACTTAAAGAATCGATAAGTCAACCAAGTATACTGTTTCATGGTATCTTCATATGTAGAAAAATAAATGATGACACCTTATTTTAGAAAAGTAATTGTCGTTAAGATATATCTCTGATTCAGAGGTGAAATATCAAAGAAACAGAAACATGAAAATATTAAAGTACTGGCCAAGGAGATGAGGCCATAGCTCTGTGAGTAAGCACATTTTCTGTGCAAGAATAAGGACCTGTGTGTGACCTCCTCCCACCCCAGTATTCATCTAAACAGTAAGACATGTTGCATATGCCTATAACCCTATCATCAGGGAACAGAGACTGCCAGATCATAGTAGCTTGCAGGTCAGCCAGCTTGGTCAACACAGTGACCTTTCAGTTCAGTGACAGACTTTATCTCAAGGCAATAAGGCAGAGATTGATGGAGTAAGATATCTTATATCCTCCTCTGGCCTCTGTATAGGCATTCATATTCACACACTCACATGCATGTACCACACACATATACACACACAAAGGACTAGCCAAGTACATAATTATAAACAACATGCAACTGATTCATAAAAGGTAAAATACGGCCAACAATGGGTTACATCTAGAGTGTTTCAGATTAAATGTAAAGGAAGTAAACACTAATAAATAATTTTTACAATTAATTTATTTGGAGCAGCTGAAGATGAATCCCGAGGTCTTGCACACACTAGACAAGTGTTCTAGACTGAGCTACATCCCCAACTCTGATTTCAAACATCCCTTTTTTTCAATGCCTCCTCAAGATGTCTCCAAATCCCTGAGTCTGAAAACCCCAAACCCCAACCTAGAATTCAATCTTTTCACCTAAAACACAATGGGGAAAGTTATCCACTAATTAGGTCAAGATGAGAATTAATAAATAAGACAGTTTTTTTTTCTTTTAAGCATTTCTTTTAAGCTGGTCATATTGTAAGTGACAGACAAATGAAATTATTATGTTCAAGATCAATGGACTATAAATGTACTAAAAATCAAAACATTTTCTCAAGTGTTAGAATGCAAGTCTTCTTTTTAAGTTATTTCTTTTATGTTTTCAGATTATAATGTAATTATATCATTTCCTCCTTCCCTTTCTACTTTCCAACCCTTCCTAATTATCCTTCTTTACTCTCTTTCAAATTCATGGCCTCTTTTTTTCTCTACTGATTGTTGTTACTAAGATACATACAAAAGTATGTGCATTCACACATATGCACATGAATACATTTGCTCTGTTTAACGTTACATATACATATATATACATATATGCGTATATATATACACATATATATGTATATATATATATATATATATATATATATATATTCTCAGGACTGGTCATTTATTATTGGTTAACTACTTGTTGTGCTCTGCCTTGGGAAGACTTTCCTGCTCTCAGTATTCCTTAGTTTCCTGTAATTCTCTGTCTAGAGTTAAGGCCTCGTGAGCTTTCTCTGGTCCATATTTTAGCTCTTATGGTACCAGAAGTTTCCAAGAAAGCTTCCAAAGAAGGTAGACAACCAGCAGTCCTTCCCATCTATGATGCTTATGAATCACAACAACCTACATGCCACAGGAATATTGAAGGTGCAGTAATGGCATGCATACATTGAGCTGAAAACCTGCTCAACTAGAGAGACATCACTCCTGGTACTGGAAATCCAGCTAACTCCCCAGAGCTGCTGAAGTCTAGGAGAAGTCTAAGTTCTCTGAGGAGAACCTACAACTGCCACATTTCTAAGCCAGCATAGTCTCTAACTACATTCTAATATTTGTCCTTATATCCACAGATAAGCGTAGTCTTCATCCCTCATCAAGGAAACCTCTCTTTTCAATAATGGATGGAGACCACTGGAGAAAGTCCTAACTAATCAATGCAAAGTTATGGAGACCAGTCCAAATAGATACATTTACAAACCACTCCCACATCGAAGGGATCAATGTGGAAGAGAGGTAGAAAGTTTCTAAGAGTCGGAGGATCGGGAACTTTGCTGTGAGAAGGTGTCTCCTAGTAATATAAAGCCTATACCCATAAAGTCTCATCAACACAGTTGCCCA
This sequence comes from Peromyscus californicus insignis, assembly GCF_007827085.1. Lineage (NCBI taxonomy): Eukaryota > Metazoa > Chordata > Mammalia > Rodentia > Cricetidae > Peromyscus > Peromyscus californicus. Next base: position 56,026,146 of record NW_026294595.1, read on the forward strand.
ACCATGATCTGAACAAGGACAGCATCAAGGTTTCTTAATATCTCTCAAGATGACCCAATGAATAACATCATTTAGTTGATGCTAAACTGTCATTGTTACCCCCTGCCAAAAAGCACTGTAAATAGAGAGCTTCATGGGTTACCTCAACATGTCTCCTGCAGGTCACTATACTGCCATGTTTTCAAGTTTAACACAGTTTGGTTGTGTGAAATGTTGAATTCAACATTCTTAAGAAGAAATTGGACCAGATTTATACCTGGCAGTGTTGATTATCCCAAGTGTTTGAAATTTTATCCAATTTTATACCCTTGTCTGTAAAATGTGCTGGCAAGAAAGGAAAAGGAACATAAAATTATTGCTTGTTATCATAAGAAACATTTTCCCACTGTGCCCCATGGCACAGCATCAGTTTTACCTGGGGACATAGTACTAAACTAATGATTGCATAATCATCATTATCAAATAGTTTCCAGGAAAGAAAAGAAAACCTGACAACAGCGAGGCCAAGTGAAAGGAAACAGACCTAAGGATGCCATCTTGTGAGGATGTTCTGCTAAGGAAATGACATGACTCATTACCTGAACCCTCAACAGATGATTATGGATGCCAAAGTCAAATAGCAAATAAGTCTATGAACCCTGACACCCTCTTGAGATCTTAGCCATGAAGCTCTCTGTGGTACTCTGCTCTCAAGGGAATCTGTAGCCTTACTCTTCAGGTTCAAATCACAGTATGAAAAGGAGCTAAGAAGCAATGTGCTGATATTGTTGTCTTATCAAAGACTATAAATCAGTTCCTCTACACTGGAATACACCTGTGAGTACCTTTTACTTACATTAGGAAAAGAAAATTACACAATCATGGAGCAAAATATGCTATTGGAACATCCAACCCAGAGCTGAGAAGTTGGACAAAGTCACAAGATAACTCACCCCAATTTAAAACATCTTTTCTGTTGGGGTTCTTGGGTTTAGTCTGCCTTACTGAAACTCCTGGATCTTCCCCTATGGTACTTCACAGAATATATCCAATCCTTTTCCTGCTCAGCACCCCATTACAGTGTGAAGAGACCAATGGCTGAATCACCCTTCATCTCCAGAATGTTTTGGTTAAATGTACATGAAAATAATGAACTTAGGAGTCAGAGGGGTCAAGGACACCAGAAGAACACAGCCCACAGAATCAGCTAAGTAGGGCTCATAGGGGCTCACAGAGGCTGAGGTAGCAATGGGTCAAGAAGCCTGCATGGGTCTGTGCTAGGTCCTCTGCATATGTGCTGAAGCTGTTTCGCTTGGTGCTCTCATGGAACTCATAATGATAGGAACGGGGGTATCCCTTACTCTTTCGCTTGATCCTGGGACCCTTTTCCTCCTGCTGGGTTGGCTTGGCCAGCCTTGATAGGAGGGTTTGTGCCTCGTCTTATTGTATCTTGTTAGGCCATGTTTGGTTGATATCCCTGGGAGGCCTGCTCTTTTCTGAAGGGAAATGGAAGAGTGGATCTGGGGGTGGGGAGAGAAGTGGGATGGGGTTGGGAGAAGTGGAAGGAGGGGAAACTGTGGTCAGGATGTACTGTATGAGACAATAAATAAAAAAATTAATAAAACATAGTTGGGGGAGGCAATTAGAGTCAGTCGATGACCATTTGCACTTCCACAGCTTAGAAATTTTCATCTTATTTCACTGGTGAGTGCTTCTTCAGAAAGGAGAGACTATTCTTGACCCTGAACATTAGAAATGGATGTGTGAGTGCTGGGAACACACTTTAGAAGTGGAGCCCTGCCTTAACATGGACAGGTGCCAAGTGCCATCTTTAGTTCAGGAAGAAAGAAGGAAATGGAGGAGAGACAGGTGGGGAGGAAAGGAAGAAGATGGGAAGGGAAAGAAAGAGATGGGAAGGCAAGGGGAGGGACATATGGAACTCAGTCTAATTACAAATTAGGGGATATCTGGAACCATTAAAGCTTGGAAAAAGTAAGAAAATACTTTCCAGTCAAACCTTTAGAGGACATTTGGTTCTTACATCGGCTGTCCTGAATCCACCATTTTGAGGGAATAAATGCCTATTGTTGCAGGCCACTCTACTAGTGGTCTCCGACTAACAGTAGCCTGGGAAGTCGTGGAGAGTGATGTCCACCTACACTCCCAGGCCCGTGCCTCCAGGACTTGTCCTCCCTGAACCTTGGGAACGTTGTTTTTCAGTGCAGGGGACTGAACTCAGGGTCATGCCCATGACAGGTAAGCAATCTACCACTGAGCTACACAGCCAGCCTGCCTCAGACAACTCCATCCTCACCCTCCCAAGGTTTTCATGAATGCATTTTTTTTAAGGAATGGGTGCTCTGTCTGCACTTATGCCTGCATTCCAGAAGAAGGCATCAGATTCCATTATAGATGGCTGTGAGCCACTATGTGGTTGCTGGGAACTGAACTCAGGACCTTTGGAAGAGCAACCAGTACTTTTAACCACTGAACCATCTCTCCAGCCCCAGGTTTTCATTTAGGACAGGTCTTAGTTACTTTTTTGCTACGTTAGCAAACACTTGACTTCATTAAGTAAGAAAGACTGACTGTGAGTCATGGTTTCCAAGATTTTGATTATGTTTCTAGCCCTGTTACCATGGATGTGTAGTACACAGTACATCAGAAAAAGAACACTTGAAAAGAAGGCCTGTGTAAATCTAAGGGGCCAGAAAGCACTGAGAAAGGAAGGGTTTGTATTCCAATATCCCCACAAATAGCATGCCCCCCACAAGACTTCTGCATAGGCCAGAGTTTTTAAAGGATCTCCCTCATCCTGACAAGCAATGAGCTGAGGACCAACCTTTCAATGCATAAATCTTTGAAGGACCTTTAAGAACAAAGCATAACAGGACTGGTATATTTATAATTGTTAGTTTTATTTTAATTCTTCTTATGGGAAAAGATACTGGAATTAGCCCCAAACTTAGGGTTCCAAGTGAAGCTCGCTCTGCTGGAACAGCAAAATCACCGGGTACAAGCTTTTCTATTCCTATTCCTTTCATAGGATGCTAAACACCAGCTGACATGGACAAAGTGAAGAACAGGAGTGGACATTACAGCAGAGCCTCATTTCTCCCATCTCTCTCAATCACACTCTGGCTATTAATGTGGAAAATGTATTCCCAAAGAAGAGTATAAAATTGTGCAATGGGGAAAAATGCAAACACACAGATGCCCACACACATACAACCTTACATTCAAGTCTATAGGTGGATCAGCAAATACTAACATCCGGCATAGTGTTCTTGCTTGCTGGAACTACACAGAGAAAAATGCTGCAGACTTGGGAGCATAACCAGTGAAATTTATCATGTCTTTATGCTAAGATCAAGGTGTCAGCAAGGACAGTTCTTTCAAAGGCTCTGGGGGTTAACCAATCTTCATCTTTTTGCTAGCTTCTGATTGTTGGTTGGCGATTTTCAGTATTCCTTAGAAATAGCAGCATTCTCCCAATCTGTGCCTTCATCTTCACATAGCATTCTCTTTGTATCAGCACCTCTCCAAGTTCCATTTTTCAGAAGGCCTTAGTCATATTGGACTACAAGGCCACCTTACTCCAGTATAGCTTTATTTTAACTGATCTTCAATGACCCTTTTACCAAATAAGGTCATGTTTTCAATCATTGAGAGCTACGATGGGGATGGGAGGAAGCACAGTTCAATCTACAATAACTCCAAAATTATCCTTGAGGTATATACTGTGTGTTCAGAATTGTGACCATGTAATATGAAGTTTAAAAAAAATGTGTGCCAGGCAGTGGTGGCGCACGCCTTTAATCCCAGCACTCGGGAGGCAGAGGCAGGTGGATCTTTGTGAGTTCGAGGCCAGCCTGGTCTACAGAGCGAGATCCAGGAAAGGCGCAAAGCTACACAGAGAAACCCTGTCTCAAAAACAAACAAACAAACAAAAAAAAAAACCAAAAAAAAAAGTAAAAAAAAAAAAATAAAAAAAAATGTGCTTTGATTTCTACTCACAAAGTATTTTCTTGGATTGACATGTGAAGCAATATTTGAAAAAAAAAGTAGTACTTAATGTTCATGACACTGAATCCAGATATTACATATAATTTTGATAAGGAGTGAACACGGAACTGAAGTGAATACTGCATGGACGGACACTACCAAACTTGCTTTAAGTGAATACTAAGGAAACATCATCCTAAAGAGCTAATTGTATTCCCAGAATTCATAGAAGTACTATTTATAATAGTTGACAAGTAGAAACAACCTGAAGTTTACCAACAGATGAATGGATAAACAAAATGTAGTGTGTAAATTCAAAGGAATATTATCCAGGCTTAAAAAGGAGGAAGTCCTGGCAAATGCTATAGCATTGATAAAACTTGAGAATATTAGGCTAACAGAAAGAACCCAGTCAGGAAAAGACAAATACTGTCTGGTTCTGCTGCCACAATTTCCCTGGTGTCAAATCCATACAATGATTATGAGAAGCAGGGGGCAGTAAAACAAATATTCTTCAACACACGCAGAGTTTTGATTTTGAAAGACAAACTCATTCTGGAGGCCCGCTTCCAAGAAATATTAACACACTTAACAAAACCGAACTGTATTTAATGTCTAAAATGGTAAATTTCATTATGTGTTTTTCTTAACAGAGTAATAGAATAATCAAAGAACTGAATAGGTGAGATTTGAGAACAGAGATTCAACTAAAGAAAAGCTACCCAATAGAAGCATAAGACTGCTGCCCTAAGCATGAGGAAAAAATAACAGAAGGCAGGAAAAACAAACAGAAGCAAAAAAATAGGAAATTATTACATCTGACACATGGAATTGGGATCTCAGAAATTTCAGAGCAGTATTTGGAGATTCCAAAACAAACAAGGACAAGCCACAGGTAAAACTTAAAAACTTAGAAACCAATGGATGCTCATGAAAAAGAGAGCTATAACTAAGCCTTTAAGAAAAAGCAAAATCAAAGACAAAATTTTGATAAAACAAGGGTGACAGCAAGAAAGGACTTCTCAGTAAAAACAGTGAGGCTGGAGATTAAGCACCGATAGGAAATAGACCGCACAGCTCAGCTAGAATCCTTTTTCACTCAAGCATGAAAAGGAACACACATAATAAAAATAGAAAATTTGCATTTAACAGAGAGGGACAGGGCTGAAGAGATGGCTCAGCAGTTAAGAGCACTCACTGCTCTTCCAGAGGACCCGAATGTGATTTGTAGTACCCACATGGGACTGTTCACAATCACCAGTTCCAGGGCCTCTGATGCCTTCTTCTGGCATTCCATAGGAACCTGTGCTCTTATGCACATACCACACACAGAGAAACACACATGAATTAATAAAAGTAAATTTTAAAAGAACTGTTTTCAAAAGAGAAGACAAAACTGGATGTGGTGGTGTGTGCATACCTGTTCCAAACTACTCTGACAGCTGACACAAGATTACAGGAGATCAGGATTCTGAGGTCAGCCGACATTGTCTCAAAAAAACAAAAAACAAAAACAAAAACATAAAAACACAGTACAGTTTCATTGTATACAAATCATTAAGCAATGTAATTTTGAAATCAAAGGCTATTTTTGTGCAGAACACATGTCAATTTCATGATACTCAGATATATCTAATCATTATAAAATATGTTGCTAAAAATTTATTGATGCCAAATAATTTTCTCTATTTAATTGAAAAATTAAATATTATCTTTGTAATAGTGGCAAAAAAATTATTCAACAAGGTCATAAAAAACAAAGAAAGATTGAAGAATAACAAGAGCTGGAGGTAGTTGAGAAAAAAAAAAACCCTTCCAAATTCAGTATGGCTCCTACACATGATTGAAAGAATAGTAAAATGATTAAAACAATGAAAAAATTTAAATACGTAAGAATGTCAAGAGTCCACAATTTAGTTTTAATGTCCCCAGTCACCTCCGTGTTCAGCATTCTATGGTGAGGTAAGATGTTGACAACTAATACTTTGAGTTAGTTCAGTGAACAGAAATGGTGGGGCAGGAAATAAAGGAATTCAAGCTTGCAGTAGAAAAGGAAAGCCATGAAGGACATAGTGGACAGTCTTGAAAGATGAGCCAGGACTAGAGACCACAAATGGATAATGCCTCCAGACCTAATGATACTGTGGTATCTCCAGTGGTCCTTAGTAACCTGAATGCGAGAGACAAGGCCAATCAATGGAGTTTATTGATAATAATTGACTGGTAGACTGAAATCAAGGAATTGAGGGGACCAACAAGAGAGAAAGATCTAAGGATGGAGGGGAATGATGACTGAGTGACATTACACGTTGAAGCTTATATGTAGAAGAGCTGTATAATTCATGAAATCAGGAGTTAGACTAGAATTGGATTATTTGTCCTCTAACTTTTCTTTTTTTAATTATTATATTTTATTTTTTTGTGTGAATGGGCATTTTACCTGCATGTGTGTTTATGCACCACAAGCAAACAGTGCCCCCAGAGACCAGAAGAGGGCAGTGGACTGCTCTAGGACTGCAGTGACAGATGATTGTGAGCCACCAGGTGGTTTCTGGGGATCAAAGGCAGGTACTCTGCAAGAGCAGCCAGGGCTCTTAACCATGGAGCCAGTGCTCCAGTTCCCCTTCACTTTCCTTGAATGATTCTTTTAAGCTCTTTGCGCAACACTCTTCTCAGTTATGAACTAGAACAACAATCCCTGCCTCATGTGAAATGTTTCAAGTTGTGATGGCTTGAATGAGGATGGCCCCATAGGCTCATATGTTTGAATACTTGGTCCTTCCAATTGGTTGAACCATTTTGGGAAAGTACTAGGAAGTGTGGTCCTGTTGGAGGAGATGTGTTACTGGTGATTGGCTTTGAGATTTCAAAAGCCCATGCCAGGCAGTGTCTCTCTGCCTCTGCCTTTCACACAATATATAAGCTCTATTGCAGTGCCATGCCTAGCTGCCTGCTGCCTTGCTCTGTATCATGATAGTCATGGACCCACCCACTGAAACTGCAAGCAAGGCCACAATTAAATGCTTTCCTTTATAAGTTTTCTTGGTCATGGTGTTTCTTCATAGCAATAGAACAGTAGAACAAGACATATAAAATGCGTAGGATATTACAAATGCTTAATGAATTACAATGCAATTCTTACTGAATAAGATAGTTGAGGGAAATTGAAATGGTTGAGAAGATCAAGACCTTGATAAAGTCAAAGTGTGACTAGCAGAAGTGAGGGGATTGTAAGAATCTGAGAGCAAATATTAGAGTCTATGATCATAAGGAAGAAATCGTTAAGGGTAGGGCCTACAACTTAGAGTGACTTGCATGCAAAACCATGGTGTTCTCAGCCATCAAAGGAATCCCAGAGCTATATGACTGCTGGAGAGAGCTCAGAGGTGGCAGTTGAACATTTGTAATTCTTACTGATGTGAGCATGCATAAACAACATGTCTCTATCACAGAAACCCTTAAGTAACATTTAAATTTCTGGTGAAATAGATTAATTTGACTCTTATTATTTCCTAAACAATGAAAACATCGGTGGAGATTGACTGGTTTCTCTGCCCCTGTAAACCCCAGTGGATCAAGCTGTGCCATTTCCCATGCACAATACATTAACCAAGGTCCATTAAACAAGAAGCTAAGAAACACTACCTGATGCAAGAGCAGTTTTCATTTGAATTGTATTATAAACAATATTCCATTTGGCTAATTTACAAAATCAAAGCATAATTATTCTACCGTAGTTCCTGAAGAACAAATTAGTTGAAATCTCTAGCAGATTTACATAAAATAGTTGTACAACATCGTATTTCATCAGATAAATGATTTAAGCTGACATGGCTCAGTGAAGTTAATAGTGATGCATTTGAAAGTAATCCACAGGTATGCTCAATCAAAAAAAAAACATAAAGATGGTAAGTAGGCAGGATTTAAATTGTACTAATATTAATGTGAATAAAACTAGCACTTTCCTGTTTTAGTGACATGACAGGTTCAGAAAAAATACCTAGAGAGCAGAGTGAGGAGCCTGAGCCACAAAATATAGAAGACATGATGATTACAGCATTCAGATCCCATAAAACATAACCAATGCTCAGATGCAATTACAGAAATATAAAGCTCTAATCCTAAAATAATATACAGATGACACCCACGTAATCTAAGTATTAAGAGTATGTTTAGAAGAATAATGTGACATATGTAAACATACTGAAATATTGTTATCTTGACAAATATGATTTCTTTTTAAACAGCATATTTTACAAAATACCAACCATCTTAAAACTACTAAGAAGCTGAATGTTCATGGTTCTGGTTCTTGATTTTATGGATAAATCTTTCTAGTTTTACTTGATATGTATTTAATTTGTATATTATACTTTATTGTCCATGTGTTTCATTAAAAGTGTAAATGCATGTATGCTTACATTATAATATAACTAAACGTTACATTTTACATTTTATAAAATTGTAGCTCATCAATTTTGCCATGAAATTTCATTTCACTTATACTTTTCAAGTAGAAAAATGAATGATTTAATGCTATTATACCCCAGTACCCAAAATCAATTTTGCAGTCCTACAAGTCCTAAAAAATCAAAATTTCATCAATTTGAAAAGAGGCAAGCTCTTCTGCACTTCTTCCTTTCTTACAGGGTAGCATCCACACATAATGAGAAGTCATACTGACATCTGAGAGTTTGAATAGGAAGCACCATGAAGGAGACAAGAGCAGCAGGATACAGCATTTCTGTTGGGTCCACACCTCCAAACACAGTGCTATGCCTGGCCACTGCTGTGGGATGTTCTGTATGGCAAATGTGTTGCTGATTAGTCAATAAATAAAACACTGATTGGCCATTGGCTAGGCAGGAAGCGTAGGCAGGATAAGGAGGAGAATAAAGCTGGGAAGTGGAAGGCTGAGTCAGAGAGACACTGCCAGCTGCCATGATGACAAACAGCATGTGAAGATGCCGGTAAGCCACGAGCCATGTGGCAAGGTATAGATTAATGGAAATGGATTAATTTGAGCTATAGGAACAGTTAGCAAGAAGCCTGCCATGGCCATACAGTTTGTAACCAATATAAGTCTCTGTGTTTACTTGGTCAGGTCTGAGGGGCTGTGGGACTGGCAGGTGAGAGAGTTTGTCCTGACTGTAGGCCAGGCAGGAAAACTCTAGCTACAGGCCACTGGACCTCTTTTGTGGGGAGGAGATACAACTTCCCAGCCTCATGGAATATATAATTTTGGAGTTTCCACCATTCAGTGACAAACCCAACCCCAACTGTGGGCTTCTCATCCACACATGACATTGATTAGCTTATTTTTTATGATCCAATTAAAGTACTATCCTTTCAAAGAAGTTGAGAGTAAGAGTGAGGGGAGTGATGAGAACGGAATGCCAATGTGGCAGGGTCCACCATGAACCTTTTGCAAGCTATGGTGAGGATTTGGGGATGCTGTTGTATATGGTTTCAGGAGAGTGTGAGGGGATGAGAGGTCAGGTGCATATGGAAAATTTTCACTGATAATATTAACTCCCCAGGCCTCAAGTCTCTTGGCTTTAATGTTCTATTTACTCCTTGGAATTCATTGAAAATGACATGTCCCTGGGGATTTGAACCCTGATACTCCAGACTGCACTCTGAGTTTCTCATTTAGAATAGTAAAATTACAATTGCTAATAATATTTTAAAGGTTGTGTAGAAACAAGCTGCTTTCAAACAAAATCAATTCATATACACAATATTTTTTATTAAAGTATATCATGCATTAAAAAAGTCACCTCTTGATTGTATTTTAAGTTGAGTTCAAGTTTTATGAGGATTTAACTTCTATCAAATTAATTCTTACTATAAATGAGTTTATGTTAACATATGTGGATAGACATATATAGTATAATTTTAAGTATAAGTGACTTTATAATGAGTTTAGCATTTATTTTTAGTATATTAAGTACTAAAAGTATTCTATTTTTTACTAGAGGTATTTTTTTATTTGAAGCTGGGAACTGAATATACACATAAGTTACTTTAATAATCTGAATCTCAAATGTTACTAAGTTAACAAAGATGTTTTAAGAATAAAAATAGTTTAGTGGGGTTCACTTTCTTAAAATCACAACAGTAAGCCAGACTTAGTGATGTTTGTCTACAAGCCCAACACCTGGGAGGCTAAGGTGGGAGGATCATGAGTTGGAGGCCAACCTGAGTTAAACAGCAAGAGCTCACCTTAAAAAAACCAAATCCCACCGAAAGCAGAGCAGGCCATTGATGATAAAGTCCTTTTGATTTACCTCCACTGATATCATACTAGCTTTTCTTTCAGATATTAACAGATTTGTTGTGGACAATGCATTTTTCCATACATAAGAAAAACCATCCTTGTCTGCAATAACCAAGGTTGGGTAGTTAGAGAAAGCAGGGTTCTGATACCGTAGTTGTACAAAGGCAAGACTGGTGAAAATGAGAAGTGGTGAGTTACGTAAACACAAGAGGATGCATCCTGAAAGGTTTTCACAGTTGGATCACTCTCATTACAGAGACATTACTGTAGATGAGGCTAATCTGCACACGAGCCAACTCCAAAATGCACAACTGAACCCTAGGGAACTGAAATAGTCCAATAGTTTCTGTAAAAATGAAGCTAAACAATTGGAGTTAGAAAACGTTAATTTATTTAGGAGAACTATTTAATCTTTAACAGTGAAATACTAAATCAAACGGAGTTTTCCGCACTGTTACTTATTTCTAGAGAGCAATAAAAATTTTATTCACATGTTCTGAACGAGCTTGCATCAATCACTAAAAGACACTCTACCAAATTCATCTCGCAAAGTAAAGTGCCAAATGCATTGAAATTCAAGAAAGTCAATTTGGGGCAATTGACTGTAATTAATAAAGTTCGCCAAAAAGAGGCCTACTAGATTCATGAATATATGAAAAAGGTGACCTTGAAAATACTACAGATTAAATGCCAGAGTTAGGATGTGAACATCTAACTGCAAAGAGTAAGACTGGAAGGAAGGTGACAGGGGAACCACGAGTGGATGGTGGGTGAGTAACCGTGATTGGTATGCATGAGAGTGTGCAGGTGTGTGTGCACATACATCTATGATTAAAACAATAGTCAAGTTTATAAAAAAAGAGCTATAATTCTTCCTTGTTTCCTCCTCCTTACCCTTGACAATCCTCAGAAACAATTTCTCTATCTTTACTTTTTCCACAAAAGAAGGATGTAGTATCTTATGGGATTCTATTTCAATTACTGAAAATATACAGAAGTCCCCAGTTAGGAAGAATAAGCCCTAGAGATACAGTGTCATGCAAATTCATTGTCTGACCTCAAATGTTTACAAAGAAGTAGACCATTCCCTGCCACTGTCTCAAGTAGATAGGGACTGAACTGAGAGTTCAGTTACCATTCCTGAGTGCCCCTGATGGTCATATAAGCAGTCCCCACCCACCATTCCCTCAAAGCTTTACAGGATGATGTTTCTTAGGAGCAATTAAATTTGACACCCTGATCTGCAACCGTTCTTCTAACACCTTCAACCGGCTCCCACCCAAGGAACACCTTATTAAAGTTGCTCACAGATGCTATTGCCATTTTAATTAATGCTTTTGACTGCACAATCTTCAGAGAAGTAGTTTTTTTTTTTTTTTTTCTAAATTTAGCAAAAGCATGCACCATGATTCCAAAAGTTAACACACTGGGTTGCTTCCACTCTTCCAACAGGACCAGATGAAGCTCTCAAATAGAAGCCTCAGTAACGGCACCTATGAATAAGAATATGGCAAACTCACACTCACACACAACAAATAAACAAACAAGCAACCCCTGAAACACAAGGCAGAGGGGAGTGAATGCAAAAGTTGGATTCGGAGACTATTGGTGCTCAGGGAAGACACAGGGTATATTTCCACTTCTCTTTCATTTCATCACTGGAATTTACCTCCAGGGTACTCCTCCCTTCTTCCCATATCTCAGGGCTCATCTCTTTCCTGCCCAGCCTAGTTCCAGCACAGACTTTGGTTTCTCCAAACTTTGGACCTGTTTTCATGTTTATGTACTTGTGGTGAAGTCTCCAGGTCAGCCTCCTGAGCTATCAGTGTGTTTGTTCCTAGAAGTGTGTGTTCTTATTGCACAACCGGAGAACTAGGTTGCCATCTCCGATAAGCTATCTGGCCTCCAAAAGGCCTTCAAGACAGCAGGCTAACCTTTCAGCTTTCCTCAGCAATTCTTTCTCTCTTTCCCTGTATCCACAGCCCCAGTTTCTCACTATTCTCCAGGAACACACCCATTTGACCCTATTTCTCCATCTTGGAAGCTGCTGCCTAAAAATATGGATTGAAAATCAGGGGCTGGAAGCAAGAACAACCTGAAGACTCAGTTTTCACATTTACTTCCTTCAACTGTTTCTCTTGTACTCGTCTATCCAAGCCTGGCTTTCTCCACATGCTTACGTGCCTCCAAGATTCCTTTTCCCAGCCATTTTTAATCTCTTTGATCTTCATTTGCTGGTCCTCCATTTGACTTGGCAATGTGTGCATCTTTGTCCTTGTAAACAATCAATCTGGAACTACATGCCCCTCTATCCCAGTACATCACTTCACTTACATAAGTAGTTATTTGTTATGATTATAGGGGCTCCCTGCATAATATATGAAAAAAAATGAAGACACTTACAGTTAAATAAAATTGGCTTCAGCCTTATAGTCCATAAATGATCATTCTGGCCAACCTCCTAATAAATTAGCACATTATTTTTAGACCTTCATGCCATTTATTTGAGTGTCTTGTTGTTTGATTTTGTAATTAATTTTTAACATAGTTTAAATGTTACTCTATCAAGAGTGTTGTACTGGCACCAATATTTCTCAGAATCTTTTAATGGCTGTGTATCACCACATTTATTACTGTAGTGATGTGGTTTAATGCCAAAACTGTAGTATTAAAAAAATACTTCACAGTATTTGTCAGTTTAGTGGACAAATATCAGGATTTAAATCTGAATTATTTTGATTATTGGGAAGCTGGATATCTTTACATGTGTTTTCATGGTGTTTTATTTATCCTTTATGAAGTATCATGCATCCATATTTCATACATATTCAAAAAACTGTCTCACTGTTAAGAACCCTTTGCCGGGCAGTGGTGGCACACGCCTTTAATCCCAGCACTCGGGAGGCAGAGCCAGGCGGATCTCTGTGAGTTCAAGGCCAGCCTGGGCTACCAAGTGAGTCCCAGGAAAGGCGCAAAGCTACACAGAGAAACCCTGTCTCGAAAAACCAAAAAAAAAAAAAAAAAAAAAAAGAACCCTTTAATTTGGGTGTTATTGTACATACAATTATTTTCAATTTAGATCACCAGCATTTCATTTAGATTCATTTGGTTGCTTTCATGCATTGCAAGTGCTTCTTCCAAAATTTTTCACACGATTTTGTTCTTCAGATATGCTTTGATTGACATTTAATTTTATCTTTGTTCTGTATTTTTCTTAGAATGTAGTATGAAGTAAAAGCCAATTTAACATCATGTTTTCATAATAGTGGTACTGAAGCTGGAAGTGATTAGGAAGCCCTTCTGTCTCCTCTGGTTGGGATATCATCTTTATCAAATTCTCTCCTGGAACATCCTGGCCCCCAGTAGCCCTGTCCCTGTCTCCAGCAACCTGTTTCCTGTCTGACAGGTTTCCAGCAACTGCAATGGGAGGCACCAGGAGAGGAGGAGGGGAGGGCGCAATGGTGTTGCTCCAGGCTCTTCCCCACATGGACAGGCAGACCATGCTTTCTACTCCTTAGCTATCTGAGCCTTGGGATCTGGGACTCCACCTCTCTATTCACGGGTAAGCCCAGAGGCAGCTGTCTGTGGTGACTCCTCAGCCTCTTCTTAACTGGGCAGCCCATGATCTGCACTGAGTTCCCTCTGCTTTAAATATCCATTTAATTTCACTTCTGTTTGAAATAAAGTAGGTCCTGTCCATTCATGTGTGTTCTCTCTCTCTCTCTCTCTCTCTCTCGGGAATACAATTTAATGATTGTTACATCTATAAAGAACTTTAATTGTATTTTCTTTTTTAAAAAAAATTCTAGAGTCTATTTGGGGGGAAAATACACTCTAAGCAAAAATTAAAATTCTGTTTCATTATTATTTTATTTTAATAATATGATTGTTTACATAAGGAAACAAATATAGATTTAAAGTGTTTATTAATTAGTCATGGTATATCAGTAGAAGGGGAAAATAACTGAAAAGTTTAAAACCCCTGGCTGTGTGTAATGCTGCTGATGGAGTAAGTCAGATCAGGCTGAAGTTGTAAACCCAAGTTTAATCTCAGGAGAGCATTCCTGGGTATTCCCAGGAGAAGAGGCGAAGCCATGAGGGGGAACCATGAGGGGAAGTCTTGGGTCTGACTTTGAATACCCTCTGTGGGTAGAGTCATGTTTGTCTGGCTTTCTAAGATGAGGCAGGATTTGGAGATAGAGGGGTGGGGGAGGGGCTTGAGGTGGAGCTTCTACCAGAACATTCCAGACTCTTTGGGTATGTGAGTCCCTGGGGCTGAGGTGGAGCTTCCATCAGAACAATAAACAATATTAAATAAATTACAATCTTTTATATAAAGAATATGCTGTGTCTTTAAATGCATACAGTACACATACTACTATAGAAGCATGAATTTCTACCATCCTGCTGAAAACCTCTGTGACAATATCTACTAAAATTAAATATGAGAATTCTCTTGCTACCCAGCAATTCTACTTCTGTGTAAATACCCAACAGAAATATGTGACTAAATTCTCAAAAAGGCATGCACAAGAACGCTCCCTGCAGCTATGTTTATAATATTCTCACTCAGATGCAACTCATGTATCTCCTAAAAGCAAAAAGCACAAATTGTTTTACAGTCATGTAACAACCTAACATCACAATGGAAAAGAAAGCCAGAGAAGTAAATGACACAGATAAATGCTGAGTACAAGGAACCAAGCATGGAAAAAACACTGCATGATTGAATTTACATAAAATTAAAAAATGAGTAACAGTCCTTGATGCACAAAGAAATCACAGTGGCGATTTGGGGATTATGAATAGAAAGGAGAAGGAGCAGGGGGTGGCTTCGATGTTCTGTCTATGACAGCAAGAATAGCTGGGCAGAAAGCTCTAGGGATCCTTACCTCCGCTGCAATAGGATCACAGGTGTGCATCTTCATGGCCAGTTCTTTACTTAAGACTGGGGATCCAACCCAGACCTTCCCGCTTGTATGGCAGGCGCTTCACCACCTGACCCATCTCCCCAGCCCCTGGATGACAGATCTTTGGTTTTTAAATGTTTAAGGTACAGCTGTAGCCAGAAGTTTCTCCAGGTCCTGCCTGGCCACAAGGTCCCACAGCTGCTTATAAAATAATCACTCAGAGGCTTATATTAAGTATCAATTGTATGGCCTAATGGCTCAGGCTTCTCGCTAGCTAGCTCTTACATCTTAAATTAACCCATTTCTATTAATCTATGTTTTGCCACATGTTCTGTGGCTTTACCGGTCTGCTGGCATTTTGCTCATTGGGCAGCTGGCTGGCGTCTCTCTGCCTCTCCTTTCTCTTCCTGTCTATCTCCCTTGGATTTTTCCACCTGGCTTCATTCTTCCCTGCCATAGGCTAAATGGCTTTATTTATCCACCAATCAGAGCAACACATATTCACAGTGTACAGAAACACATCCCACAGCATACAGCCAGGTATTGTAGTACAAGCTGGGTGTCGTGGTGTACACCTTTAACCCCAGCACTCTAGAGGTAGAGGTAGGTGGATTTTTGAGTTCATGGTCAGCCTGGTTTGCAAAGTGAGTTCCAGGATAGCCGGACTACACAGAAAAACCCTGTCTGAAAAACCAAAACTGGAAAAAAAAAGTTTAAGGTATTTGCATATGTATTGTTACAAAATGATGTATGAATTATACTTCTAGGTTAAACAAAATAGTTGCTGAAGAGTACATAAAAGAGAGTCCATATGTGTAAAGCAAGTTATATATGTATATATTTGTAAATACATATTCATGTACAGATGTATATATGCACATACAGCAAAGAGAAAGAAGGCTTTTGCTACCCATTTCCCCACAAATGTGAATGCTTTTACAGTAAAAATTATTAATTAAATATTCAAGGGAGCATTTATGTTAACTTTCATTAAAACTATAATTTAAAAATTAATTACTTCTTATAGTTTTGCTTCTTAGCTGGAAATATGATCTTTCCAGCCATTTGTTTAAGTATTCTTTCACACATCTTGCCCCACCCCCATCAAGCTTTTTAACTTTCATGAGAACTGTGGCTCTCAAGGTTCTGTACTACTGCTTTTGTGAATAAAATTATTTAATATTTCATTTTCTCAACAGATAAATCTAACCTTTTCTCTGCCTCCTTATTCCCTACTCATTTCTAACCTGTTCAACCTTAATGAAGTTGTTCTGGCAAAGATTATCAGTTGCTGAGCAAAACAGATGGCTGCCTTTTATCAGCATGACACTTCCAGACAGTTATTAATTCATTAATTCCACAAATATTTGTGGCTCCCTTGATAAATGCTACACACAGTGCCCAACACTAAAGGTTCAAAGGTAAACACAAGTCCTGCCCTCCCATCATTTGTACTTAATGCAGCAAACAGTCAATCATGCTGACAACATACTCCGATGTGCTGAAGCTGAGAAAATTGCCCTGTTTCGTGGATGTACAGCAGAGAGGCATCTGTCCAGACTTGGACTGTCAGAAACTACTTCCCAGAACAGATGCTGTAATTGAAACAAACTCATACAAGGTCAAGGTGAGAATGAAGACCATTCTAGACATGGATAAAACTCTCTCATCATCCTTTGAAGGTCGACAAGACAATGAACAGGCTGTTTAATGGATACTAGTCATCCAATCCAGCTGAGGCACAGAAAGTGAGGTAGATGAGGACAATCATAAGCAGAAGACGACAGGAGGGACATGCAGATCAGGAGCAAGCCACTACTAGAAGAAAACATGGGGAAAACACTACAAAATCTACGCCCAGATAAAATTAAATAACTCTGGAGATAAAGCAAGAATTAATAAACTGGACTCTATCAAATTAAATAGCAGAGATCCAGGAAGGGAAGGAAAGCTTCAGACCTAGCAAGGGTGAGCAGTGGCTCTGTCTACTCAAATGAGGCACACAAGAGGGTGATTTTGAAAGAATAGAGATGTGGTGACGGTGAGGTCAATTGGAGCTGTGCGAGCTGTGAGAGGCAGTAGGAGGAAGTGGGATCTACATGACTGACTTTCAAGAGACCTATCTGTGGAGGAGCTAGACTGGGCAAAAGAGCACATGGCAAGTGACCCATGGAAGTACTAGATGTAAAGAAGCAAGGCACACAGAGCCAGAACTTTGAACCAAAGAGAGACATCTCTAGAAATGGAAGGAGGTGAGTGAAGAGGCAGACATGGAGAAATATGCACAAGAGTGGAAGGAATGACTGTACAGATAGTTCCACTTAACTTATACCTGTGAATTGCCTTTACTGAGGCAAGTGTGGGACAGACATGTCAAAGACTGAAGGAGAACATAAACACAGGGAAAACCCTGTGACAACAGAATCAACAGGAGATATGGAGAACACTTGCCATGCACACTATCAGGACCAGCTAGCCAAGGATGGTTCATTTGTCAGACTTGAAGTATATTGGTTTCTGTTCATTCTCTCCAGCCACACTTAGAAGTACAGGAAGGAGGATGGAGGTGGGCATACAAATAAGCGGAAAAATGAATTTCTCTGGTGGATTCAAGGAAATGGGGAGTGGAAAGTGTGCAGGAAGGAGTTCAAATATCGGAGCATTGGTAGTGAAAAAAGTGAGGAAAGGAAAGGCCCACAGATAGAAATAAAAAAAAAAACCAGGGAACTGAGGGAGACTGAAGATCAGAGCAGGTGACCTCAGAGCAGCTTGTGAACGTTTCAAAAGAGGTTGACTTTCTGGTAGGAATATGGTTGGGATGGAGGTGTAGAAATGGAAATGTGTAATGGTGAGCAAAATTGTCATGTGACAGGACTTTTCATGGAGAGACTTAACACACCTTCCAGATAGGAAGCCTATGACAAATCAAACTGCTGATACCACTCAAGTCCAACTCAGCGAACCCATGAGTTTCACTGGGATTACTTACAGAGGGTCACTTACAGGAACATAAATGACCCAAAGATAGCTACATTACCCCAGCTCGGGTGACCACTCATAAAAGCTTCGAACCTGGAGCTTACTGCACAGCCTGCAGGCAGCTCAACAGGTTGGAGAGAGTCCTATTCAACTGCCTCAGTTGGTCTAAACCACTTTTAGGCATCTTGACTGGTTTCTGTTTCCTCCAGGCAGCTCCACTGGTCTCAGAGTCTCTTTACATCTTGGCATGTCTGAGAGTGACTTTCTCAGTCTTTATTATTTATTCTTGAGAGGGAGGGGGGCCTCGTGAATCTGGTCCATTTGAGAAACATCCTGAAGCTATTTTGAGTTGTTTACCTTCTGTCTTAAGCCCTGTAGAATGGAATGTTTCAATCTCTAGGAAACATGCCAAAGTGAAGCTGGGGTTTTGTCTGGGAGTGTGAATGATGACTGGTGTGACCTCAGATAGTCACAGGCCTAGGAACAGAAAGAGAGATGCAGGAAGTGCTAAAGTACAAATGAACGTGAACAGCGACTGGAAAGTTCATGTGAGTGCGGACACTACATATGGTGATGCTGTCAGGGAGCCATCGGCCCCAGGGGAAGAAAGGGAAGATGAGCAGTTCTGTGTCTAGATGTGGCACAGAGGCGTGAGGTGTTTGACCCTCCCAACTCAGTGATACAAAAAAGGCATTGCCTACGTAAAACAGCTGCCAGCGAATGCAGTTTTCAGTGAAGGCTGAGACGTGAGATAGACTAGGCAGAATGTGAACATACTGTGGAAGCAGATCAAACAAAACAGGCATGGTAGAGGATGGTGGGATGTGTTCAGACATGACGGGAAGGGATGTGGTGAGGCAGAAGGAAACCTAGCGCATGGGAGGGTGAGACTGGAAATCAATGCATGTGGCCTGTATTTTAATTTTAAGGAGTCACCACAAAGATATGGAGTGTGAAGCATGGTGGAACTCTCTGATCTAATTACAAAGTGTGCCTCAAGTATAGTAACAAACTCCTGACTGGCCACCCTGTTTCTAGTTTGCTCTTCTAAGTTTATTTTCCATGAGATAGTCTCCACTGTATTATATAAAATGAAATTCCAATCCTGCTGTTCATCCGCCCCGTTGAAACCCTCCCTTGGTTCCATCAAATCTGAAATGCTAATTGCAAGCTTCCAAAATTAGCAGAGTAAAAAACTCTCTCCAATTATCTGGCTCCCGTCCACTTTCACACCTTTTCCCTACTGTTACACCAAACTACATGATGCAAGCCCCAAATTCATACCATCTAAACCAGTGGTTCTCAACCTTCCCAATGCTATGACACTTGCATATAGTTCCTCGTGTTGTCGTGACCCCCAACCATAAAATTATTTTGTTGCTACTTCATAATTGTCATTTTGGTACTGTTATGAATTGAGATATAAATATCTGTGTTTTCTGATGGTCTTAGGTGACACCTGTGAAAGGGTCATTTGATCACCAAAGAGGTCTCAACCCACAGGTTAGGAATTCCTGATCTAAATAGAGATAAATGGGGGAAGAACAAACCCTTTGAAGAGAGCTGGGAGGATCCAGAAATGTGAAAAATGCACTTAGCCAGACTCCATTGACAACTGCATGACAAGACAGGAAAAGACGGTTTCTCAGAGTTGCATTCTTCACAAAGCAATGCCTCTTGAGCGTGTTGGAGTGTCGATGCTGTTGAATTTTCTCAAGTTTAATTTTATGCACCCTATCAAGCTAAATATTTTTATTACCATACACTTGTCTGCTTCTGCTTTTAATAATTACTGTACACATGACCTTTTCTTCATCTTTCCATGTTTTGCAGAATCATATTTTTTTGATGCTAAGAAGCAGATTGGGGAAAAGGTACCCCTCACAGCATAGAATTTGTAACAGGCACCTTGAAAAAAAACAGTGTGTGAGTTTGTATATTTTTTCAAAGATAATGAGCAGAAAGATTTAAAATCTGTTCAAATGTTTTCTGGCAAAATGTACTTGAATCGTGCCAAGAGGAATTGCATGTTGCATGCCTTCAATCTGTTTTTGAAATATTTGTAGATACAGGCAACATCTGTTCCACTGGACAGAGATCTACTGTGAGTGCTAATAACTTTGGAAAGCCTTGACTTTAAAAGTTTATACTTGGGAATTAAATATTTTTAAACAGATACATGTTGAAGTTCTCTTCTACATAAACCTTAAAAATTTTAAGTCACAGAAAATTATAAGAAAGTATTTTTCTAAATAAAGCAAAGCTTGGAATATTTTTTTTCTACATGGATTGAATCATGTGTTAAATATGTCTACTAGGAGCAAATTACAGTATTTCGGCTTAGTTGTGTTATGAGTACACGCAGGGATGATAGGAAAGGATGAGCAAGCTACCTGTAAGTAGATAAAGAGAGAGCCCAATTTGGGGCCAGAGCAAACACTGTATAATCTTTGTAAAAAGGTGAACATGTGTAAAATAAAATCCCAGAGTAAGAAAAACTGGCAAAAAAAAAAAAAAAAAAAAAAAAGTATCCTTGGATCGCAAATAAAAGACAGAGATTCAGTAGAGATCCCCAGAGCATGTCCAGACTGCACCTGGCCCTAGATTCACTCACTGGAACTGTTTTTGCCACAACAGTAACCAGACAAATGAGCTCGAATAATGTTATTTCAAGCAAGCATAACTCTGAATTAAACTGTATGTTGGTGATCATGATTACATAAATAGAACAAAGTCTACTTCCCAGCATCTCACTGTGGCGTGGCACAGCACGCGGCATGCTCGCGATTTCTCTGAGGGGCAGAAGGAGTGCCTTTGGCTTGTCCTCAGTGTTACTGGGCGGTGTTTTCTAGTCTCAGGAAGCTATTGATTACTGGGCCATGAAATCCACCTACGTGGGACATAGCATTTTAAAAAATGAGAAGAAAGTATGAAATTCATCACAGCCATTCAGCTAACAATTTGTTCTGATCCAATGTTGTTTCAAGATGTAAAATGATATAAAATAAATTTCTTTTTGTTTTTTTTTTTTTTAAGACAGGGTTTCTCTGTGTAGCCCTGGAACTGTAGACCAGACTAGCCTGGAACTCAGAGATCCACCTGGCTGATTGTAGAAGCCAGAGAGGTCAAGGACACCACAAGAAAATCCACAGTATTAACTAACTTGGGCTCATAGGGGCTCACAGAGACTGAACTGCCAACCAGGGAGCCTGCATGAGACTGACCCAGGCCTTCTGCATATATATGACAGTTGTGTAGCTTGGTCTTCTTGTGGGACTCCTAACAGTGTAAGCAGGGGCTGTCTCTGACACTGTTGCCTGCTTTGGGGACCCTTTCCTCCTGCTGGTTTGCCTTGTCCAGCCTTCATAGAAGATAAGATGCCTAGTCTCACTGCAACTTGATATGCCGTGGCTGGTTGATATCCATGGGAGGTCTTCCTTTTTCTGAAGAGAAATGGAAGAGGAGGAGTAGATGAGGGCGGGCAAGGAGGACGAGGAGGAGAGGAAGGAGGAGAAACTTCAGTCAGGTTGTAAAAACAAAAATTTAAATAAATAAATAAATAAATAAATAAAAGGTATACCTTGTTAAAAATTACAGTAAGTAAGAAATCAGCATTCCAAAGGAACATAGGTATTGATCAGTGTTGAACACACTGAACAATTCTGGGAAACAACATACCTAGTGACATGAAAGACCACTCTTGTGTAATTAAATGACAAGTACCCTGCTTATCTACCTTGACTTAAAAACGAGAGATGAAGAGTTGGAACAGGACTGCTCACCTGAGAACCAGATAGCTGAAGGACAAGCTAGCAGGGAAGCTAAATGGTCAATGCACACTCTTCTGTGGCTTTTGAATCTTAAGCCATGTAATTCTGCTGCTTGGAAATAAGGAATAACTGCATTTGGGAAGACTAGTGAAGTGAAATTCTATAAATCTTGTTCAATGGCCAATAGCTTCTCCCCGGATAGTTTTTGTTAAGGATTTTGATTTTTCTCCTGGGAGTGACCTGTCTAAGCCCCAGAAGAAGAACCAAGATTAGCCGGCACCAGGCTAGTAATGCTTCAGTGAACCTCAGTGTACTGAGGTTTCCAGCAAAGAAATTGTTCACTGAATGGAAAAGGCAGCTGTGAGGAGCTCCCAGGAGAGATTTTTCTGTGTGCCACCCATCTCTCCCTTCCTGCTTTTGACTTGTGTGAAATGGCTGCAGAAAGCTGGGGTAGCAGTCTACTGTTGGGAAAGGTGAGACCAGAGACATGAGCAACCCAGGTCCCGACACTAGAGTGCAGCTAGAACAACTCGATCATAAACTGTGTGTGGAAACATCACCTATTCTTCTGGCTTACGTCTCCTAAACCTTAAACTTGCATTGATTTCAGGTAAACTGTAATGCACTGCTGACTGAAACACACAGATGATTTCAAATATTTTCATGCAACCTGTACGTCTATACTAAATTAAATAGAATACAGAGACTTTTATTTGACTCAATGATTTGAAATTGTCATTGTGAATATAAATTACTAAACTTTAGTGGATGAAAAACAACATAGATATATGCCCTGTAGGATTTTAATTTTTATAGACACACACTGTACCAATTCAGCTTCGGATTCTCAATAGTACCAGCATAATAATGTTTTGTACATAGTGGTGGCTGCCTATGGATTAAATATTTATTAATGAAGCATTGCTTTGCAAGGTTGAATGTGAAATCTATTTTCAACTGCATTTGGGAAAACTAGTGAAGTGAAATTCTATAAATCTTGTTCAATGACCGATAGCTTCTCAAAATTTTCAACTCAAAATTACTAGGAAGTATAAATAAAAGTAAGCATATTCATATACACGTGTACCTATATATATTTATTTCATTGTATATACACAGTATATATGTTGTACACCACATATGCATTTAGGATAATCTACTGACCATGCTGTTACGCTAGGGGATAAAACAGAATCAAGCTTGTACAGAACCTACAACCTTCAAAGCAGGAAAGACAGCTACAGAGTAGGAGCTCTTCCATGCCCAAAAGCAGGAACAGAAAGCCCTAGAGGAACCCATAACAATTATTAAGATGCAAACATTCCTTTCAAATTAGCTCCTTCCACTTCTCCCTCCTACACTAAGTAGTGAAGACAAAAAAAGCTTATTCACAGTTAATGCAACAAATGTGGTTGTATACACACAAACTCTAAATACAGGCTACGACAATCAGAACTAGCTTTCACTGATCATTCATCCCAAATACACCATAATAACACTATCAAAAATCATAAAACATTTAATGGAAAGACATTATAAAAAGAAACAAGTAAAATTTTAAAAAATCAGGGTTTTAGATGGATGTGAGAAATTGTCTCAAGCATGAAAAAACAACAGGATGAACTATAAATCTTGAAAATAAAAATATATGGTCAATAATGCTTTTAAAAAAGCCAGATGGGCTAAAATAATGACTATATTTGAGAAGTAAACTAAAATATTAAATTTTAAAGAAATAAAACCTGCAAGTTTCTGAAATGGTTGATAGGAGGAAAGTCAAAAGAAAAGGAAGATCTTAGAGAAGATGCTCCAAGTGGTTTCGGTCTTAAACTCACCATCCCAGCTAAGTCCAAAGGACAACTGCCCAGGCATGCCTAGAAACAAGCAGAGGGAAAAGGCAATGTGAAATTTTCAAGTTTTAATTATGAAGGAATGAGGAGGCTAAGATGCTCAATCTCTTCAGCAAAGGTAGATGTGAGGCCGATGAAAGACCTCAGAAAAAGTCCTGAAGATAATGTCCAAAAATCAAAACTAACACCAACGAAATAATTTACATTAAAGAAATTCTGAAATATCAAAAGGTTAAAAAAATGCAGATGAATTTTAAAAGGTTAATAACTATAAACCTTCCTTCAATTATGGCAAGAAAAGCCCAGGCACATCTGTAAGACAGCAAGTGTCAGCAAATTTCCCAAACTGGGTAAAAATGAAATGAAATCTATGTCTAAATTATAATATTAACAAAAGTTGCATCTCAAAGAACACAGCACAAAAATATTTAAAATGAAAAAAAATGAGGCAAATTTATCAGAAAAATGGAAAGCAGGTGTAAGACTGTCATTAATAGATGAAACAGAAATTTTAAGACAGAGGAATGAGCCGGGCGGTGGTGGCGCACGCCTTTAATCCCAGCACTCGGGAGGCAGAGCCAGGCGGATCTCTGTGAGTTCGAGGCCAGCCTGGTCTCCAAAGCGAGTTCCAGGAAAGGCGCAAAGCTACACAGAGAAACCCTGTCTCGAAAAACCAAAAAAAAAAAAAAAAAAGACAGAGGAATGAAAGGAAAAGCATGTCCATAGGGTGGAAGGTGCAATGCAATGCTTTATTCAGCTCTGAACAGAAAAAATAGAGAGCAAAATCTGAAAACCACACGGGAAATGAAAACCACACACCATAGAGTTAACTTAACTGGCTCATAATTTGCTCATAAAAATAAATGAATCTTGGAACTGAAAAACACCTACAACTATCACATAATGACACTGTAAGAAACTTGATACCTGAGGGATAATTTATTAAAAATTCTTATTATTTTGTTTTTACTAAAATATAATCACATATTTTCTCCCTTCCCTTTTCCCTTCCAGCCTCTCCCATGGCCTCCCTCACTCTTTCATACCGATAGTTTCTTTTACTTTGACTATTATTGTTACATATATGTTATATATGTATAAATATATGAATACAGCCTACTAAGTCTGTTTAACGTTACCTGTGTGTGCATAATTTCAAAGCTAGCTGACCATTTGGTATCAGATAACCAGTTAGGGGTCTCATCCCTGGGAAAGAAGGTTAACTGTCCCTCTCTCAGGAGTCATTAGTTGCCTGTAGTTCTTTGTCAAGGGGTAGGTATGGCCCTTTGAAATTTGCTCTTTCCACATTAGCACATCTATTGATGCTGTCATTGTTCAGGTCTTGGTTAGGCAGCCATATTGTTGAGGTATCATGGGACAAGGAAACTACTCCCCTTCATTCATTCATTCATTTATTTTAAAGAAGGCACGGAGTTTCTGAAGTGCAGTGTGTTGATATGTGCCAGGCTTAGCTTGTTCTCTGCTTCTGTGGCTAGATTTAGAAAACCAGAGAGTAAGACACCTGATATAATTAGTACTTAAAATAAACAGTAACTATTCCTTTTGATTGATTTTAGAAATGCTTATTTATTTCTTTTTTAGATAAATGATTCCTGAGCATTGAAAAATTCTTTAAATTCTTTAAATCATTCAAAGATAATTCTATAACTTCAATGGCTAAGCAAGACAAGGGGCAAAAATATGAACCCCTAGGCTAGACTGCTTTTTAAGTATAGCATATTAAAGGCCAGTTACTCAGAATATGAGAAAAGTTCGATACTGCATAAGAATTTTTAGGATAATTTATTGTTCAAAAAATTAATAATCATTATGTCATCTCAACAAATGTAAAAATGCCCATGAACTCTCACCAACACGACTGCCTAAATCTGACCTGAACAAGGATGGACTAACCTGGACAGTGCAAGTTCATGAGGCCTCAACCCTAAACAAAGAACTACAGACAACTAAGGAATGCAGTAGAAATAATCTTGCCCAGCAAAGTCCACACCAATTGATTATACAATATCAAATGGTCAGCTCTGAAAACACATGTACATTATATGGTCAGTAACATAACTATATGGACTGAGCATGTTGTATTTATGTTTTAGGCATACATACACACAAAAAAAGGAAAGGAAAGAAAGAAAGAAAGAAAGAAAGAAAGAAAGAAAGAAAGAAAGAAAGAAAGAAAGAAAGAAAGAAAAGAAATAAACAAAGAAAGAAGACCACAAATTTGAAAGAGTGTGGGGGTTGAGGGGTACATGGTAAAATTTGGAGGGAAGAAATGAAAGGGGGAATTATGTAATTATATTATAATCTCAAATAATTAAACACTTTTTAATTTTTCATATATCTGAAATGCAAGCAGAATTTTGCTATATTTTCTTGAATAAGTAAATCTAGCCAAACATCATCAATTATAAATTGAAAAGCCATAAAATGCGTATCATAAAATAAAACGATAAATTTGTCATGATATTTAAGGTGCATAACATGAAAAAACATTCCTGTGTACAAGACCATTGTGGTTCTAATGTGAAATGTCCCGGACAAGCTCATGGATCCCAGCCCATGAGGCTGGAAGGTTGTGGAGTCTTTAGGAGGTGGAGCCTTGCCGAAGGAAGTGATTCCTTGAAGGGAGACCTTAAGGTTGGAAAGCACAGTCTCATTTCCTGTCTGCTGCGTGTTTCCTGACTGCAGATACAATGTGAGAGACAGCCTTCTCTGTTTAGACAGAACCCTCTCAACCGAAAGCTAGAGTAAACCCTTCTCTCAAGTTCATTATTATCAGGTATTGGGTCCCCACAACTAGAAAAGTAACTGATAGACTGTGCAAGGGCTTAATACAGGCTGTGCCATTGTGTTTCAGAATCTTTGTTCAAAACCACAGCAAGTGTGTCCCTCTCATCGTTTGCTGTAGAGACAACAACACACCTTTAAACATATATCAAATAACCAGGTAAAGTGGGATGCAAACTAAATGCTTTTAACATCACTGTCTTCCTATAAATTAGCAGAATGTAAGATATCATAACCCCTCCTCAAATTGCAGGAGTGTTAAAAGCACCAGCTTAAAAAATCTAAGCAACTGAAGATGAGTTGATTTTAAATGGAACTGGAATACACTCAAATCCAATGATTTGTGTGTGTGTGTGTGTGTGTGTGTGTGTGTGTGTGTGTGTGTGTGTGTGTGTGTTGTGTGTGTGGGAGAAGCCAATGGACAGGAAAGAAACAGCAGGCTGTTAAAATGTTTTAACAACCCATTTAGATTCAGCCAGTCTTCCAGAGGAAACCTGCAAAATATTATAAGATACTGAACTGAGCATGTAACAGACCAATGGAATCTATTTGCATAGTTCCAAGCCACCACTCCATGTGTACTAAGAGCACAAACACAGTGTGTGAAATTGACTAAGACTGTCTCATGAAGCTCAGCCAATTGTCACTCCTCTGTACACTTAGATTTTAAAGGCCAGGTGCAGTCATATGTCCAGGAAGCACCTGTCCCACTGAGTAGATCTTTACCCGCAATCTTTACCAAAAGTTCTTTGAAAAAGATTTCATGTCTTCTGTGTTTCTCTGAGGTCAAAGGAATGACTTTCTTAAGGAAGATAACATCCAATTCAAGTGATCACAGGTAAAAGAAGGTATGTTTGGTGAGCTCTAGTATATTGCTTTCTCTTGACAGGACAATTCTCAATCATTTCTGTTATCATAAAGCACATTTTACAAATACTGTTACTAACTGAAGGCTGACACTCCTCAGTCTAGTAGGCTAACACCACTCCATCAAGTAAAAGTTCCTATCAGAGTCCTGCATTGACTTTTGGGCCCTGCTGAACTTAGTAAACAGTATGCTTTTGCAAAATATCAAATTAGGAGTCAAGGTGTCTCAGGTCTTGGCTCAACATTAAAGTCATAATAACAAATTTGCCTCATATTCTTGACTCTAATTTTCACATTTATGTTACTTGGTGTCTCTCAGATTTTGCTTTACTCTCCTCCAATAGAATGTAGCACCTACACATCTGATCCCTGGTAAGCAATTGTGAACATTCTCCACCCAAAAATTAGACCATACAAAAAGAAAAAAATGAAATGCTAATGCCAGTATGGCACCTATTTGTAGCTGGAGTTTTCTCTCCAAGTCCCACCATCCCCGGCAGTCCCTTAGCCCACTTATAAAATAAACATACAGACACTTATATTATTTAAACTGCTTGGCCATTAGCTCAGGCCTATCATTGTCTAGCTCTTACTCTTATATTTAGCCCATTTTTATTAATCTATACTTTGCCACGTGGCTTGTGGCTTACTGGAACCTTACATCTTCCTTGTCCTGGCAGCGGCTGCAGGCAGTCTCCTCCCTTCCTGTTCCCTCAATTCTCTTCACTGTTAGTCCCACCTATACTTCTTGTCTGGCTACTGGCCAATCAGTGTTTTATTTATTAACACATTTGCCATACAGAACATCCTACAGCACCTGTTAGCACCAATATAAACATATACAATATTTGTCTTAATGGGTGGTTTAAAATTTTCTTTTTAAAAATCATTTATATTGTCCACTAATGTTAACAGAATTAGACAAGCAAGTTAGGGATGTCATTTTGTCCAGATGTTTCTTTGTGTGAGCTGCCGTGGAATTTTCCACTGGGGAAAATGGAAATGTTCAGCAATGTGCTTGTGTGTTTGTGAGATTGAGGTTATCTAGGATAAGGAGAAAAGAATGAGTCTAGGCTTTTCTCCTTCAGTAAAAGACCAATAACCTGGAGATTCCTCTTTCAGCCTAGTGCCTTAAGTGGTTTCTTTCTCAACATGTAATTGATTCCTGGACTGACATTCACTGAATGTGGACAGAGGTGTCTTTGGGACAAGCAGTTGTTTCTTTTCACTGTTGTCATTTTGTACAACAGCTACAGTACGAGAACTGTTTTCCCCCAAAATTACCACTTGAGAGACCTAGAAAACCAAACAATGTCATTTTGTATGTTTACAAAAGGCAAAATAATCTTTCTAGTATAAACCAAGTAAAGAAAAAAAAGCAATTGAACTAATGGTATTCTTATTTTGGGGGACTATACTACAAGTCACTAAAAATAGATGCATTGTAGTGTTTTTAAGGATACAGTTACGTATGTCAAAAATTTTAAGATTCAAAACAAAGAATGATGTATAAGAGTCAGACAGAAATGTTAGAGGAAGATATTTTAAAACTATAAATACAAAACTTTCCTATCTCAATTGCTCAAAAGAGACTGTGTCATCCTAGAACGTTATGAGCCTCACACGAGCAGGACAATCTAAGGACGCTAACGTACGCATTAACTTATGACTAAGAAAATCTTTTTTGTTTGGGCTATAACAGCTGCAATCATCCCTTATTTTTATTGATTTTGAATTCTCATGAGCCAAATTGTTGAATCTATATACCTCCAGATAAAAATTCAAAATCATCAAACTTTGAATAAAACAAGTATGAGCTATACAAACACCAAGGAACCAAGGTTAGCTATGTGCAATTTAACTACAAAAGTAGTTAAAGGAGATACTTCAGAAGTATTTCCTTCTTTTTTTCTTCCAATGGTTATGTGTGGGTTGGGTGGTGTTCATGAGTAAGATATGAACATGACCAACAGTAACTAAATGCAGTATGTATGTTTCAATGACATAGCAACAAGCAGTAAGCTGTTTCAACTCACTGATGAGAACATATACTGCTTCAGACTGACCTTTCCATCAATGCCAAGTGTGAGGATGTTGCTTCATTAATCTACAAATGGCACTAATGTTTTATTTTATATTAATATCTTATCAAATATCTTGATAAGTTTTGAGCCTTGCCTCCAACTTAGAATTCTAATTAACATATTAAAATTAATTCTAAATTGTTCCCTAATTATTTTTCTCCACCTTCATATCAATATTTCAAATTACTTGAGGTTTTCTGAATTTTAACTTTTTAAACCTTAAATTTGTTTGCCTAAATACTTGAAATAATAACAAGAAGAAAAAGTAGATTATTGTGTTGGTCAATTAATTGTTTATACAGTTTTGGAGTAGGAAATTTGCTTAGGACAATGAATTTTATAATAAAAGATAACATGCTAAACTTTTATGGATTTATTTCACATTTGCAGGGGCTTTTTACATGGCTAAATATGTGTCCTACTAGGAAAATTATGTATTAATCCTTAACCTAAGGCTAAAAGTCATTAAGAATGATAATAGCATCCATAAAGTAATCACTATAAATTTGCCAAAAAAAAAATTTTTTTGTGCTTCCTTTCTAATGCAGCTTGGCAAAAAGAAGTCAGTTGGCATACAATTTTAAAAGTTTGGATGTTCAACAATGTACCATGAAACTGTATTTTTCTCCTGTTATTTTCCCCAAATCAGTATGAGCCATGATATCCGCTGTCTGCATAAGAGAAAACAGAAAGCCAATGAGGTCATGCCTTCGCCTCACCATTGAGATATAAAACAGATTCAATCTTCTCATTTCCCAGTTTGCTGATATTTCAGCTCACAACCATTTATGTATGACTTCCTACTTGAAATAAGCCTTGTCTGTACAGAGAAATATAAATGAAAATGAAAATGACCTTGGTTTTACACTTCTGATGATGGCCAGAATCAAATAAACTATTATTTTTGTAGGGTTCATGACTATGTTACAAGCTGGAAAATATTTCTAGTTGAAAGAAACCTATATTTTAAAAAAACTAAATCCAAAACCAGGGTGCTTTGTTTAAATTTTTTAATATTTCTGGGTTGTTGTTAGTAATAAACTTAAAATATAGCACCGGTCTTAGGTGACATTTGATATAGTAAAACTCTTGATATGTGAATCCACTAGTGATGGTTGTGTTTGTGTCTCAAGCAAAAAGAAAAGACAAATTTACACCAACTTTGAGAACATGTGTGAAGACAAATGTTTGCAGTGGCCAAATGTATCCATGTGTTGGGACCTGTTCAACCCTAAGGTAGCTGGGAAGACTGGACAAGATAAAGAAAATGAATACAGATCCCATTTTAAAAGTATATAGGACCCCAAATTGTAATCTCATATTCATTCTTGGCTGCTACTGGAAACTGGATTTCTATGTCTCTCACAGTCCACATGGTAAACATTTGATTCCTGGGTGCCTAAAACCTTTGAGACGTGGGATATGCCGTTGAAGGGGATCTTGTAGCCCTGGCTTTTTTCCTCTCTGTTTTTTGCTTCACCACGTGTTCCCACTACATACAACCTTCTAACAGAGGAAATGAAGGAGACTGTAACACTGAGAAAGTAGCTCAGCCAGTAAACAAGGAAACCAGTGTGAGCCCAAGAAACCATGTGAAATCAGGCACAATGGTGAGTGCCTGTAATCTCCCTATTGGGGAGGTAACATCATAAGGATCCCTAGGGCTCACTGGCCAATCAGCATAGCCTAATTGGTGATCTCTAAGCCAGTGAAAGACTCTGTCTCAAAGGAGGTTGTTGGCATTCATGGGTCTGACCTCTGACCTCCATACACACCCATACATATATGCACCTGCATGCAAATGCAAACACACACACACACAAAACACACACACACACACACACACACACACACACACACACACACACACACAAAAGAGTGCACAGGCATGTGAAATCATATGAGTTAAGCATAAAAAAGGAAGATTTTTTAAAATCTGACTTATTTTCTGGTATCATTTGAATACTATCACTAAAATCCATGTTAGAATTTAAACTTGGGTCTAGTGCTGTGGCACAGTTGAGCATGCGTGAAGCTTTGGGTTTAGTCTTCAATATGACAGAAAATCTGACACGGTGGTACATGTCTTCAATCTAAAAGGTTGAATCAGGAAGATCAGAAGTTCAAGGTCATCCTCGGCTATGTAACAAATTCAAGATCAATCTGACATACATTTGATCTTGTGTCAAAAAGAGTTTAATCATAATCTGACTATTATACTTGGAAGGCAACCTGTGGCAAGAAATCAAAGTTAAACAAAGACCCCAGAATCAGGCTCAAATCCCGTTGGACTGTGGCTTTCTAAGAGAGGACAAGACCTGAATTAGGACATTATTTCTCATTGTGTGGTGCCCTGTGCTGCTTGGGGCTCCACAGACAGTTCTCAACCACAAGCCAGACTATCTTGAGCTCCCTAGCTTTTAGAACTATGAGCCATATAGACATGTATTCTTTAACCAACCAATTCTTATCAGTTAAAGAACCAGAAAAGAGACTATGACATTCTTTGTGCTCAGTACTTGAGTTACTCATACTACAATTCATTGACCCCGAAGTAGATCTGAGGGCTGCAGGGGAATACTACTATGAAGGAACTTGAAGACCAGGTTGGAGAAGTTCATGACTATGTGACTAAACTGGAACCCATTCAAACCTATTTGCCTCATCATTGAGGCACCAGATACATGTTGTATTGATGAATCTGACTTTGACAAGCTATAGCCTGGATGATAAGTCTGACAGCCACTCAATGTTTCTGCTGTACCAGATTTCGTGAATGAATAGGGAATGATGATTCTTGTATGCAAAGGAACAAATGACAATAGCAACATTCACTGGTGGAAACAGACAAAAACTCCAAACGAAGGCCCTTCACATTGATCAGAATGACCCATGACTCACCACCTTATCTTTAGAAGCACTGACTTCCTTGTTCATGAGCAAGCCTTAGGAATCAGTGCAACTGAACCTTGAGGGAGACTTTCCATATCTTACACAGACAACGGGGATAGAGGAGGGGTCAATTCATGCCCTAAGAAATAGGAACCCTCTCATCCTCCTGTTGTTCTGGCTGGGGATATGGGTTGTTTTTTGCTGTTATTCTTTTTTTGTTTGTTTGTTTTGATTTGTTTTTTGTTTTGGTTTGGTTTTTTGGTTTTTTTCAAAACGGGATTTCTCTGTGTAGTTTTTTTGTGCCTGTCCTGGTTCTCACTCTGTAGAACAAACACACAGATATCTGCCTGGCTCTGTTTCCCGAATACTGGGATTAAAGGCATGCACCACCACCACCCAGCTGGTTATATTTATATCATAAAACAAAGATTCATGAATACGCTTATTCATGGTTGTGATGGTTTAAATGTAAAATGTTCCCCACTTTTTTGAAAGCATGGTCCCCAGATGACAAACTCTAGGAAGAGGCTATGGGACCTGTAAGAGGTGAGGCTGGGCTGGCATACACAGGCACTAGGGGCAGGCATTTGGAGGATATGACCCAACTATGGTCCTGGTGTAGGCTCTGGTTCTTGATCCACCAAGATTTAACAAGCTCTACTACATGATGCTTCTGACACACCCTTGGCCACTGTGAACTCCACCATGCCTTCTCCTCCATGATGAACCAAAACTATAACCCAAAACGGAACAATCACAAGGGTGAAGATTGAAATTCACTATCTCATTAAAACTTACAGTAATGTTTCCCTTTGTTCGGTACAGTTCAATGTAACAAAGGAATAAAAGCTGTCCATGTACAAAAAGAGATGCTCATTTTGAAAATACTTACATTGTATTTACTAAATAAAATCTTATAATGAAGATATGGTTTTGCATTGTATCACACTTCTATTTCTTGTGCTGCTCCATTTTCTGCCATTACTTCATATGTAGAAAACCAGCTTACAGGGATTGGATTCATAATTTTGATCATGTTTGAACAATATCCACAAAATAACAAAGAACCTCAAGCCAGTACTCAAACATACCTTAAATAATCTTTGAATTTAGAATGTAAACATATTCATATTTCTCTCCCTGACTATGCTTGTGAATTCTCATTTCAACTTTTTTTGAATTGTCAGAGCAAGAGAGAGAGAGAGAGAGAGAGAGAGAGAGAGAGAGAGAGAGAGAGGAAGATATGAAGTTAGTTTTTTAAAAGAAAAATCCCTCTCATTCTCTTACCCCACCTTTCACAAAATGTGGTCTAAGAATCACAAGAGGACTTGTTACCAATGAAAAGCCCCAGGCTCCCTTCTAGACCTTGTAGCTGGGGTCTCCTGGGATAAAGGATGGGATCTTCATATTAACAGCCTTCCAAAGTTACTTGTCTGCACATAACGAGAAGGAACCTCTGCCTGTGCCTTGTAGAGGCTGCCTCTAGCATGCTTTAGATCCTGTGGCATTAAAGTTACTTATTAACATAATTTGTTGATGAAGTCCTAATGAATAAGTCTGTGTTTAAGGTCCTGTGAATCATATATAACACACCCTTCGCATGTTTCCATTTTCTATAGATAATTTATCAAAAGTGTATCCGCTTTGGATTCAGCTTTTGACATAAATTACTTTGCTATTTAAAAATATTTCCCTTCTGTTTTCAGCTATTAATATTTCTTATGACCAGAGGAAAGTACACAGAGCATCAAAAGAGAGATCAACAGTGGAATTATGTTAAAATGATATGAAAATTGGAATATGTTTTGCCTAATCTAATTCTTTCAAAACCTGCTACTCCCTTTTATTAAGTCAGACACCCTGTAGTAGTAATTATATCTTACTGCTGATAGAATTCTGATTTTAAAAACTCTGGTTAAATAGGAGTATAAGACTTCAGGGAAATTTCTGGTATAGAAAAAATAGAGCTAAGAAGAGAAAAGGGAAAATATGTTATAAACTTTCTAATGTATTACTAAATATAAATGAAGCTAAGTGACTCATATACAATATCAAGTCCATTATTCTCTCTGAAAAACAAGTTTTCTAATATCATTTATTTGCCAATAGCTTCATCCCCTACTGAATTCTAGTGACTTCTTTTTCATGCTCCAAACTCTCATAGATGCTTAACTGATGCCATATTATCTTAATTATTGCAAGTTCATACTAACAGGATATGCTAGGACATGGCACCTTTCTTGCTTTACTTTTTCAGAAATATTTTGTTCAATACTTTGGATTATGGTTCTTATATAGATTTGATAACCAATTTCTCTTCTTCCATGTAAAAATATTATTAAGAATTTTATTTCAATTGTATTACATTTGGGGGTTAATATGGAGAAAAATGGACCTCTCTCTAGTTTTGAGTCTCTTTCCCATTACCACAGCAAATTCTCACATTTTTTTATCTTTTTCATATACATTTTGTAGATTCTTTCATAAAATTCTTATACATCTTTTTAAAGTTTATTCCATGTGTTTCAGTTCCTGGTGCTATCTGCTAGCTATAAATTTCATATTTGGTTATTGCTGATGCGTAGAATTATTTTCATTTTTTTGTATTCAGGAATTCTTTTATACTCTCTTATTTATCTGCCAGTTTCTTTAGCTTAATGGATATCCTATCAGCTACAAACGAAAATTACTTTGTCTTTTCTTTTCCATTCTTTATGCTCTTTTGAAATGGTTCCTGACTTTGATGTACCAGCCTGGGTCTTCAGTAAAGTGTTAAATAATAGTGCTGACAATACACATTTTTTGTGTTGACTTCAATCAAAATGTCTCTACATTATTTTCCACTAAATATTCTTATAAGATTCTAAATTATTTTCCATTAGATATTTGTATAAGATTTTGATAGCTGTCCCTTATTGAGCTCACCTGGCTTACATGGATTTGTATTGTTATATATAAACACATTAAATTAAATTATAACAACTGTTTCTTTGGAGACTAATGAGATACTGTATTGGTGTTTTCCTTTTATGATTTCTCTGATGTTCATCTGTCAAGTAGGCTCCCACATGAACACTCTTGGTTGCCAGGCGTTAATTTTTTTTTTTTATTTCTGGAAGAAATGATCTAGCAATTACTTAAGGTTTTCAGCATGACCATATTGCTCTAGCCTCCTTTCTGTCCCCCTCCCCTCCGTAGTTGCCTCCTTCCAAATCAGGGCACATTACTGGAGCCCAGACCCGAAGTCCCACACAGAAGCCCAGTTACCCTTCATCAGCTGCCATCCATAGATTCAGCAGATGAGTTCATCTTCTGCACCGCTTTCCTCTGCTTCCTCTTAACTAAGCCTTTGCTTCAGAACACACTGTCCGGCTACACCCTCTGCCCGGTGTGTTTCCTCCATAAGTCTGTGGCTTGATCATTTCTTGTAGGGCTCTGCTTAAACATCAGTTCATGAGTGAAGCTCTCTCCAGCTACTCTACATAAAATAGCCTCTCGTATCTTGATGCTACTTGATTTTATTTTCATTCCACTTATTACATGTCTTATTTTGTGTCTATTATTTGTTTAGCTGTGATTGATCCTTAAATAATTGAAATGTGAGTCCTGCTGGGGCAAGGATTTGATGAGGTGTCTCCTGCCCATGCCCTACACACTGTTTGCATCTTTATCCATAATCTAATCATGCCTGGACTATGGTAACACAGAAACATGAGAGACAGCATTATGTTAGGTGCCAGACTACTGATCATCTCCCCATTTGGCATGTGATTATTCTATACAACATGCCTGGTCCACATGTTTCAGTGATATGCAAGACTGGTTTCCTGGAGTAGCTCTGCCTCCTCTTGTGGTCAGAGCCAACTGCTTAGTCCCACCAAGACCAAGGGGTAAAATGCTTCTGAGCACAGTGTGCAGGCTAGAGAGTCCCTTCCTAAATCTTTCCCCTGTGCTAGTATTTTATTTCTACCAGCTTACTACAAAGACTTTCCACACAGAATTCTTGGCCTTTCCGTCAATTATGAGACCAAAGGCACTCCATCCAGCCTCATACCCATTCCTAGACACTTTGGTCTGTTTTCTTCTAGCTGGCTGTTGAGCTTCAGTCCCCATTCACTTTAACTGTATGTTTCCTCTTCACTTCTGGTCCCTAGAGATTTTTGTCCTAGACTCATGATTGACTGTTTACTCAAAGCCCCTGTTAGCCTTTAGACAAAATGCCTTTATAGTGACGACAAGACATATCCCCTTATATATGGTCTAAAAAATTTGTTAGCAGAATTGAAATGCCCTTAAATGTCTGGAAGACTATAGTGATAACTATGTACATTACAGGTGGTTAATAACCATATGCATTCACTTCTGTGCCAGTGTGCCCTTGGTACTCTGGTGAGAGATAAAATCTTGGTTCACTCTACATTGATTTTTCACCTCATTGTCCTTATGAATATTCTTTTAATGCCCCATTTCTGAATCTTGTGAAACTATTTTATGACTGTTTTGTGAATCATTGGTATTTCATAGCGCTGTAAGTGTAAATTATTGTTCCAAAGATTTCAAAGGTGACATATTCATGCAGAAGTAGGCATAGGTTATGCTACTGCATCTCAGGGTGCCAATAAAATAATGCTCAAAAAAGCTCTCACTAAATAGTCCTTGCTAGAACCTCTTAACAGGAGCCAAGATAAAAATACCCAGAGGAAGAAGAGATGCACAGGAGAGCCACAGCTCGGGGGGGAGGAGGTGTTTATAATCAGATGCCTATTACAAAGCTCAATGGAAACGGACAGAAGGTGCTTTTGCCGTTTGCCATGTGGGTCCTGCAGCGCCATGCTAAGCCTTTTCTTGGGAAACTTAAAAACAACCTTTTTCAGTAAACATTTGACTGAATGTTCAACATCTGTCAGATTAATTTAGCTATCTTTCTTTGAAAAGCAATGTTGGTTTTACTTTTTCTTTCTCTTCCCTGTATTTCTAACTTAATCAGGTTTCATTTTTGACTTGATCGCAAGAATACTAATTGGACAGGAAAAGATATCCAGGAATGTTTTTCTAAACAGTGCAGTATCTACTGAGGAGGCAGTACTTAGACTCACACACTCAGATTCCACCCTACTGTCACAACCCATGCCTGCGTAACAAATACTAAGCACGGCCCTGACTCAAAGCTGAGTCTTCTGAATGAATAAACCAAGTGAAATTAATTTTGCTGTCCAGTGCATCCTGAAGAACTGAATAGTGTTTTAAGTCTTGCCTTAACAGAAATTCTGACGGTGGTCATTATATTTTTCATCATCCCTATGAAAGGCACTGTGCAGTATCCTCCTTGTTTCAGAAACAAAAAGATGATTGATATAGCTGTCATTCCTTTATATGCTATCACAGCCACTTAGTCAGTCAGAACAAAAGAATACAATTGTTAAAGTTTAGTAATGCGCAGCTCCCAGTACTTGGTATTAGCCCAAACCAGGCTGTGTAGGTTCTTTCTACTTCCAAGTTGGGTAACCTTGAGAAGGTCACCTCTTCTACAAAAGGTTTACTTTTAATCGTTAAATGTATAGATGTGTGTGTGTGTGTGTGTGTGTGTGTGTGTGTGTGTGTGTGTTATGGAATAATTTTATAGAGTGATTAAAGTGGGGCCTATTATATATGAGTGTTCTCAATAGTCAGCATTATATAATTCATGTATTATATAGATGTAAGGAATTATTTTTCTCTTTCTTACAGCACAGAACATCTCTCATTTTCACCTGTAGACATTTCAACTCTCTCCAGTCTGCTCTATGCCCTGGATGATCAACACAGGTAAATGTAATGCCTTCCTGTTGAACTAGGTGGGGTTAATGAAGAGCAGTGGCTAAAATCAAAAGGAAGAGAGAGAGAAAAGTCATCGGAATTATATCACCAATCTTTTGTTCCCACCATCTGAATTCATCGTTCCTAGCAGAAACCCTTTCCAGCCGAGCTTCTGCATTCCTGGTTTCTAGGAACTATACTTTTCTCACATTGTCTTCTCATCTGAGTAACCCTCTATGCTTTCTCATACTATTACCTTTATGGATCCCTTTTTAAGTTTTTAACCATTATTTTATGGGGTTGAGTGAGTACCTTGTCTATATCACGTCTGATCTATATCTACTTATCTGCCTGGTACTGAGGAGGCCGGAATAGGGTATTAAATCCCTTGGAACTGGAGTTACAGATGGTTGTGAGCTACCATGTGACTGCTGGGAATTAAACCCAGGTCCTCCTCTGAAAGGGCAGCCAGTGATCTTCACCACTGAACCAGCTCTCCAGCCTCAGTATTCTTTCTTGCCTTATCTGGTCACAGATGTTTCTGGTACCAGAGAACTGTCTTATTTAGAATCTTTCTCTACACTTTTCCTGCAACAAATGCCCCCTTTATTTAGCCATTTTCAAGTTAAGTATGCTAGCTAAGAACCCATCCAGAACCCTAACTGATTGCCCATCTCAACCACAAAGATATGCTTTATTTTATTGTAGGTAAAAGATTACAGTAAATTATATTTGGACTTTCATTGTTTTTTTTTTATTGCTTCTAAATATTTCACATTGCCATCTTTCTTTCCCTCAGTTCTACCAAGATACCTAATGTTCAGTCTCCTTACCTTTTGACTTAGTTGTGTTTCCTTGGGTATCTGCTTGCAGGTAAAACTATGTTAACGTAACAGAGAATTAGAGTAGAGTTTTGGAGAAAAATGTTCCAATTCTTTTGCAAAAAAAGAAAGAAAGTAAATAATACTGCTTATGGATTAAAGGAGTGAAGTTAATCCAGAAACTAAATAAATTCAAGGCAAACCACGCCTGAAACATGGCAATCAGTATTCTAAGAAACACATAGAAGAAGAAAAGCTCAAGAGTAGCCAGAGATTAAAGGTTTGTGGGGAAAAGAAACAGTAAAAGTTTAAAGACAAAGAGCTTCCTGAACATACCAAAAATAAAAAAAGGTTCTTAGCTCAGAAATCAGAATGACTCCCTGTCAAAATGAATAAATAAATAAACAGCAGCTACCACTGTAGATCTCAGAGGTGTTAGGGAAATGCTAAGGGAAGAGTGAAAATAATTTTGTGCCAACAAATATGAATTATTTTATGAAATTCACAAATGTCTTGGAAGAATAGCACAAAAACTGATCGAAGGA
This sequence comes from Peromyscus californicus insignis, assembly GCF_007827085.1. Lineage (NCBI taxonomy): Eukaryota > Metazoa > Chordata > Mammalia > Rodentia > Cricetidae > Peromyscus > Peromyscus californicus. Next base: position 56,065,729 of record NW_026294595.1, read on the forward strand.
TTAAATTATGAGTAGTTTTGACTCTTCTAAAGAAACTGAATCTGTAATCAAGCCTTCCCCTTAGAAGGAAAACATCAGCAAAAATATTCAGGTAACAGATTTCATAACAACGTTTGAATCTTTTCCATAGCCCTGAAGAGAAGGCAAGAGTGTCTGTTCTGAACATTTTTGTTTCATGTCATGCTGGATATTGCAGCAGGTCAGTACAATAATGAAAAACAACTTCTGCAGATTGGAAAGAAGAAAGGCTTCCTCTATTTTCAAATGATATAATCATTAAAAATAAGAAAACTATTGCTTGTCAATGAGATAATTTATCAAAGTTGCAAGATAGACTTGTGGGTTCAATCGGTAAAGTGCATGCCATGATTGCGTGAAGATCTGAATGCGGGTTCCCCAGTGCCCAAGTAAAAGCCAGGCACAGAAAGAGGTGCCTGTAATCCCATTGCTAGTGAGCTAGAGTGGAAACAGGCTGGCTCCTGGAGCCCATTAACCAGCTGACAGAGCCAAATTGACAAGCTTCAGGTCCAGCGAAAGTCCCTGTAAGGAAAAAAGAGAGAGAGAGAGAAGGAGAATTGAGAGCAATTGAAGAAAACTGCTGTCAATCTCTGCTCCAGATGCTCATGTGGACACTTTCAGACATCCCCATGAACATACACACGCACCACAAATGGCCTAGAAATTACCAAACTAATTTTGAAAATGCAATAAGTTAGAGAACTTATACTACCTGTTTACTTTGTACAAAAATGAACCGAACATACCACCTTTTGATGACCAGTGAATTGTCAAGTGAATTCAGTAAGGGAAGAAAAATATCACAAGGAAGACCCTTATGTATAAACAAATATTCAAAATGTATAAATCTAAATGTATAAATAAAACTGTAAATCATTTAGAGCAAAACACTGGGGAACATGTTTACACACAGGGACTATTTCCTCAACAGAGTGTAGAGGAAAGAAAGCCAGAAAAGAAAAATTGATAAATTTGACACAATCAAAATTTAAGTCTTCTAGTTGAATGACACTATTAAAAAAAATGAAAGCTCAGTGCATCAACTAGGAGGAACTATTATATATACATATACCATGTATTGTGTATATGAGAAAAGGCTTATATCTGGAATAAAGTGTTCTTAAGTTAAATAATAATTTGTTTCAAAACTAGGTCACAAGTCTGAGAACTTATGAATAGGCAATGAACAAGGTGCACAGATATTTAACATCATTAGTCATCAAGGAGATCACAGCACAACTCCATGCCCTGTTCACCAGAGCAACCAAAATGTTAGAATAGTAACAGGATATGAAGGCAAAACTTACACATTGGTGATGAGTATATAAAGTGACACAACCCCTTCAAGGAATAATTTTGGCATCCTAAATGATGCAAATAAGATATATTGACCATAAAACTATCCATTTTGGTTTTCTCTCTTTTTAAGATTTGTTTGTTTTTACTTGACATGTTTGGGTGCTTTGCCTGCACGCTTGTCTGTGTGCCCTCTGTGTGCAGTGCCTGAAGAGACCAGAAGAGGGCGTTCTGTCTCCCTGGATCTGAAGTTACAGATGGTAGTTAGCTGCCATATGGGAGCTGGGAATTGAGCCTGGATCTTAAGGAAGAGCAGGTAGTGCTCCTTTCTTTCCTTCTTTCTTTCTTTCTTTCTTTCTTTCTTTCTTTCTTTCTTTCTTTCTTTCTTTCTTTCTTTCTTTCTTTCTTCCTTCCTTCCTTTCCTTCTTTCCTTCCTTCCTCCCTCCCTCCCTCCTTTCTTTCCTCCCTTCCTTCCTTCCTTCTTTCTTTCTTTCTTTCTTTCTTTCTTTTCCCATACAATCTATTTTGCTCATATTCTTTCCCCTTCCCCAACTCCTTCCAGATCTCCCCTCTCCCTAGCCACTCAACTTTATAATCTCTTTCTCTCTTAAAAAAGAAAGAAAGAAAGAAAAGACGAGACAATACAAAAGCAAAAAAAAAAAAAAAAAAAAAAAAAAAAGCACAAACAAACCACGGAGTCTTCATTCTAGGCAGCTATAGCTGAATGTGCCCCTACCCTGGGGTGTGGTTGATAAGTGACACTCAGTTGAAGAAAACTGATGATTGCTTTCCCAGCAGCTATCACCTTTAAAACCTTGGTTAGAGGAAGGATTCTGAGCCCACTTCCCCTTCTCTGTGCTGGGCTTGTGTCTGGTTTGAACCTGTGCAGGTCTTGCGCATGCTGTCATGATCTCTGATACTTCCCACCTGCATCGGCCCTGCTGTATCTGGAAAATGTTTCCTTAGAGTCATCTGTCACCTCTGGCTCCTCCACTCTTCCTGCCTTCTCTTCTGCATAGCTCCCTGAGCCTTGTGGGGAGGGGGGTGATCCAGATATCCCAATGTAGTATTTTTCTAAGAAAACAGGAATACATGTTCTCAAAAACCTCATGGGAATCAGAGAAATGGCTAAGTTGATAAAGTGCTTGTTGAACCAGAGCTCAAGTCTAACAGTGCACAGTTGTGATCCCAGCACTGGAGAAACAAAGACAGGCAGCTCCCTGGGGCTGGGTGCGGCTTTGAGCATTCTCTGTAGCCCCGGGCACTAATGAGAGATAACACTCTGCTCACTTCCCTCAGGCAGACAACCCTGCCCAACCATAGGCCATGCCTGCCAGAAGACCAGGTGGACTGGCCTCCTGTGGACCTCCTCCACACTCTTGGTGCCTCCAACACTATGCTCATCCCCCCTCCCCTCCTTATCTCTATATCCCAACCCCATCTCCAGACTCCCTTCCAGACCAGAAGTCACCTGCCACCAGAACTCCAGGTAGGCTGCCCACCTGCAGACCGCCTCTACTCTCTCAGTGATACCTCCCCCCAACACCATCCCCAGATCCCCCTTCCCTCTTGGTCTCAGTGTACCAGCCTCCAACTCTGGTGGAGACTCCCTGCTGGATCAGAGACCATATAGGCCACCAGAAGTCCACCTCCCAACTCAGGTGGAGACCCTCTGCTCAAACACAGGCCCAAAGACCAGAGAGAAAAAAATAAATCAAGAAACTAAACACCCATCCAACAATGACAAACGCAGAAATTGGCACCTAGACCTGTAATCACCCCAAACCTGGATGTCTAGATGCCAGCATGAGAGCACAATCAACAGGAGACAGGGCAATGTGTTACCTCCAGAGCCCAGCTATCCTATTACAGCAAGCCCAGAATACTCCAACACAGCTGATGCACAAGAAAAACCTTAAAACCAACTTTATGAATATGATCGAGGTCCTTAAAGAAGTGACTAAATCCCTTAAAGAAATTGAAAGAAATGAGTAAATCCCTTAAAGCCAAGAAAAAACAGTTGAAGGAAATGAATAAAAGTATCCAAGACCTAAAAAAGACTTGTATATTTATGCTTATAGCAACTAGAAATAATTCAGATACCTCTGAGCAAATTGTGGTGGACTCGTGCTTTTCCAACAATTATCAAAGGGAGGTTTAAATTACTGTTATACACAACACTTAGAATCCATCTTGAAAGAAGCCTAATAGGAGAAGGGGACCAGCTAATGGTAATAATTTTAAAATGTGTGTGTATTTATATGTGTATTATATACACATGTGTGTATACATTACATTGTGTTCATATATATGTTATGTACATTTATATATGCATTATATGTGTTATACATTGTGTGTTCATGCATACATTATGTGTTTATATGTATTATATGTGTTTATATACATTATATGTGTGTTTATATACATTATATGTGTGTGTTTATGTGCATATTATATGTGTTTGTGTTTAGATATATATCATATATATGTGTGTATTTATATATACATTGTATGTATATTATAATACTCTTTTTCTTTTTTTATTTTATAATTTAATTTAATTTTACATATCAGTCACAGATTCCCTTGTTCTCCCCCCTCCTGCCCCCCCCCCCGCCTCCCCCCCAGCCCGCCCCCCATTCCCATCTCCTCCATGGCAAAGACTCCCCTGAGGATTGAGTTCAACTTGGTAGATTCAGTACAGGCAGGTCCAGTCCCCTCCTCCCAGGCTGAGCCAAGTGTCCCTGTATAAGCCCCAGGTTCCAAACAGCCAGCACATGCACTAAGGACAGGTCCTGGTCCCACTGCCTGGATGCCTCCCAAACAGATCAAGCTAATCAACTGTCTCACTTATCCAGAGGGCCTGATCCAGTTGGGGGCTCCTCAGCTATTGGTTCATAGTTCATGTGTTTCCATCACAACTCCAGGGAGGCTACCTAGAAAACAGGACCCCAAGAAAGACACAGGGATCACCCAATGACAGAGAAATGGATGAGAACTACATGAACGTCCTGGACGTGAGTGGGGATAATGAAGGGCAAGGGTTGAGGGAAAGAGAGCTTAGGGGAACAGGAGATCCCAGCTGGATCAACAACAGAGAGGGAGAACAAGGAATAAGAGACCATGATAAATGAAGACCACATGAGAATAGGAAGAAGCAAAGTGCTAGAGAGGTCCACAGAAATCCACAAAGATACCTCCACAACAGACTACTGGCAATGGTCGAGAGAAAGCCCAAACTGACCTACTCTGGTGATAGGATAGCCAAACACCCTAATTGTCGTGCTAGAAATCTCATCCAATGACTGAGGGAAGCAGATGCAGAGATCCATGGCCAGGCCCCAGGTGGAGCTCCAGGAGTCCAATTGGCGAGAAAGAGGAGGGTTTGTATGAGCGAGAATTGTTGAGACCAAGGTTGAAAAAAGCACAGGGACAAATAGCCAAACGAATATTGTAATACTCTTAATGGTATATTTTAAGGTGTATGCCTTTTGCTTTACATAAATGACTTTTCAGTAAAGTTGATTTTTTAAAAAAGTAGAATATTTGAATGAGAAAACAATGCATGCAAATCCATGTGTCTTAGGCAATAGCATAAGTAGGAAAAGAAATGCTTGTGGAAACAGCTAATTCATCTATCATATTATGAAGAGAAACTGAGATTCATGCTGTTCATTGGCACCATTATGGATCAAACGCATTACCCCTTATAAACCTGAGGTAGCAGTTTACAAAAGTAAGTAATCCTTAGCTTATAGGCAATTAGCAATTAACATAAAGTATAATTGCCGTTGCTATATTTGTAGTCAAGTGAAATTGTAGTATGATTAGACTAATTGAAAAGTGTAAAAAAAAATCTGTCATGTAAATTCTATTTAAGGACAATTCTCCATTTGGAAGAAAGAGTTATTAGCAAAATTAAATAAAAACTACAAAATAGAGCCCACCAGTCTTGGAAATATGTGCTAATCACTACATTACTGTATTGGCCAAAGGTTCCACTTAGCATTCAGCTACTGTGTCTTATCTGGAAAGAAACCATAGACCAACATTGAGATACTAGTAGACCACACTAAGGATACTGACTAATAGGGGCCACTGGAAGCACCTGAAATATTCAGATAGGAGAGTCTGAGCTTTACTCAGAAGGACATGCAAGCTTACTTTTAGCAGACAATGTTACACAGACTGTCTTCACCTCTAAAGAATTCTTTCGGTGGTTCCCTTAATCAGCCTGGTTTCTATACACTATCAAAGTTATCACCCTAGAACAATAGTTATCAACCTGTGGGTCAAAACCCCTGTGGTGGAATGACCCTTTCATGAGGTGTCACCTAAGATCATCAGAATGTCTTTACATTCATATTATGATTCATAACACTAGTAAATTACAGTTATGAAGAAGCACAAAAATAATTTTATGATGGGTGGCCACCACAATCAAAGAAATTTATTAAAGGGTCACAGCATTAGGAAGGTTGGGAACCACTGCTCTAGATCACAAATTTGATTCTGATGACTTCAACTAACTTATCCACTGCACATAGCAGAGTCTCAAACTTTGTCATAACTTGTGTGGCTTTTCTTACTGCTGTGGTGGAAGCCCCACCTCTCTGCCCAGACCCAGAGATGCTCAAGACCATTCTCACAGGGTATTTAAAACTGCACCTCAGAAAGCAGACGTGTGATTTTTCAGTCTCTCTTTCCCATCTCCTCTTAGGGGGGGTGGGGGGAGGGTGGGCACAGAAAATCACCCAAGAATGCTTTGCCTATTAAACCAGGACTTTTTCTAATTCGGTCTGATTTGGTCTGATTTGGATTGCTGCATCAGCAGAGAGGTTTATTGGGGTGCAAAAACTGTTCACTTCCTATAGCCCCAGCCATTCTGTTTCCTTTTCTCACTCCACTACTTCCAATCAATTCTCCAACCATTCTGAATTCCTGATCATTTGTCAATCATGTCCTATTCACCCATATATCACTTACCATTCTTCAAACTCATCAAATATTTAGCCATGTTTACTCATATGCCAGATCAAAGGTCACCTAAGTTAACATTTGACTCCAGGACAAGCAATCCTTCCTCTCGATTGCTACTTCAATTGGTGAGACACTCCAGTTGCATGTATACCAGCTTAATCAAATTTCACATGAACAGGCATGACTAAAGCGTCAGGTTTTGATCAGCAAGGGCCAGGGATTATACCTTTCTTATCATTAACCTTTCCCCATCATTATGCACAGTACTTTAAACTCAGGAGCTACTCAATAAATATTTGCTAAAGAACGAATGCCCAATCAGATAGGAATCTTTCATCTTGAGGGGCAGGAAGAAGGTGCAGTCTCCCACTCTTTATATACCAAAGAATATTTTTTTCCAAAAAGTAGAAGCAACCTCCCTCTGGTTTCTGTATCTTCTGTGAATTTCTAGGGACCTTGGTCTCATACTTTGGAAAAAGCAATCAGGTCACCCCTGAGGCTATTACAATCAGTGCCTATCTAAGTGATCTCATACCATAAAAACTATAAGAAGACTTATACTGCTTAACTATTATGATCAGGAAAAATAATTAAGAAGGACACTTAGCTAGTATCCAAGCAGACAGTTTCTTAAGTAGCCATAGGTGCTTTGGATAATGAAGGTTGTTCAGGGAAGTTTGGGCTGCTGATAAAAGAACAGACCTAGAAGCCGTTTCTGTAAATCTCTAGCGAACTAAGAGATATGCACGCACACAAACGCACGCACACACACACACACACACACACACACACACACACACACACACAGAGAGAGAGAGAGAGAGAGAGAGCGCAGTAGCAGCAGAAGCAACAGCAAATTTGAAGCTGCTTAATTTAAAACTGGAAGCATCATCAATTTAAGCAGAGCCTGCCATTGCTCTGAAACTGGGGCTCTGCACACAACAAATGTACTGCCAAGGACAGCACATAGGCCGGTCCTGTTCAGAGAAAAGAAATAACATGGTTCTACCCATCCCTGCTTCCCTGCTGTGCCAAAGCAGCTTCAAACATGAAGAAAAAGCTGCACCCAGGACACAGAGCTTCCTTCCTCACAGCCTGACATTGTTTCACTTCTGACTTGGGAACACATCCAAGGCCTGGAGCATCAGGATGTTCTGTACGTGAGTTAAAAATGAAACTCTTTGATTATAAAAATGGAAGAATGGCTGGAGAAGGGAAACCTATCCTCATTGGCACTTCTATAAATGCAGAAGCGACTGTACTGCACTGTACCGAGTAATTATTATTAAGCATTTGTATAGAACTTTATATTTACAAAGTGCTTTGTAGTCCTTTGTATTATTATTCCTCACAGTGGCCTTATGAGGTAGGTTGGTATTGTTAAATCTATTTTACCTCCCTGCAGGAGGTCTCTCTTTCAAGTGCTTTGAAATAAACCTTGAAGAATCAAAACCCTTCAGTGTCTGGAAGAACAAGGTGGAAAAAAACCCATGGTGAAAGTTTGTGCTAAAAAAGAAATCCCAAAGGGAGCCTGTGTGCTAGACAAGGAGATCAGAGCCCATAAAGGGAGCTAGAATTGCATCAATATGAGTTGAAAATAATGGGGAGCCTGACCGTAGTGAGATTCACGGAGTAGGATGAATACGGAGCCTGTCTTCCTCTTGGTTTCCTCACAGGCTGATAAACTGTCAATAAGTCCAGTGTTTTACATGGTATACACATGGGGATGGTGAGTGCCATTTATCTTCATGTTTGGTTCTCATGGCCCCACCTGTAACCGTAATTAACACACTGAGAAAGAAAATACAGTACCGTTACTTTGGGGTTCCACTATACATCCAAGTTTTAATGTTACACAGGAGGAAATTTTCAAATTATCCATAGTTTTCAGAAGATAAAATTTACCCTTTTGTTTCTGCTGTAAAAGTGATTTTCATAGCTGGTGTGGTAGCTCCATCTGTAACTCCAGCATTCAGGCAAGCTGAGGCAAGAGGATTGCTAACAGCCTGACTATACAGTGAGTACCAAGCAAGCCTGGGCTTCAGTGTAAGATCTTGTTTTAAAAAAGAACCTAACTAATTTATATTTGCATGAGAAAAAATGGATAATAAGAAAAAGCCTGAATATTTGGAGAATTTTACCCATATTCCCCACACCTCAAGCAATCACTATTAAAAACCTTGTGTTTCACTCACATCTTGCCAAATATAGTGACATGATTCTGAATATATGATGTCATAATTGTGCATTTCTTTGTATTTAACATTTGAACTTATACATTTCTCTATACTTTATGTAAAACATTTATGACTTCAGTCTTTCTAAGTTTGGAAACTTTTACCAAGTCTTGCAAATTCTAAAGACTTTGGCCTTTGTAACTGCAGTCCCGCTCGGGCTCACAGCCACTCAGATCCAAGTAAACACACAGAGACTTATATTACTTATAAACTATATGGCCATGGCAGGCATCTTACTATCTAGTTCTTATGTCTTAAATAAACCCATTTCTATTAATCTATAAGTTGCCACATGGCTTGTGGCTTACCAGTACATTCACATCTTGCTTCCTCTGTCTGGAGACTCCTAACCCAGTCTTCCTGTTCCCAGAATTCTCCTCTCTGCTTGCCCTGCCTATACTGTACTTCCTGCCTGACTACTAACCAATCAGCATTTTATTTATCAACCAAATCAGAGCAACACATTCACAGCATACAGAGCAACATCCACAGCAGGTCTTAGAATAGCAAGTCTTAAAAACAGCATTACTTTGAAAGTCCGGTAGCCTGAACTCCCCCTAGACATGACACCAAACTGTCACACTCTGCATGACATGCATCATCAGTCTCAAGGTTCAAATCACATGTGTCTTGGTGGATCCCAAATTGCTTGGCCCTGTCTCCTTCTGAGCTGCAGACTTGTGCAGCCAACTTCCCTCCCAACTTCATCTGAGTGTTGACTGGGCTTATTTACCCAAAATGGCCAAAACTACACCTGCTCTTCCCAAGCAGGCCCATCCCACCTAAGTGAGTAGAACCTCTCTCAGGGCTCCTATTTGCTCAAGCCCCAAACTAACCATCACTCTCCGTCTCCCCATTTTGTCACATCTAGCACACTGTAGGCAGAAATTTCTCTCCCTCCTGCCTGTTCCCAAATATCCAGCAGCTGCTTCTTAAATAATTGGCTCTGAGGCTTGATATGACTTATAAATGCTCAGCCAGTATCTCAGGCTTATTACTAACTAGCTCTTACACTTAAATTAACCTGTAATTCTTATCTATGTTTCCCCATGTGGCTTGGTACCTTTTCTCAGCACATATTCTCATCTTGCTTCCTCTGCATCTGGCTGGTGACTCCTGACTCTGCCCTTCCTCTTCCTAGAATTCTCCTAGTCTGGTTGCCTGCCTATACTTTCTGCCTGGCTACTGGCCAATCAGTATTTTATTAAACCAATTTGAGTGACAAATTTTTACAGTGTACAAGAGCATTATCCCACAGCATTTCTTCTTTTTTTGTCTAATTAAAAAGAAAGGTTTGCCAGGCAGTGGTGGTGCATGCCTTTAGTCCTAGCACTTGGGAGTCAGCCAGGCAGATCTCTGTGAGTTCAAGGCCATCCTGGTCTACAGAGCGAGACCCAAGACAGGCAGTAAGATGACACAGAGAAATCCTGTCATGAAAAAACCAAAAAAAAAAAAAAAAAAAAAAAAAGGGAAGGTTTTAACCTTAATATAGTAAAACAAAAACAGTTATTAAATAAGAATTACATTTAAAAAAATCTAATCCATTTGCATCTGGCAAAATTATTTAATTATCTATCTTATCTTGGTGAGTCTAAAGTTTTGTATCTAATTTATCTTTTATTATAACTAAAGAAAACTGTAGCTATAACTATCTAGTCTTAACTCCATCAAAGACTCCAGAAGGATGTAATGTTGCCTAATGACAGGGACATCAGGCTGCCTGTACAGTCATTCAAAGTTCCTCTGCAACATTGGGGCATCCAGCTTCGGCCTACAAGCCTAGCATATCTGACAGACTTATCTGTAAAGCAGGATTTTGGAAGGACTCTCCCATCTTGTCTTGGCAAAGTTCTGTAGTAACTTTCTTTTGTGTCTTCCTTGTCCAATTTGTACAGCATACTCTCAGCAGTCAAGGCAAGGGCATTTTTTGTTTTTTTTTTTTTTGGTTTTTTTTTTTTTTTTTTTGCCCACATGACTAGCTTTTGCCATAAAGAAAACAAACTCCATATGGAGTTTCTTCAATGCCCATCATCCTCCTTGAAGTAATTGGTGCTGCCAGGAGACTTGTCTCACTGTCGAGAAAAATATAAGTCCTTAAAACATTTTAAATGCCACAGTCTGTAGGTCTTTGAAGTATTTGAAGATTATCTATCTAATTGAAAAACATCTTTGTATACCTAAAAAACTTAACTAACATGACTATAAGTCTGATTATCATAGATGACTAACAATCTGTATTTGTTAAGGATATATTACAATTTTAAATGAGTTGCATAAACATAATACCTAAAACAAGAGTAGAAATATATGTACAGTATAATAAAATTACCTTAAATTTGTATTAATAAACCAAAATCCATACCAATGTAAAGTATTTTGAGATTAACAATTGTTTTTTGGATTAAAGTAGATTTAATAATCTACATTTTTCATCATTTTTATACCATATCCTCCTTTAAATAAAAACAAACCTTCATAAACAATGTTTTGTGAATTTGGGTGTAGCTTTCTGTACTACTTCCTACTGACTGAGAGCACTGGCAATCTTATGTGGATCCTGAGAAAATTTAGGATTATGGTCAAGTACTGACTGGAGTAGTCTGTGAGGCTACATCATCTCAGCCAGTTACCTTGAAGCTGTTCTGGATACTGGATCATCTGGGCCATCACTCCCATTGGAGACCTCTCAGAGAGTCTTCCTTGATGGAACCATATAAACCTGGAAGGAATCCACAGCTTCTCATCTTCTGTAGAAACAAAAGCAGAACCTCTTTTCCAAAGCAAAATATCCTTAGACCCTCTCTTTTTTCTCTCAAGCCTATGCATATTTTTTAAACAGACTGTGACCCATGAGAGGTTTTGTTTTGTTTTGTTTTGTTTTGTTTGGGTCTGAATCTGTTTCATTGTGTATCTTTAATCCTTTTCTGACCAGGAAAGTTTTTAAACTGCTAAGCTGCATGGCTAGTACCAAAGCAGTAGCCCTGGCTGATGACTCTGCCCTGCTTGACTTTTCAACATGGAACAGGTACCAACAAGTCAATTTAACTCTCCAGTTCTGAGAAGCAGTATTAAGTAGCATGTCTGTGTTTTTAAGCCCATAGCTATGTTCCTAAGCCTGTAGGCAGCAGCTGTGAGAAGCCTCTTTGTCTTGTGGCCCATGAGAGACCCTGAGAGTCCATCACATTGCCACTGAAGCTCCTCTACCCCAGGCCCAGCAATGAGTGACATAAACTAGGAAGCTGTTCTTGGCTCTGTTTTACAACCTTTCCTTCTTTAAGCTCTCAGGTTTTATGTGGAAATTCTTATCAAATGTCTGGGCACCTGCTGTGGATATCGTTCTGTATAAATAAAACACTGATTGGCCAGTGGCCAGGCAGGAAGTATAGGCGGGACAAGGAGAGAGAAGAATTCTGGGAAGTGGAAGGCTGAGTGGGAGACACTGCCAGCCGCCGCCATGACCAGCAGCATGTGAAAATGCCGGTAAGCCATGAGCCATGTGACAAAGTATAGATTTATGGAAATGGATTAATTTAAGATATAAGAACAGTTAGCAAGAAGCCTGCCACAGCCATACAGTTTGTAAGCAATATAAGTCTCTGTGTTTACTTGGTTGGGTCTGAGTGGCTGTGGGACTGTCGGGTGAGAGAGATTTGTCCTGACTGTGGATCAGGCAGGACTGGAGAAAACTCCAGCTACAGGCACCAATTGTAGATTGGAGTTTTTTGGTCCTGCCTGGTTCTGCCTGGGTAGCAGCCATTTTTATAAAATAATCACTCAGAGGCTTAATATTAATTACAAATTGTTTGGTCTATGGCTCAGGCTTATTGCTAGCTAGTTATTACATCTTAAATTAACCAATTTCTATTAATCTATGTATCACCATATGTCTTGTGGCTTTACCTGTGTTCTATTACATCTTGTTCCCCTGTCAGCTCACAGCATCTCCCCAGTTCTGCCTTTCTTTTCCCTGTATCTCTCTTGGTTTTCATACCTGGCTATATCCTGTGTTGCCATAAGCCAAAACAGCATCTTTATTAACCAAGAGTAGCAACACAGCATGCATTTATTTGCATGCAGTCTTGGTTGTCTTCAAAGGCTAACCTCAGCCCAGAATCTCCACTGATTTCACCCAGGTTCATGTCATCAGTCTCTCTCTGGATTCATTCCTTAGTCTTCTATCTATTCTACTCCTCTGCCCTTGGTCTTTTCATTCCATCCTTATTCTAGCAGTCAACATAATGCTGTTAAAACACATAAGACCACATCCTACATTTTCTCAAGGCATGGTAGCAGTTTCTGTGCTCATCCAGGTCACAAACTGTGGGTGGGATTTTTCTGTCCTGTCAGTCAGCTCTGTCCCACTAGCTGGCTCCCAAATAACCACACAGAGGCTTATTATTAATCATAAATGATCGGTTGTTAGCTTAGGCTTGTTACTAACTAGCTCTTTCAACTTAAATTAACTCATATTTCTTATCTATGCTCTACCACATGGAGGCACCTTTTTTTCAGCATGGCATATTCATCTCCTACTTCTTCTCTGTCTGTCTGGCCCAATGACTCTACCCTTCTTCCTCCTAGCATACTCTCAGACTGGCTTTCCTACCTAACCTTTTTCTGCTAGCTATTGGCCAGCTGGCTCTTTATTAAACCAATGAGAGTAATACATATTCACAGTGTACAAAAGAATTATTCCACAGCAACAAACCTTCGATTTGTTTCCCTTTTCATTTGTATTCTTAATTCCTCAGACTTCATCTCTAACTGCTGTTCTAGTAGTCAATGGTTTATAGCAAGATTGGACTCATCTTGTAATAATGGGTTCCTCCTGTCTTAGGGCTTTGTTTCTCTATCTGAAGTGTTCTGGTTCACACTTCCTTCCCCCAACTCTTATTTTCAAAAGAATCTCCTTTAATATCTGACAGCTACTCTCACTGCTAAATCATGCATGTTCCTTCCCTACTGTTTTATTATTTAATATTGTAACTTCAGATTAAGTCTCTGTAGATGTTTCTTAATAATTCTGCTTAATACATATTTTTCCCCAATAAAATGACAGTATATGGCAAAATATAATGATAGAGAGTAACAAGAATATACAGGCTTGGGTTTGTGCCTGTTTTGTTCGTTCCAGTGTATGTTTTCAGCATCTAAAACAGTGTGCAATATATAATGTATGCCAAATAATTTCTTGATGTATGAACAAGCCTTCTGGACAGATTATGTGAAGCTCTTTTTTGATAGACACAGCTAATTTAAAAACTAGTGGACAATACAATGAGCTAAGCTAAAGGTGTTTAAGAGACAGAGCAAAGCAAAGCATCCTATAGAGCAGTGACATTTTCCACAATGTCACATGGCAAGGAATATAAGAACTCTTCATCCTCGAAGTTCGTGATACTCAAGGTCAAGTTTTGTGATTTACCCTTGTCCATTTCTACCTTCCAGGGAGAATTACAGCCTAGATTTTATTAACAGGGCCCATCTTGGGAAGGTGGGAAATTGTCAACACTAAACTATACTCACACAAATATAAACTGAACTTAGGGAATGGATACATGAGGAATGAAAACATCAAATTTATGCACTACCTTATTTATTTTAAATATGCTGTTAGAATTTGTAAAATGTGATCATTTTCTTTAGTTTATATTCCAGTGTGCAAAATTCAGGAGTTTTAGTAAGAAATTAAAAAACTAAAAACACATTTTTATACAATTCCATAGAATATTGCTGAGAGTAAATAAACAAAACTTATTTAGCCAGTAATAAATCAATTTAATGTCCAAAGAAGTCAACAAAAAGAAAAATCATAGCTTAATCTCTATGAAATAACTATTAAGGTGAAATTAACTTATCAAAATTAGTTGTCAAAACAAAGCCATTTAACACTCATTTACTCACCTATAGTAAAGAAAAGACAGTTTCTGTGTGATTATGTGTGCATGTGGTGGTGGGGGTTGGAAGAGGGTGGGAGGGAAGAAGAGAAAAAGAGAGTACCAAACATTTTATTGAGGTCATGGCTTAAACAACAAGAAGTGGACAAAAATTGGTAGCAGAAGTCGAGGTTTCACTTTTATTTACTGATATTGCACCATCATAGGGACAATGTCTCACTTTGTCTGAGGCACCAGCAGAGACCTTGGTGATTACTCCTGTATGCCGGACCATATGTTGCTCAGAATATGGCATGTGTTAGGCTAACTTTGTAGATGCGGTTTTATCATTTTTGAAGACATACACAACATATGAAAGCCATCAAGTAACTGAGTTTTTACACTGATGAGTTATCTATATGTCACTTCAAAACCCACCTTCCTAAAAATAGGCTATATACAATTTCCCAAGAGAGTAGTACAACTTACAGCTTTTAAAATGTCATCCCCTATTCATCATGTGAGACTATCTTCTGATTTTTCATCTGCAGTTTTTAAATTGCTAATTACCAAGGGAAAATATTACAAAGGTAACCTTCTGACTTTTAGAATACTGTGATGTGAAGACAGTGTTCTGGGAGTTGATAAAATTGATGATAATTTAGTACAATATGAAAATAAAACTTGTAAACATAATGCTTTCATTATTTAATCAATAGTTTTCTTGAACATATTATATAAATGATGTACCAGTCAATGTTTAACAATCTACCAAGGTACTACCCATGTCTATGAATTCTCTCCTAAAAGGAAAAGCAATGAAGTGTTCTGTTTCAACATGTGCTATGTTCATTTCAGACCTACTCACATCGGAGTGGCTCTCAACAAAGCTCACCATCATATCCCTAAAGTCCCACTGTTCTAAACCTTAACAAAAAGTCCTATGATTATGAAATAACCTATGATTTGAGGTGAGTTTTAGTTAAATTACATCCATGCAAATTATATCCATGCATACATCAAAATAATTTGCTTCTCTTTGATTTAACAAATCTCTCTCTCTCTCTCTCTCTCTCTCTCTCTCTCTCTCTCTCTCTCTCCCTCTCTCGTGTGTGTGTGTGTGTGTGTGTGTGTGTGTGTGTGTGTGTGTGTGTGTCTTTGTGTCTGAATGTCTGTGTACTTTAGGGAAAGGGTTTAGTTCAGCCTATAAGTTATACTCCATCAGTGAGGGAAGTCGGGGAAGAGCTCAGGCAGGACACTGGAGGCAGGAACTAAAGGAGAAACCATGGAGGTAAGTTGCTTACTGACTGGCTCCCTCTGGCTTGCTCATGAGCCTTTCTTACACAGCCCAAGTCTTCCTGCCCAGCAGTAGAACCACCCACATGAGATAGCAATTAAATAAATTCTACATTAATTAGCAATTTTTAAACATCTCACAGACTTGGCCACAGAAAAATCAAATCTGGGTAGTTACTCAATGGAGGTTCCCTCCTCCAAGGTGACTGTGGGTTGTATCAAGTTGACAGCCAAAGCTAACTATAATAGAAACTCCATTTTGTAGTGTGGTTTCTTGTTATTTTTTTCTCCTTTTCCACTGCTGCCTGGAAGTGACCAAAACTCCAGCTCAGACATTCATGCCTTTTAGTGAATAGCTTTGAAACTGAAGTTTTTTCATGGTGGAAACAGTTTGTATATATTTTAATCTAAGTAGCAATGCTACTAATTTTGGGACAGTGTATGCTTGAGTTGCTCTTAATGTTATCTCATTTACAGTTGATTATACTCAGATGATCCTGTCACAATTTACCTCCCTCTGTTTGAGGTTCCTTGATAGGATCCTATGGTGGTTTGAATAGGAATCCCCATAGACCCATGTGTTTGAGTGCTTGACCCATATGGAGTGGCACTCTTAGGAGGTGTGGCCTTGTTGGAGTAGATGTGGCATTATTGGAGGAAGTGTGTTATATTGGAGGCAGGTTTTGAGGTCTCATATATGCTCAACCCATGCCTAGTGTGGCACATAGTCTCTTCCTGCTGCCTGCAGATCCAGATGTATAACTTGCTGTGGGATGGTCTGTATGTCAAATGTGTTGCTGATTGGTCAATAAATAAATCACTGATTGGCCCGTGGCCAGGCAGGAAGTATAGGCGGGACAAGGAGGAGAATAGAGCTGGGAAGTGGAAGGCTGAGTCAGAGAGACACTGCCAGCCGCCATGATGAGAAACAGCATGTGAAGATACCGGTAAGCCACGAGCCATGTGGCAAGGTATAGATTAATAGAAATGGATTAATTTAAGCTGTAAGAACAGTTAACAAGAAGCCTGCCACGGCCATACAGTTTGTAATCAATATAAGTCTCTGTGTTTACTTGATCGGGTTTGAGCGGCTTGGGACTGGCGGGTGAGAGAGATTTGCCCTGACTGTGGGTCAGGCAGGAAAACTCTAGCAACAATAACTCTCAGCTCCTTCTCCTGTACCATGTCTGCCTGTGTGCTGCCATGCTTCCTGCCATGATGATAATGGGCTAAAATCTCTGAAACTGTAAGCCAGCCCCAGTTAAATGCTTTCCTTTATAAGAGTTGCTGTGATAATAGTGTCTCTTCACAGCAATAGAAACCCTAACTAAGACACTCTGCAAACCCCCTTCATGTGACAGTCACTGCTCTATTACTAGAAATTCAACATTCATCCAGGTAGATACGAACCAAGAAGACAGAATTGAACATAGCAATAGATCTCTGCTCCTTCCTAAAAGGCCAAAACAATGACAATAAAAATGTGTAAACTCATGCTGAGAACAATTCATCTACAAAATAGAGTTCCCATTATCTCCTCTCATTTACAGTTGATCACACTCCAATGATCTTGCCACAATTTAACTCCATCTTTTGGAGTTCCCTAAATATCCATCCCTCTGTGGTGGTTTGAATAGGAATGACCAACCCTCCCTGCCCCATAGACTCATATGTTTGAGTGCTTGGCCCATAGTGAGTGGTACTGTTAGGAGGTATGGTTTGTTGAGAGCCTAAGAACCTGAGTTCAACTCCACAGAACCCCTAGAAAAAGCCTGTGTGATCATGAACATAACTGTAATCCTAGGATTGGGAAGAAGAAAAGGGAGGGGGAGTGGAGACAGGAGGATCTCTGTGGTTTTCTGCCTACCAGGCTAGCTCCGGGTTTGTAGTCTCTCACTGAATAAGGTGGAAAGTGATAGAGCAGGACTCCCAAGACTCTTCTCTGGCTTCTGCATGCATGTGAGTGTTCACACTCTTCATCCTTGCATCCTTGTTCATATTACACACACACACACACACACACACACACACACACACACACACACAATTTTAAAAATTATAGCATGTAGTATAAATTAACAAATTTGATAAAAAGGAAAAAATAAGTATTGGAAACCATTTTAGATTTTAGTCTTCTCTTATCTACTGTGTGCATGGGCAGAGAAGAGAAGCAAATGGTGGAGACTGTGGGAATGGGTGATTAAAAAATAAACTGATTGAGCTTTTGGAATTAATTCTACAAAAGACTGGAAGAGGAGGGACTAGCTGTCTCTGGCATCAAGTATATAAGGCAAGACTGAAGACATGTGGATTGATTGGAAGCCTCCCTCTCTGAAGACTCCAAAGGAAAGTATCTATTGACAATTACAATGGGATTAAGAAAGACATGCCTGCATATGCACCCACCACAGTGAGGTCACTGTTGGTGGGTTCCACCATTTCACAAAGAAAACTCAGTTGTCTTTCTTTGTCTTATGTGTTTAGGGAAATGGGTACCCAAAGATCACCAGACATGCATAGATGGAATCTAACTTCTAGTTTCAGAACAAAGCAAATGAAAGAACACTGTGGGAAGCAAGGACAAGGTGAAAAGCCAAGGAAAACTTCCAGCAAATATAATATAAAGAGAGAGAAATAGTGGCATTGGTAAGGCAAGAATAGGATGCGACCTTAAAAACAGTAGAGGGACGGCCAGAGGACAAAATAAATCATAAACATTAAAATATGGTTAAACAAATCAACCAATTTAACTTGAAATACAAAGTTAAATTAATTACTTATAGAGTAAAACAAATTAATAAAAACACTGGCAAAGTCAAAGAAAATACTAGAGCAATGAAGCTTCTTCCCTACTGGCTAGCTTTCACTGTGTTGGAAGGTGCTATGCATGCTACTAGAGGAGAAAATCATCATCAGTCACACACAGCTGTGAGGCTGGTGAGCTACAACAATACCCGGCTGGCAAGAGATGCTCACTGTGCAGCAGTGAGACAAATGTTACCAGGGTAATCAACCACTTTATGATTGGATTTAAGGCCAGACCCACAAGACAGAATCCGTGCCTAGCACTATTACTGGGGCCAAGAATCTGTGGCTAAATACGTTAGAGGTTCCAGAGGAGAATCTTAACTACTATTACTCTGCTAAATGGGATAATATTAAACCAACTCCTAATGGCTTATCATTATACCCATAGATTAGTGCATCACTTAGCCCTCATGGGAGTTGCTTCTTCTTTCAGTAGATACAACATGCAGAGAGGAAAAGACTTCAGAGTACGTAGCCCTAAATGGGACATGTATATAACACCACTTCCACCCAAGGGTCATTACAGAAAATGGGGGCGGGGGTACTGTAACAGCAAGAGACAATGGACGCCAGCAATGAAACAGTTAAATTGACACAACAGGACAGTCACATATGTTAACTCACAGCAATTGCGACAGCATACACAAATCTTGCATAAAATTAAGCCAGACAAAAATCCAAGCATGCGTTAGGAAGTTGGGCCTCAAGTCCCACCCTTAGCTGAGGAGCTATTGGCTATTTGTGGCTACTAGGGAGAGGACCAACTTTCTTTAGGGATGAGGACACTGAAAGGCTACCCATGCTTAGTACATGGCCCTACACACATACTGCCGGCACTGAGTGGACTCTGAGCTTTGTTTTGTTTTGTTGAAGAAGAGGAGGAGATGAGATTAGGAGGGAATTTGAGGGGAAGGAATGGAGAGGATGGACTTGATCAAAATCATGAAATTCTCAAAATTGCAAATATTTTAAATGAAAGAATCATTTCAAATTATATAGGATAAAAAATTACAGAATGAAAAGAAAGAAATGAGGGGGGAAATTAATAAAACAGTACCAACATTTTCAAAAATGAGCGCATAAATTTAAAGTTGAATGAATTCAGAGAGTTCCTCAAACCCCAATAAATTAAAACTGGCCTACAACAAGGTATCTCATTATTCAAATTTAAAAGCCTCAGGAATAAATAAGATTTTTCAAAAGGAGTTATGTTGGGGGAGAAAGGCACTCAAATAAGCAAAAAATGTCATTTCCAGAGATGGTAGCATGTGCCTGTAGTTACACCTACTAGACAGACGGGGGTGGGGGGGTTATGTGGGCTCAGAAGTTCTAGACCTGTCTAGACAACAGAGCTTCCCCTGGGAAGGAAAAGAAGGGCGAGAGAGGGGAAGCAGGGAAGGGGGAAGGAAAGTAAATAGGAAAGAGAAGTGGAAGTCAGCAGGAAAGGACAGAGTCAGCGAGTCCCAGAGGAACAATGAAGAGAGGATTCCAGATGAAAGCTGCGTGGTATGGAGAACAAATCCAACCTATTTCCATCAGAGCAGAAGGAGAGGGATCAAGACAGGTGTTAGCTGTTGCCAAGGAGGGACAGGAGGTTTTGCCATACTGAGAGGTATTTAGGAATTGATCATTCAGCAATATATTTAAAAAAAAAAAAGCTAAACAAATCAATTTTGGAACATAAAATGAAATGATCAACCTCAAAGGAAAAACAGAAGTAAGGAAACCAAAGAAAAACCCAAATGAAGTCTACAGTTTGACAATGAAGATTATTAGGATACTGGTGTATGTTAACAGGGATAGCCTGAACAATGACTATTCATTTCTCTGGAGCTGATGGGAGAATGATGGGAAAGAATATGGAAGAGTATGCAGAAGAAATCTAAATCATAATTCTTTGTGATAGGATGTCAATAAATAACCACAGCAGTTTAAAAATTCATGAAATTGCAATCTCAGTCCTTTGAGAGTCAAGGGACAGGGCACTGCTATTTTCATTGTAAATACCGCAGCACTGTTTTGCTTTTAAAAGTATGCATACATATTGTTTGAATAAAAATTCTGCAAATGCTAATGTGATTTTCATAATAAACATGAAGACCAAGTAGACAAAGCTTGGTCAAATCAGCTACACTAGCCTGAAGTCGACCACAGCAATGTATTTTTTTATTTGTTTTATTTTTAATCTATGTTCCACATGAGATGAAAACTGTATAGAACAGATGTTGGGGGGCAGTTTGTTTGGGGAAACAATATTCACAAGACAGTGAAGGGACCACGTATGGACCAAGATATGAGTTCAAATGAAAAGATATAATAGCCAATGCTTAACAGGGAGCTGGGAGCTGAGACAGCCCTTCACAGCTTCTCCAGAGGATAAAGGGAGCCAAGGCTGCAATTCTATTGACAGGTCATGGGGTGAAGACTGGGCCAGGGGAGGAAGTGTAGTATCAGTTGTGATGTTAAGTGAGTCAGTCTCCCCTGAACAGAGAAATCCATGATGAACCCCAGGGTGCAGCTAAAGATTAATAGAGGGTCTCTCGGACAGGACCCAATGGGTGAGACACCAGAGCACCCACTGACACCTTTCTTGCAGAAGCTGCTCCCCCAAAGTCCTAAAGGAATGTTGAGAGATAAAGCCATAAAGGGGAAGGAGAGAGGGCTCCATCAACAATGCAAAGGGTATCTGCTTGTCTATCTTGCCATCGCAGCCAAGAGGCAACTGTACACCCACCACTGACATCACTCAGATGAGCTGGGAAGTGGGGTGTGGAGACAGGGCCATCAAGGCAGCCATCTCTCACTGCGCATGCTCTGCGGCAGTAAACTGGGCAACAACAATAGAGGAAACCCCAAAGTTCTGCCAAAGCAGTGAGTTCCTGACTCTCTCTAGCTGAACCTTCGGTTTGTGAGGGAGAAGATCACAGCATTTTAGAGTGTATGTCCTGAGTGCCTATGTGGCTGGCATTGTGTAAGACAACTAGAAGGGTGCAGGAATAAACCTACAACATGCAGATACTTGAGCAGGTGCCGAGATACTAGTGATTTGCCTGTTTGGGGAAAATGGAACAGGATCTAACCGTGACTCAGGAATATTAAAGGACAGGACTAATCATATGTATGAGATGCTCCACCTACCATAACCTTAGGAGGATAGACATTACTTATTAAGAACAAAATCCCTGAGCCAGCCTGACAGAGTTAGGAGAGAACAAAATGTCAGACGGAGTAATGTCACTACTCAATATAAATACCAATGCAAACTAAATATCTGCTGACAGCTTACTAAAAGTATGCTGAGACATAACAACTGTAGCTTTAATTCCAGAAAAACAGAGCTGGAAGTTAAAAGAGCTGTGGCCTCCTACTGGCCACCTGCATGACTCTGGGATGTTTTCTTTTCTCAACAATGAAACCACCTTCTTCTAAATGTATGAATTATTATGTTGTTTGGATCTTGATTTTTCTATTGTAAATTTATAGCGAAAGCTGAACAATTAGAAAAACGTACGTGTACCCTGTAATTCAATGTAGGACTCACTTTTTGTAATATTTAACAAAGAAACTTAATCTTTGGGAGCAGGGACATGGCTCAGTGGGTAAAAGTACTTGCAGCACAAGTATGAGTTCCAAAGTTCGAATCCCTAGGAGCCAAGTAAGTGCCAGGCATACATTGTGAGCATCTGTAACTCCAGAGTTATAGGAGCCTCTATAGCAGTGGTTCTCAACCTTCCTAACGCTGTAACCCTTTAATACAGTTCCTCATGTTGTGGTGACTCCCAACCACAAAATTATTTCATTATTACTACATAACTGCAATTTTGCTACTGTCATGAATCATAATGTAAATGTCTGATATGCAGGTTATCTGCTATGTGTCCCTTATTATAACCCACAGTCTGAGAACCGCTGCCCTATGGGGAGATGAGAAGTAGACACAGGAGGACTCCCAGAAGCTCACAGATCAGCTAATGTGGCATACACTGGAGAAAAGCAACTAAGAAACCTTGAATCAAAAAGGTCGAAGGTGAGAACCCACACCAAGGGTTTCTTCCAATCATACACCTTCTATGGCACACATATGCCTGGATTCACCCAGATAAATTCATACATACATGCCCATATGCATGCATGCATACATACACCCATATGCACGCACACACACATGCCCATATGCACACCACACATACACACACACAGTTTTTAACAAAGCCCATTCTTTAACATTTAGAACTCTTAAGTATTAGGAGTTCAATTTTTTTAGCAACATACTGTTTCAAAATATTTCAAATAAAAGAGAAAAACATGCTTTTGAATTATCTTCTAGTAAAAACACTAATCCAATAGATTATACCACCACACCTTGAGTTTACCATTTGAAGAACTAGATGCTAAAGGCAAAAATACCTAATGTGTGCTTTATTTTGAGTGGCACAAGGCACTCAACATGTGCAACTTTAGGATAGCTTTAGAGGTAATATTTCATGCAAGAGCTGAGTTTTCTCCTTCCAAAGTCATAGCTTCACTTTTGCATAATCTGATTCCAGTATTTTCCTTCATGACAGTTTTTTCTATTTCTAGACAGTTTTGTGATAGGTTTATCATTGTTATTTTATTTTGGTCACAAGTCATGAGTAATTCATTCTTCATTTGATTTATGCTATTTATAAAGTGCCACATCAACTATTACTGCAGTTTAGCATCGGAGTTCTGACAGCCCTAGTAAATAAAGCACTATCTGCCATGGCGGAATTGTGGAGTTCTGACTGAGAACATTCTATTTTGATCTAATTGTCCAAATGCAGTTAGCAGTGCCTTAAACTGCTCTTACCATGAGGCAAGATGCATGTGTTTCATACTTTGATATTTCAATATGTAAATAATGCAATTATTTTTATTTTTATCATGTTCTGTTCGTGTATTTCATCACATATTGTACAAATGGTTCTGCAAAGACCATGCTCCCAAATGCCATGTCTTCTTTTTTTAAATTTTCTTTTGAAAATGTCTGCAATTGTGTACAATTGTTTGTAGGGTCATCTTTGTATCTGAAAGGAAGATGCGTGCCTGTGTTAGCATCAATTTAGAGCTGTGCTGTTTGTTATCTGGGAAGAGACAGGTGGCCCAGCAACCTCCTTGAACAACTGGTGGTTTGATTTGCATTCTGTAAAGCAGCTGAGCTGTTCTGTTTTAGCTAACAGTGTATCCCCAAAACACAGCGACCACTTGGGTGACTTGTAACACAGAAGATAGCAATGGACTCTGTTCCCTGCTCTTCTGCAGCATGTAGGCAATTATCTATTTTGCTCAGGTTGAGTACCAGGTAGAGGTCATGCAGTTTAGATATGCATCATTAATGGTGCCTCGTATTGTCTCAAATGGATTGACTTTTATAAACATTGTTAATATGCCAATACTTAAGTTTTTTATGCATTTTCACAGATGACTTGAACTATGAAACTAAATTTGAAATCAATAAACATCCAAAATGTTCATTGAGAATGAATAAACTAAAAATTATGTATTATTTATTTAATAGGTAAATGTAATGCAATAAAATAAATAAACAATGAACAGTGATGTTCTAGTGTTTATTGATGAGTCCATCCATCCTCCTTGGGATACTGTGAGATCCTTGGCCCCTGCGGAACAGCCATGTCTATGATGAGCTCACACTGACATCTGACATCCCTTTCACTTGCCTATGGATGATCCTCATTTGCATCCCATTTCTGCCAGCTTCAATATAGTCTGATATCAAGTAAGGAATTGTCTAACTTTCCTTTCTGAATCTGTTCCAAGACCATTCTTTCAGTACAATTCCTCATCAAATGTGTTTCTGAGAAGAGAAATGCGATAATTATATATATATATATATATATATATATATATATATATAATATATTATATAATATATTACATATTATAATATGACATAACATCATAAACAAAAAGTAACACATTGGATTTAGACAAAACAAACATGAGGAAAAGAATACAAGAGAAGGCACAAGAAACAAAGACCTACTCATTCACATATTTAGGAATCCCATAAAAACACTTAACTAGAAGCCATAATTGTGGAGATATTTTATTTATGCTCTAATAAATAAAGCTTACTTGGAGATCAGAGGAAAAAGCCAGTCACTATATTAAAAATAGAAGTCAGGCAATGTTAAAACACGCCTTTAACCCTAGCATTCAGGAGGCAGAGATTCATCTGGATCTCTGTGAGTTCAAGGCCACACTGGGAACAGAGCCAGGTGTGGTGGCACACCCCTTTAAATTCCAGCACTAGTTAACCATAGAGGTCTGGAGGTCTGTATAGACAGACAGGAAGTGATAGAGCAGGGCAGAAAAAGGAAGTGATGTAGCTGGGTGGAAAGAGGAAGTGAGATGGCAGGGTACAGAAAGGATGTAGGCAGGAGTATACAGGAAGTAGCTCTCTCTTGGGCTTAGGATTTCCTAGGGTAAGAACTTGTGGCTGTGGCTTGTTCTGTTCCTCTGATCTCTCGGATTTCACCCCAATATCTGGCTCCAGGCTTTTTATTAATAAGACCGTTTAGCAGTCTCTGTTCAAATAAGCTTTGATCATATTGATTTAGAAGGCCTGGTTTTCTTGGTTTCCTCCATCCCCTCTGGCTTTTACACTCTGCCTCTTCTTAAGCAGGGTTCCCTGAACCCTGAGGAGAGTGGTTTGGTGGAGAAGTCCCACTTAGGGCTGAGTGTACTGAGGTCTCTCACTCTCTGCTAATGTCTGGCTTTGGGTCTCTGTATTTGTAGACCCACTATAGAAAGAAGCTTCACTGATGATGGCTAAACAAGGCACTGATCAATGAGTATAGCAGAATGTCATTAGAAGTCATTTCATTACTACTTTTTTATTTCTTTAAAGACCAGTAGTATTTGGTTTTACCCTAGATCCCTGAGCTATCTAGTCTCAGGTTCTTGGTCAACCCAAACAATGTCATATATGGGTCCCATCTCCTGTAGTGGGCCTTAAGTCAACTCAGATATTGGTTGGTTACTCCCAAAAACTCTGGGCCACCATTGCCCTAGCATATATTGCAGGCAAGATACCATTGTACTTCTGGCTGGTTTGGTGTTTATTCTTCTCTTTTGGTAGTGTGCAGAGTACCTTCCTGTACCAAAGACACTAGAACATAGGGGTAAAAGCTCTATGTAGGCACTAGCTCCACTTCTCCATGTTTGATGAGTTGTGTAGGTACAACTGTGGTAATTTGTCTGGAATTGTTTTCATAAACAAATCCCTGCTGTTCCAATTTAAACAAAGATAAAGAAAAGAATGCGCACACCTTCCTCTTATATTTCATTTTAAGCTTTGACCTAAAGGGATGAGCAAATTGACTACTGTGATTGCCAATTTCATAGGGCTGAGCTTCCCCCAAATTTATAGTTTTGTGCAACCTCTCCTGAGGTTTAATGTGCTGGAGTTTCGTACCTCCTGTTAACCTTGGCGAGATGAGAACAGAATAGCTTCCAGACCTAATGTACATAGAGACTATGCATCCTTCCCAGTAAGTACTGGCCTCGTGACCCACCTGTTTAGACTTTCCCATCATTCCTC
The DNA here is from genome assembly GCF_007827085.1 of Peromyscus californicus insignis. NCBI lineage: Eukaryota > Metazoa > Chordata > Mammalia > Rodentia > Cricetidae > Peromyscus > Peromyscus californicus. The sequence continues at coordinate 56,091,828 of NW_026294595.1, forward strand.
CCCACTCTGCCACTTGGGTACCTATAGCTTTCTCCTTCTTCAGTTGGTGATCCCTTTCCTAAAGGCTGCCAGTATAAAAAAAAAAAAAAGAAAAAGAAAAGGAGTTTAAAAATGATTATAACTGAGTCAACAATCCAGACAATTTCCCTTAGTCTTTGAGAACCCATTAGATATGGAAGTCATGATGGCTACCACCAATGTAAAAAACAAAAAACAACAAAATCCACTTACCCCAAATTTGGCCATTTCACCAAAAACTGTTACTAGACCAGAACTCAGTTCAGTTACCAATGTCTGATCCTCAAACCAGACAGATAAAACTATAATTTATCTCATCGTCTCCTTTTTTTCTAGTACAGACTCAACTGGCTGTCAGTCAAGACAAAGCTTAGAAACCTTCTAAGGAAAACTGAGCATTTTCAAACTAAAACGAAGCACAAATTACTTCAAGAACTTAGATTTGTGCTTTGAAAGTGTCAAGCTAAACTAATCACAGAATGAACTGATGGGCTATTCACTCTGGGTTTCAAGATATAATTTTTTAATGTCTGTCTCATATTTTTGGCTGTCTGTCAGATATCATTACCTTGGAAATCCCACCTCCGGTGTTGGTGCACTATAACAACCTCCAGAGAATGCCAAGAAGAATAAAGCAGCCCCATGAAAGCACATGACTTATGGATGTTCCTACCTGGCTTCTTGACCACACAGAAGACTTTGAGTAGTGAGAACCAAATGGAAGCTGGTGAGGAACACGGGCCTACAAAGACAGCTTTGCATCATCCTAGCCATCCAAGTTACACCTCAAATATCTAGAATGGGGTGTGGATAATGCAACCAAAGTGTGGGGAAATCCACTTCCTGCCATCTTCATCTGGAGACCTCTAACTTCACACTTAGGAAAAGGAGGGTAAGTAAAATAACAATAATCTGTTCAGATTCATTTAATGTTAGCTTAGCATTGGGTGAGCTGAAACATCTTGATTATGGTATCACCAAGTCATCTTTTGAAGAGTCCCCAGGACGGATCAGGCAAAGTGGTGGTAGTCAATGCTTTTTTTCACTAGTCTGCTTTGTCTGATTTGTGACTTAAGTTATCTAACCACTAAACAGTTTCCCTACCTGAAAAAGGAAAAGAAATGACCATGTTGAATTCATAGAAAGGACAAAGAAAATGAAAATGTTGAAGGATATAAGGATTTTAGAGTACCTATGCATCTCATTACTATTATTTGGTGAAACATAAATTATTACATAGTTTCTAGTATAAGTTATGTGATACCATATAATGTTGAAAGACTGTTTAACATATGAAAACGTCAAGAAGTTTCTGTATTGAATATATCCGTTTGTCACCTTTTCTCTTTAAATTATAGACTGTTCTATTTAAAACAGATACCCTATGAAGAAGCAGTGGTGTAGCCTACCAAGTTTCTATGGTGACATTTTAAAAGATAATGAGTTTGAAGGTAAGGAATCAGAGTCATGAATGCTTATGGCTGAATGGTAACATCCCTATCTGGTCTTCTAATTGAGGGCACATTGCTAGCACATTTTTAAATAGAACAGTGATTGAGATATGTTGTACCAGTCTTTAATAAATATTGGAACACATCTAAATAGGCAATAGTTTATTTTATTTCATCATATATATTGAATAGGTATATAAGTTGGACATCGGTCAATGGGTCTTCACATCCCAGGTCGAAGAGTTGACTTAGGTATAAGATACTGTTGAGCAGAGAATCCTCCCAATTCAATCATTGGCATCAAAAGCCTCCAGTTCAATCACTTAAAGCCTGTACTTCAAGTGTACAGAGTTTGAGAAGAGTCCAAGTAATGAGACACCAACCAAAACAGCCTGTAAAAATAAAAATGCTGGTTTTTGCAACAGAAGAGAAGCCGCAAAACTACCAAAGAAAACTCACTATGAGAACTAAGATCATTTACCATACTGACCACTAACTTGTAGAGGAACCGAAACTGATGCTCATAACTCCACAAATATTTATTGTGCAAGATCCATGAAGTGAAGATCCAAGAAGACAGAACTGCCTACTCTCCAGGAACTTCTTTTGCAGAGGGGAGGAGGGGGAGGAGAGAAAGGATAACCATAAAGCCTTTAAAGTAATACATGAATAAATGATATTAAATGTCAGAAAATGTGTGTGCTCTGGAAGGGACAGTGGGACTAAGAGAAGGGAGAGGGACAGTTTGTAAATAGTTGTCCCATCCAGACCTCACTGAAAGGGGAAATCTGGACACAGGTTAGACAGACAAGAAAGAATTAATCAGGCAGATGACTGAAGAAAGAACATTCTGGGAGAAGAAAATCCCATATATTAATGATGTATTGCACGAAACTTTGTATGTGTCAAAGTAATATTTCATTCATTTATATAATAATTGCACACAACAAAATATATTTTGGACATGAATTATTTATTATTTTAACATAACTCTTTATTGATTCTTTGGGAAATTCATATCATGTACCCCAATCTCACTCATTTCCCAGTCCCTCTATATCTGCCCCTCACCCTCATAGTGTCTCTCCCAAAAGAAAATTTAAAAATATTAATTAAAAACAAAACAAACAAACCACTTCGCTCCTCTATCTTTCTTGACTGTCCAACACCTCTTCATTCCTCCTAGTGGCATTGGGAGCCATGGTGTGTCATGCAGTAGACCCTTTTGTCCACTCTGCTTTAGTTGCTGATGCTCATTGCAATGAGTTGTTGGTCTGGTACAAGGCCTATGACTTCTGCTACACCATCAATACTGGACCCTTACAAAAACTTCTCTTGGGTATCCTGAATCATGGAGAGCCTGTGGCTATGGCTCCACAGGACCAGTCCCTTCAGGCACATTGGCAGGTCATAGATGGGGTAGATTTTGAGGTGGGTGAACTCAAAGCCTTGGATGTGTATCTGGGTGGTAGCTGACTAGATCAGTTCTGGCCCCTGGGACTGGCCCCCTTAGGCAAGAGGTGGAGCCAGCTCTTCTATACCCATGCCATGGGGCCAGCTCTGCCATGGTCATGGTGAGCGGTGGGGCCATCTCTCCCAAGAGGGGTGGGACAAGCTCTTCTGCTATAGTGGCCATCAAGAGGCAAGGCTAGCTCTCCCAGGGCTAGTGAAGGATGGAGCTCAGCATGGCCTTTGGATTTCAACACTCATGGTTCCTATAGTCCCCTGTGGTAACATGGACCATGGAAATCAACATAGACCCCAGCTACAGCAGGACCAAAGACCCAAATATGGACCCTAGCAGCAGCTCACCCAGGTCAGTATGGTCCTGGAGGTAGTATGGCCTTCTGGACAACAACATGGTCTCAAGTGGCTGACCCGCCCCCTGGTATCCACATGGCCCTTGGTGGTAACAGGAGCCATAAAGATATAAATTATCTGTAAGGGAGTCACTTTCTTGTCTTCAAAACTACAAGCTCAAGTGTCATCATAGATCCTATGGCTTCCTGGACATGTCTGTCTATCAATTTCAATTAGGACTCTGAAGTTTAGACCAGGCAAAGTAAGGGAAACAGTACCCATTGCGAATGTCTCTTTGTAAACAATTAATTCTTTCCTGGCATGGTTCATATTATATCAGGCAATATGAAGGGGATAAATATATCAATCTTTCCTGAAGAATAATTTAAAATTACTTCAACTTAACATCCAGCTTTCACTTTGGTCTTCATAGTCAGAGGTGAACTGTGTCTTCTCTGATTCCAAGGCCAATGTTGGAACTTAAGAGGCTTGGAAGAATCAGGGAAATAGTCCATTCCTACTACCTGCCCCTCACCTTCTGGACGGCTGTCTGAGGGGAAGAGGGGAAGGTTTTAGCACAGAATTCTATGCTTGGTACACCTGCTGTAACATTTCCTAGATCAAAGCAATTCAAAAAATTGATACTTTAAAAAAGAAAAAACCTAATTTTTTGTTTGTTTGTATGTTTATATATTTATATTTTTTAACCCCAGGGTGTTATGAGGGCAGCCAAAGCAAAAAAAGAATGCAATCATGGAAAAAGCCAATCACATGTTAAAGCAGAATTCATGAGTGATATCCAGGCCTTACAGTAATATGCCAGCATGCTTTGCCTAAAGCCCACCTGACTGACAAAGTTGCTCTAGGTTCTTTGTTTTTTGTTTTTTTGCTCGTTTGTTTTGTTATTTTTTATTTATTTATTTATTTATTTAGGTTGGTTAGTTGGTTTTTCATTTGTTTGCTTGTATTAGTTTTTCTGTTGTTGTTGTTCTCTTTTTTTTAAGGTGGTAAAAAGAAAAGAGAAGTTGTAGCAGCATGTCCTCAATGGGCTCTGAGTATAGAAACTTTGCCCTATAAGTGTTGCTTAATGGAAACAGGATAAATAAATTTCAAATACTTAGTGAGTGTCATTAGTGCTTCACACAGAGTTTCAGTAGAGTGAGGACCAACGACAAATAAAACTGCTTGTTTTGTTTTGATTTTTAAATTGTATAAAAGTTTTTAAATTAGCATATGAGGTATTAGATATCATTATGGCTTTTTTTTCCCTTTTAGTTTTTTGAGACAGGGTGTCTCCATGTAGTCCTGGCTGTTCTAAACTCACTTTGTAGACCAGGCTGGCCTGGAACTCACAGATCCATCTGTCTCTGCTCCCCAGGTGCTGGGGTTAAAGGTGTGTGCTACCACTGCCCAGCATCATATGGCATTTTTTGACCAAGTGTATTTTAGCAGCTTCTCCTCTCTCCTCTCCACAAACCTCCCTGCCAGCCCTGACCACCTTTGTACCCTCCCTTTCACGTCTCAGACCAGCATCTTCTTCAGTGCTCATCTTTACCTTCTCTTGCCCTCCTTTCTAGTGTTTAGGCTTTACTCACATTTACACACACTAACGCAAAGACACACACACGCAGGCACACACATACATTACACACTAATGTCCACATATGAGAAAGAAAATGCAGTTTTCTGTCCTTCTGAATTTGACTTAGTACTACATTTTCCAGATCTATTTTCTTGCAAATTTCACTTTTCCTTTTAGCTAAATAAGATTCCATTGAGTATAAGTACCATATTTTATTATCCATTCATGTGTTGATGGGCATCTAGGCTGGTTCCATTAGGATATTTTTTTAAGATGTTGGCACAGGGTAAGAAGAAACAGTGCAGAGTTTGAACTTTGTAGGTCAGAAAGTGGCTCATCAGTAGTAACCAACCCCAGGTGTAGCTTAAGTTTTCCTGCCTGGCCCACAGTCAGGACAAATCTCTATCACCTGCCAGTCCCACAGCCACTCAGACCCAACCAAGTAAACACAGAGACTTATATTGGTTACGAACTGTATGGCCGTGGCAGGCTTCTTGTTAACTGTTCTTACAGCTTAAATTAATCCACTTCCATTAATCTATACCTTGCCACATGGCTCGTGGCTTACCGGCATCTTCACATGCTGTTTGTCATCATGGCGGCTGGCAGTGTCTCTCTGACTCAGCCTTCCACTTCCCAGCTTTATTCTCCTCCTTGTCCTGCCTACACTTCCTGCCTAGCCAATGGCCAATCAGTGTTTTATTTATTGACTAATTAGCAACACATTTGCCATACAGAACATCCCACAGCACCCAGGTGTTATTCTAGGAGAACATAAATACTAAACTACAGCCAGAATCCCTGTAGACAGTAGACACAACACTGTCCACTGTAGACACTGTAAGCCAAGACATGGTGATGTCTGAAGAATTGCCCTGTGCTCACATTATTTGATTCTATGATGAATACAAACAGCATCTAGGTTTTTTTTTTTTAATATCCCTCTTCAAAATCATTCATAACATCTAAAACTTGACACACATTTGGGAAACCTGATTTATGAGTTTGTTGATTTGTGGGATATTGCGCCAGAAAGGAGATAACACAGCGTCTTAAATGACAGATAAACAGGTTTGCGCTGGCTCTTATTTATTGACCCTCATCTCCACACATTCTTTCTGTTCTGCCTTGTGATACCAGGCTGGGCTTCGCTGACCATATCTCTCATTCGGCCTTTGAGTCACTCCCAGGTCTGGCAATTAGGGACACTGGAGAGAGACTATTGGGGTGAAAAGAAGCCATTTTCTCTCTCGGGTGTTTAGTTTAGTTTTGTTTTGTTTTTTGGTTGGTTGGTTGGTTTTTGCGGTGCCAAGGAAATATGAGAGTAGAGTTTAGGGATCTCTGAGGCCTTCCATACAGCGACGACAGCTCTGCCAGGCCACAGGAGAGCCTTCCTTCTCCCAGCAGCAGGCAGCAGGTTTGTCCCCACGTGGGTGGAATGTCTTCCCCTCTTACCTAGGGCTGGCTTCTTCCTACAGTTTCTACCTCTGGTTTCTTTACCTTGTCGAGTAGTTAAGGCACCTACACCTACCTTACTTGATATACCTCCTGTTCGGATTTCTAAAGTGACTCCCACTCCACAGTTGGCTAGTGCTACGCTTGACCAAACTTTTAGTTTGTTACTAAAACCAAGTAACAAAGAATAATGTAAAGCCTCTTACTTTTGTTTTGTCCTGAAATGCATTAGGCAAACTAGAATGTTATTGTTATTTTCCTGGTTTCTTGACTATTTCTGGGATGGTAGGTGCATGAAATTAGGTTTTAAACATCTTCCGCTGGACACAGTCTCATCTAGCAGAAGAGACTGACCAGGAGCACATACATTCATATTCTTACTGAATGGCCCACATCAGATGCTCCAAGGACTGCTTAGACATATTTGAAGACTTTATTTGTGGTAAGGCAGAAGTTTGACATGATCATTTGTCATGTAAAAATCTCATGAGGAAAACAGGAAATCAGCTGTCATACTAGCTTCTTTGATGTCAGATTTAACTACTTCCAAAGATTATGAAAAGAACGGTAGGAACCCAGGATCTAATTGAAGTCTACATATACAACACCACATTGTGGCTCCTGCACAAAAATATCATATACTCACGTTTGTTTGCTTGCAGTAACATATGAACTATTAGTGTCCAGATACCTTCACAGAGCTCAGTGGACTCAGGGTATTGAGACCTCCCCAAAATTATATCAAATATGATATAATAACCACCAGAATGAAAAGATGAATTAGAAAAGTTCACAATATGTAGTCACATGTCCACTGCTGTCCTCGTCTGCCTGTGGAAGAAATCTGGTCAATCAACTACATTTTCTCTCTCATATGTGAATATTAGTCAGGTGTGTGTGTGTGTGTGTGTGTGTGTGTGTGTGTGTGTGTGTGTGTGTATAAAGCTTAAGTCACTAGAAAAGAGGACAAGAAAGGGTAGTGATGAAGTAGGATGGTGGGGTGGGCAAAGGAAACATGGGACATGAAAGAAGGAAGGAGACAGGGAGGATGCAAGTGGCCGCAGAGTTAGCAGGGAGGATTGCAGAGGTGAGGGAAATCTAGTAAAACACACTTTGCTCAAAAAGGCCACAACGATATCTAATACCTTACATGCTAATTCTGAAAACTGAAAAACATTTAAAATTCCAAACAAAACAGGGAGTTTCAGTTGTTGTTTCTAACTCTGTATTGAAAGCACTAATGACAGCCACCAGATGTTTGGAACCTCTTTGTCTCTGCTAAGCAACCCTCATCCAGCAGAGTCTCTGTACCCAGAATCCACTGGGGGCATACTTTTATAACCTCATTCCTTTTTACATATATGATATCATTTAAAATGACTTTTCAAAAACATGCACACATGTAATATACACATATTTCTTATTAGTGGAGACACTGCATTCGTCGTGGAGAAGCCCTTCAGTGTTACCACATGAGTGTCCTCTTAAGCACCTATCACCCATCATGCAAAGTTTTAATGCTTCACAAAGAATTATAAAATTCATTTGATTGCCTCCTAAAATCACCTTATTCATTGCTAGGTGTTTATATAATGTAGATTTAAAGAAAGATAGAAGATGAGGGGAACTGTGGGGAGAAAAGCACAGACTTTATGATGAATTATTTTCCTGGTATGTAAGACGATGCTATGTGAGAACAAGACAGCTTAGCAGATGCACAAATCCATTATCTTTTCATACAGCAATATGCTCTTCCTTTCAGAAAAATCCAAGCAAACTTGGAACATAAGATAATATAAACAGGTTGAAATGCAAAGCAAAAGAATAGAAACAATTGGTATAAGCTGGTAGAATAATAACAAGACACACTACATAGGTGAGCCTAGATCAGACACTTCCATTTATGTTCACCACTCAACAAAGAACTCAATACACAGTCACCCCATTAAGCAGCTGGAGCATCAGATCTCCACCATGGGCACCCACACATCCACATGCACATCCCACAGTGAAGCACAGGGGTGATGGCTTTCACACAATTGTCATTTCAGTTTTTTGCAAAGGCTCATGGGAGCTATTCCATGACTCACACAACCAATGTGTCCAGAAACAGGTGTTTTTAAATGTACATCTGGTGATAAATATTAAAGATGAAAGTTCTGACAGAGTCTGCTCATTTTGTTCCCATTTGGCTTTGTAGCTGCTACTTACACAGTTGCAGATGGAGTTCCACAGACGACTCCCAATTCTCCTATCTTGAACTCCAAATGCCATTTTCCTCAAGAATTTTGGATATCTATAAAATTATTAGCAAATCAAAAGATTATAAATCAAGATTCACAGCTGAACATTTCTGAGAGGGAATTTTGTCTCGTTCTATATAAAATAGCAGTTGTCTCTTGGCTCCTATTATACCCCCATCCCACGAGTTATGCTAAGAAACTTTGGAAGTATAGTTAAAGCAGTACTGCAATATAGATACAAAGTTCAGGTTCTAACATCTGTAAAACCAAAGTAACCAAAGCCAGTCCCCTACTTGCTCAGAGACAAATTTCTTCATCAGTAAAAGAAGAGGAAGAGTGTTCTTTTTTCTTTTTTTATTAAGAAATTTTTTTATTCATTTTACATACCAATCACAGATCCCCTGTCTTCCCTCCTTCCACCCACCCCCAGCCTTACCCCTCCCAACCCACCCCCTATTCCCTCCTCTGAAAAGGTAAGGCCTCCCATGGGGAGTCAGCAGAGGCTGGTACATTTAGTTGAGGCAGGAAGAGTATTCTTAATGAAGAAGTTCTGCTGTGAATTTTCAATATCATAGAACATGGAATACACCAAAAATTTGTCACCATTATTACACACATAAGTACATTTTATTTCCCAAAAACACAGGCAGATTTGGACATTGGTCCTATGTACATTATAATGAAATGGCATGTAAAGATTAAATTTAGGGTTGCTTTTAGGAAGATAAAGTAATACGTGTGCTTTACCCTTCAGTCAAACCTTCTTTAGTATAACCAAAATCCTGGGCAAAGACTCTGAGAGGCAGAAACAAGAAAGATAACAAACTAAAAAACTCAAATCTAAAGGATTTACATGGCAATTGGCTCACTGGATTTTCCTCTTGTCCTATATATCCCACATTGGATAAAAAAAAAAGAAACCAGAAATTTGAAAATATTAATGGAAAGATATGGCAAAGAAGAAGGGAAAGGAGGAGGAGGAAGAGGAAAGGGGGAGCAGGAGGAGAAAGATGATGAGAAGCAGGAGGAGGAAGAAGAAAGGAGGAAGGGGGAGGAGGAGAAGGAGGAGGAAGAGGAGGAGAAGGAGGAGGAGGAAGAAGGAGGAGAAGGAGGAGGAGGAGGAAGGAGGAGGAGGAGGAAGGAAGAGGAGGAGGAGGAGGAGAAGAAGAAAAGAAGAAGAAAAGAAGAAGAAGAAGAAGAAGAAGAAGAAGAAGAAGAAGAAGAAGAAGAAGAAGAAGAAGAAGAAGAAGCACCCAAAGGAAGCCTGCCTTCTCATACCAAAGGATTGTGAAACAGGAAGCATAGCAAGATGGAAAATGTTGATAACAACCACTTTACCCAAGTTAAACAACACCTAAAATGGTATACTATTGCCCTGACAAGCAGAAGTGGGTGTAGAGTCTAGTCATGGGACCTTGACAGGCTTTAAAACTAACATGCATCCTTCCCCTCCAGATTGATGAAGGAAAAGGCAAAATGGGGAGCTGAGACTTGCATCCCTGTCAACTGGTTAAAAGGAGCCCTTTGATGATATCAAGTGAGAACATAGAGGGGAAATAGGGCCCTGAACTTCTACTCAGAGAGTAACAAAGCTCACCTGCTCTCTGATCCCTTTGAGGTGGATCCAGGGGACATATTGTAGTGTTGGGCATTTAAAATGTGGCTTGGGTGACAAGGCTAATGCCAGCAGGACCCGCAGAGACCACTAGGTAAACAGTGAGATGATGTCACTGCCTCCCAGTCAGGCACCAGAAGGCTAACAAGTATTCAGATTTTGACCAATGTGGCAATAATTCAATGGACTATGAACTCAATAGTTAGAAGCAAACGATATCCATAGACAAAAACATAAAGCCTTGACCTAAGTTGCATTTACCCAAATTAACTGAAAATGAACCAGAAGTTTAAATACAAAACTATAAAACCTGTTTAGAAGATAGTCCTGGGGAATATTTCCATGATATAGAATTTGATGAACATTTTGTAGACGTAATCCAAAAAGCAAAATCCAGAGAACTAAACTAATTAATTAATTGTACCTTATTAAACACTTTCACTCTGTGAATGAAAATGTTAAGAGAATGAAAAGACATGACACATGAGGAAATATTTGCAAACAGACAAATGTTCATCAAGCTCCCTTAAAACTAAATAGTAAAAATAATCCAGTTAGAAAATGGGGGTGTGGTGGGGAGGGGAGACAGGAAAGCATGATTTCCTCAAGAGGGCACACATACAGCAAGTGTGGAGGTGAGAAAGAGAGATAAACATCTTGAAACTTAAACTGGTAAGTATAACGTGACCATACTGAAGACTAGCAAGGAGATCGAGAAACTTCATCTTTTGTGTGGTACTGAGGGGAACATGCCCAACACTATTTCTTACGATAATTGAACAGATATTGGACAGCGCAGCAGTTACACTCCTGGGCACTTGTCCCAGAGAAACAAAACCTTATTATTATTTATTTGTAATAGCCTAAAGCTGGAACGCTCAGCAGAAATAGAGAATGAGCTATTGACAGATACGAATTAGATGGTTTTCAGGGGCATTGAAACAAGTCAAACAATCTCAAGAAAGACTTATAATGTGAGTCCATTTATGCAACATTCTTGGAATGATCAGTTTGTAGAGATGGAAAACAAATTAATTGCCAGGAGTTGGGGCATTGTGGGATAGGGAGTTGAGTGTAGCTGTAGAGTTTGGGGGAGATATCTTTTGTCTTGATTATACTGATGGTTATATAGTCCTACACATGTTTCAAAACAGTATAAATTCATACAGAACACTGAGTCCTGCCTTTCACATTTTATTATAGTTATATAAGACAATCCTTTGGAAGAAACTGAAGCCAGAGTCTGGTACAGTGCTTCTCTGCAATTTTCATGGCTCTATAATTACTTTAAAATAAGAATTATGTGTGATTTCAAATTTTTCATCTTGAGGGCATTTCTGGAGAACAAGAGGTTTGTATGCATGTCAATCAAAGAAAGCAAAATGCAACTCAAAAAAGTAACTGCATTGAAAACATGTCACAGACTATTATGGCTTAGAAAACAAACAGTTCCTTTAAATTTGAGACCCAAGTAGATTGATGGATTTCAGCCTCCGGCTACATATTAATACTAAGAGGGGAGCTTCCACAGTGTCCAGTGTCCAGCCCTACCTTCGTCATTTCTGGTCTGGGATAATTTGCATTATCCAGGATGGTTGTAAACCTGTCCTGGAATGAGAAAAATCAGAATTCATCGAAGAAATGAAACATCAGCTCCATATATAAAATTTGACAGTCTTGTTGAGTACTTCTATAAGACAAGTAAGCCTGAAAGTTGTTGTCATTCTAACAGTGGGGCAATATAAGGTCAGTTACTAAGCCCGTTGCACCTTCTAGACCTTTGAGCAATATTTATTATCCATGCACCTTAAAAATGAAGTTGGTAGTTTACAATGGGGTTGTGCTTAAAAAAGAATTCTATGAGTGATCCTTTGGATATGGATGATTCTCTTGAAGGATATTTTCCTTTTGAACTGTTATTAATAAAATCAAGGGTAAATACCCTACATACATGCAGTAGTTTGTGAGTAACTCCTTCTTCAATGAGGGGGCCACAGTGAAGCACAGCAGGAGTGCAGGTTAGAATAGCAGATGTGTTCCATATAGGACACATGATGCATGAATTATGACATCATGTCAAAACTCTACATGGATGTAGATAGTTTCCATTATGCAACAAACTTTATTTAGCAACAGTTTACTGATGCTCCTGATCAATGCTGGATATTACAGCAAATATGTGATAGAGATTCAGAGCAGAAGCCAGAAGCCAGAGGGGCCTCTGTTCACGCCCCTGATACTCTAATGACAGGTTATCTGCCTTTGGATGAGTTCTTCACCGATTCCTTCAGATCTAAATTAGAAATAATAACATTCTGAGAAGTGAATGAAATAACATTAGCAAGTACTTCAAGCTGCAAAGTGCTCAACACTATTATTTCTAATGTTATTTCATTCACCTCTCAGGATGTTATTATTTCAAATTTAAACATGAATCGTGTAAAGCCAAGCACAGGGGTATATATCTTAATACCAGAGCTCCTGCAAAAAGATGGAAGGCAGATATGGGAACTCCTGGAGGCTCATGTGTCAACAAGCCTAGTATATGCAGTGGCAAAGATGGACTCTGTCTTAAGCATGATAGAAGGCAAGGACAGATACCCAATAATTGTCCTATGATCTTCACATGTGTGTTTGTTGCATATGCAAGGCTACAGCACTCTGCATTACACACAAACACATGCAAATAGCCAAATATACACATACAAATTGCAATCTATATAAATAAAGCAGGTATCCTATCATCAAAACTACTATGTGGTGAATTGAAGGGTGATTATTTCCACATAGTAAATAACTTGAGCTCACTTTTTGCACAGATGCAGCCATTAGACAACCCAGTCCAAGTGGTCCCTTCCTTCCTCTGCAAAGCCATGTGGGTATACATATCTTATGCCATTTACAGTTTTCCTTTAGGAAGCTAGCAGATTATTTCTCTGTCTGGATTTTCTATTAAAAGCTGCTTCAGCTGTAGTGTTGCTAACATGTAAAGATGTAGATTTAGGAGAAGAATCCTAGTTGCACACATATGGCTGTAAATATTCCACACCCAGAAGCAATGCAGGAGGCCACAAAGATATCTGGATGAATTTCAAACTCTCTGCAGCATGCAATATTAATTAGGGAATATGTGCACGATGCTGAACAGTGTGAAAATAAATGGAATTTATGAATTTTTAAATTTCACAAATAAAAAATTATACAGTGTTCCTAAATAATAAATTTCAGATAAACCTATGTGAATGATTTATAAGAATAATTGAATAATAAGTTTGAAAACTACCTATGACTTAAGTATCAAAAGACCAAAAATAATACATATTTTAATATGAAGTGGACTTGCTTTTACTTTGTTTTTTTTTTTTTTTTTGCTTTTACAGTGCTCGGGATACAAACCAGGACCTTGATAATAAATGATCTACCACTGAGGTATATCCCCAGCCTAATTTTTATTGGGATAATTTTAGTACTGCATATGAAAATTTCACTCCATAATTATTCAAGATATTTTAACATACAAGTCTAAGGACCTGTATTGTTTTTTGTATTTAAATGTATAAATACTTGAATATTTCCTTTCCAAACATGTTAACTCTATACATAAGAACATTGATTTTAAAACACAACTATGTGGAAATAGAATACAGCATTGTAAAGAATAAGAAGGAAACTAGACTAAGAAGGTTGAAGGGGTGGGTTTGGAGGGAAGGACAAAGTAGTGAGTAGGGGAAGGACAACTAACTCTAAGGGTCTTGTGAAAAGCCATATGGAAACCCTCTACTGTAGAGTCTCCCTAAAATATATAAATTGAATGGAGTTACCAGATAACAAGGGAAGAGAATGCCCTAAGCAGACAGCATATGCTACTAAGTAAAAATGAGTGCTAAAAATGGATTACATCTTGTTGAGTAGTTGGCCAAAGAGGTCCCTTAGAATCCCAACCCCCAAACATTTCAGACTGTTCCCAATGTTGTTGGTTACCCTCCACAACCTAAAAGTAAGGCCCCATTGCTGAAGACACCACTTACATGTATAATCAAATATAAATTGAGCTGGTGTCAAACTAGATGCTTCACCTCTGCTGACTATCATTCCTGGTGCTGGAAAGTACTATACACACTATCAGAAAAAAAAAATCATTAATATCACCTATCTCTGAACCCTGCAATCTATAACAGTGACCTGTCTGCAAGATATACTGATGCAATATTGGCACAAACATTATAGGAATAACCAACCAGGTTTTTTTTTTATTAGATTTAAGGCCCATTCCAGAAGATGAAACCCATATCTGACACTTTTTAAATAACCAAGAACCTGAGACTAGATAGGTCATGGACCCAGGGAAAAAAACCTGACACTGTTTTTCTTCTAAATGAGCATAGCACTAAAATGATATACTGATATACCTGTAGATCAGTGCCTGGCTCAACCCTCATCAGAGAACTTCTTGAAATAGATAAGAATCAATACACAAACCCACAAATAGACAATGTGATGAGAGTGAGAGACTTTGGGGCACACGGTCTTAAATAAGACGTCTTTATTAAACCCTTGCCCTTCAAGGCTCGGGGATCTATGTGGAAGAGGAGGTAGAAAGATTGTAAGAGCCGTAAGTGGTAAATGACTCCAAGGAAACAGCATGCAGACACAACAGGAATGATACACATGTGAACTCGTAGAGACCATGACAACACCCATAAAACCTATACAAATTCAAACTTCAACATAGACAAATCCCAGCATGGAAGTTAGGAGGCAGACACAAAGTTCTACTACTAACCAAGAAGTTATTGGCAATTGATATCTGTAGTAGGAAAGCTTCTCTGGTCGCTCTAGGCCCCCACAGTCCTGTGGCCTGCTTATAAAATAATCACTCAGAAGCTTATATTAATTATAACTGCTTGGCCATTAGCTCAAGATTATTACTAACTAGCTCTGAATAGTTCTTACATTTAAATTAAACCATAATTTTTATCTATGTTTAGCCACATGGCTTGGTACCTTTTCTCAGTTCTGCTTTGACATCTTGCTTCCTCTGTGTCTGGCTGGTGACTCCTGACTCAGTCCTGCCTCTTCCCAGAATTCTTCTCATCTCCTTACCCTGCCTATACTTCCTGCCTGGCTACTGGACAATCAGTGTTTTATTTATCAACCAATCAGAGCAACACATATTCACAGCATACACAACGACATCCCACAGCAAATATTTGCTGGGAGAGGGAAAATTAGTTTTCTACAATGGAATGACACTGAATATGTCAACCACACTCCAGGGCAAGTCTCATGCTCAGGAATAGTTAATTAAAACAAGGACTCCACGATTGTGTGTGTGTGTTGTTATGGCTTGTTTCCCTGTTTGTTTGTTTGTTTTGTGTTTTTGTTTATTGAGGGAAAAAAGAGCAAGTGTGAAATTTGATGGGTAGAGAGGTGGGGAGGATCTGGAAGAACTTACGGGAAGGGAAAGAATATGCTTGAAATATATTGTATGGAAATTCAAAAATAATAAAAATTTAATAAAAAGAAAAAAGAAAGAAAAAGCACAGCTATAATCTTAGTGATTCTTCAGTGCTCAGTCATCATTTCTAGTAACTATGAGGGGTACCTTGCAGGTGTCCATGCAGGGAAGCAAACCTCGAAGAGGTAAGAATGAAAACTTCGTTCAGATTAACTTCATCAGCCTGAATCAGACTTGGGAAGTGTGATGACAGGTGGTTCTTTGCCAGCATATTTAAAACATAGTACAATTTGGAAAAAAGTCTACTGGTGTGATACAATCCCCGGTGCACAAGGAAGTATAATTACATCAAAACTGAATGCAGGGTACATGTCAGTTCTTCCAAGAAGATGGTGTCTAGAGATAGGCTAGGATCTAGATGGCCTAGGGAAGGATCCGGCCTGATTTCAGTCATACAGATGGTGTAGAGGTCATTTGGCCTATTAGCTACCTCTGGTCCTGGTTGTGGGAGCTTGGAGGAGCCTCTGGCTATATAGATAATGTAAGGGTCATTTAGACTTTTAGGTATCTCTGGTCCTGGTTGAAGGAGTTGGAGGGATCCCCTGGCTGTAAGGGTCATTTAGATTACTAGCCACCTCCAGTCCTGATGTGAGAGCTTGATACAGCCTGGCCCAACAGATAATGCAGATCAGCAGGCTATTAATCATCTTCAATTCCCAGCCATTTGGGAAGAACAGGTATTTCCTCCTTTGAGGAGACATTCCTGAGTGATTAACATTCCTGGTTTCCTGGATGTCTGTGAGTGCAAGCATCTTCATGCTGTGCTCCCAACAACAGTGCAGTTTGGGAGTTTCCTTATATGCACAAGTAATAGACCAAGTGATCTTATTGTCTTATTTATTTTTAATGTTCTCTCTACCTCCCAAATAGAATCACAGTATCTTATAAATAAGTATGCCATAGCATAAAAATTTGATCAAGTAAATTGAGGCAAAGAGAAAAGATATTGCAGAAAAATAGATAACCTATAAAGTAAGGTTGGAACGTATATGGCTCAGTGCAACTACCAAAAATGGGGGGAAAATGATTGTCTTATGATACACTGTATGGCTTGTTCACGGGGCTAATACCATTTGTGGTTTGGAAATCTATAGGGCATCTCTCCTGTGAATAATCGTAAAGCAGAGCTTTCTCTGGTATAATACCCAGCATGATTGGTGCCATCTTCATGCTGGTGAGGTAACACAGGCCTTATGACAACTCTAAGATCCCACAGCAACAAAGGTCAGTATTAGTCTGCTTTATACATGTCTGCTTTAGTCAGAGTTCTCCAAGTAATAGAAATGGTGAAAATGTGCTTGGGGGATTTTATCAGGGTGGATCGTGTGATCAGAGGCTAGAAAACTAAGCTGGGTGATATCAGTTGCTATTCAGTCCATGAAGCTGGAGAAACCTCAAAACCAAGAGAGTCAATGGTATAGTCATAGTGCAGACCTGAAGGTTGAAGTTCCTTAAAGAAAGGCTACGCAAGTCCACAGAGGCTGAAGTCCAAAGCTGAAGATTACAGATCATCAGCCTCAGAGGCAAGTGCCTTTACTGACTGAGACATCTCACCAGCCCTCACGTTACTTTTAAAACTAGACTTTCAATTATACAAGGGCAGATTACCTAAAACATCAGGAATGAGTGAATCAGTACGAAATATCCATGAGCACTTTGCCCCTGATCCCCTTAACTACTTCCTTGCCTTACTAGAAACTAGAACTGATTCAAAAGTGAAGAGAAGGCTTGAATCAATTTGCACAATCTACTTGTCAAGTGGTATGAATGTACTCTGGAAGAACTTTCTGTATTACACTCATAACCAAGCATTTCCTTTCAGGCACTGACTGCCAGGAAAACCAAGACTTGAACCCTAGCCAAAAAGAATTACAGGTAAATCCCAAGATTAATTCTTGTCAAACCAATTAAATCAGATGCCAATAGTATCAGAAAATTCACTGAGGCATATAATGGACTTGATTCAAAATTCAAGGAGTAAAAATGGGAAAATTACAGACCATAGTGTCTGACTGAAAGAAAGAGGAAGGAAGTTGAAGAATGATAAACTAGAAGACAAAGAGAGGTTGGGAAGAGGGAAGCAAGGCAGGATAAAGTGTGTATGGTTTTCTGTATCCGTCGCATGAGATGTTAGTTCCCAATCCAATGGGTCTCACTCAGTGCAGGGGTTTGTGCACAGCCTGATGACACACAAAAAATCACAGGGCTGAGAAGAGAATTTAGCATGATGCACAAAGAACTACTGCCTGTAGACGCATTTCTAAAAGGTCTTATTAAATAAAAAACACAGAGCCAAATATAATGGTGAAAGCCTTAGATCAGGGAAATAGGGAAAGCCACCAACCAACCTTACCTCACCAACTCTTCAGTTTCCCAGCGTGAGTTACTTCCTGTCTACCCATGCTTTTTATTGCCTTGTTGTTCTGCCCTCTCATTGGCTCTCTTAGCCCAGCTACCTCACTTCCTCTTCCTACACAGCTCTGTCACTTTCTGTATGTCTGTACAAACCTCCAGGCCTCTATGATTGGTACCGGGATTAAAGGTGTGTGTCACCACGCTTGACTCTATTCCCTACTGTGACCTTGAATACACAAAGATCCTGCCTGCTAAGGTATTAAGGGCTTGTGCTGCCTTTCTTCTCTGTTTGCTTAAAATGGCTGGCTTTTCCTCCTGATCTCCAGGCAAGCTTTATTTATTAATGCACAAATAAAACATCACAACAATTCAACACAAATAAAATATCACCACAATTGCCAGGACCAATTAAAGATAAAGACGCAAAGTGTGTAGAAACAAATACTCCCACACTTAAAAATACCCAAAACAGTGAATAAAAACAGACATTGGGAAGAGGCAATTTTTAAACAGAAAGAGGGACATCAACATCAGGAGAGGAAAAGAGTTCAGAAAAAAAAGACAATGCTGTAGAGGTTGGAGAGGAAGTATTGTTATAAGTAGAAACTGGGTAGGAATTCCCCACACTGAAGTCTGGCACTGTGGACTTGACTGTGTAACATACCAAACCCTGAGTGGTGCTCCCTTTTTATTACGAGCCTTTAGCTAAGCGGGGGTAGAGCAGTAACCTGCAAATCAAATTTAAATACTGCAAGAGGGACAAGGGGCTCAGTGGGTTATGTAGTGTTGCTATAACAGTATTGATTTGGGAATAAATCTTATTATAGGGAGGAATCATTTTGGACACTATCCCAGAGAATTTACTTAATGAAATACCAAAATTCCCCATTACATAACATTCTCATTTATAAAGCAATCCCATAAGTGGATCCTGAACACATCATCATAATTAAGTTCTAGGGTATATAAAAATTCAGTCATGGCAAGCAGGACTCTTATCATAAAAGAAGTTTTCTGTAGATAAATTCCAAGATGTTACTGAACACTTCCTATATATGGGAGTGAATAAAAGAGGGTGAGACTATTAACTATAGAAGTCCTTTTCCTTGCAGATCAATTGGAAAACAAAAGACAGGTAGAAATGTACACCTGATTCTGTGAATAGCAAAGGCTAAAAACATGTTTAAATAAAGTAGCTTATAGGGGAAAGGTGAACCATTAAAGGGCATTGAACTTAAGCTTAATTTCAACCATATGTCTCTTGGAAAAGTGGCCCACCAATACTAAACTACAAAGGGACTCCATGAGCAAAGGAGCAAAGGGAAGAATATACAAGATGCATATGATGCGCCCTCATATTTGTTGTTAGTCTAGAAAGACTACTTGTTTTACAGTTTGATTTTGTTTCTTGCCACTTTTCTGAAATTGTTGATCATTGCTAGAAGTTTTCTGGTGGGGTTTTGGGATCTCCTGTGTATAATATAATACCATCTGCAAACAGGGATAGTTTAACGTCTTTTCCTACTGGCCTCAGTTTTATCTCCTGTTTTTGTCGGACTGCTCCAGCTAGTGTTTCAAGCACGTCACCCAAAAGGAGCAGAGACAGTGAACAGTATTATTCCTGAGCTTAATGTATTCTCTTTTAGATTTTCTCAACTTAGGGTATGTTGGTTGTGGGTTTGCCATACATAGTCATTATTATGTTGAGGAATGTTCCTTCAAGTCCAACTCTCTCTAAGACTTTTACCATATATCCACATCAGATTTGTCAAAGACCTTTTCTGCATCTATTGAGAGATAATTTGAGTCTTATCTTTAAGTCTATGGACTTAATTTATTACATTTAGTGACTTGCATGTGTCATCCTTGCATCTCCAAGATAAAGCCATCTTGACTGTGGTGGGTGATCTTCTTGATATGTGCCTGTATTCGGTTTGCTAGTATTTTACTGAGGATTTTTACATCTAAGGTCATCATGGCAATAGGTCTGTGGTTTGGTTTGGTGCTTGTTGTGCCTGTACCTGGTAATAGAGAGCTGTTGTCTTTGTAGAAAGATTTTGGAAATGTTTCATTAGTTTCTTTTTTTAAAAAAAAAATAATTTAAGAAATATTCATTGTAGATTTCCCTTGAATGTCTGGTAGAATTCTGCAGTGAATCCATCTGGGCCTGGGCTTTTTTAGATAGGAGGATTTTTATTGCCATTTCAAAGTCCTTATTTGTTATGGGTCGATTTAGGTTGTTAAACTCTTCTTGCCTTAACTTTAGTGGTTCTGATGAGTCTGAATAATGTCATGAGATTTGCAGGTAAATGGACTGAACTAGAAAATATTGCACTGAGTGATATAACCCAGGTTCAACAAGACAAATGCTGCATGTTCTCTTGTGTTTATGCGACCTAGCTCTGACTCTTTAGATGTGAGTATGTAACCCAGAGTAACCAAAGAAACCTGAATAGTAAAAAGAAATGGGGCAAGAAGGCGTTTAAGTGACAGGGCTAACAGGACACAGGTGTAATAATGAGGAAAAATGGGGAAAATGGGATGGGGGACTCTACCTAAATAAGACAGAAGGAAGAAGGAAGGATAAACAATGCTAAGGATATTTGGGGAAAAAAACATAGGGAAACACTATTTTATGATTACTTAAAAATACATATATGACTTAGTTAGGGCTTAGTTAGGGCTGTGATGAGACACCATGACCATGGTAACTCTTATGAAGGAAAACATTTAATTGGTGCTGGCCTCAGAGGTTTAGTCCATTACCGTCATGATCAGAAACATGGTGGCATGAAGGCAGACATTGTGCTGGAGAGGTAGCTGAAAGTTCTACATCTGGACCTACATCTGCAGGCAGCAGGAAGAGCAAGTGAGCCACTGGGGCAGGCTTAAGTTTCTGAGATCTCAAAGCCCACCCCCCAGTGACACACTTCCTCCAACAAAGCCACACCTCCTAAGAATGCCTCTTCCTGTGGACCTATAAGGGCCATTTTCATTCAAACCACTATAATATGTAACGTGTACAAGCATCAAATCACCACAATATGTAGCATGTATAAGCATAAGCGTAGACATACATATTTTTAATGTAGTTATACCAGTTGGAGTGATAATGCTCCCCACAAGAGCCATAGACTATCTGACACAAAACCCCACTGCCAAGCATAGGAAACTTCCCTTCAAATTGTTGGTTCTAGGAGTCCAAGAGATCCCAAAACAACATAGACCATTGTGATCTCCTTAGATTCCTCCCAGAACTTGACACTAAGACCCTATTACTGAAGACACCATATACTCACTTCAGACACAGGGTTTGGAGTAAAAGAACTGGAGCCAACCTGGAAGCCTCCTCCCTAAGGAGTAGCTTTCATAGTATCTGAGGGTGCTATAAAAGCTGCCAAGGGTGAAAAGTAATGATCACCCTACCCAGCTGTAAAACCTATGGACTACAATAAGGACCAGCCTAGCAAGATATCCCTAGAGGTGCAATAGTAGTACTTATATCTAGGTGGTAACCAACAGATAACAAATTGGCCTATTCCAATAAGGGAAGTCATACCTGGTACTATGACTATCCTGGTAAGCCTAACCAACTATCTGCGTCTAGTAAGGACCATAGAGGAGGACCTACTTCTGCCTCTTTCTGAAACTGGTATAATTTCCAACTGCATTCTAAATACTTATACTCACAGATAGAAAGTGTAGCACTCATCCCTCAACAAAGAAGCTCCTTTCTGCAGCAGATAGAGATGATTACAGAAATCCACACCTGGTCAGCATTCAGAGAACAACAGCTTATGGGGTGCTCAACATCAACCGATACGTCCACAACAAAACACCCACACCCGGGGCTTAGGGAAGATTGCAGAAGAGGGTACAGAGAGTTTGTAAGAGCCACAGGACTGGGACATCTGCTTCAAGATAGGGTCTCCTGTCTATGAGAGGGAAACTGTACTTAGGAAATCTCAACAATGTTGTTGCTTATATAACACCTGCATAATGACAACATGTGTTGACATTCTAACACACAGGGGAAATCTCACAAAGCTCTGTAATGCTGAGAGAAGAAGAATCAGTCTTCTCCAGGAAAGAGAACATAATCGGTTATCCTATGATAAGAAGTCATACACATATGAGCAACACCAAATGGATTTCAGGTTTTATTCATATGTACATAAGTGTGTATACCTATATCTGTCAATGTGTGTGTGTGGATAAGAGAGAGAGAGAGAGAGAGAGAGAGAGAGAGAGAGAGAGAGACAGAGACAGAGACAGAGACAGAGAGACAGAGAGAGAGAGACAGAGAAAGAGAGAGACAGAGAGTGTGTAACAATAACTAAAGCAGAATAGGTCATGAATTTGAAAGGGAAGTGACAGAAACATGGGAGGAGATGTATGGGGACAAGGAGTCGTGGAAATAATGTAAACACAGGACTTTCAGGAGCTGAGGAAAATACGATGAAAGCTTCTTTCCTTTCCTGTGGCTTTTCACAGATTAAAGAGATACCAGGATTACTGGAGACAGATGTTAGCTGCCAAATAGACAAGTAGCATTCAGGAGTCACTTTAGGCTCTTATATTTGAGTTTGTGCTAAATAAATAGTAGTTAATACACTCACAATATTTTACATAAGAGTGTGTTAGGGAGATCATTGCAATTTGGAAGAGTTTTGCACTCAGTTGGTTACCTCTGGGGAAACAGGTTATCACTTTCATCGCAGTAAACATAGCATAGGCTGTTTATTCATGACATTCCATTGAGTCCTTTGTTTCATATGGAAAAAGATGAATTTGAATTCTGGGATGTTGTGAAAATATTATCTTGTATCCTTGGGGAAACACTGTAGGATTGCTGAACTACCTCCAACTAGTGACTGATTTTGTTACATCACAAATCTAAATTAAAAAAAAAAAGAAACAGAAGAAATGCAGTTGAGATGGTTATATTGAAGTTAAATCACAGTGAAAATACTCTTGTCATTAAATTATGAAATATTCTATAAAAAGGTGAACTTAGAATTCCATTCTTACTATCATCTTATCAAAGTAATAACTATATAACAGTGTGAGGGGTACTGAGTAACATTCTTTAAAAAGGAGAAAATGTGCCCAGTCCCAGCTGATACATCTACAACACAACTCCTGCACCTGAGGCTCAGAGAAAATTGTGGAAGAGGGGGGGGGAAACATCATAAGAGCTGGAGGAAGAGGAAGTTTGCTGTAAGATGGGGTCTCCTAGAAGTGTAAGAAGCTACATCCATGAAGTCTCCACAATGTCATTGCCTAAACATGAGCTGGTCAAGGGCAACATCAATAGACAAGCTGAAACAAAGGAGGCTTCAACCTCCCACAAAGATTCACAGGCAACTAACACATGTTGGACGGGTGTAAACTTCCCCAGGGAAGTGCGCACTAATTGTTTGTTCAATACTAAGCATACAAGTAACACTATATGTACCAATCAGGAGATATACATATACAAGTGTGTGTGTGTGTATGTGTGTGTGTGTGTGTGTGTGTGTGTGTGTGTGTAAAGAAAGGCCATGAATTTGAAAGAGAGCAAGGTGAGTTATATAAGAAGCCTTGGAGAGAGGCTAGGAAAGGGGGAAAATGATGTAATTATAAAATTATTTTAAAAAGTAGATAATGATGCTCTCCTTTGATTCAGAAGTCTTTGGAAATGCTATGCACATATATGAGGTTAGAAGTTGGTTTGAAGTGTTTAAAAAAAGGAACACGATATTTAAATGAGACAAATGGCTCTGAGAGTTAATGGAAACAGATGGATGGCAATTAGAGCACGCGAAGCATGAAACATTGCTGCAAATAGTTCCCGCCTGGAGAAGGGCAGGAGGATCCGAGCCTGGGAATGGGAAGACTGAGAAAGGCCGAGACAAAATCCCTGTTCCAGCTCCTGTTGAGCCTTTACTTCCAAGTGGAAAAGGCAAATGAGCTTTAAATGAAACAAAGTAACGTAAGAGATGTGACCAGATGAACCCCACCTCGGTGACTCAAAGTATCCATATAATTACTCTTCCCTCTCTGCTTCCGCCCTCCCTCCTGCTCCTCGTCATTGGATCTAGTCACATCTGCCCCCAAAGTTGGGATTTGCTTTCTAGCCTTGTCATTCTCTTCTTTACTTACTTATTTTTAAGGAGTGTCCCAATTTTCTCTCACAACTGCAAATTTAACAGATTAGAGGGAAATAAACAAGGAGGAAAGAATTAGGAGGGGCACTGGCTTCTGAGATGTAACATCCCCTTGCCTGAGAAATTTAGAAAAGCTAAATAAAACAGAAGGACAAACTTCAGTATGGCTTACAGTACGGACTATTTTGTAAGTGTGTAACAGTAAGGTGAGAGTCTGCAGTTTGGGAAAGCACACTTAACTGGACGACTGGGTGAGTTAAAAAGAACAGTTTTGTTAGTAGTATCATTTGATATATCATGGCTGTTTCTGTTTTCTTGTTTTGTATTAATTTTCTGAGAAGAGCATATGAAGTAATAGGCTTCATCGTGGTATCTTCATATATCTGTCATGATACTTTATTCCCATTCATCACCCGCCCCCCTCAAGCTCATGATTTTCATCCAGTGTGTCCCTTCAGAGACTATCATTTCACATTAACTAGTGTTGGATAGGCGGTGCTACACATGCTTCGGATCCTTAAAATGTGTATGTTGACCACTAGAAATCTAACTGAAATCATGTTATATCAAATAAGATAAATGCTACAAGAAACCATACACACAAAGAATGAAAAAAAAAACAAGGAAAATTGACTTTGCTAACTATGCTACTGGGCACTGAATATTCTTGGAGAATTTAGTCCAACAAACTCATAAGTTTCTATCAGAGTGTAAATATTCAAAAACGCACAAAAAACAAACAATGCTAATTCTTAAAGAAGTTTTGCCTTCCTGGATAGAAACTTAGATGATTTGTTTAAGTATTGTGATGGTATAAAGAAGGCAAAAAGCAATGTTGTTTTAGACTATTGTGGACAAATACCACAGGTCTAGATGGCACATAGGGAAACTCTACGGTGCTACCAGCTTGCACGAAGTCAGCCGTAGACTAAAGCACCATCTGTGATGAGGCTTTCATGCTGCCCTGTCCTGTCTGAGACCTGAAGAGTTCTGCCTTCTTCATGCTTCCTTCTTCTTCTCTGGCTCTTGTTGAGTCCTGGACAGTGAACTGCTGCTGCCTTTAGAGATCCCTTTGTCCCCAAAAGTAGTCTTAGAAATTGGAAATTCCATCTAACATTTGCAATAGTTAAGCCTTTTAGGTCCCCAAAAGTAGTCTTAGAAATTGGAAATTCCGTCTAACATTTGCAATAGTTAAGCCTTTTAGGCAAACATCTCTCTTTCTCAGGCCGGTTGTGCTCCTGCACACACTTCAGACAACTTCCTCATCAACACCAGCATTCCTGAATCATCAGTCTGTTCCACTTGAATTTCCCCTAATCGTTATGTTAGAGATTACTGTATAATCACTGTTGTATCTTTTTCCAATCTGATAGTATACACTTTCCTGTAGTTTTATTGTTGTTGTTGTTGTTATATTTGTTGTGGCTACCTGTAGCCTATTACCAATCAATATAAGAAGAGATGTATTTACAAGCAACACAGTAGTCATTACAAAAAGGGTGTTTGTTGATGCATGTGGTATTGAAGAGATGTATCAATTGTATTAGAAAAATGTATGAAATAGTATATCATATTCATAATATTTAATAATTTTGAATATTGGAGAATAGTATATAAGAAATAGCACTGGCCTATTAATCTGTGGAAGTGGGTTTCAGCCACTGTTCTCTTATTCATTTCAGCAGTGGTATTTCATTTTTATGCAACTAACTTACATTCATCATGCTCATGCTAAGCCTGTGTCGTGGCAGTTTCCAACCAACAGAAATAACCTCTATTTTCACCTCTAGTTTTTAAGGCATGTTAAGTTAAGTCATTTTTTATTTTTTTTTTAATCTTACAAATGTGAGGTTCTTTTTGCAGACATGAAGTCAAACTAAATGTTATCTCTGCCCTCAGGGAAATTTCAATCCAGCTGAGGAAATGAAACAAATTATAATAATCCAAATTTGATTACTGGCTGAACATGATCTAAGTTTCCCGTTCCCTTTGGTTGTACAATTAAACTACAAAGAGCATTTGAGTATGAAGATTACCTGACTACAACAGCCCAGACCCCATTAATCATCAGCATTGAGTCAGCATGGCACATGCTCCTGTCTTCTCTCATCACTTAGCCAGCCTAGGGCATGTGCCATGAAATGTCCTAAGAGCTTTCTCTTCAGTGATTATTTATGGACATTATTATGTACTTTCACAAGTAGAAAAAGTAGGACTCAGTGAAGTTAAATTCCTCTACCAAGTACCAAAACTAGATCCACTGGAGTTTTATGACCCTCTAATCTTTTCAATAAAACGTAGTTGTACTCCTCTGTGGTGTCAGTGATGACAAAATCATTGTACCTTCAAGTCCAGTAAGTAGTATAAACAACCTCTTAGATGTTTCCCTAGCAACAGCGGCAGCTCATCAGTGCAGTGTGTACAAATTATTGCCTTTTCTCCACTGACAAGTGAAGCAGCCCTCAAATCAATTAGAAAAGAATTGAATTCCACTAATAGTGACTGTTTACAACAGTGTTTTGAGAAGAAGTCTGAAAATTTATTTAAAATCAGTAAAAAAAAAAAAAATGCCGTATTTATTATGGTCATAGGAAACACAAGCCATTGCATGGCTTCACTTCCCCTCCAATCCACAGAGTGCCGCAGCAAATGTAACAGACCTACAACATGGTGTTTATGATTTACTATCTCTTCATGTTTTGCTACAATACATGTTATAATCTACTATGCCTCTTTGCCTCTCCCATAAGATACTAATTCTTCTACTTTTGCTTATATTGACTACTTCAAACAGCTGTTCTGATAGTCACTAAGGGACACATTTTTAATCTATTTGATTTATTATCTTTACAGACACGATTGCAGTGGTGCTTTTGAATAGTTAGATATTATACAGACATAAAGGATCTAACTTAACATATAGGAATAAAAAGTAATTTATAGTCCCAAAGAATTGAGTTACAGTTACCATAGTAACCTTAACAGTGAACGTTAAGCTTTATAAGGTAGAAAGCTCACCCATAAGAGTGCAGAAACATGGCTTTTTCACGCTTAATAAGCCAGATATATTATATATCATAATTGTGTGCAATAAATTACTTCTGTGGAGTAAAGAAACCTCTAAGATGGTAAATCAGCAATTTTTAAGGGTTGACTAGCTTCTTCAAAATGTCCTGTGAGCAGAAAAATTATACTTCCCCAGCAAACTGTCTATTGATATCTATGTAATAAGAGAAGTGAATATAAACATTTAAGTATATAATATACTTGAAAATAAAGACAAATTTCTAATGTTTTCATAAACCTTGAGAGTTGTTAAGGACCCTAGAGACCAGTCAAATCAAAAGTATGTTGAGTGAATAACCTAATAGATTGCAGCCAGTCTTAGCTGAAATTTCCAATATAGACCATGCTTTCTCACCACACAGCTCTTCTTAAAGATTGAGGTGTTGTTACAAGATTGTTTCTTTGAGCCTACAATATGCCCTCTCTTTGCTCCTTGGAATAACACAGAGTGAAATTAATCCCCATAACATCACTTGATAGTCCTTTCAGTATTTAAAGACGGCTCTTAAGGTGTTTTTCCACTACCCCGATTCCTCAGTTTAATTTTGTCTGTGGCCCTTCACCATTTTCAGTAGATCAAAGTTCTCTGACACCCCAGCATCCACTGGCCATGTTAGAGATTGTCAATGTCTCTTTTGAGTTAAGGGGGGAACGGGTGCCAAATTGAGCAAAGTAACGGTTTGACGTGTCCATTACATTCCACAAATTGGACCAATGGGCCCATATGACTGTCTCTGAGAAAGGGATGCACATTTTCTATAATAGTCTTATTAACCATGTGGTCAACTAACCACTCCAGATATGTTTCACATGACCTGTTTGCTGGTTGCTTTTTTTGTTCATGTATTTGTAATTCTGAGTCTAGGTGTAGAATTTTACTTCTGTTAAATTTCTTCTTGCAGTATGACATTTAGCCTTGAATTTAGGATTGCAAAATAAAGTTCTGAAATGTGAGTCCTCTTTTCCCAAGTTTTAACAATCCAATCATTTGAGGCTAGAGATACAATTTAGTGGTGGAGTTTTTGCCTAGCATGTGTGAGGCCCTGGGCTTGGCTCACAGTTTAATTTAAAACAAAATCAAATAAAGATTTTTGGTTATTGTCTTAGGGTTACTATTACTATGATGAAACACCATAGCCAAAAGCAACTTGGAGAGAAAGGGTTTATTTTAATTACACTTCCAGGTA
Source organism: Peromyscus californicus insignis (assembly GCF_007827085.1). Lineage (NCBI taxonomy): Eukaryota > Metazoa > Chordata > Mammalia > Rodentia > Cricetidae > Peromyscus > Peromyscus californicus. The sequence continues at coordinate 56,120,267 of NW_026294595.1, forward strand.
ATAGTCCATCACTGAGAGAATTCAGAGCAGGAATTCAAACAAGACAGGAACCTGGAGGCAGGAACTGATGCCAAGACCATGGAGGGGTGTTGCTTATTGACTTGTTCTTTGTGACTTGCTCAGTTTTTTTTCTTATAGAACCCAGGATCATCAGCCAAGGGATGGCATCATGCATAATTGCCTGGGCCCTCCACCATCATTTGCCCTCTATCATTCACTAATTAAGAAAATGCCTTCTAGCTGGATCTTATGGAGACATTTCTCATTTAAGGTTCCCTCCTTTTAGATAACTCCGGCCTGTGTAGAGTTGCTATAGCTAGTACTTCTCAGAATATAGTTCAGCTGGTACAGTGCCTGCCTAGCATGCATGAAGTTCTGAGTTCATTTCACACCATCACATAAAACTGGATATGGTGGTGGCCAGCAGCATCTGGGATGTGGAGGCAAAAGGATCAAAAGTTGAAGGTCATACTTGATGACATAGCTAATTTGAGGCCTGCCCCCAACCCCAAATCTAATAATGCATCTTTTATTTTCACTTATGTAACTGTTGACCTGAATAGATTTAGGAAGGGAACTCTCTACTTCTCTATGGTTGCTTGCATTCTAGATTGAAGCAGAGATCCAGCTGATATCCTTATCTTTAATTTTATGCCTAAATACCCTTTAGGACTATCAAACAATAATCTTACATAAACTTCAAAACTACCTATAAGACTGACTTATAGTAACCATTATCTTTGTTTTATAGATGGTGATAATTGAAAGATCATAAAGATTTCAAATGGTGCAGCTAAGCCTAAAATATAGCCCCAGTTTTCCCCTTGTATATTATCATACCTTCCATACACACATTTAGAAGGAAAAGATCACAGAACACACTCATTCCCTAATTCAACATGCCATTGAGAATCACATAGTATCAGGGAGAAAGCAAGATCCTTGAGGTCTTCCAACTGATGGATTGATTTAAATCAATGCTTCTATGTTTTCTTATTATTTGAGTCATTTCATTTATTCAGGAATTATTTTTATAAATCTCTACCCTAACTTTTTGAAAAGAATAGAAAGAAATTTCTTATTAACTACATGCCATATCCCACTTTAGAGTCTCTCAGTTAGAAGAAGTATGTCTAGCTTTTCACCAAAACTTTTGAGATCTGATTTCCTATTTTTTTTATATTTTTTAAATGGTCTCTGATTTTCTATCAAGAACAGGCTAGCCAAGAATATGGACATGAGTACCCCATGCTACAGAAAAATCCACTGTGATGAATGAGGTTGACCAGATGTTTTCCCTCTGATGTAAGCAGGAAAAGTAGAGAAATATGTCCCTAGTCCACATATTTCCTATGAATAAAGCATTGGAAGTTTCAACTGAGATGGGGATGGGCTTTGTAAAAGGAAAATGCTATTTAGTGAAGTGCAGTTACTGCTATTCCTGACATGTATGTTAAAGTGATTATTCCACATGGTAGAAATTTTGATAATGTATACACAAATCATAAAATTCTCATGATATCTTTAGGGCAATGTGTCTTGTCTCTATCAAGGTTTATGTGACATGGCTTATAAAAAATATGAACTCTTACGTGTCAAAATAAGCCCTTAGTAGGTCTCCAGTTTCAGTGATTACTAACAGATGAAAAAGTGGCTACATCTAAAGCCACTTCTACCAAGGACAGTGGCAGGTAAAGGCACTTGATTCTTGGAGAGAGAAATTTCCTTTATTGAGTCAGATCTTTGATGTACACAGTGTGATGAAGTCACATGAACATGTTAGAAGATTCTGATTTTTTCATTTGTTTCATTGCTTACTCTCTTTCCAAAATGGAATATTGCCTCACAAGAAAGTAGGCAAGAAAACATCATATTGGAGTTTCATAATACCTCCTGTTATTTCTCATTTTCTGGAATCAATATCATGTGGGAAATGTGTGTTTCTAACATGTCCTGGAGTGACAGCAGCAACATCAAATACCATGTTTCCTCCTGTTGGTTTTATGAAGCACCTTACATGTGTTATCTAGTTCAAGTCTCTCACAGCAGCTGTGTGAGGCCATTGATAAGAAAGATGAGATAATTGGGGTTCTTGGAGAGTCAATTACTACCTTAAGTGAAAAAAATAGATAGGGACATCAGTGTTCGGAGACATAGCAAAACAGATTTCCTTCAACTTAAAATATTGTATTCTTTTTACTGTATTACAACCATGAGGAAAATTATAGTATCTCTAAAATTTCCATCAGAAGGATACAAAAGAGAGTTAGAGTCAGAGGTTAACGATAGTATATGTCTGAATAAGTGATGGTAGATAGACATAAATAGCAAGGTCTTCCACAAGAAATAATAGCTTAAAGGAATGTTGTATAGAAGGCTTGGATGATAAGAACTCTCCAATAACAAGAATGCCAGTGACTCAGCCTCCAAAAATTGCCCTTTCTCTCAGTTGATATGGAGCCTATGATGAATTTCAGAGCTGGAAAGGGCCTTTAGTTTCTAAGAAACATTTCAATGACCACTGTAAATAAAGTGGGGAAAGGCCTTGGATGATCAGAAAAAGGTATTGCCCAATCTTATTTCTTAAAGTCTGAAGAAAACTACATTTGTGTTTGCCAAATATTCTGCCTCCTACCTTTGGAAAGGTTATACGTTCTCTTCCTACTGTACCTGAAAATCATGAGGCCTACTTTGACCAATGAACAGAAGTGATTGTATCAGCACTGGGAATGTGTACTTTGTCTTGTCTCTCTCTCTGCCTAAAGAACAGAACATGCTGAATGGGTGCCATTTCTTCAACCTGTTTTCTGGAAATAAGAAAACATGGAGGAGTGTTATAACAAACCTGTAGTAAGCATGTACCATGTGTGGGAAAAAATGTGTGTAGTTTAACTAACATCTTGGGTTGTTTGTGACTACAAAATAACATAACTCTTCCTTTTTCTCTGTGCTTACCCTTAAGGACAAGACAGACACACATATCAAATCTTATAGTATTTCTTCGTAAAACCAGATAAAGAAAGGGCAGGGAAGACTGGGGAGATGGCTCCATGAGCAAAGTACTCGCTGTGCAAGAATGGTGACCTGAGTTTGAATCCCCAGAATATCTGTAAAACAGAGTAGCCTACATCTGAGCTCCTACAGCATCTTCATTTCTTTTCCCTTCTCTGTGGTAAAACACTAGCAGAATCACCTCGAGGGGGCAGGGCTTATTCTGTCTTACAATTCAAGGATACATTGCATCATGGCCCAGAAGGCAAGGCAAGAGGAACCTATGGTAACACACATCACAGCCACAATCAGAAAGTAGAGAGAAGTGAATGGAGATAGGTTCTCAGATCACGGTCTCAGTCAGAGGAGGTTGATGGCTTGGTGTTTTGTGGGACTCCCGAGAGTGGGAGTAGGGGTGTCTCTGACCCCTTTGTCTGCTCTTGGCACTCTTCTTCTCCTGCTGGGTTGCCTCACTCAGTCTTGATGTGAGGGTTTGTGCCTGATATTACTGAATCTTGTGCCACATTTGGTTGATGTCCCTGGGAGGCTTGCTCTTTTCTCAGAGGAGACTGGAAGGGGAATAGCTCTGACAGAGAGAGGAGGTGGGGGAGAACTGGGAGGAGTGGAAAGAGGGGAAGCTATGTCAGCATGTATTATATGAGGGGAAAAAAATGAATGGTGCCACTCACAGTGGATGGGTCTTCCTACCTCTATTGACATGATCAAGATAATCTCCACAGTCAGGCCCAGAAAACAGTCTCCTTTCTTCTAGGTGATTCTAGATTCTGTGAAGTTGACAAAGGACATGGGTCATCACATACAGCAAGATGGAAGACAGAGATAGACTATTTAGAAGCTCACAGGCCAGGTAACCTGAACTAAGCACTTGCAAACAGCATGATAGTCTGTCTTAAGGTGTAAGGCAAAAACAGACACCAAAGTTGTCCACTGATTATTGAATCTACTTTTAAAAAGGAACTACCTGTTTTAAATATTTTACATTGGATTGGATTTTTGTATATTGTATACAGTTTTGGAATGGACCCACCAAAATAGGATAAATAATGAAATTTTTTGTCTGAATTTGTCAAATGTTAATGGACTAGACATTGTTAACATAATTCTTGACTGTATACATTATATATACTTATCGGATGTAGTTTATCTTAGTTATAAGCTTCTTTTATTATTTAGACAAAATAGGGGAAATGTGGTGATATTGTGTTCCCCAATATATTTTGCACCCTAATAAACTTATCTCGGGTTAGAGAACAAAACAGCCACTACATAGACATAGAGGCCAGAAAATGATGGCACACACACCTTTAATCCTAGCATTCTGGAGGCAGAGATCCATTCATGAGTTCAAGGCCACACTGGAAATAGAGCCAGGTGTGGTGGCACACACCTTTAAACCCAGCACATGAGATCTCCTGTCTTGTTTGGGAAAGACACACTCCTTTAATCACAGGAAGTGATAGCAGGAAGCAGAAAGGTATATAAGGCATGAGGATCAGGAACTAGAGGCTTTTAAACTTTTAGGCTTTTAGCAGCGGTTCGGCTGAGATCCATTCAGATGAGGACTCAGAAGCTTTCAGTCTGAGGAAACAAGATCAGCTGAGGAGTTGTCAAGAGGTTGGCTGTGATTTGTTCTGTCTCTCTGATCTTTCAGAATTTACCCCAATAGCTGGCACTGAGTTTTTTTGTTTTTGTTTTTTTATATTTTTATTAATAAGACCTTTTAAGATTCGTGTTACAAGCATTCCATAGCATGGACATATGCATATTTGCACACAAACATGCACACACATTATATATGGATAAAGACTTAAAGGACAATGGATTAATATTTTTAATATTATAGAGCAATACCTTAGACACCAAGAATTTGAATGTTTAAATGGATTAAAATAGTTGCATACATATAATACAAATAACCATAAAATGTAATAGAAACTTTTTACACCATTTATGCCCAATAATTACTGCCAAATACAGCAATAATGGTATTTTCTAAGAGCAAAGCATGTCATAAAACAAGCACACACATGTACACACATACATACACTCATATATGCACTAACATAATACACACACATCCACACACACAAATATGTTTTAAGTGAAACTGAATGTTTTTCTTCCAATTTCCCTTAGTTCTAAGAATCTATAAATACTTCGATTACATTGGAGAGCAGTTTAAGAATGACAAAGCTGTAGGCTTCCTGAGAGCTAATGAGCCTATTTCCCTTAAAATTTAATCTGCAAATTTTTTTGCAGAAAAATTTTCTTGTATCCCTAAGCGAATGCCTTTGCTAACGGTCATTAACTATAGCTCTGTGTGCGTAGGCATGCACATCTGTGTTCTCTATTTAAAGAATAGCTTTTGGTATTTTAATCTTATTACTGCAATTGAAAACCTTCATTTCTTTATTTAAGACTATGAGATGAGGGCCTAGAGAGTTGGCTCAGTGGTTTAGAGCACTTGCTGCTCTTCCAGAGGACTGCAATTGGGTTCCAAACATGCACACTGGGTAGCTGACAAGCAATTTGTAACTCCAACTCCAGAGGACCCTCTTCTGACCTCTACGAGTACCCACATATATGTGGCACACACATACACATACACTCCAGAATCCCAAGAACCCCCCTTTCACAAGATCATCTTCTTATAGAGCTAGTTGTAGATCATCCCTGGGACAGTCCTAGACACTTCTCTTCTACAGATGTGCTACAGATATAACATATCTATATCTATATCTATGTATAAGTGTGTGTGTGTGTGTGTGTGTGTGTGTGTGTGTGTGTGTGTGTGTGTTGAGCCACATCTGTAGATGACTTCCTAGGTTAAATTATTCCATCTCAGGCTTTAAATACTGATTCCAGATTAGCAGTTCCTAAATATTTCTCTCCAGTCCCATTTCTTCTCTAAACTCCAGGCTCATATCCTCAGCTTAAGTCTAACACAGAGGTTCCATCACATGAATTTCCTCTCAAATGCTCTCTTCCCATCTCTTTTCTGTGTCAGGAAATATCAATTTTCTTTCTTTCAATGTTCAGAATAAAACCTCAAAACTATCCATGCTGTGTCCCTGCCTCTCATCTATTCTGCAAGTAAATCCTACCAACACTGTAGACATCATCTCCTGTTTGTTACCATCCCAAACCCTCCCCATCTCTCATCTCCATTGCTGTAATGGTGTCCTGTTGAAATCCCTTCCCTTACCAGCCTTCCCACAGTTGTCTTTTGGGGACATGGGAGTAAATGGGATTTAAAAGTAGAAACCAAACCATCTCATTCTGCTGTGGGATGTCCTGTATGCTGTAAATATATGTTGCCATGATTGATTGATAAATAAAATGATTTATTGGCCAGTAGCCAGGCAGGAAGGATAGTGTAGGCAAAACAAGGAGGAGGAGACTTCTGGGATGTGGAAGGCTAAGGCAGAGAGACGCTGCCAGCCGCCATGAAGAGAAGCATGATGTAAGATACTGGTAAGCCACGAGCCACGTGGCAAGTTATAGATTTATAGAAATGGGTTAATTTAAGATATAAGAAAAGATAGCAAGAAGATAGCAATGTAAGTCTCTGTGTGTTTACTTGGGGGATGCAAGTGGAAGAGATTTGTCCTGACTGCTGGCAGGCTGGGACACAGGAAAACTTCAGCTACATCATTCATCTTCTTAGTAAAATCCTTGTTTTTTATCTTGCCCTCACACAAATGATCTTGTTCCCTTCACAGATTATCCCTCTCAGTTCTTGTTGCTCACTCTTATTGCCCTCAGTCACTGCTCCCCACACAGGCCTCCACCTGATCTTCAGTTAGTGGGCACACTGATATCTCAGGACATTCACTGTGACTTTTCTGCCTGAAAGAGTCTGCTTCACAACAATCTTCAAGTTTAAATCAAATTCCACTTAATATTCATGTCATATAAAATAGTATCCAGCCCTCAAGGATAAGCATAGAAGCTAGCTCCATGTGACCTAGGCTGGCCAATGTCACTATACTGCCAAAACTGTCCTTGTAGCTCCTGCAGAAATCAAGAATGGATGAGTAGATGGGAAATATATCCCAGAGGTATCTACTCATCCTACTTGGTCATAGTTTAAGTTCTTTGCAGTTAAAGTAAAATTAATCCACACAAGAAAGCATTTAATTGATAATAAATAAAACTTGAATAAAATTGACACCATTTGAAACAATTATCAAACTGATTAGTGAGTTATAATCCTAGAATTTGATGTACAATGTAGTCCAGTTTCCTAACTGTTGCTGAAAGTTTTCCTGTGTCCCAGCCTGGCCCATGGTCAGGACAAATCTCTCTCACCCACCAGTCCTGCAGCTGCTTGGACCCAAGTAAGCACACAGAGGCTTATATTGATTAAAACTGCTCGGCCATTAGCTCAGACCTACCACTGACTAGCTCTTACATTTAAACTCAGCCCATTTCTGTTCATCTATATGCCGCCACATATTCCATGGCTTTATCTGTGTGCCATTACATGCTGCTCCCTGGATGGTGGGCTGGCATCTCCTGACTCTGCCCTTCCTCTTCCCAGAATTCTCCTTGTCTGCTCACTCCACCTGTACTTCCTGCCTGGTTACTGGCCAACCAGTGTACAAGGGCATTATCCTACAGCATCTAACCTTCTTATACATTATTTTATCTTCTTGAAAGCAACTGATGTTCAAATTATTTTGGTTATTTTTTACTTAGTATTCATTGATTTCAAATTCATATTTAGATTTGAAATTAAATAAAATTCATTCAAAACCACAAGTACATAAAATTTTCACTTTCTTATTTCATCCCCAAATTGAAAATGGATTTACAATTACCTGAAGATACCTCTTGGAGACATAACTGAGGAGGAAAACCACACCCTGAATGTGAGCAGAGCATGTCCATGAACAGGGCTCTGTATTAAACAGGGAGAAGAGAGGAAAACATGAGCATCAGTGTTATTCTGTCTACTTCCTGGCAGTATATGAAATGTGACCTCCATTGCTACCATGCCATTGTGGATTGTATCTCCTCAAATGATAAACCAAAAGAAAGACTTCTTTAAATTGTTTTTGCCAGTTATTTTTTGTCATAGCCACAGTAGACGTATCTTATAAAGTATGCAAACTTCCAGAGTTTTACATTTTTTTTTTGCTTGAATATATAACTACATATATACTGCTTACAATAAATAACACTGAACGGCCTTGAACTTGTTTACATTTTTTAAAAAAATACACTATCTATTAGACTCTCTAATTAATAGACCCTCCATTGTTTTCAAAGCTTATCTAGAATTCCATGGCATGATTCTCTAAGTACTACACATTAGAATCTTTCATTTGTTCTTGAAAACATGTTGATATTGTTTCTATTTTTTCCACTATTGAAGGCAATGTGCCAAAATCTCCAAAATGATTTTTTAAAAAGTGCCCAGATCTTTGTCTATGAATATTATTCTCCACTAAATGGAAATAAGACCTCCCAGGAAATTGAAGGCACAGAGATGGACAAAAAGCAAGGCAATTCCTTGATTTCAGGGCTAGGAAAAGTAGAGTGAGATGGAGTGCTTCTGCAGAAAATGTCTTTCATGAACATCACGCTGGACAAGAAACTAGGAATGTGTTCTAAAAATGATTGTGATGAACCCAAAGGACATAGTTGTTAGCTTGCAAAAGGCATCATTTACTAGTCCTTGTAAGTACAGTTAGAACACCCATACATGGTGAGTATTTCTTAATATAAATTGGTATTGTCAATATTGGATGTTAATAAATATTTATACATATTATTTTATTGAGTAAAATTAAATTCTATTAATTCAGTCTGCTATAAAAAATAAATGAATGAATAAGTAAAAGTGAAATCTCTTCCTGACAGTAAAAAGGAGATGTGAAGAGATAATGAAATCAGAAATATCCATCATTTGTTAAACAACATTAAAATTGATTTAGGGATGAATTGTTGTGGGTGGGTGAAGGTTAAGGAGTATCTAAACATTCCTGTAATCCCAAAAATATATATTCATAAAATTCTTTCAAATTATAAAGATATAAATGGCATCTTTTGAAAAAAATTGGCGAATGGTGCTTTAACTAACTGGTCAGATATGATGTTACTATTCAGGGGACAGAACTGAAATAAGTAATTCATGACACAATGGACCCAAGAAGAGCTCACATCACTTCTGAGGGTGTTTCTGCAAACAGTGTCTGTCATGAACATAGTTGTGAGACAACACCAGGTTAACACAAATGGGGAGAATTCTGCCTTGCTACTTTCAAAAGTGTCAATGCCATAACATCTACAGAAAGACAGAAGCTATTTCCAGATTGACCTAGAAGGACAAGATAATGAATATAACCATATACTTTCTTGCTGTAAAGCACATTATTGATAAAATTGACAAAATATAAATAGTTCTTTAGACCATAGGATTATCAATTTACTTTCTTAATAGTGGCAAATATGTAGAAATTATACAATCCAATAAAATTCTAGATTTTTAGTAAATACAAAACAATAAATTACAGGATAAAGAAATGTCTTGTTGACAGGTACAACTCACACCAGTTGGAAGAACAGGCTATATCACCACTGCCACCACCCACTGGATTCTGTTCCACCAAGATCCACTCCAATGCCCAACCCCACCCACCTCATCCTCTCCATGGCAAGCCTTTTCCCGCAACTCAAGCAGACTCCATAGGCACAGGCACAACCCACACCAGTTGGAAAAACAGGTCAATACTGACCTCCCAGCTGAACTGCCCCAGAGCATATCCCATGCCCCTCACTCTTCCATTTCAGCACCAGCAAGGCAGCTGGGCCCCCAACTCTAATGGAACTCCACTGCTCCAATGCAATTCCCAGCAGCTGGCCAGCAGGTGAGAAAGACCAGCCTGCAGGCTGCACCACCACTTCTGCCACTCACTGGATTGTGTTCCTCCAAAACCCACTCTGCGCTCAATCCCACCCACCTCACCATCCACTATGTGGATAGCTCTTCCTGCAATAAGAGCAGATTCCATGGGCACAGGTACAGCCCACACCATTTAAATAACAGGAGGATATGCTGGACCTAGGCACTCAAACCCCCACAAACCTCAGCTGAGACGCCCTGCTGGACCTGAAGACCTGCCAATCACCAGAAACCTTGGCCATTCAGAACAGAAGAAAACAAAGGAAACAAATAATAAAGGAACAAAACACTCATCCAACAAAGACAGCACAAGAATCTTCACCCAGACCTATAAACATCCCAAACCCAAATGCACAAATGCCAGTGTAAGAATACACTCAACAACAGAAAGGACAATATGGCAACATAAGAAACCAGTGATTCTACAACAGCTAGACCAGAACATTCCAACACAGCTTAAGCACAAGAAAACAACCTTAAACATACTTTATGAAGATGGTAGGGGCCCTTAAAGGGGAAATGAAAAATTCCCTTAAAGAAATTGAAGAAAAGACAAGTAAAAATAGGAAGAAATCAATAAATACCTTAAGGAAAAGCAAGCAAACCAAGACAAAAATCCAACAGGTGAAGGAAACAATTCAATATTTGAAAATTGAAATAGAAGCAATAAAGAAAAAACAGAAGGAAGGAATTCTGGAAATGGAAAATCTGGGTAAGTAAACAGGAACTACAGATCCAAGCATCACCAACAGAATACAAGAGATGGAAGAGAGCATCTCAGGCATTGAAAATACATGATAGAGGAAACAGATTCATCAATCAAAGAAAATGTTAGATCCAAAAAATTCCTAACACAAACCACCCAGGAAATCTGGGTGACCAAACCTAAGAACAACAGGGATAGAAGGAGAAGAATTCTACCTCAAAGGCACAGAAAACATATTCAATAAAGTCATAGAAGAAAACTTTCCCAACCTAAAGCAAGACATGCTTATCTAGGTATAAGAAGCTTACAGAACACCAAATAGACAGGACCAAAACAAAACAAAAAGTCCCCTCACCACATTATAATCAAAACATTAAGCATAAAGAATAAAGAAAGACTATTAAGAGCTGCAAAGGATAGAGGACAAGTAACATATAGAGATAGACATATCAGAGTGACACCTGACTTCTCAATGGAGACTCTAAAAGCCAGAAGGTCCTGCACAGACATTTGGCAGACACTAAGAGATGACAGATGTCAGTCCAGACTACTACACCCAGCAATCACCATAAAATTTCAATCACCACAGACAGAGAAAACAAGGTATTTCATGACAAAACAAGATTTAACAATCCCTATCCACAAACCCAGCCCTACAGAAAGTACTAGAAGGAAAAATCCAACCCAAGGAAGTTAGTCGCACTCATAAAAATACAGGCAATAGATAATCTCACACCTTTAAAACCTAAAGAACAGAAAGAAAACACACACACACACACACACACACACACACACACACACACACACACACACACACATGCGTGCGCACACACTACCACCACCGAAACAAAAAATAACAGGAATTAACGATCACTGGTCATTAATATCTCTTAATATCAATGGACTCAATTTGCCAAAAAAAAAGACATAGACTAACAGAATTGATATGAAATCAGGATCCATCCTTCTGCTGCATATAAGAAACATACTTCAACAACAAAAACAGACATTACCTCAGAGTAAAGGGTTGGGAAAAGATTTTCCAAGCAAATGGTGTAGCTAAGAAGCAAGCTGGTGTAGCTAGCCTAATATTTAGCAAAATAGACTTCGAACTAAAATTAATCAAAAGAGATGAAGAAGAACATTTAATATTCATCAAAGGACATTTCCACAAAGATGATGTCTCAATTATGAACATCTATTCCCCAAATACAAGGGCACACACATTTGTAAAAGAAACATTACTAAAGCTTAAATCACACATCAAACCCCACACATTAATAATGGGAGACTTCAATACCCAACTCTCACTACTGGATATGTCTGCCAGACAGAAACTAAACATAGAAACAAGGGAACTAACAGATCTTATGACTCAAATGGACTTAACAGACATCTACAGAATATTTCACCCAAACACAAAAGAATATATCTTCTTCTGAGCACCCCATGGAACCTTCTCTAAAAGTGATCACATACTTATTCACAAAGCAAATCTCAATAGATACAAAAAAAATTGGAATAACCCCTCTGTATCTTATTGTACCACTATAGGCTAAAGTTAGAGTTCAAGAACAACACAAACTACAGAAAGCCTACAACCTAGTAGAAACTGAACAACTCTCAATTGAATCATCACTGCCACTGGGTCAAGGAAGAAATAAGAAAGAAATTAAAGACTTCCTAGAATTCAATGAAAATGAATGCACAACATACCCAAACTTATGGAACACACACACACACACACACACACACACACACACACACAAAGCATAAAGGTCGAGGAGAGATCAGGGATATAAGGAACATATGTAAACATAATAAAACAATATACAGCAAGCTGACAGCGAACATCAAATTAAATGGAGAGAAACTCAAAGCAGTGCTAAGAGGAAAGTTCATAGCGCTAAGTGCCCACATAAAGAATCTGGAGAAATCTGACATAAGTGATGTAACAGCACACCTGAAAGCTCTAGAACAAGAAGAAACAAACACACCCAAAAGGAGTAGATGACAGGAAATAATCAAACTGGGGGCTGAAATCAATAAAACAGAAACAAAGAGGACAGTACAAAGAATCAGTGAAATGAAGAGTTGATTCTTTGAGAAAATCCACAAGATAGACAAACTCTATCCAAACTAACTAAAAGGCAGAGAGAGAATATCCAAATTAACAAAATCAGAAATGAAGAGGGTGTTTGTAACAACAGACACTGAGGAATCTTCAGGCCACACTTCAAAAACCTGTATTCCACAAAACTGGAAAACCTAAAAGAAATGGACAACTTTCTCACTAGGTACCACATATCAAAATTAAATTAAGACTAGATAAATAATTTAAACAGACCTATAACCAACCCATAAGTAAATAGAGGCAGTCATTAAAAGTCTCCCAACCCAAAAAAAAAAAAAAAAAGCCCAGGGACAGATGATTTCAGTGCAGAATTCTATCAGACTTTCAAAGGAGAGATAATACTAATACTCCTCAAATTGTTCCACACAGTATAAACAGAAGGAACATAGCCAAATTCTTTTTATGAGGCTATAGTTACCCTATACCCAAACAACACAAAGATAGAACAAAGAAAGATAATTACAAATTTCCCTCATGAACATTGATGCAGAAATACTCAATAAAATACTCACAAACCTAATTCAAGAGCACATCAAAAAAATCATCTACCATGATCAAGTAGGCTTCATCCCAGAGATTCAGGGATGGTTCAATACATGAAAATCTGTCAACGTATCCAACATATAAACAAACTGAAAGAAAAAAAATCATCTCATTAGATGCTGAAAAAGCCTTTGACAAAATCCAACACCCCTTCATGATAAAAGTCTTAGAGAGACCAGGAATACAAGGAACATACATAAACATAATAAAAGCAATATGCAGCAAGCCGACAGCTAACATCAATTTAAATGGAGAGAAACTCAAATCAATTTCAATAAAATCAGGAACAAGACAAGTCCACTCTCTCCATATCTATTCAATATAGTACTTGAAGCTCTAGCTAGACCAATAAGACAATAAAAGGAGATCAAGGGGATACAAATTGGAAACAAAGAAGTAAAACTTTTGCTATTTGCAAATGATATGATAGTATACATAAGTGACTCCAAAAATTCTACCAGGGAGCTCCTATAGCTGATAAACACCTTCACTGATATGGCTGAATACAAGATTAACTCAAAAAAAATCAGTAGCTCCCTATATACAAGTGATAAACAGGCAGAGAAAGAAATCAGAGAAACATCACCCTTTACAATAGCCACAAATAATATAAAATATCTTGGGGAACTCTAACCAAACAAGTGAAAGACCTGTATGACAAGAACTTTAAGTCTTTGAAGAAAAAAACTGGAGAAGATATCAGAAGACAGAAAGATCTCTCATGCTCATGAATCAGTAGGATTAACACAGTAAAAATGGACATCTTACCAAAAGCAATCTACAGATTCAATGCAATCCTCATCAAAATTCCAACACAATTCTTCACAAACCTCGAAAGAACAATAGTCAACCTCATATAGAAAAAAATAAAGCCCAGAATAGCTAAAATAATCCTGTACAATAAAGGAACTTTTAGAGGTATCACCTTCCCTGACTTCAACCTCTACTATAGAACTATCATAATAAAAATAGCATAGTATGGGCATAAAAACAGACAGGCTGGTCAATAGGATCATATCAAAGACCTGACATAAATCCATACACTTTTAAACACCTGATTTTTAACAAAGAAGCAAAAATTATACAAAGGCAAAAAGAAAGCACCTTCAGTAAGTTGTGTTGGCATAACTGGATGTCTGAATGTATCAGAATGCAAATAGATCCATGTCTATAACCCTGCACAAAACTCAAGTCCAAGTGGGTTAAAGACCTCATCATAAATCCAGTTACACTGGATCTGATAGAAAAGAAAGTGGGAAGTAGCCTTGAACGCATTGGCACAAGAGACAACTTCCTAAATATAACACCAATAGCACAGACACTGAGATCGACAATTAATAAATGGGACCTCATGAAACTGAAAAGCTTCTGAAAAAGCAAAGAACACTGTCAGTAAGACAAAACAGTGGACTACAGAATGGGAAAAGGTCTTTACCAACCTCACATCTGACAGAGGGCTGATCTCCAAAATATATAAAGAACTTATGAAACTAGACATTAAAATATTAAATAATCCAATTAAAAATGGGATACAGATCTAAAGAGAATTCTCATCAGAAGATTCTCAAATGCCCAAGATACACTGAAAAAGAATTGTTCCATATCCTTAGCCATCAGGGAAATGTAAATAAAAATGACTCTGAGATACCATCTTACATCTGTCAGAATGGCTAAGATCAAAAACACTAATGACAGCTTATGTTGGAGAGGATGTAGAGTAAGATGAACACTCCTCCACTGCTGGGTGAGAGTGCAAACTTGTACAGTCACTTTGGAAATCAATATGGCAGTTTCTCAGAAAATTGCGATTCAATCTACCTCAAGACCCAGTTATGCCTATCTTGGGCGTACACCCAAAGGATGCTCAATCATACCACAAGTTCACTTGCTCATCTATGTTCATAGCAGTGTTGTTTGTAATAGCCAGAACCTGGAAACAACCTAGATGCCCCTCAACCAAAGAATGGATAAAGACAATGTGGTACATTTACACAATGGAGTATTACTCAGCTGTAAAAAACAATGACATTATGATATTTGCAGGCAAATGGATAGAACTAGAAAAAAAATCATCCTGAGTGAAGGAACCCAAACCCAGAAAGACAAACAATGTATGTATTCACTTATACACAGCTGTAAAGTAAATGATAATCAGGCTACAATCCAGAGCCCCAGAGAGGCTAGGTAACAAGGAGTGCCCAAGGGGGATGGGGGAAGCACCTGGATTTCCCTGGGAAGGGAAAAGTGAAGGGATCTCCTAGGTAAACAGTGGGCAGGCTGGGGGGATCAGATGGGGTGGAGGGTGGAAACATGAGGGATTGGGATGGGCAGGTTGGAGGAGGGATGGATGGGGAGGGTAATAAAAGAGAGGGCTGCCATTTCAGGGTTGGGGGGAAACCTTGTGCCATGGAAACTCCCAGGAATCCACAAAGATGACCCCAGCTAAGACTCATACCAATAGTGGAGAGAGTGCCTGAACTGGCCATCTCCTGTCATCAGATTGGTGACTACCCTAATTGCCATTGAAGAGCTGTAACTGTCACTGATGGAGACAGTTGCAGAGATCCACAGCCAAGCAGTGGGCAGAGCTCTGGGAATCCTGTTGAAGAGAGGGAGGAGGGATTGTATGAGCCAGGGGTGTCAAGGCCGTGAAGGAGGAATCCACAGAGACAGTTGACCTGGGCTCATGGGAGCCCTTGGGATTCTGGATCAACAGCTAGGGAACCTGTATAGGACCAAGCTAGGCCCTTTGCATGTGTGTGACAGTTATGTAACTTTATGTAATTTGGTTTGTTTGTGGGGATCCGGGCCTGTCCCTGGAGCTTGGGCTGGCTTTTGGGAACCTATTCTCCATGCTGGGTTGCCTTACCCAGCCTTGATGCAGGAGAAAGAACTTGGGCCTGCCTCAACTTAACATGCCATGGTTTGTTGATGCCCATGGGAGACCTGCTTCTTTCTGAACAGAGAAAGAGTGGATAGGGGGCAGAGGGGAGACAGGGAGATAGAGGGAAGGTGGAATGGGGGGAGGAGAGGAGGAGGGGAAACTGCGGTCGGGAAGTAAAATAAGTAAAAAAATTTAATTAGTAAATAAAAAGTTTTTAAAAAAGAAATGTCTTATTTAAACAAAAAATAATGTGTGTGATGAACAAAGCAAATGTGATTAAATATTAATATTTGGAGACTCTGATTCAAAGCATATTTGGGGGTAATTTAACAATTACATCAATTTCACATTAGATCAACAGTAGATTTTATAAATACATATAAACATTTGTATCATTCTAAAGCTGTTACCACAAGAATTGGAATTGATGAATCAAAGATACACAGTTTAAATTTTGAAAGGTACCATTTTCTCTTTTATCCTTACAAGCCCTTGAAAATCACAAGTGACACAGGAGAGGGTGCATTTCCTGACACCTCAGTATCCCTGAACACTGTCACTTCTGAATATGACTGTGATTATTTAAGAAGTGAGGTCTCGCTGTTGTTCAGGTTTGCATGCCTTTGATTCGTGGGAGGTTGAACATTGATTTACAAATGTAATAGCCATTTGAATTCCATGCCCTTTAAAGTACCTGCTTATACACTTTGCTATTCCAAGCATTACTTTTCTAAATAATTTACAAGTGGTATTCTACTGAAGGCAGTAGCCAATGCCACATTCCTTTTGAATATTGTTTCCGTCATCTTAGGTTTTGTCTAACTTTTGCTACATTTTATACTTCTATGAAACCAAATAATTTTTCAGTGTGATTCCACGTGATCCTCTAAACGACCCCTCTCCCCAAAAATATCAAAGTTTTTCTTATGGCTTTCCTCCCCCAGAACTGGGATCGTCTAATGCATGACATTCCACCAAAGCTACTTTGCTTCTAAGACATTTAAGAAAACCCCACCTTGGTGAGTGATAAGATGAGCCTATTTAAACCTTTACTTAAAGGTATTGCATTGATATCAGATAAATTAATGATAACTTGTAAGGCGAATGTCTGGCACAGTCTGGATTTCAAACAGTTGTGTTACACAGTAGTTCAATGCCTCTAGTGTGCTGAAGATGTTTGACTGAGGTCTACCCAAGAAGAGGTTTGTGGAATCTTTGCCCATCTGGTTCTCCTTTTCCAGGTGACAGTGAGCACAGGAAAAGGGTGTTGTCCTCTTCCCACTAAGCCATCTTTTCCTAGAAATAATATCTTACAATAGATATGTGCCTAGCGAAAAATCTGACTGCTTCCCACTTAGACAGCACTGTACGCATGTCACTCCTCTCGGTCCTTTAAAACACACGGGTTGTCACTCTCTGGCAGGATCCTGTCCCTCCTTGTTGATCCATATTAGACAACGGTGTTTTGTAACACTTTATCTCCTCCAAGGTGACTTACTCATATTCTGCTAAGATTATTCGAGGAGATGTCATTACTTTTGTTGTGTCACTCTTGTTATTTTTTTCATTGGTAGAGAAAATTGTCATTTATTTTCACTAATAATCCATCTCTCTGGGAAAAAATTGTATTAATGCTTTCATGCTGAGTAAAAGCTTTGGTTTAGAATTGAACACAGATGTAAGACTGTTGCTGTAAATAAAAAAAATCAACCCTAGGAAAAAGAAGGAGAGCAAACCTAACACCACATTGTGCATAGAATATTTTTGAAAGAAAGAAGCGTTTGTTTAAGTATTCGGTCACATGCAAAATGATGTCTTTGGATCACAGCATATTGGTTAAGAGGGACACTTTGGGCTCAACCATTATCAGATGAGCAATATTAGAAGAGTGTTATACAGTCTTGAGTGTCTCATCTCTCATCTCTAAGGTAGAAATAATAACACTACTATATCCTAGTGTGTTGTGATTAGTTATTTACATAAACTCCTGAAAACAAGCTTGACACAGTTTAAGAACTCAAGAGGTATTAGCCACCACTATCATTAGCATCAAATAAGAATCTAAAATAACATACCATTTTAAGTCCTGAACAGCATCTCATGTATTGCAAAAATGCCCTTGGTCTGAGAATTGAAGGATATTGGTGGTACCAAAGGCTTATTACAATTATAACAATAAAAATCTGTACAAAAATAATAAGGTGGAATTCACTCAATTTGCTGTTTTCCTCGAGTCAAGGAACTCCACAAAGTGTCCCTACATTCAAACAATTAGATAAGATTTCACCAAATCAGATAATTTTTTTTTTGAGACAGGGTTTCTCTGTGTAGTTTTGGTGCCTGTCCTGAATCTCACTCTGTAGACCAGGCTGGTCTCGAACTCACAAAGATCTGCCTGCCTCTGCCTCCCAAGTGCTGGGATTAAAGGCATGCACCATCACCGACTGGCCAGACAATTTCTTAATTGACTGTGAAAAAGGTTTGTAGTAAAAAAAGACCTGTTGTAATTAAGTATTTCTTTCTCATGTCTTCTGTCATTTTTGAAAAACTTTGAAAAAGGTGATTGCCTGACCCATCCTTGAGTCAGACATTGGACAGCTCTTGATAGGGGCCCTAAATCTCCCAGCCCATGATTCTCTGATTCTTCTCGTTCTCCTCCCCCGTTCAACTCCTCCATTTCACATCTACTCACACCCTTACTATTTGAGTTAGAAGATTTTCAGTTTACTCCAATTCTTCTTGTTTTTTGTCTCTATACACTGTGTATTTGACATTGTGTAACAAAATCCAAGTTGTCAAGAAATAAAAGAAGCTATGGGATTTTTCTGAGGGAGCTAAATATTATAATAAGCTAAATCAGCACAACACCTGTTATAAAAACAAACAGAAAACAAATGAGTAGAATGAAGTATACACACATACAGTATCATGCACATAAACATACATACACATCCATGCACACACACAAACACACACACAAATGCATGAAAAGAAGAAAATGAAAAAGACCCAGAACAGAATGATAAAACTTACAAAACTGACTTCCATGTCTAATTTCTTCAGTTACAGTTATAATTACTACAGCAACACATTAAAGACTGTCATAGACATGCCAAAGTTTACATAGGCATTATCAGGAATACATCCTACCATTGCAGACAATAAGCAACACTCAGCTGCATAAAAATTCAGGTGTACAGTTGGAGCAGTGGATGAGTGACACCCCCCCACCAGCTGGACTGTTCCACCCCATGGATTCTCTTCCTCCAAGACCCATTCTGCTTCTGCTCAAGCACTCACCCCACATCATCCTCCCCACAGCCAGCCCTTCCCCTCAACTCCAGCAGACTTCATTGGTTCAGGTACAGTCCACCCCAGTTGGAAGAACAGGTGCACACCACAGCAGTAAGAAGAACAGAGACCCCCTGCTGCACCAAAGACCAACCTAACCACCAGAAGGCCAGAGCCCAACTTAGGCAAAGACTCCCTACTAGATCAGAGATCACAGTAGCACAAATCCAGGGCACAAAGACTAGAAGACTAAAAAGGAAACAGAAATCAAGGAACAAAATACCCATCCAACAAAGATAAACTCAGCAATCAGGACCTACACCTCTAATCATTCCAAAATGAGATGCCTAAATGCCAGTGTAATACAATTGACAACAGCTAAGACAACATGGGGCCACCAGACCCCAGATATCCTATGACAGCAAGACCTGAATATTCCAAGCAGCTGAAGCACAAGAAAATGACCTTAAAAACAAATTTATGAACATGATAGAGGACCATAAAGAGAAAATGAAAAATTCCCTTAAAGAAATCCAAGAAAAGGCAACCAAAAATTGGAGGAAATCAACACATTCCTTAAAGAATGCCAAGAAAACCAAGAAAAAAAAATCAAACATCAAACAGGTGAAGGAAGTTGTTCAAGACTTGAAAATAAAAAAAAAAAGCAATAAAGAAAATTCAAAGTAAGGGAATTCTAGAAATGGAAAATCTGGGCAAGTGAACAGGAACTACAGATGCAACCATCACCAAAGAATACAAGAGGTGGAAGAGAGAATTTCAGGTGTTAAAGATACAATAGAGGAACTAGATTCAAAGAAAACATTTGTTGTGGGTTGTTTTTGTTCTTTTGGGGGGCTTGCCACTCAGCTCCCAAATAAATCCCACATGGAGGCTTATTCTTAATTATAAATACCCAGGCTTAGCTTGGCCTGTCTCTTGCCAGCTTTTCTTAACTTTAAATTATCCCATCTACCTTTTGTCTCTGAGCTTTTTCCTTTTCTTACTTCTATATATCTTACTTTCACTCTTACTTCATGGCTTGCTGTGTGGCTGGGTGGCTGACCCCTAGCATCCTCTGCTCCTTGTTCTCTTGCTCTTTCTTTTTTCTTCCCAGATTTCTCCTTCTATTTATTCTCTCTGCCTGTCAGCCCCATCTATCTTTTCTCCTGCCTTGCTACTGGCTGTTCAGTTCTTTATTAGACCTACCTATTTAGACAGGCAAAGTAACACAGCTTCACAGAGTTAAATATATGCAGCATAAAAGAATGCAACACATCTTTGCATCATTAAAACAAACATGCCACAGTATAAACAAATGTAACATATCTTAAAATAATATTCTACAACAAATATTAAATCTAAAAAATTCCTAATATAACACATCTAGGAAATCTTGACACTTATGAAAAGACCAAACCTAAGAATAATAGGAATAGAAGAAGGAGAAGGAGAAGAAGGAGAAGGAGAAGAAGAAGAAGAAGAAGAAGAAGAAGAAGAAGAAGAAGAAGAAGAAGAAGAAGAATCCAAGCTCAAAAACCCAGAGGATATATTTAACAAAATCATGAAGAAAATTTTACTAACCTAAAGAAGGACATGCCTATAAATGTACAAGAAGCTAACAGAACACTAAATAGACTGGGCCAGAAAAGGAAGTCCCTTCAAGATATAAAAATCAAAACATTAAACATACAGAACAAAGAAAGAATGTTAAAATATGCAAGAGAAAAAGACCAAGTAATATCTAAAGGCAGACCTATTAGAATCACATGCTACAAGCTGCAAAAATATACAAAGTAGGATTTCAGCTGATTATGACAAAGCTAACACCTGGAAGTAGCCAAGGGCCTTCCAGAGGTCAAGCTAAGGTTCAAGGAGCCTTGGTGATATTTGGCTTTTGATTATCAGCCGATTCCTGCTATGAGTTTCTTGTGTGCTATTGTAGCTTTTCCATCATTTATTGGGCACCATTTCCCCACTACTAAAGGAATATTTAGATAACCTTGTGTGCTGACAGCTATGCACAGCCAGAACCCCAGTTCAAGCCTCCCTGTAATTATCATCATTGGCAGCATCTGGCCAGGTCCATCCCTAGATGGAGGAAAGTACCTTATGAGAGATACCTCTGTACTCTCTAAGAACAGACTTAAGCATCCAGGCTACCTGTTTGAGAAGGCCTGGTGGCTGTACCAATTAAACTTAACTTCCTCCTTTCCCAAATCTTACCTCTAGTTCCAGGTCTCCCTTTAACTATCACCAGAGGCATCTAGCTGTACACAGGTTGCTTAGTGACCAATCACACTTTCTCCCACCCTGCAGATAAATGGCAGATAGCTTGGACAGATAGGAGCCACAGGAAAAAAGAAGGCAGTTTTATTTTCTCCTATTGACCTAGAAACTTATAGATTCTTAACATTTTCTATCAATCACATTTAAGACTATAGTTGAGCACATAAGATCCCTCTTCTTAGATATTACTCGAATTTAACCTTTAGTTAATTCATTTCCCCATTGGTCACTTCCCTTTGGGGTTGCAAATGATAATTAACAGTTATTGCCCCTCTATGTGATTCTTATCACCCTTCTGTTTGACCCTGAAAACCTGGCTTTGTACTGCCAAGGTATTATTCCTTTTAAGTGTATATATAACAGGACTTCCAGGGCACAGAAGAACGGAGAAGAGAAAAGAGAATAGAAGAACTAGATGGGTAAGAACTTGAGAGGAACAAACTGAGATGAGGAGAGAGAGGGAGATGGGAGAGGAGATGATATGGGAAAGAACAAGATGGATGAGAACCTAGAAGGGGCAGAACTAGGATAAAGGAATTAAGAGAGAACTTAGAGGGGACCACAGATAAGTGTAGAGAAAAATCAGGCAAGAAAGGAGCTAAATATGAGAGCAGAATATAAGCTTGTAACCAACACAGAATAATAAAGTATATGGACTAAGCAGTTTTGTGTACATAGATTCATTTCTTTTCATCAAAGATTAATTATCAGCTGGTTATAGATTCTTACCAGACCCTGGGAAGGCACTATCAAGGGGCTAGACCCCCATAGTCTCTGATAATCACACTTCTCAATGGAGATCCTAAAAGCCAGAAGGGACTGAACTGATATCTTGCAGACTCTAAGAGAACACAGATGCCAGCCCAGACTACTATACCCAGCAAACTTTCAATCACCATAAATGGAGAAAACAAGGTATTTCATGACAAAGTCAAATTTAAACAATATCTATCCACAAATCCAGCCCTACAGAAGGTACTAAAAGAAAAACTCTAACCCAAGGAAGTTGGCTACACCCATGAAAACACAGGCAATAGATAATCTCACACCAGCAAAACCCACAGCATAGAAACACACACACACACACACACACACACACACACACACACACACACACACACATACTCACACCACCAACAACAAAAATAACAGGAATTAACAATCACTGGTCATTAATACCTCTCAATATGAATGGACTCAATTCACCAATACAAAGACACAGGTTAATAGAATGAATATGAAAATAGTATCCATCCTTCTGCTGCATACAAAAAACACACCTCAACATCAAAAACAGACATTACCTCAGAGTAAAGGGTTGGAAAATGATTTTCCAATCAAAAGGACCTAAGAAGCAAGCTTGTGTAGCTATCCTAATATCTACCAAAATAGACTTCAAACCAAAAGAGAGATAAATAGATGGAGGGGGAGAGGACATTTCATACTCATCAGAGGGAAAAAAACACCAAGATAATGTCTCATTTCTACAGAACATTTCATCCAAACACAAAAGAATGTACCTTCTCAGCACCTCATGGAACCTTCTCCAAAATTAACTATATACTAGGTCACAAAGCAAGGCTCAACAGATACAAAAAATTGAAATAACCCCCTGAATCAGATCACCATGGACTAAAGCTGGATTTCAACAACAACAGAAACTACAGAAAGCCTATGAACTCATGGAAACTGAACAACACTTGACTGAATTACCACTGAGTCAAGGAAGAAATAAGAAAGGACTTGAAAACTTCTGAGAATTCAATGACAATTAATGCACAACATACCCAAACTTATGGGACACTATGAAAGCAGTGTTAAGAGGAAAATTCATAGCACTAAGTGCCTACATAAAGAAAGTGAAGAAATCTCACACTAATGACTTAACAGCACACCTGAAAACTCTAGAACAAAAAGAAGCAAACATCCAAAAGGAGTAGAGAGTAGGAAATAATCAAACTGAGGGCTGAAATCAATAAAATAGAAACAAAGAGGACAACACAAAGAATCAGTGAAACAAAGAAAATCAACAAGATAGACAAACCCTATCCAAACTAACTAAAAGGAAGAGAGAGAATAGCCAAATTAATAAAATCAGAAATGAAAAAGGGGACATAACAACAGTCACTGAGGAAATCTAGAGAATCATTAGGTTATACTTCAAAAACCTGTACTATACAAAATTGGAAAATCAAAAAGAAATGAACAATTTTCTTGCTAGGTACCACATGCACCACATACCAAAATTAAATCAATATCTGACAAACAATTTAAATAGACCTACAACCCTTAAGTAAATAGAAAAGAGGGGGGGGAAAACCCAGGGCCAGAGATTTTAGGGCAGAAGTTGTGGAATATTTGTACACTGTGTGAAGGTGTATTTCTGTGATTGGTGTAATAAAAAGTTGAATGGCCAATAGCTAGGCAGAGATATAGGTGGAATTTTCTGGGGAGAAAAAGGAAAAGGAAGAGGAATCTAGGCACACAGGAGATGCCAAGGAAATACTGAGAGGAAATGGGAAGTGCAAGATGGAAGAGAGGTAATGCCACATGATAGAACATAGATTAATATAAATGGGTTGACTTAAGTTATAAGAGCTAGTTAGGAACAAGTCTAAGCTATAGGCTGAGCTTTCATAATTAATAAGAAATCTCCACGTCATTATTTGGGAGCTAGCTGGCAGGACAGAAAAGGACAGCCAACATCAAATTAAATGAAGAGAAACTCAAAGCAATTCCACTAAAATCAGGAACAAGACAAGGCTGTCCACTCTCTCCATATCTATTTAATATAGTACTTGAAGTTCTAGCTAGAGAAATAAGACAAGTGTATCAAGGGGATATAAATTAGAAAGGAGGAAGTCAAAGTATCATTATTTCCAGATAATATGATAGTTTATATAAGTGACTCCAAAAATTCTACCAGGGAACTCCTAAAGCTGACAAACACCTTTAGTGAAGTGGCTGAATACAAGATTAACTAAAAAAAATCAGTAGCTCTCCTATATAGAAATGATAAACAGGCCGGGCGGTGGTGGCACACGCCTTTAATCCCAGCACTTGGGAGGCAGAGCCAGGCGGATCTCTGTGAGTTCGAGGCCAGCCTGGTCTCCAAAGCGAGTTCCAGGAGAGGCGCAAAGCTACACAGAGAAACCCTGTCTCGAAAAACCAAAAAAAAAAAAGAAATGATAAACAGGCAGAGAAATAAATTAGGGAAACAGCACCCTTCACAATAGTCACAAACAATATAAAATATCTCGGGAGTAACTCTAAACAAGCACATGAAAAACCTGTATGACAAGAACTTCAATTCTTTGAAGAAAGAAATCAAAGAAGATATCAGAAGATGGAAAGATCTCCCATGCTCATGAATCATTAGGATTAACAAAGTAAAAATGGCCATCTTACCAAAAGCAATCTACAGATTCAATGCAATCCCCATTGAAATTCCAACACAATTCTTTATAGACCTTTAAAAAACAATACTCAACCTCATATGGAAAAAACAAAAAACACAAGGATAGCTAAAAGAATCCTGTACAGTAAAAGAACTTTCAGAGGTATCATCATCCCTGATTTCAAGGCATACTACAGAGCTGTAGTAATAAAAACTACATGGTATTGGCATAAAAACAGAAAGGTGGATCAAGGGAATTGAATCAAAGACCCTGACATAAATCCACACACCTCAAGACACCTGATTTTTGACAAAGAAGACAAAATTATACAATGGAAAAAGAAAGCATCTTCAACAAATGGTGCTGGCAGAACTGGATGTAGGCATGTAGAAGAACGCAAATAGATCCACATCTATCACCCTGCACAAAACTCAAGTCCAAGTGGATCCAAAACTTCAATATAAATCTAAATACACTGAATCTGATAAAAGAGAAAATAGGGAATACCCTTGAATGAATTGGAACAGGAGACAACTTCCTGAATAGAACACCAATAGCACAGACACTGAAATTGACAATAAATAAATGGGACCTCATGAAACTGAAAAGCTTCTGTAAGGCAAAGACACCATCAATAGGACAAAATGGCAGCTTACAGAATGAGAAAAGAGCTTCACCAACCAAACATCTGACAGAAGGCTGATTTCCAAATTATATAAAGAACTCAAGAAACTAGAAATCAGCAACCAAATAATCCAATTAAAAATAGAGTACAGATCTAATCAGAGAATTCTCAACAGAAGATTCTCAAATGGTAGAGAAGCACTTAAAGAAATGTTCAATACCCTTAGCCATGAGGGAAATACAAATCAAAAGGACTCTGAGACTTTATCCAACTTACATTTGTCAGAATGGCTAAGATTAAAAACACAAGTGAAGCTCATGCTGGAGAGGATGTGGAGTAAGGGGAACACTCCTCCATTGCTGGTGGGTTTGCAGACTTGGATAGTCACTTTGGAAATCAATATGGTTGTTTTAGAAAATTGAGACTCAATCTACCTCAAGACCTAGCTGTACTACTATTCTTGGGCATGTACCCAAAGGATGTTTAATCATACTACAAAGACACTTGCTCAACTATGTTCACAGCATGCTTATTTATAATAGCCAGAACTCAAAACAACCTAGACGTCCCTCAACCTAAAAATGCATAAAGACCATGTGGTACATTTACACAATAAACTATTACTCAGCTATTGAAAACAATGACATCATGAAATTTACAGGCAAATGGAACTAGAAAAAAAAGTCATCCTGAGAGAGGTAACACAGACCCAGAAAGACAAACATGGTAGGTACTCACTTATAAGTAGATATTAACTATAAAATAAAGAATAACAATGCTACAATCCACAGACTTGGAGAGGCTAGGTAACAAGAGGTTCTCAAAGGGAGGATGCTTGGATTTCCCTGGGAGGGAAAATAGAAGAGATTTTGTAAGTGGACTGGGGGCATGTGGGGATGGGAACATGAGAACATGGGAACAGGTTGGGAGGGGTAGGGGAGAGTACTGAAAGAGATGGCTGGAAAGCTTGGGGAGCATTTTGAGGTCAGGTAAAAGCCTGGTGCAAGGGAAACTCTCAGTAATCTACAAGGATGATCCCAGCTAAGACTCTTAGCATTAGGGGACACATAGCCTGAATGGTCACATTGGCCATTTACTGTGACCAGGCAAGACTTCCACTGGAAGGATTGGGACATCAACCTAGACACATAACCTTCAACCTACAGTCTATCCAGTCTACAGGATGTGCTGCATCAGGGTGGTGCAGAGACTGTGGGAGAGGTCAAACAATGACTGGTCCAGTCTGAGACCCATGCCACGAGAGTGAATCCACTCTTGACACTACCTAGAGCACCAGGACTCAGAGACTGTATGTCCCAAAGACCTAGGACAGAACCAAACACAATTAGAGAAAAAAGGGTCAATGTAAGGATGCCAAACAATATTCTGCTCTACTCAAAGATTGGTGCCTAACCCAACTGTTATCAGAGAGGCTTTATCCAGGAACTGATGGAAACAGATGCTGAGTCCCACAGCCAAACATTACACTGAGCTCAGGGAATCATGTTGAAAAGAGAGAGGAAGGATTGTTGGAGCCAGGGGTGTCAAGGCCACCACAAGAAAACCACAGAATTAAATAACCTGGGCTCACAGGGGCTCAGAGTCTGAACTGACAACCAAGGAACCTGTATGGGACTGGCCTATGCCCTCTACAAATACGTAACAGTTGTATAGCTTGGTCTTCTTGTGAGACTCCTAACACTATGGGAGCAGGGGCTATTACTCTTTGGCTGGCTTTTGTGAATCTAGTCCTCATCCTGGGTTGCTTTGCCCAGCTTAAATACAAGGGGAGGTGCTTAGTTTTACTACAACTTGATATGCCATGTTTTTTTTTTAAATATATATCCATGGGAGACCTATCCTTTTCTAAACAGAAATGAGGAGGACTGGATTAGGGGGTGGGGCAGACAGGAGGTAGGGGTGACAGGAGAAGTGGAGGGAGGAAAAACAGGGGTCAGGATATAAAATAAACAAATTCAGTAATTTTAAAAAAAGATTCAGGTATATATTCACGGGCAGTTCTGCCACCAGATCTGATGTGTGTCAATGAATTTGTGACGAGAAGGCTCTAATGAAGAATTAAAGCAACGTGTTTTAAGATTTATTGATATATAACTGAAAACAATGAAATGCACAGATTTATAAATGCGCCGTTTATTTTCAGTGCCTGCATCCATCTCACCCACAGCATTCAAGAAGTTCCCAGTGCCTCTTCTACTGATTTCTCTTTTCCACTTAGATTTTAATGTCTAGCCTTGTGGAAAAATTTTGCATGGTCTTGAATTTCATTTATGTGGAAACAGACAACATGTGACTTTAAAAACACATTCATGTTGTAATTCATTGCTTAGTAATATTTTACTGAATGAATATAATAATAGTTGGTTCATTCTCCTATTGATCTGCAAAGACGTTTGGCATTCTTCAGTTTTATACTTTTGTGAGTATAGTAACTACAGTTGTTCCGTTAGGTTTATTTTCATTTATGTTTTCATTTCTTTTGGTTAAACAGAAAAAGTACAATGTTGGACAAATTAATGCTTCTTTTTTCTTCATAAGAAACTACCAAGCTATTTTCCAATTTTTTTTTTTTTACGTTTTATTCCCCACTAGCATAAGGCGAGTTTTGAAACTTCACATTCTTGACACTGATGATACAAGCTTTTCTATTTTTTATTTTTATTTATTTATTTATTTATTTATTTATTTATTTATTTATTTATTTTTTGGTTTTTCGAGACAGGGTTTCTCTGTGTAGCTTTGGGCCTTTTCCTGGAACTCACTTGGTAGCCCAGGCTGGCCTTGAACTCACAGAGATCCGCCTGGCTCTGCCTCCTGAGTGCTGGGATTAAAGGCGTGCGCCACCACCGCCCGGCTGAAGCTTTTCTATTTTTTAACTCTAACTTGGGGCTGGAACATCCTCATTGTGGCTTTAATTTGTATTCCTGGTGCCTCATAGTGGTGAATATTTTAATATCTTTATTAGACCATTAACAATGAATATATTTTTCTTTGTCCATTTTAAACTGGGGTTTTGCTTTTGACTGAATTTTAGGTCTTCTTCATATAAGGTGGACATAAGTTCTTATCTGACAGGGATATTACAAATATATTACCCCAGCATGTTACTTGACTTCATTCCCCACTGATGTCTTTTGGAAAAACAGAAAATTTTGATTAATTACAATTACCAATTTCATCTTGTGGTTTGTGGATTTTGTGTTATAGGTAGGAAATTTTCATTTACCCAAGGTTGAAAAACTTCTGCACCATGACTTCTAAAGCTTTGTATGTGTGGCTTTTACATTTGAGTCCCTGTGCCTTCAAATCCACTGTGGATAATACCACATAGGAAGCAGTAGGCAGGTTCACTTTTCTTCCACATGGATACCCTAATGTTCCCACAATATTGGCTATAAATTTTCCTTCACATTAGAATTGATTTGGTAATTTGGTGACAAATCATTTGACCAAAAATGGGTGTATTTTCAGGATTTCCTTTTGTCTATGCCATTGACCTGTCTGTCTATATTTTGACCAATATCATACTGTTTGGATCACTGAACTTTTATATGTCTTGAAAGTAAGCAGTGTAAAAATTTCCCGTTCTAGTGTTATTTTGGTTGCTGTGCTTCTTTGAATTTATCATGTCAGTTTTGAAAAATTGACCTATCAATTTTCCCAAATCCTTTGTAGTTATCTTTGTTGAGATAGAACTGGCTATATAGACCTGATGAGGAAGAATTTCCATCTTTCATTGAGTTTCCCCACAGAGAACAAGGTGCCCATTTTTTTATTTTGTCCATTTGTATTAGCTGCCCTCAGTCACACTTGACTGTTTTCTGTGTACAAGTCCCTCTGTGAATTCATTTCTAGGAACTGTATGTGTTCAGGATGCTAATGCAAATGATTTCTTTTGTAAGGTTTCTGTTTTCAACTGTACATTGCTAGTGTAGAGAGTTGCCTTTTATATGCTGACTTGCGATTCTCAAGGGATTAAGTTACTTACCTATAGTAGGCTTTGGAACTCTTAGGTATGCCATTATATAGCATGAAGCCAGGTTTTCAAATATTTCCCCTCCAATTGTGTCTTTGTTCCTTGTTAAATTGGTCAGAATATCTTCCTACAACAATGCAGATCAGAAGGGGCGGTGATAGGAGTTCTAACAGCTCAAGACTAAGCAGTAATCTTCTCCCTTGTGCATTCCATCTATTTGTTACATACAGGGGCTCATCCTTGTCTAATTCTATTTCTGTAATTCTTGAAATCATTGTGGGTTTCCCCCTTTAGTTGGTTGCAATGCAATCTGAATTGTTTATTATTTATTTGCATTTATTGTGAAGCTGGAGATTGAACCTGTATGTGCTAGGCCAGCATTCTTTCCCTGAGCTATATCCTCTGTATATATTGACTTTTGATACTTAAAATGGTTTTGCTGGGCATCCTAGTGCATGCCTGTCATCCCATCACTCTGAAGGCTGAGACAAGAGAACATGGGCTGCATAGTGAGACCCTGTCCCTATAAAACAAAACAGTATCTTGCAGCTACATTCTAAATGTAATGTGATTGGGATATGGCACAGTTTTAATATATTACTCAATTTGATGTGCCAATATTTTATTAAGATTGTTTTTATCTATGATTAGGACATGTAATTGGTTTGCAATTTTTCTTTGTAATAATGTTGTCTAGTTTGGGTAATAGCATTATGCTGATCTCATAAAATTAATGGCGACTTGTCTGTTCGCCTCTCCTGAAAGAGTTTCTGTAAGTCTGATCTTATTTCTTAATTAAATGTTTGATAGAACTTACCTGTGGAGCCATCTGGACTCCACAGTGGAGGATGTTTTTATTAAAAACTCAATCTATGTAACAGTATGGGGGGTATTAGATTTCTATTGCTGAATGGAAAATTATCTCAAAAATTTAACAGCTTAAGAGAACAAACATGCATTGACTCTTAATTTCTGTGAGTTAGGAATCTTGTACCAGCTGCCCATGTGCTGTTTATGTTTAGTCCAAAGTGTCTCAGGAGGTTGCAGCTGCCAGCAGAGGCTACGGTTCTTTAAAAGCTGAGCGGTAAAAGAATCCACCTGAAGCTCACTCACACTAAACTAGGAAGGCTACAGTACCTTGCTAGCTGTTAACTGAAAACTTCAATTCCTCCTCCATAAGTGATTGCCCAATAATATGGCTATAATATGGCTTATAGGTGGCTTCCAACAGAGTAGATGAGGGAAGAGAGAGAGAGAGAGAAAGAGAGAGAGAGAGAGAGAGAGAGAGAGAGAGAGAGAGAGAGAGAGGACATCAGAAACTCCAATGTCATTTCTAACAGACTCTCCAAAGGGGCAGACCATAATTCCTGGGTGTTTTTTTTTTCTTCTGATCACTCAGATGAACCCTGGTGACAAGAGAAAGGACAACACCGAGGTATGAATCCCAGTATTGCTCAAGATGCAAATAGCAGAATGTAAAGCAGTAGGCAAAATTAAGTACTAATCCCAGCAACAGTCATGTGTAACAGGAGTGTCATGCTTCTTGCTGCTAATAAAGGGATCCCAGGCTATGGGGAACAGATTGGCAAGAACAGTCATGGGTTGGTCATTGAATGTCAAGTGAGGAATGGCTGAGAATCCTAAAACCAAGCATGTTGTTTGTCCTAAATTCTTACCTTTAGAGGAGATTTTTGTTTTGTTTTGTTTATCCTAAGAAAATACCTGGACAAAGAGAGTTACGTGCCGGGCGGTGGTGGCGCACGCCTTTAATCCCAGCACTCGGGAGGCAGAGCCAGGCGGATCTCTGTGAGTTCGAGGCCAGCCTGGGCTACCAAGTGAGTTCCAGGAGAGGCGCAAAGCTACACAGAGAAACCCTGTCTCGAAAAACCAAAAAAAAAAAAAAAAAAAGAGAGTTACGTATAAGAAAACTCTTCCCTATGTATGAAAAGATCTTATATGCCCTAATGTTTAGTTCTGTTGAGGACCCAGTACATAGTACAGCACCTGTGTAACACACCCTGAAGTCCTGGGTTGGGTCTCCAGCAGCACAAAAAGATTAAAAAGAGAAAAACTGTTAAATGAAATGGGTATTTTACATCCATCACAATGATTTTTCTAAAAGAATATTCATTGATACAGAAAGATTTTTAATATTGGTTTTAGGTAAACTGAAAAAAGTCACAGAATAACTTTCAAAAATAATAACTATGCACATAAAATAAAGTCAAAACATTGACAGATACTAAGGAGTGAGAATAAGGCTTAACTCTGGCATGAGAATGAAAGTCATGTCTCAAATACTTGTTTGAATCAAACCTATCACTAAAATAGCACGGTTGATAGTATTTGAAAGTCTTACAGGCCTGACGACATCACTGGACATGCATCTCCAACCAGTCCTGAGTGTCTTCAACACTCACATCATCCTGGGGTGAACATGTCCACTCCTCTCCATATACACCTCTGTCTTGCCTAGCTTCATTCTGTGGTGTTGGGACCAAATTATAAGAAAATGCAGAAAGATGGAAGGGATGAGCTCATAGAAAAAGAGGAAAGGTAAGTGTTCTTTCATCTTACATATTTTTTAAAGATAGCTATGGGCCTGGGAGGATGGCTCAGCTGACAAGAATGCTTTGCTGTTCAAAGATGGAAACTTTGGTTAAATCCCAGCACCTTCTTAGAAGGCCAGGTGCAGTCCAACGTGCCTGTGACTCCAGGGTTAGGGGTGGAGAGAACAAGACAGGAAAGATCACTGGCGATTGTTGGTTTCCAGTCTAGCTCCAGGTTTGGTGACATAACCTATCTTAAGAGAATAAGGTGCAGAGTTATAGTGCAGGACACATGTGTGAATATATCACACATACACACGTATGTGTACTCATGCCCACCCGCACAGATGCACACACATGTGTACATACACATACACACACACACACACACACACACACACACACACACACACACACACACCACACACACACACACACACACACACACACACATATGGGCTCTGCAAGAAATTAAGAAACTAAAACCAACCAAGGTATAAAAGGGAACTCCTACTGTCTTCAGTAGACTAAGAGAAACAGTAAATGAAATGTTTTACATTCAATAGTGTACATTGCTAAAAGGTGTGTGTTTTCCCCAATATAAGCAACACAGCATGTTAACTTTTTATCCATATCAAGATGGATAAGAGTAAAATGGGATTCTTTGTGAGGTAGAGAGTACATTGGAAAGCAATCAGGCAGAGCTGTAAGGGCGGTCATTAGCACTAGAGAGGAAAGTTATTCCCCATTAGAAGAGGCAGAACCAAATGACCATTAAGTTCTTTAGCTTGGGTAGGTAACTAATTGGGAATCCTAGGCTTTATCTTACCGTTTTATTTCCTAATATGATAACTTGGTTTTTGTAACTAAAAGTCTATACAATTCAGCAAATGTCCAAAAGAGAGAATAGGGAAAGCTTTATTTACAATTTTCACTACCAAAATAATTAGCTTCTGATCTTTCCATGACTCTGAATAATCCAGCCATAAAAACAAGCTACCAGGACAAATAGTTCCCTTTTGAAAAAGAGGCATACCCTAAATTACACAGAAAAGAAAAATTCCCCATGGATGAAACATTACATAGTATAACAAGAAAAGAAAAACATTTTCTTTCTTTCTTTTTTTTTTTTTTTTTTGGTTTTTCAAGACAGGGTTTCTCTGTGTAGTTTTGGTGCCTGTCCTGGAACTCACTCTGTAGACCAGGCTGGCCTTGAACTCACAGAGATCCAGACTGGCTCTGCCTCCCAAGTGCTAGGATTAAAGTTGTGTGCCACCACTGCCCAGTAAAAAACACTTTCTATCAGCATGAGAATCTGGAGTGTTTTTTATGCAAGCATGACAATGTAAAACAAGGTAAGAAACATCAATAAATTTCTAAACCTTCCAAATTCAGATAATGGAATAAAGCTCTTGTGGGGAAAAAAATATACTTGTTTATTCCTTTAAATTACAAAAGTCCACATTTGCCACTTCATGTTTTATCATGCGGACACTATAAAAATATTGGTGGTGCACACCTTTAATCCCAGCACTCCGGAGTCAGAGCCAGGTGGATCTCTGTGAGTTCGAGGCCAGCGTGGGCTACCAAGTGAGTTCCAGGAAAGGCGCAAAGCTACACAGAGAAACCCTGTCTCGAAAAACCAAAATAAAATATAATAATAATAATAATAATAATAATAATAATAATAATAATAAAATAATATTTTTACTCACACAATTGTAATACGGCCAACTAAAGAGTCTTACAAACTCGCACAGTTACCATGGGACATTCGAGGCCTATTGATGTCCTCAGTGTCTGGTAAAACACATATCCCCACACAAGCATCTCGTTGGTGTGTTTTGAATGGTAGGCTTCACTTTAGGTTTTTCTGTTTTGTTTTGTTTTGATTTTCATAACTTTCAGACTTTAAGAGACTCTTTATCCTGATACTACGTTTGCTGCTTTTGTTCTGTTGTTGTTTTTTCCCGGGCCTTATGGAAGTATAACTGAAAATTAAAATGGATATAGTTAAGATATGCAATGTGCTGTGAGGATGTGTGTATGCATTACAAAATGCAAGTCAAACCCAGCCTCCTATTGTTACCTATTGCTTCAGATCCTTTCCACCTACGATCTACTTTCAGCAAACTTTGAGTACATTACATCCATATATATGGCTTTCAAAAAGGAGAAAATTTTAAATATTTAGACTTTAAGTGAAATAAGCCCGACACAGCAATACAGGCCTGGGATGGTATCATGTGTATGTGCAACCAAAGTTAAACTCATAGACCCATACAAAATGTGTTTGCCAATGGGTTAAAAAAAGGCTCACTCAGGGTTTTGTTGTTTTGTTTTTAGTATAATTCTGTCTTGGTTATTGTTTCTGTTGCTGTGATAAGACATCATGACCCAGGAAGAAAAGGGTTTATTTTGCTTACACGTCTAGATCATCGTCCATCATGGAAGGAAGTCAGGCAGGAACTCAAGGCAGGAACCTGGAAGCAGGAACTGAAGCAGAGGTTGTGGAGAACACCGTTAACTGGATTGCTCCCCATGGTTCACCCAGCATGCTCTCTTACACACCCCAGGACCACCTGCCCCCAAGTGACACCACTCACAGTGGATTGAGTCCTCCCATATCAATCATTAAGAAAATTACTACGATCTATCTACAGGCCAATCTGATGAAGGCATTTCTCAGCTGAGAATCTTTGTTCCCAAATGACTCTAGATTACATCATTAATATAAAACTCACAAGGACAGATGGCTTTAGTGTTTACAGCAGCAAATGCACTCGGGTGCTTCCCCCTCCCCCCAGTGCTGAGCCTCTAACCCAGTTACTGGCTCATGGTGAGCAGGTGTTTTACCACAGAACTATGTTCTTAGCCCTCAAGTGTTTTTGAGACTTGCATTAGTTTTGCTAGAGATCCACTGACAGAAAGAGGTACATGTCTAACACAAATTTAAAGAACAACAATAAACCAGATTCCATTTTTTTTGGTATGGAAGGAACTACAAAAACCGTACAGTTATTGTTTGCAATTTACCAGATGTGGCCAGACTTCACCCATCTTTATATTTTGTACCCTCGGTGTAGTTTTTATTGCCAATGAATCTTATTGTTTTTCTGTGTATTTTTACACACATTTTGTGCTCTGTCATCCTATTCCATACCATGAAAATCACTCTCATTTCTTTTTTTGAAAAAAAAAGAAAACAAACTACTTAGCTTCATATTTTTCCTGTAGCTGAAAGTTTTTCTGTGCCTCGGCCTGCCCACAGTTGGGACAAATCTTTCCCACTCACATCCCCCAAGTAAACACACAGAGGATTATATTAATTATAACTGCTCGGCCATTAGCTCAGGCTAACTACTGACTAGCTCTTACACTTAAACTCAGCCCGTTTCTGTTAATCTATATGTGGCCATGTTTTCCATGGCTTTACCTGTGTGTCATTCCATGCTGCTCCCGAGACGGTAGACTTGTGTCTCCTGACTCAGCCTTCCTCTTCCCAGAATTCTCTTTGTTTGCTTATCCCACCTATACTTCCTGCCTGGCTACTGGCCAATTAGCGTTTTATTTATCAACCAGAGCAACACATTCACAGTATACAGAACATCCCACAGCACTTCCCCTTCATCCAAAGTTCTTCTGTAACTTTGGGGCATCCATCTTCAGCCATATAGGCCTAAAGTCTCTCAGTCACTTTTCTCTGTGTCCTGTAGAATGTCTGACAGTTTCTCCTGCAAAGTAGGAACCTGAAGGACCATTTCACCTTGCAAAGATCAGTGGTCACCTTCTTATGGGTCCTGCATGTCCAGTCAATACAACGTTTTGTTAAGCAGTCCAGGCAAGAATAGTTTCTTGCCCAAATGACTATTTTTTGCCAAGAAGAAGATAAACTCCATATGGAGTGTCTTCAATACCCATCTTTCTCTTTGAAATAAATTGGTGCTGCCAGGAGCAGACATATCTCATTGTCCAGAAAGTCTAAGTTTTTAAAACATTTTAAATGCCATATTATGTAGGTCTTTGAAGTGTTTGAAGATTATCTACCTAACTGAAATATATCTGTGTATACCTAGAAAACTTAACATGACTATAAGTTTGACTATCATAGAAGACTATTAATCTGTATGTCTTAATTATCCGTTACAATTTAAATGAGCTGCACAAACATAATACCTTAAACAAGAGTAGAAAAATACATAGAGTATAACAAAATTAACTTTAAAATTGTATCAATAAACTGAAATCTATAGCAATGTAAAACATTTTAAACAAGCTGCTCTTTAAAAGTAGGTTCAACAATCCATCTTTTTATCCTATCATATAATATCCTGTATTTCCATATCATATCCCCCTTTCTTCTTTTAGAAAGATATTGACTATGACCAATAACAATTTGTAACCAACAACCTAAACAAAAACAAACATCCATATTTCATTTTACGGGAATGTGAGCATAGTTTTCTAGGCTACTTCCTACTGATAGAGGGCACTGTATTCTTATGGGAATACTAAGAAAATTCTAGGATTATGGTCAAGTCCTGACTGGAGTAGTCTGTGAGACTGTATTCTCTGAGCCAGTTGCCTTGAAGTTGATTTTAGATATTGGATGATCTGGGCCATGGTGTCATTGGAGACCTTTCAGGAGTTTTGACTGGTCAAACCATATCAGCCTGGAAGCAATCCACAGGTTCTCATCTTCTGTGGAAACAAAAGCAGAACCTCTTTTCCAAAGCAATGTATCCTTAGACATAGATTTTGAAATCAAGGTATCTTTAAAATATACATATTGATTTAACTTAGCAGCTTTTACAATCAAATGTCTTTCTGCAGTTAAAAGTCCCAAAGACAACACAATCCAGATTCTCTGTGTAATAGCCATCTTTATGTGGCTTATTTTTTATATTACCTTTACTGTCTCTTTAAAGACTTTATTTTTTAAAACTATTTCCTTATATAACTATTATATTCCTTTTCCTCTCTCTTCCAAGCCTACATATATTTTTACACATACTGTAAACCATTTAGAGGTTTATTTAATCTGAATCTGTCTTATTGTGAATCTATTGCTTTAAACTGCAGCATTGCTAGGACTGAAATGGCAGTTTGGGCTGCTGGCTCCGCCCACCTCAGCTTCCCAACATGGCAGAACTACTTTTACCACCAGCTCTGGGAACCAAGCTCACAACCAACTCTGGAATGCAGTGGGTTCTATGCTTTCATCCAGCAGCATGTAGCCCAAAAACCTTTTTTTTTTTTTTTTTGTACTATCAAAAACTAAATCCACTATTCATCACACTGTGTAGCTTGCAGATGCCACTGTGTACGGTGGCAGGAATCTGCCATGCTGCATTCAAGCCCATATGCTGTGAACCTGCCATACTGTAGCTCAAGTCCACACACCACAGTGTCTCTGTACCTTGGCATCTCTATATCTCAACCCGTATGAGATATAAAGTAGAAAGCTGGTTTTGACTCCATTATCATATGTTTAGAAGCCCTTTTTAAACTCTTGTAGGCCTTATGGAAATTTGAGAGCCCCGAGTTGGTATGCTAAGTGTAGCTAGAAGTTTCTCTGGTCCTGCCTGGGTCTTGCAGTTCCATGGCCTGCTTATAAAATAATCACTCAGAAGCTTATATTAATTAAAACTGCTTAGCCATTAGCTCAGGCTAACTACTGACTAGCTCTTACACTTAAACTCAGCCCATTTCTGCTCATCTATATGTTGCCACATGTTCTGTGGCTTTATCTGTGTGCCATTACATGCTGCTCCCTGAACGGCATGCTGATGTCTCCTGGCTCAGCCTTCCTATTCCCAGAATTATCCTTGTCTGCTTATCCCACCTTTACTTCCTGCCTGGCTACAGCGTTTCATTAAACCAGTGTACAAAAGCATTATCCCACAGCACTTTCCTATTGCACCAGAAAACTGATTTCATCTAGGGTCAATCTGTGTGTGGTAGTTTGGTTGTTCTTAGGGTGTAAAGTGCTAAGGATGCACTAATTACTACAGTGTGCTTGTTGCTATTATTTTATGTTTCCTCACTGTCATTACTTTCTCCTAAGTTCATCTTACTCTTCTCAATTAGTTGTAAGTTTATTATTGCTTTTTTCATAAGGTGTGGTGATATTTTATATGTGCTGAAATGTGATTTTATTTGTATGTTAATAAATAAAGTTTGCCTGGAGATCAGAGGTCATAGTAAGACATAACTAGAAGTCAGGCAGTGGTAGCACACACCCTTAATCCAATCACATGACAGGCAGAGTCTCTGTGTGGTCAAGGACACAGCGGAGCATGGTGACACACACCTTTAATCCCAGTACCAACCATAGAGGCCTAGAGGTCTGTATAGACAGGCAGTGATGAGGAAGTGATGTGGCTGGGCTTAGAGCCAATGAGAAGGCAGAACAGGAAGGCAATAAAGGCGTAGTTTGGACAGGAAGAAGCTCTCTCTCTTGGGAAGATACAGTGAGGTGTGGTAAGCTAAGGTTAGTCGTGGCTATTCACTATTTCTCTGATCTCTTTGGCTATTACCTCTGTATTTGGCTCTGTGTTTCTTATTTAATAAGACTGTTTAGAAATTCGTCTACAATAAGGTTCATTTAAAAATTGAGCTGGGTGTGATGACAGATGTCTTTAATCTCAGCACTCAGTGCAGAGGCAGACAGATCTTTGTGAGTTCAAGGCCAGCCTGGTCTACAGAGTGAGTTCCAGGACAGCCAGAGCTACACAGAAGAAACCCTATCTTAAAAAAAATTTTCTAATGCCTGTCCATCATTTCCACCCAGTATTCTTGTCTCTTGTCCCCTTCCTTCTCCCTCTGAAACTCTTCCACTCTGAAGTCCCCTTCCTACTCTCATGCCTTCTTTGTATGAACCACTGATTTTAACTAGAGTGTCTTGCCCAAGCAAGAGTGTGGGATAGATTACTGAAGCAAGAACACCTTACCAGCAACTATGCCACTGAGCAAAATGACACCCTCCCCGGGGCAACCTAATTGCCAGCTGAGGTTTAGTTTAAGATAGTTTCTATTTTGAATGTTGGTTTGTTTCACGCTTCTGCTGTTTGCAGTTTCCTTGCTCCATCCAGTTGTCAAGCTCAGAAGTGAGTTTATAATGTATTTTAATATTTGTTCATAGTCGTAACCAATGGGCTTATGATGCACTAAGGCCTTGGATCCCAAGGGCAGTTTGTCTCAGTTCCTCACAAGTCCTCTTGCTTCTCTAGCACTCATCTTCCTGAGGGTCCCAGGCAGGAAGTCATCTGCAAGGAGGAAGATAGCCAAAAGCTTTTCTTTTTTTATCTTCTTCAAATGTCTGTCATTAATGGAAGCAGGCACCCTACTTCACAGTGTCCAGGACTAAATGCCAGGTCCTGATCATTAGTGTCACAGACTCACTCACATTTCTGACTGTCAGTGAGCCATGGAGATGTTTATGTTCTGTGTTCTATGCATGGGCTTTTACATTTTGCCTGTGAGTATACACTATTATGCATGAGTTTATCACCTGATTGACCAGGGTCCCATAATAGTTAGCAAAGCATCCTATATTAAATCAGAAGTTCGTGTTATAAATACCTAAAAGAGGCTTAATCTCATTAGTCACTGGGGAAATATAGGTCCAATTTATAATAAGATACAACCACACAGCTATTAGATTAGTCAAAATTAAAGCTGATCATATGACGTGAAGATGATGCTGGCAGGAATGAAAATCAGTAATTCCACCCTGCAAGTGAAATGCACGCATTTGGCTACACAGACACTTCCTCATGAACATTTATGATATCTTTATTTGTAATAATCAATAGTAAAAACAACCAAAATACCTAATAACTGATGAATGGAGGAGGAGGTGGTTGTGTTTACGCAATGGAATGCTACATTGCAGTAGAAAAGGACAAAGCAGTAACTCTTCTCCAGCATGATAGCTCAGAGTAGGTATGTTGAATGAAAGAAATTCAGCGAGAAGGATTCATACTATGTCCTCTAGTTAGCCAGTTTCTAAAAATCATAAGCTATAGGAACAAAGTTGAGACAAATGGTTGTTAGGATATAAATACAGGAAATAGGGAGAGTAAGAGGGAGATTACAGTGTCATGGGAATTTTTAGGGGTGATGTGTCTGTTCATTGTAGGCCTGGTCTCACAATATACATATATCAAAAACTTCCCAAGCAGTGTGCTTTAAATATAATGAGTTTATTATATGCCAGTTATACCTCAGTTATGCTATTTAAAGAAATAATTTGATAGTATTGCACACTTAGGAACTGATTTCACTTTAACATATCACTTTCATTTAAAAGACTTTTGTAATATTGATAAAAGTTAATGATGACAATGAACATTTAATTGTTACTTTGCAAAGCCAGTGAGTATGCAAAGCATCTTACTTAGGTCATCTCATTTTATCCCCTTCAACAAGCACGTCAGTTTGGTACTACTAATGACCTCATTATACAGATAAATAAATTGGAGTTTGGGAAGACTAAATATAGCTTATCCAATAGTCACACACATGTCAGTGACAGAAATGTGTTGTGGCTCAAGGGTCCAAGCTCTTTACATCCTCCTGAATAAGGTAGGAAAGACATTTTGCCTTGCTGGCTTTCCTTCATCCAGGTTCTGAACACTCCAGTTTTTAACTACTTCCTATTGCAAAGTTCCTTAATCCAGTTCCCATAAAGCTAGTTCCCAGCATCGGAATCAGAAAAGCACACAACCTTTCGGTTATACTTTGTGAGGTTACAAAACTTCAGAATGCTCTGGTTAGGTGAAAAATCTTATAACCATGTTTGTTGCTTGTGGGAACCAAGAGTAATGTAAATGCTTTCTATCTACATAATTACGCATTTTGGTGGGTTGTAATTGATCATTTCCCTGTAAATAATGACATGCCCTGCCCCCACCCCTGACCCTTTGACAGGCTTCCATCCACACATCTCTTGATTTCAGCTTCTCTCATCTGGCTGTAAATTGTCTTTTGTAATGATTGTAACATCTACTGGCTCTCAAATTAATGGGTTTAAAGTCCATTTGTTGTCTGGTATTTTGTCTGTGTTCTGACAAATAAAGCTTGCCTGGAGATCAGAGGGCAGAGCTAGCCACTAGTTAACCACAGAGGCCAGGCAGTGGTAGCACTTGGGAGGAGGAAGCAGGAAGATCAGGAGTTCAAGACTACCCTGGGCTACATGAGGTTGAGCCATTCTAAAAGAGAAACAGAGCCAGGTGGTGGTGGCGCACACCTTGATTCCTAACACTTGGGATCTCAAGCTTTTAATCTCGTCACTAGGGAGGTGGAGACAGGAATATAAGGCTGGTGGAAACAGGATCTGGGGTCCATTCAGTCTGAGGATTTGTAGAAAGAGGAGCCCCTCCACCCTCATGCTCCCAATTCAGTCTGAGATTTCTTAGAGGTAAGAAGTCTCTGGTGGCTGGCTGCCCTGCTTCTCAGATCTTTCAGCTCTCACCCTGATATCTGACTCTGGGTTTTTATTTGTTAAGACTAATTAGGATCACACTTCATCCTTGCATGTATTTATTTTATATCATATGAGCATCCTGATTTTATCTTTTCATAGGAAGTTCTGCTCTTCAACATATACACATCATAATATGATACAAATAAGTTTTATTAACTTTTCATTATTGAACAGAGCAGTTTGTTATATTTAATGTTCTTCCTTGCTTTGTCCCCTCTGTTTGTATAAGAATTTCATTAGTATAAGACAATAGTTTCCTTGTTGGATTTTATTAGATAAAAATAAAGTCTAGGGGCAAAATGCGGGTGAAGTTTTTTTGGTTTGTGTTTTTTTTTTCTTTAAAGCAATTATTTTTCTGTAACCATAAAGGCTTGCAATGTTTAAACAGAAGAACAAGAAGAAAGGTAAACTCAGGCCTTAGGCCTGCCTTCTCAGGACACCTACAAAGAAAAGGGAAGAAAGTCAAATGTTCCTTGGCTGAACTTACCATAGGAAGATCTGAGTTAGAATAAGAGATACCTGCTATATGATAATGAGTGTAGTAAACACAGATGCTGGAGGCCTTTCCGGATCAAGTCTCCATCCCAGGTTAAGACTGTGGAGTGCAAAACAGAAAGCCAGAGGTTCCTGGTGGACACACTGGTCACTGGAGATTGGGATTAAATAACTTTGGACCCCAAATCAGAAAAGCACTAATGGTTTGTGGTATTTTTAACTACATACTACAAAATAATACAAATTTGTGAAGTTTTTTATATGAAAAAGAATAAGCGAGCATTAAGTATACAGTCTATATAGTTATAGTTAAAAGTATATGAAAACACTGTTCATCCAAATAGAGAAGGCTAAGGAGATGTTAAAACATGAGGTCACTATGTAAGTTAGGAGCATAGTAATAGACAAGAACAATAGAAAACCACCATTGTAGCTTAAACAAGGCAGGCGTTTTGTGACACAGCAAACTAACTAGATGTGTGCAGTTCAGGGTTTAGACAGCTGCATGGTGATGTCATCAAGAACCCAGGCTCTTTCCCTCTCTGTCTCCTGCCATTCTAGCCAGTTTGATTATGCTTTTCATCCTTGGTGACCAGGCAGTTTTGGTAACCCCTGCCCCCACAATCCACATCTGAATTTTGGTAAAGAATCAGATAGAAGAAGAAAGGAGTGTGTGGGTATTTTAGGACAGCTAAAGCTTCTGACACCTCCACAGCGGACTTCCAGCTGCCCCTTTTCCAGTATGTGTCATGTTGCTAACTCAAATGGCGGGTGGCATTAGGAAATAAGTATTTTCAGTAACACATTTTTTTCCCTGAAGAAAATGAGAATTTGTTGTAAGAGTGAAAAAGAAAATAAAAACTACCTGGGTAAAAAGCAGTAAATACTTGCCAAATATGATACATTTTTGCTCCACTAAAAAAATCTCTTTAAGAATTATCTTATCCATTACTACTATTGTGTGTGTGTGTGTATGCAGGTACTCTGTAGAGGATATACTCTGCATTCAACTTTCAGAGAATAACTTTCAGGAATTGGTTCTCTTCCACTGTGGGTTCTGGGGATTGAACTCCGGTCCTCAGGCTTGTGTGACAATACTTTTACTTGTTGGACCATCTTGCCACTCCACCACTCCTAAAGTTCTTACATTGGAATTCAGTTTCATTCTGATAATCCTGAGGTGGGACCTTTGGGGACTGCTTTTATAAATGCAATCAGTGTATCTGTAAGAAGGGCCAGAGAGTGAGCTCGCTGTCTTTCTATCATGTGGATCTAATGAGAAGACAACAGTCTGTAACTAAAGAGAGGCTCATTGCTAAAAGCTGATCTTAGACTCAGAGCATCCAGAACTGTGGGAATAAATATCTGCATTAGAAATCATCA
Organism: Peromyscus californicus insignis; assembly: GCF_007827085.1. Classification (NCBI taxonomy): domain Eukaryota; kingdom Metazoa; phylum Chordata; class Mammalia; order Rodentia; family Cricetidae; genus Peromyscus; species Peromyscus californicus. Next base: position 56,163,970 of record NW_026294595.1, read on the forward strand.
GTCTACAGTATTATGCTACAGCAACCCAAACCAAGTTAGACAATACCACATTCATAATTGACTTTACCATTGAATGCTTAATCTTTATTTAAAAAGAAAAAGCCTTAAAATAGCAAGCTATAAGCTCAGTCTGCTTTAGGTTAAAATATAATGTATCGTGTTACTCGGTAAATTTTGTATTTAAGTTCTCCATATGCAAAGCTGTATGTAATCACAACCTCATGCTTAGGAGGAAACTGCTGTGTTACTTACAAGCCATTCCCAAACATATAACTAATGAAATCTCAAGCCAAATTTCTCCATCAGTGAAAACAGTAAAATTAAAAACACTCCTCACTGATGATTACATAAGGCTTTCCTGAATGCAAGATTAATTTTGGCAGCATTCAAAGATAAGAAAGGGCATGGTTTTCAAAATTTAAAACCATTTAGATGAGGCAATCAAATATAAGGAGATTTTTGACTTAAAACTTATCATTTCAATTTCCTGTCACTCTGAGATAGACTTTTTGTTCTTTCTGATTCTGCTTCTTTCCGAAGGCAGTCTTCACTTTCCCTTACGTCTCTCTTATTTTTTAATTGTTGTTCCCATCTATTCAGAACATTGCTTTACTAAGGACTGTAGAGAGCTTTTTCTCTAAATTGCTTTCTATTCCAGATAACTGTGCTGGAAGATGGGATACTCATCTGTCTGCAAAGAGGCTTTTCATAAATTCCACATGAAGCAAATGCAAAGCAATGAATTCTGTTCAAGGATAAAAAACAGCTGTGCTGAAATAATATGTAAGAGGTCACTGGGAAAATAACCTGTGCATCTAATGTTTGAGCACTGGCTTGTTTAATCGGAATCCCAGGACTGGAAGAGAACCGTTCTTAGAGTAGTTTCCTTCTGATGGCGGTGGCTGCTGCTGCTGCTGCTGCTGCTGCTGCTGATGATCTCTGGTCTCAGCACTGCAGAGCAGAGTGGAGCCAGATAGATACCACACAGTTGATGCCTCAGCGTAGCACCCAGAGCATCCTATAGCCTCAACAAAAACAAAACAGTTCTCTGGGGAGGACGGGAGGAAGGATAAGGAGACAATTGTAGGGCAGATGAGAGTTCTATATTTAGGCACTACACATGTGCATTTTAAATGAATTCAGTGTAAATAGACTGGAATGCTTATTACATGAGTTTAAGACCATTTACCCTACAATCTATGTCACCAATGACAGGTGTGTGATCGTGACCTCTTTTTCTTCTTTTCTCAAAGCCAAGACAAAATGCCTGTTTGGCATTGATGGGACCTGGTAAATCACATACATCTAATCAGAGATAGTTTTAAATTTACCCAAATTTGGCAACACTATAATGTTGTATCCTGCTAATGACAATAAAATTCGTTTTAACTATGAGAAAGATCATTTGGTGATGTATTAAGAGTCTTAAAAAGGCGTAGTAGGGCAGTGGTGGCTCACATCTTTAATCCCAGCACTCAGGAGGCAGAGGTAGGTGGCTCTCTATGAGTTCAAGGCCAGCCTGGTTGACAGAGAGAATTTCAGGACAGCCAGGACTACACAGAGAAAATCTGTCTCAATAAAACTGAAACAACAACAACAACAACAAAAAGGCGTCTGATTACCTCCTATGGATACAGCAGCTTTATGAAGAGATACGTTTATCACAGCATATATATAAAAAATGAAAGTAACCTGAATTAATAGAGTTGGGGATATAGTCTAATATATGTTTAAGGTCAAAAATGGGGTGAAAGAGTATATATATAACCTGAATTTTGAAATTATAAGATCCATCACAGAAAATTACTGAAAGGAAAATCTACCATGAAGTAGCTATAGATATACTATAGATATATAAGGAGATTATAGCCTTCTAAAAAAATCCTGAATACATGTCTGATTAATCGCTTTGAATGCATTCCTAAGTATACACATGATCAAGCATGAGGCATGATGTGATTTTAGTGTTTTCTCTCATGTTTTCAGAGTCATCCAGCCAGGAACTGTCCCATATGCTTAAGTCTCAAATGCTCTGAAGGTTGAGGCTGGAGGCTTTCCCCAGCCCAGAAGTTCAAGAACAGCATGAGCAACATATAGATACCCTGTCTCAAAGAAGCAAATTAATTAAAGCAAAGAAAAGCAAAACACATAGTTACCCTGGAGCATAACATGAATCTATCAGAGGCAAAGTAATTTCTCACCTACACACACCTCACTTGCTAAATCTTCTTCATGTTTCTACCCAAGAACCTACATTAAATGTGAGTGTTATAAAAAAAATACGCCGGGCGGTGGTGGCGCACGCCTTTAATCCCAGTACTCAGGAGGCAGAGGCAGGCAGATCTCTGTGAGTTCAAGGCCAGCCTGAGCTACCAAGTGAGTCCCAGGAAAGGTGCAAAGCTACACAGAGAAACCCTGTCTCGAAAAAAAAAAAATACATATAATGAATGTCTGAATACAGAGTATTAGCAATGTTAGCACATGAAGTGGAACATCCCTTCCCTCAACAGCAACTGTTGGAAGTCTATAGAACCAATGTGAGATATATTCATAGACCAAGGAACTGTTGCTCTTCCTTTCTTCAACTGATTGGAAGCTGTTTCAAACCAAATGTGGCAGCATCCACCTCACATTAGACGTTCCCCTCAAACCTACTCCATCTCATTCTTATTTTCTGCTGGGGGTGGTAATATCTTTCCTCACACTTGAGGCCCTGGGCTCATCTTTTAAACACTCCTTTTTGACCACTGAATTAGGTTACCATACCCTCAGATTCTGTCAGTCTGTCCTCTGTCCTCATGTGTCCACTCCTACAGCTCCCACCCTAGTGTGGGTTTTTATTGCAACTTTTAACATGTATACTGAGCACCCATTTTTCTGCACAAGGCATTATGTCATGATTATGGTATTATAACAACAGTGTCTGTTCTTCATGGAGTTAGGAGTCTAACAAGGCAGACAGAAAGCAAATGACAGATTGTATGGTTAATCATGTAACAACAGTTACCATGATGTTTCACGGTTGCAGGACTAAGAGCTATAAGAGCAAATACTTGGAGAGACAGATGTAGTCTGGAGAGCTCAACTGAAGAGTTTGTAGAGAAGTGCCTTTACCTGGAGCTTAGAATCTGTGGCATTAGCTTAAAGGTAGCTTGTGGGGTGGGGATGGAGAAGTCTAGACAAGAAGACAATGTGTTTAAAGAAACTGAGGAAAAGAAAAAATAAGCATTTCAGACACAGAGGCAAAGCTAGTTTTGATGCAAGAGAAGAAGAACGGCTTTCTCTTGAGCTGGCAAGGTAGAGAGGTCTACTAGGCACCTCTTGTAGGTTAGTACAGGACCATAGCCCGCAGCTAATCTGAAATTGGCCTCTGCAGTTCCCGGGCATGCCCTCCCATGGCTCTGACCCATTCCAACAGGATTTATTTTTTCTGAAAGATCTGTTGATACACATTGACTTCCCTTCTAAAACAAATGGGTAACAGGAACAAAATACAAAATTGATCTCATGGTACTTAACTGCTGCCTATGAACCCAAGGAGACACTTTGGGCTTTGGAATAGGCTGAATTATATTCTCCCAAATTTATATATTGAGGTTCTGATCTCAGACTGTGTCCATATTTGGAAACAGAGTTGTTAAGGTCAAGGTCACACTGACAGAGGACAGACAGCTAATCTATATGACTGTGTCCTTAAAATAAGAAATTTGTATACACACACAGAGGATGCCAGATGAAGATTGGTTTTATCACATGGCAAGAAACTACAGAATCTTAGAAAGAAGCCTGAAACAGACCATTAATCTTCAATAATCCTAACTGTTTGTAACATATAACACCTCTCTCCAATGGTGTCAAATATAGGCCTCCCTCAAATAGAATTAGATTCTGAGATGTATATATTTTAAATGCTACTCAGTATAAAACATAAGTAATCCAAGTATCTGAGAGAGACTTTTGTAACTCATAAAATGCTTGAGGTTGAATATTTTGTAAAAGAAAAAATTCACTACACTTTCTGGGGTTGGAAAGTTCAACCAGTAGGACACTGGTGTCTACTAATTGAGTTTCTGATTGTGTCATAGCATGGAACATAAGCACAAAGGGAAATAACCCAGTGCAGAAGGGACCAACATGTAAAATGTCCTTACTTGATAACGGCCCTTTTAGCTAGGTCTGATAGCACAAGCTTTAGGCTGAGGTGGAAGAATCATGAGTTCAAGGCCAGCCTGGATTACATGAGATCCTATCTCAAAAAGTAAACTAAAATAATAAATAAGCAAAAAGAAGTCTAGGGATATAATTCATTGCCAGAGCCCTTTACTAACATGAGTGAGGTCTTAGAGGTATAATCCCTAAGCACCTCAAAAGAAAAGAAAAAAAAAGGCAAGCTTGTTTTAGGAGAACTGATTGAGGCACACAAGAGTTACTCATCCTCAGAAAATTGCCATCAATACCTTCAAAGTAATGGCAGGGTCAGGGCTACCATGATTTACTCATCTCCCATTAGACCCTTATGTCATGTTTCCACTAACTCAGGAAAAAAAAAATTAACAACCATGCAACAAACAATAGATATTTGCCTTTCCTATAAGAAGTTGAGTCCTCCTACTAAATTTGATGGAAGAAAGTGGAGATAATAACATACATTTGCTTCGAAACAAGATTGAAGTGGCTGCCATCATCTAGACCTGGGCAGTAATCTGCTACTTTGCTCCATGTTTGTATCTGAAACACAGAAAATGGAGCATTTTTTGATGGACATCTCATGAGGAGCTCTCCGATGAGCCCTACCATCTTCTGTCCACACCCTGAATAGCAATCACATCTCCTTGGTTGTACACAGGCCTTAGTAAGGCACTTTTAAGAAATATGGTGGGACAAAAGTAATGTTATATTGCTTCTGATAGTATAATATAAAAAGTCCACTGCTCCGTCTTGGACACTCCTGCTCAGTGTCTTGTTCTTCTTCGCTTGAACTGCTTTGGAGGTGCCAGCAGCCACATTGTGAGACAGTCCTGTGAAAAAGCCATGTGAGTGGTGCTGGAGGTTGACCTTTTGAGGATTGCTAAGTCTTCTCTAAGTGGGACTACGGATCTGCCTGGCAGACCGTAGTCTGGACCCACCACCAATAAGTGACCTCCAGCTAGTTATCCAGCCAAGTCACTTTCAGATTCCTATCCCACAGAAACTATGTGAGGTGATAAATATTTTTTAGCTTCAGCCACTAAGTTTTGAGCTAATTTGTTACAGGGTGATAGACAAGTATTATAACATTATATTCACCCATTTTCTTTCTGTGTAAAATTTTGGTCTAATTTTATTTTGGGGGTTGGAATTGGGATTGTTAATTGTATTGAATTGGATCTTCTGAGGAAAAAAATACATCATAACATTGTTTTTTGGGGGGAGGGCTGTGGAGATTTCCATAATCAACTTTAGTAAACTACTACACCCATTGTGTTTCTGTGATACGTGTAAATTTATTTTTTTTTTAAATCTTGGTGAAATTCCTAATAATGCAAACTAATATAATATAAAGTACCAAGTAGGTGTACTACCCCTGACATCAGGCCTAGATACACATATCATAAAATGCCAAGAATTTCATGTGTTTGAAACACCTTACGTGGTTCATTCAATTTCTCATTAATCCATGTAGAAGCATCTGCCGAGCCCCTATTATGGCCAACCCCTACACTAAGGAACTAGGGTATCTAGTTAACTAGTGTTCATCTTGCCCTCCCAAACTTAGGTCTAACAGGGTGGACATGCCAATAACCATTTTGACAGACAGCAATAAGTGGTGGAAATAGCAGTTGGCTCTGGGTACGATTAGTACCAAGGAGAAGCTCAGGAGGATGAGGAAGGGTTTCTCTATGAACCCTTTAGAAGGATAAGCAGGATTTAGTCAAATATAAGAAAGCTTGATGGAAGTGCCTCAAGTAGACGGTAAATACGTGCCAAAGCACAGAGGTGAAAAGGAGTTCAAAACTGTGGGGCACTTGCAACTTAGGGTTGTAAGGGAATGCCAGGGGTACAGCAGTCAGATATGAAGCTGGGGACAGAAGAGACCGATTGTCACACGACAGCTGAGCCCATGAAGAATCACACTTGTTCCCAGCAGACATTAGAAAAGTCATAGATCCCCACATCCCATCAACGACTAACTAAGTCACACGCTGAGGCTGGAGACTGGCCATTCTACTAGGCACCCAGGCCAGTGTTTGTGAAACTTACCTTACTTACCTTACTGTGTGGACCATTTTAAGGGGAGAGCAAAATGCAATTGGCTACAACGAGTATGAAATACAAAAAAAAAAAAAAAATTGGAAGCCTGCTTAATTTAAATGTAATAACATTAATTTAAGGTGTGGGATGATGTTCCATGCTGGGCAAAGCCCCTGCTCCCACCTGCTGCTAGAGAGTTATGCTCTCAGAGTCCAATCTGTCTACACTGTACTTCACATGGCAACTTGGCTCATCCACTATTTTTTCCTCATGCATAAACATCTGTGAATGCTAACGTATATGGCCCATTTGATGTTATTTGACCTTCACTTAAGAATTTGGGGGGGTCTTAAGTCCATGTACTACTTAGGATTGGGTTCAGATAAAGTGACAGAAAGTCCAAACGACATGGTTATGCAGAAGAGACGCTATGAGTGTCTCATAGGAGGTAGGAAAGATGACGTGGTCTGCTGTAGCCCACACCATGTCAGGCACTTGGGACCCTCGTATGCTTTCTTACTCCTGTGCCTAACTGGCCCTCCACATGTCTAAATTGCTCATGAAATAAGAAGGCGACAGTTTACAAAAGCATGAGATTGTGTTTATAATTTTTTTAAAGCATCCTTTCTCTTTCTAAGGACATTCTCCAGAGAGTGCACAAGTCATTTTTGTTTATTTTTTTAAATCTATTTTCTGTTTGGTTTTTGGTTTTTGGTTTTGTTTTGTTTTGTTTTTAGACACATTTTCATGTAATCCAGGCCAACAGCAAACTCTTGATTCTCTGGTTTCCCTGCCAGTGCTTGGACTTCATATAGGCATGTGTCACAACATCCAGCAAGTCACGTTTATGTATGACTCTGACCACATTGAGTTGCAAGAGATGCTGGGAAATGCAGCCTCCATCCTGAGAAAGTGAATGTCAAAGTATAGGCAGATTATTTACTCCATTCTTTTATTTTGTCATTAGAGCCCACAACACACACACATAACACTGACACACAGAGACATACACACACATACATACACTCACAGACACACACCACACACATACACACATACATACACAAATACACACACACACACACACACACACACACACAAAATACTGTTCTTTGATGTCATAAACATAGAATGAACAGGGATATTAAACAAGGTGGTCATGGCATTGCAATCGTTCAAGACACTCCTGCTTTCACTGTCTTAGATAATTATGAGAGTAAAAACAAAAATACAGACGTTTTTCTTTGAATCGAGGGAGCCATGAAAAACCGGACCCCAGTTCGAGCAAACCTATGAAAGTGAGCACACAGCATGCTCTGGTTTGGAAACCAATGATGGGAAGTGTAGAGTCGTCGTGCAACTTCTAAGGATGTGCATATTAAGAACAATATTGGTTCTCAAAGTGAGAGAGGCTATGCTAAAATCTCAAAGAGTCTTTTTGGTGATATAATCAGCAGAAAGTGAAGTTTGCTAAGTTCGTTGTGGGATGGAGCAGAAGGAAAGGAAAGAAAACATTCTGGGAAGTATGAATTAAACTGTCTGACAAATCCTACTTCAGAAAGGCCATGGCGGCAGAACCGTAAGGAGGCACTTAAGTATGAAATCTGAGCATGGAGTCCAACACCACTGAAGACTCTATGAAGGGAAAGCTGAATTCAGGGCCTGAGCTAGGAACTGGAGGAGCCAAGCTGGGTTGATTTCTGTTTCTAGGCTCAGACCACAGAGATGCAATTGGTCTCGCGATTGGCCAAGTCGGTAAACTCCCCAGGAGCTCCAGGTCTCACCCGCTCTTCACTCCTTTCCTTTAATTTTTGCCGTTAAGTCACACACTGTTCTACATTCTAAGGAGAGTGTGAGAGCAGAATAAATGTGATCCCTGCTCTGTTTTTACTAACCCTTTAGAGATGGAGAAAAATGCATGAGTCCATAATGATTGGATTATCAATTGTGCTAAATTGGGCTGCAAATTGTGGCAAAGAGAATGAAGGGGGACACCGGAATGTGATGTGTAAGATTATAACAGGATTTGTATGTACTACTGGAGGGAAAGGTTTTCATTTTAGACATTTTAATAAGTCTGGTATGTCCCCTTAGAAAAGTGGCTGCAATACAATTGTGTAATGAGAACGGAGTGCGGAGAAGCTGGCATTACAGTTAAGGATTTGGAGTTCATCAGCATATAATTGTTAGCTGCAACCATGAGCCTCCATTTTTCCACAAAAAGAAAATGTATAAAGTTACCAAATTGTTAATTATCCAGGGTGCTTTTTGAGGCAGATTCTCAGGGCATCTACACCGATTAATTTTATTTAAAAAAAAAAATCTGTTACATTTTAACATCAGGACAGGATTTAAAAATAATTTCAAGTATTTTTTTAGATTTTAATATTAATAACCTTAAAAACTGTCCCTAATGGAGTCTAGTGTGCTTTTAGAGGTTCTGCTCAGAAACTGTGTGAGACGGAGGCCACGGCTGGTCTTAATGCTCACTGAGCACTGCATGTTACAATGACTGTCCATTTCAGAGATGGGCTTTAGCACTTTCTGTAGTCTGCAGGTTGACTAATTTGCATCTTTCAATTCATTTTCGTCTCCGTGAAACGGCAATAAGCCTTGCATGTGTACAGTAGGGGGGAAGCGCATAAAGCAATATATCGTATGTGACTGCAGAAAAAGACGGGGCTTCTGGAAGCAGGACTCTTATTTTATTACCCTGAGACTCACTGGTGGGCTGTAGGAGTCGTTAATGCTCATGAAAATGGGATCTTTTGGGATAGAATGATCAATTGTGTGATACTCTTCAGTTAACACTGTTGTTTCTCTGGGGTGTGCAATACAGAAAGGTACTTTTTTTTTTTTCTGTGTTGGATTGCAAGGACAAGGGAAAGAAAAAGAGTGGAAACACCAAAAAGAAAAAAAAGCAAGCAATTTAAAATATTATTTCTGCACAGAAACTCAAAATTCTGGAATTACCCAAGATCCCATTATGCTTTCTGATGCTTTCTAATACTAAGAAATGTAATCACTTACCAATTAAAATGACTAATATTTTTATTACATTGCATCATTTTAATATGAAAGTGCTTTTAAATTTTCCCAATTACTTGGGTTCAGTTGGTAAGCTGAAGTAACAGTTTCAATTCACATCTCTCTTACCACCTACTACTTAAATATTTCAAGTCTAAGCATATTATGCTGTTATACTTTTAATAGAAGTAATATAAAAATTTTGTTAAACAACAGAAATCTATAAAGCAAACGAAAAATCGACCTCACTAGATAACTGGTTTTTAACTGAATCAAGGAAATGTTATCTGATGGAGAATCTGAGGAGCACCCTCCTCCCTCTGTTTTAAAATAGGAGTAACATGATATAAAAATCTGTTTACTGTTAAAGTAACATTTGCAGTGTCAACTGAGTTAGCCCTTTGTAGCTTAGTTCATAATGAATTAGGTTAGTGCACAGCCTGTGATCCCAGCATTCCAAAAGTGAGACAAGAGGATCAAAGGGTCAAAGCCAGCCTGGGCTATAGAGGGACACCTTGACACAAGTAAACAAATAAACATGAAATGAAATAGAAAGCTGGCTAGTGTTGGGGCTGGAGAGATAGCTAAGCTAAGGGCATGTGTTGTTTTTGCAGAGGACCCTAGCTTGGTTCCCAGCATCCAGGCCAGTTACTCACAACCACCTGTAATTCTAGCTCCAAGGGATCCTGTGCTCCTAGCCTCCTAGGACACCTGCACTTTTGCACATGTGAACAATGTTTAAAAAAATCTTCAAAAAAGTTTTATTTTAAGGAAAGTTGGGTAGTGCAATGAGCAGCAGAGAAGGCTCGAGACTGATCAGAGCAAGTCTTCGGTGTCTTTCATTAACAACTTCTTTTTCATGGACTTCCTGCTAGCCTCAGTGTAGGACTTTGGGATGGATCACAAGACACATTCCTTTAAGATTAAATCCAAGCAACAGTTTCACTTCTGATGTGATGCAGACTGAATAAGTGGCTTTGGAGATACTTTACAATGTCTTCTCATCTATTCCCTTACTCTTTCCTCTGCATCTCCCTCAGAACAGGAACAATTGGCCAGATTGTGCTGTTTCCTCATGGCGTTGTATCCTTTCACTGAATTGAGGGAAACCCACGCTTTAGAGTCACATCCATTGGCCAGCTCTGTGACATGGATATGACTGTCTGTGAGGTGAACTTTTTCAGTTATTTTGTAGCCAGTCATCTTTCCTCATGAATTGCTTGCTTTTACTTCTAACCATTTTCTATTGTGTTATCATTTCCTGGATGATCTCAGTGGAACTTAGGTATGATGGATATTAATGTTTTATAAATATCTTCTTCATGACTTTGAGTCATTGGCTCAATTTTTGTGGTCTCTTTCGATAAATGATGTTTATCATGTGAACAGAATTCTAAATATTTTTCAACAAATGTCACAGTTTTGTTTCCCATACATAGTCTTTAATCCACTCACTCAAAGCTTAGTTTTGTGCAGAAGGTGAGGAGGGAATCTAATACTTTCCCAGGTGTGAAATGCCAGTGTCCTGAAATGCTACTATGTAACACAAGTATCTGGCTGGCTGCTATGCTTGGGGAACAAGCCTGTTTATTGAGTGGGATTTGGATATGTTTATTAAAGTCTGACTTTTCCCCCCGCTGATCTGAACAGCTAGCTTGTTCTCCTTGACTCCGTTTATGTCAAACATAACGGATGTCTCTTCATACCCCGGCACCATGCTGCCTTGATATGGCTTTCTGTCTTCAGATTGGTAGAACTCGTTTTTTCAATTTGTTCCTCTTCAAAACTGTTTTGGCTGCTTTTAGCCCATCGCCTTTTCTGGTGTATCGTATAGTTAACTTGTCAAGATGCGTGCCAGGACTAAGTCAGGATTTTTACTGGAACTGCAAAGAATTTATAGGATAATTTGGAGTGAGTTGATATTTTTATACTATTGAATCTATAATTCATAAATATGGTGGAGTCGTTTTATTTTAGGTCTTATTTGTTATTTCTAAAAATAAGGAACATTTCCACAAATATCTTGCACATATTTTGTTGTATTTACTTCTAATATTTCTTGCAATTCTTTCATACATTTTAGAACTGTTATTGTTTTTGATCCATAGGACCATGGGCCATTAATACTTTTGATTTTTCCATACTAAACTCCAATAATTTGGCTGAAAAGCTAATAACAGAACATTTAAACAATTATTACACTTACATATATATACATGCAATCTCCGTAACTACTTAGTGACTGCAAAATGGCCACTACTATTATTTTGAAATGTGGAAACTGAGACAAAGGGAATATTTTTAGACAAAGTTGCCCAAATCAAACAAGGAGAGTCAGTACTGGAAGCTGAGCTAACTGCCTCTGTGCTCTGCGGAGGTTTCTGGCACTGTCGTGTTAATGACCACCGAGGAGTGAGGATGGTGCTTATTGTCCCTTTCTTACCTCTCTGTGCCTTGTACCGTGCCTTGCCTCTTTACCAATGCTGCCACATTGTCCAGCTCAACATGGAACGCAAGCTGCCGTGGCATGTCACCTTGTCCTGCTCCTGATTTTAAGCGGGTCAAGATTTTACTGTTCAGATGTCTTTCAATTAAAAAAAAAAAAAAAAAAACACCCTGTGAGAAATCAGGCAATTATTATTATTATCATCATTGTACAAATGCAGGAGGCATTCTATCTGAGAGCTGAAATCAGCAAGCTCAGTATCACACAGCATAAATTTTGAGATGGTGTTTTTCATCTGGATTGATTGATTCCAAATCCTGCATTCTTCTCCAACCAAGGTATATCCAAAACGCAGTTGCTGCATGCATGAGTGGATGTGTATAAAACCAAGAGTTAACATAATTCATATTCCCTTAGAGTCACTTTCACTTTAAAATGAAATAGTTGAGTCATTTTTTTTAAGATAAAAATTCACACAGACCCTGTCTTAGTTACTGTTCTATTGCTGTGATGAAACACAATAACCAAAGCCACTTATAAAGGGAAGCATTGGATTGTGGGCTTGCTTATGTGTCAGAGTTAATCCACTATCATCATGGCATAGAGTCTGGTGGCACGGTGTTGGAGCAGTAGCTAAGAGCTTATGCCCTGATCTGCAGGTGGCCTGCAGAGACTGGCCCTGCAGTGAGCTTTTGAAACTTCAAAGCCCACCCCCAGTGACACACCCCCTCCAACAAGGCACACCTCCTAATCCTTCCCAAATGGTTCACTAACTGAGGACCAAGCATTCAAGCATATGAGTCTATAAGTGCAATCTTATTCAAACCACCATGGACCCCAACAGTTTATAGAGTGGATAAGGGTGAGATTGGTGTGAACATGGCTGGGATGAGTAGCTCAGAGCAGGACCTCTTAAGTATTCCGTCTACCTCAAAAGTTCCATGGGGGTACTTAAGAACCTTCTGGTTCATGTAACAATTTGAAGATGGATATTGAATCTTTTCTGAGTATAAAAATTGCATTATCTCATCTGCTAGAAACTGGTAATTACGGACTTTTCTCTTTCCCCAAATTCTTCCCCAGCAGTTGTCTGAGCATGGGTGGCTCAGGGCCATGTAGTCCAGGACTGCTGATGTCAATCACAGAGAGTGTTTTGTGATGTCTTTGTCCTCAGGACAAATGATCCTCCAGTCCTCTGAAAGCAGGTCTACAGAAGGGGAAAAGAAGCCTTCCTAGCTCTCTAACATTACATTTTTATGCCCTAGTGACAGCTGAGCTAAGTAACTAGCTGCTGGCCAAGGGGATGCCTGCACATTTGTTGAGAGAGTCTCAGTTGGTGGTTCTGTAGTAGCAGGCTGGGTACAACTTTTACACCAGGTCAGAGAATATTTCAATGTAAATGTAGAGTTTTTCCCACATAGTTTATAGTTTCCTGTTAGGAAGAGAGCTTTCTGTAAAAGATATCATGTGGAAAAAAAAACAGTTATTCATCAAAACTTTTTAATTGTGTTGACTCCTCTTTTTTGGCTGTTAAAAGGCACAGCCTTCTGAAATCTGTATATCTCTGAATGGGTTACACATTTTATATGTAAGCCAGAATTCTAAGAAAGAAAGCAATCTTATTTAAATTTAAAGTAAACACAGCAGCAATATGATGTGAATATAAACTAAACATCGACAAAAGTGTTAGTGCTGAAAAATGGCTCTGAAGAAACATAAGTCCTAATGAATATTACTTCTATGGCAAATAAGAACTTGGCGAGGAAATTAAATTATGGATCTTGAAATCAAAAGATCATCCTAAATTATCTGAGTAGACTCTGCTGTTGTCTCAGATATCCTTGGAAGAGGGAGGCAGAGGTTGGACTCTGTAGAAAGCAAGCCATGGGCCGGGCGGTGGTGGCGCATGCCTTTAATCTCAGCACTTGGGAGGCAGAAGCAGGCGGATCTTTGTGAGTTTGAGGCCAGCCTGGGCTACAGAGTGAGTTCCAGGAAAGGCGCAAAGCTACACAGAGAAATCCTGTCTCAAAAAACCAAAAAAAAAAAAAAAAAAAAAAAAAGAAAAGAAAGAAAGAAAGAAAGAAAGCCATGACCCTATCTTGTTGGAGAGATATGAAGATGCTATGCTCTTAGCTTTGGAGGAAAAAGAAGGGGCCATGCTCTAGATTGGCCAAGCTGTATCTGCAGAGCAGGAGCAGCCAGGGAAACAGTTTCTCAAGTAAAGCCTATGTCTACTCCACAGTCCAGCCCTTATTTAACTTCATCCTATGGAACTAATTTCAGCCAGCACATCTGTAAAGGAATATGTTTGCTGCTTTAAGACACAGTAGCCATGGTGATTTGGTATAGCAACTATACAAAACTAATAACCCATGTTTAGGTAATTGGAAAGAAAGATAAGGGGGGTAAAAAAAGAAACTGAAGCAAAAATAATTACAGTCAGGCATGGTGGTACATGGTGGTACATTAATTCCATCAATCGAGAAGCTGAGACCAGAGGACTACATGTTTGATAACAGACAGGCTAACCAGCAAGATCATGCCTCAAAACATAATTCAAAATATCACAGAATGAAATTCCAACCCCCTAAGAAACCATATTAATAATTTATAATCTGAAGAATCCTGTTGCTATTTTTATACTAATCTCTCTCTTTCTTATGTGACTCCAAAGCTCATGTACTAGAATTGGTCAAATGCATGAAACATGTGACCTTCATGTTGAGTTGAGTTACATCATATAACTGGCACTAAATTTTTTTTTTTACTAGTCCTTGGATAAAGCAAGACAATAAAAATAGTGTAATTTATCTTTTCAAAATTGAGTTTCTTCTTCTCTGCTATGTTTATATTATCTTTCCCATGGAAAGCTGTATTCTAGTCTGCTGATTTTTTCCCTAAATTTTAAGCAGCAATTATTATAATAAGGCAGGAGATTCCACAGCTAGCATTTAGCACTAACATATTGTTTGGAAATTTTAGAAAATTTTCAAAGTTACAAACCACTTCCACACACTAGTCACAAAAATCAACTGTGTTGCATATTTGATGATATTTTATCACATTACCACACATTTAGGGTGACAATAGTATTATCCTATCATTTTAGAGGCTAATAATCTGATGTTGGTCTCAATGAAGGACATATTTCTCTCTGGCAGCTATAGGGAGAAAGTCTTTCCTTGCCTCTTCCAGCTTCTGCATCCTCTGGTTTGTGGCACAATTGCAAATTCAAGTTCCACTCACACTGTGTCTCCTTCTCTACCTGGACTTCACTATGCTATGGAATAATCCTTTTGTGCACTGTGAATATGTATCACTCCCATTGGTTTAATAAAGAGTCAGCTGGCCAATAGCTAGACAGAAAGAGGTCAGGTGGAAAAGCCAGACTGAGAGAATGCTGGGAAAAAGAAGGGTGGAGTCACCAACCAGAGGTAGATGAAGCAGGAGATGAACATTCCATGCTGAAAAAAGGTACTGCCACAATGTAGAGTGTAGATAAGAGATACGAGTTAGTCTAAGTTGAAGGAGCTAGTTAGTCACAAGCATAAGGTATTGGCCAAGCATTTACAATTAATAATACTAAGTCTCTGTATGGTTATTTGGGAGGGCTAGCGGGACAGAAAAGTCTGCTTACATTACTATGTCACTTTCTATAATCATTATGATTAATTGGTTCCACCTTGGTAATCCAGGATCCCTCTATCTGAAAATCAATTATTTGCCTTAATCCCATTTATAGCAGTAACTTTTCAATGCTGTGTAGCCTAAAACTTTCACAGGTTCCAAAGAGTAGAACATTAACATCTACTAGGGACAAGAGGTCTGTATCATGCTTTGTCATGTATTGCATTAATAGATATAGCCCTGGGAGCACAGAATGCAGAAATATTAGAGATAAATTCTTTTCATTTTTATTATTTCCTCAGAATGAATTATGGGCATTCCAGTGCTGAGCAAATGTATTTTGCCCACTCTAAAGGTTTGAAGCACATTGTCAAACTCACAAAAACAATCTCAAGTTAACATTGTGTATTCAAGTGTTACTTTTCCTTACTCTTCTTTATGTTCAAAGTCAAAATGAAAACAGCTAAGTACTCAGCACTCCCTAGAAACTGACCATAAAACAATGAACCAACAGACAAAGCCCCTGTCCATTGATGAACTTACAGTTACCAAGACAGACAATACTTTCACAACATGCCATGGCAAACTACCTTAGATGATTATCTTCCTATGTAGCTCTTCTATTTTGTCTCTAACTCCATTATGATAATTGATTTATTTTAATTATATGCTTATCTTTATTTCTTCTCTAAGACTTACTGATGATCATTTGCCATTATGGCATCTTCAGTCAAGGGCTCTGAAGTCAAACCATCTGAGTTTACATTCTGGCTCCACATACATGTATGTATGTTGCTATCCTGAAATATAACATGATGACAGCTGTAATAGTTACCTTCTAGAGCTAAATGACAATCATCTTTCAGGACAAGAGAGAACTGAGAATAGTACTTGACATGTAGTAAGCACCTAACAATCAGTAGCTATAAACACTATCTAAACTATTATTATATAGCTGTGTCTAACACACTGACTGCTAGACTAATATATAAATACAGAAATATATCAATAATTTTTAATCATTTGATAGTCATGTTCAATAATTTGGCAAGCCCAAGTCATTTTTGTCGCTACATGAACCTGAAACTTTGACTCTCAGACTATATCGTCATTTTATGAACCTATAAGAAAACTGTCAACTAAACAACAGCATTAAAAAAAAATCAAACTCAAGACGCTATTCTAAAATTGTATCCTGATTTTGTGATCCAGAATGGAAGGGAAAGTCCCTGCCAATTACACTTCAATACTTTTTGTTACTTAAATTTTTATCTTATGTTTCTTGTAATTTTTGTTCTTAAACTTACTTGGACTTGGTTTGTATCACACGTGACAACAGTGTGAAGAGCAACAGATGAGTTCATGTAGTCTGGGATAACGACTACATTATAAACGCTGCCTGGCTGAGAGTGATTTAAGAGATCATTCATTAGAAGGTACATTTTGATCTCAGAGATCCTAAAATTCACAGGTTATAATCAATGAGTGATATATACAAGTAATAGGGAGACTATTACAATATAGCCATTTGGGGTTCTTACCCTTCAGTGGTTGTTGAAATGGACTGTGATGGGAGATGACTTGTGTTTTTCTGAAAGACATATTGCTCGCATCTCAGGTCCAGTGCACAGGACATGGTTGCTCAGCTACCTAATGAGCCTGGTGGATTAAGCACTCAGCTCACACAGCCTTGAGATTACCCAGGCAGAAACGCACACTCTCCTTGTCACTCTGTGCCAAAATGTAAGATTATGGAAAGGTTTTCTGTAGCTCTCAGCAGTGTCAACGTCATATGTTAAACAAACAGATAAAATACGGTTTGAACAATTAAAAAACACCTACAGTTTATTCAGGGCCTACTATGTACA
Organism: Peromyscus californicus insignis; assembly: GCF_007827085.1. Lineage (NCBI taxonomy): Eukaryota > Metazoa > Chordata > Mammalia > Rodentia > Cricetidae > Peromyscus > Peromyscus californicus. The sequence continues at coordinate 56,181,169 of NW_026294595.1, forward strand.
AGCACTATGGTAAGGGCTTTCTCAAAACTTCCCTATCCAATCTCCCACAGTTAACAGCTTTACATAGACTATTGTAGCCATCATCTTATCTTACCTGTTGCTGTGACAAAATGCCTCCCAGCTTAAAGGAGGAAGTATTTATTTCAGCTCACGGCTTGAGTGGGTCTACTGGCAATCAGGCAGGAAGGGACAGCGGCAGGAGCACCGAGGAGCTTGTTACTACTCTTCAGGGACATTGGAGGTCAGCAGCTTCCTCCTTTGCCCCTGTCTATTCCATCTAGGATCTCTGTCCAGGGGGTGGTGTGGCCTGTGTTCAGGGTGGGTGCTCCCTCCTCAGTTCAAGTTCTCTGGAAATGCCCTCATAGACACATGCAGAGGTGTGTCCCCTGGGCCATTCGAAATCTAGTCAAACTGACAATGAAGAGTAATTGCTGCAAAGGTATAAAAATAAAAGTCCCGGAGCTAGGTAAACAATATGTTGTAGGAATCATGGCTTTGAAAGCCAAGATAGGTTTTAAGTCTGGGTTATTTGACTCTAATTACTGGACTGGATTGACTCTATATAATTACATGGGTTATATCTAAGCAAATTAGTAACTGCTTCTAATTTACTGAAATTAAGTCAGAGGGAATTTTTTATTGATTAAAATTGTTCTTTGACAATTCCATATGTGTACATGCTGCATTCTGTTTACTCTCACCCCCCCCCCCCCCCACCACACACACATACACCTCTTTCTTACAGGTCACTTTCCCACATTCATGGATTTTTTTTTTTTTTGCTTTATGATTCTCCTCAGAGAAAATTTTTTTGTGTGCTATAGTCTATATTCTTACTGTATAATTCTTATGAAGGAAATATACTTACTTAAAAATGATCATAATTTAAAGATCCATCATTTTTCTCTAAATGACTAATATCAGTTTCTAATGGAGGCCAGATTGTAACCCTCAACTACCACTTGAAAATTATCCATTCAGTATTATAACTAAACTGTAATATGTATATTAAAAAACAATACATTTTTGAAAAAAAGGCCCATAAAGTAAAAATAGTTGTCAAGATACATCTACAAATTTAAAACAATTATTATAGATTAAAATATTTGGATAACTTATTCACTGGCATATTTCAGCATAAATAAATACATATTTATATAATCTAGAAATGTGCTCCTATACAGTAGATAAAACTGAAGTTATGATTTTCAAATGATTCAGGGAAAATTGCCCACCGTCAGTCTATGGCAATTTGAACAATCACCAACATTCTCTCCTTAATTTAGTAACTAGACTGTCTGTTCTGACTGCTTTTTTTCTTCAGTGATTGTTGGCACCCCTACCGGGAAGCTGGATAAAGCAGCAGTCCTTACACTTGACCATCTTATTGAATCACCTGGAAGAGCTTTCAAAAACATCAAGCAAACTGCTGGCCAGCTCTAGTCACAGCTTATGATTCAAGAGATGTAGACTGTAGCCTGGGCATCAAGACTTTTTAAAAGCCCCCAAATCATCCCCAGATGATTATGCTGTGCAGCCAACATGGGGAGGCACTGACCTAGTGCGTTAGATAATAAGAAACACATCTGCGAGTTTGAGAAAGAAGGCTGACTCAAATAGCTTAGCAGTAATGCTTCTGAATTAGCTACAAATTTTGATGTACATGTTCTATCTGTTCTCAAAACACCATAGAAAATGGAGACTTAGATATGCTACTAACTAACACTAGTATCTCATGAACCAAAAGTTATAACCATACCATTACCTCATTATAACTCTGCTCTTAAAATGATCTAATTTGTTTCTGGAATTCTGTTACAAATCTGCGTTTGGATCTTAGCACCCGAAAACACAGAAGTTCTACTACTGTCTTGAGGGAGGGGGAATAGGAGTCAGCAGTAACAAGGTTTGAAATTTATAACTCGCCATACTGGGCAGTTATCCCAGCCAACTCTCTTAAAAGACAATTTGACATACTAACACAACTTCTGCCAAAATAATCCTTTGCAGAGCCAAAGAAACTTTAGGTATGATAAACTCCCTTCAATACTTATGAAACAAACAATTGTAACAATTTCTGATGTTACTGCTTGCTTGTAAAACACCCATGGAAGAAAGCAAGACTTGGTACAGCAAGTGGAAGGGATGCATCTAGGTTTCCAAACAATATTAATAATTTCAATCTGTGAGAATTTAATAATTAAAAATAATCTTCACAATAAAATTCTGCATTTGGTTTCTATGGTGATTTAAAGTCACCTCACTTCTTGGTAATGCTCTTTCTTAAACAAATGTTTTTAGAGCTTGAGCAGTGTACTAGAAGGGTAATTTAAAAGAAAATTCAAAATTGGTTGATGAGAAGCGATCATGCTTCTGTCGAGGCAGAGAAGGGGAGTCGCTATGATGTTTATATCCGGTATTATTGCTGTTTCTAATTAGCATATTTACCTCGGTTCAGACTCTACATCGTTATCCATCAATACTCCACTTTACACAGCTCCTTAATGTTATGTCTTCTAAATAGACAATTGGCAACTGCAACAGCAAACACTGTATAAGAGGAAAATATGACCTCTTAAGAGGAAAGTGTCATCTACCGGGACTTGATAGCAGTGAATGAATATTCATTCAAATCAACATCTGTTACTTCCACAAGCCACAGCAGTAAATTAGTTTTAAGGAGCTGAACAGAGATGAATATCATAGCCCCTTCCCTCACCTCAAATCAATCTCTTTACAATGGCGTCGTTTGGTTTAGATTTTACATCACACGTAGGATACTGAAACACACTGTAGTTAGGTGACTCACACAATGGAGCTCCTGGTGTCAGTCTCTCATACTGGCTTTGGTTATTTAGTGTTCACAATACTCAGTTGAGATGTATTTATGAAATGCTATGGCTGGGAGTGTTGCAATGCTGATCATCCTTTGAAGTGTCTTGAACAGACACATGCCTGTTCTAGTAGCATTGACTGTGTATATATACACACATGCACATGCATACAGGAATGTCCTATTTTTTTAAACAAATTTATTTATTTGTTTATCTTACATCCCAGCCAAAGTTTCCCCACCTTCTTCTCCTCCCAGTCCCCCCCACACAACCCCCCTCTGTCCTAACCCCCAATCCACTCCTCCTTGGTTTCTTGTTTAGGAAAGGGCAGGTCTCTCATGAGTATCAACAAAACATTGCATATCAAGTTGTAGTAAGACTAAGCACCTCCCCATATATTAAGGCTGGGTAAGGTGACCCAGTGTGAAGAATAGAATCCCAAGAGCCAGTAAGAGAGTCAGGACAGCCCCTGTTCCCATTGTTAGGAGTCTCAGAAGTGGACCAAGCTACCGAACTGTAACATATATGCAAAGTTCCTAGGTCAGTTCCATACAGGATCTCTGGTTGTCAGTTCAGTCTCTGTGAGCCCCTATGAGCCCAGGCTAGTCGATTCAGTGAGTTTTCCTGTGGTGTCCTTGACCCCTCTGGCCCCTACAGTCCTTTCTCCCCCTCTTCTGCAGGGTTCCCCGAACTCTGCCTAGTGTTTGGCTGTGGGTCTCTGCCTCTTTCCATCAGTTGCTGGATGACACCTCTCGGATGACAGTTGGGCTAGCCACCAATCTGGTTACAGGAGATGGTCAGTTCAGGATACATATCCCCTATTGCTAGGAGTCTCAGCTGGGGGCTGAATCCCTGTAGAATCCTGGGAGATTTCCTTGTGCCAGATTTTTATCTGACCCTGAAATGTAGTCTCTTTCAGTACTCACTTCCTCCCACCTCCCTGCACAACCTGATCGCTCATGTTCCCTTACCCACATGCCCTCAGTTCACTCACAAATCTCTTCTATTTCCCCTTCCCAGGGAGATCCAGATGTCCCCTGCCATGAACCCCCCTTGTTACCTAGTCTCTCTGAGTCTCTGTCTATATACATATGTATCTAAGCTCTTTTTTTTCCTAGAGTAAGTACACTCCAATCTAGTCCTCAATCCAAAGACTATTTGCACTAGACCGGGCACAGGTTGCCTAGTGATGTTGGGAATTTCCCCCCAGACAACAGCTTCAAGGACTATTATTTTTATGTTCTCACAGTTTAATTCAACAAGCAGTGTTTTAGTTTTCTTTAAAGAAAGAAAAAAATTTCATCCTTTTATGAATAGTTTCTCACCCGTATCAGATATATCTGAACATCTTGCTCCATTTATAAAATGAAGGTTCTACTTAATATTAAGATATTCCCAAATCTGATTTTGGGGGTTGTTTTCAAAACACTGAAGAAACTATTAAATTTCAGCAATAAATGCTTTATATTTAACACTTGGCTGTGTCTTCTAATATGGAAGTGACAGGGCACTAAGATATAATTTGTTACAATAATCACTCTGTAATCAACCCTCAGGGACTTTTTGGTTTTTTTTTCTGTTAAACATCATTGACCTACGTGTACCACCCCAGAAAGCCACATTTTTGAAGTAACTTCAGCTGTTTTCTCTTAATGGCAGTGGGGGAGCAGAGTGGAATGATTTGTACATTTGATTTAACCAACAGAATGATTTAGAATTTAGGTCAGCTTTATCACAGGCTCAAGGGAATAACGGCATGTGAGGAGAGACAAGAAAGGACACAGAGAAAGAGTGAAAGGCAGAGGCATTGGTGGGAAAATTGCCCAGGACTGCAATCACTTCTGGTTTTTTTTTTATTTCCCCCAAGAGCTTACTTACATGTTTCTTTCCCATTGAACAGTCTTTACCAACCTCACAATACAAAGGCCATCCAAAAGTCACCTTCCTTGGACTCCTGAAACCTCAGCACTTTAACTCTCTTCACTGGCTTTCTGCATCTCCGGTGGGTTCTAGGATGCTCCAATATTTTACTGTTAATTGTGGGGCCAAGAACACTATGAATTACTTCGCCACCGTCCTGTGGATCTCCCTCACTTGCAATATTACTTCTCTCTTCAGAAGTGAAAACGCGTAGAAACCAAGAGTATGGCTGCTGAGGCCAGAAGCCATCATTTAATAATAGTCATGTGATGTGAGCAAGTTGTATTCTGTGTGTGTGTGTGTGTGTGTGTGTGTGTGTGTGTGTGTGTGTGTTTCCTCATCTGCAACACTAATCGGTTTGAGTACCGGCCTCACTGGGTCACTGAGAGAGAATATTTCACAAATTAGAATGGGCAGTGGCAAGGTAGTCCTTACCACACATGTGCGTGCTGTATTTATTTTAGAAATGCTGACTGAGAACCAACAGGATAGATGGCCTTGGTGATACAATAGTGATATAAGAGAGAATGAGAGCCTAGAATCTAAAGTAGCTCAGCTAGAAGGGAGGTTGTTCTCTGCATTCAATTCTCCTTTAAAACGAGGGGCAACTTACCACAATGCAAAAAAAAAAAAAAAAAAAAAAAAAAAAATCAGTGGCTGCTTTTTAACCATGTAATTATCCTAAGATAGAACTTGTTTCTCATCTGTTCCACCAGTCTTCAGCTCATTGGTGCTGTGTGCGTGTGCGTGTGTGTGTGTGTGTGTGTGTGTGTGTGTGTGTGTGTGTGTGTGTGTTTTGAAGGACTTGTCACCTGTGTACAAAACTATTGTTTTCTCATTTGGTGAACACTCAGTATTTGTTGAATAAGCATATAAAATTGCCTTTTACATTTTATGCACTTCAGGGCAGTCGAAGTAGAATCCTTGGAGGCTACTTATTTCATACTGTGCAGATAAATGAAACTGCCATTGTTTACGATGCAGGAAGCTCTTGTTTGGGGACATTGAGGACCTCCTTTTTAAACTATCCTCTTGGATTATCAACCCTTTAGAGAAGAGCTGATAGTATAACTTTCGTTTGGTGCATATACTTTAGCATTGCGCTTTGTGCTTTAAAAAAAAAAGGCATGTATTGGGCTTGCTGAATGAATACAGTCTTAGATATGCAAATAATTATATATTCTAAATACACTTTATGGAGATTTTTGTGTGTGCGGAAGCAAAGACCATAAGGTAAATCACAGACTTGTATCCTTGTTTTTGAGACAAGGCCTCACTATGTGACCCAGGCTGTCCTCAAATTCATGATGCTCCTGCCTCACTCTTCCTAATGCTGAGCAAGTTGCCTTATCTCTTTATCTTTATAGATGTGAATGACCCTGCCTGGCCATCACAGGCTTTTTAAAAGATTCTAATAACAAGGGGGAAACAACAAGTCACATCTTAAATCATTGGTAGCCCAATTTACAAAAGCACTGGTGTGTGTGTGTGTGTGTGTGTGTGTGTGTGTGTGTGTGTGTGTGTGTGTGTGTATGTGAAGGCTACTAACCATGTGGATTAATTCAGTTTGCTCAACATGGCTTTATTTAAGCAAGAACATAATCACTGGTCTCCCAGAACCGGAAGGGACCTCCTCTCCCATTCTGTGCCCCAGTTTGTTGCACAGAACACTTACAAGGAAGAAGGGCTGGCTGGTGGGGCTCAGGCTTTTGGATTTCCAGTGTCAGGCCTGTTGGAGCTCAGCTCTGCATGCCAGAGGCCATTGAGCAGGCTCTCTCCTCCCCCATAGTCACTGGACTCATTACAGATGTTCCCAAGAGATCTCTGAGCCTTCCTCAGATGCTCGGCCGGATGCCAGGTGCTCCTGAAAGTCTTATGGGGCAAGCAGCTCCTTTCTTCCATGGTTAAGAGTGACATCTAGAACTTGCTAACCGGAACTAGAATCTCTGTGGCTGCTTTCTGTGTGAGTGAGCATGATGCTGAGTAAAGAAACTTAGGCTAAATAAGTAGAAGTTCTGAGCCTGGGATTGATTGAGGTTGATTGATTTTAACTTTAATTGACAGTATTTAAGCCTTATGATACACAAAACTTAATCTCATCCATGCAGATGTTTTACTAAGCAGGTTAGGGAAGTTTTGCTGTACCATTATGTTTTTAGAAACAAAAGCAAATCTGTAGTTCGGTATTCATGTTCTGCCTATGGGTCTATTAGAAGTGCTGTGAGAGCTGGGCGGTGGTGGCACACGCCTTTAATCCCAGCACTTGGGAGGCAGAGTCAGGCGGATCTCTGTGAGTTCAAGGTCAGCCTGGTCTACAGAGTGAGATCCAGGACATGCACCAAAACTACATAGAGAAACCCTGTCTCGAAAAACCAAAAAAAACCCCCAAAAAACAAAACAACAAAGTGCTGTGAGAAAAGGGGACTGTAGGCATTGTTTAGGAGGTTGGGGGCTCCCATGCTAAACACCCTTAACTTACTTGGGTATACACACCCACTGTCCTTTAATTTCTCACATACTTTCATCCTTTGTGTGCTTGACCCATGCTAACTTTTATTAAAATTATTTCAGTCTGTGGAAAATATTATTTTCCTTATTATTATTCCATTTATTTTCTTCACTTGGCTTTGAGTATGATGGTAACCTGTTCACTATTCAGGAGTAATTTACTAACCATTATATGCCAAGTATATATGGGCCCTGTCCTTATGCTGGTGGAGAGGTAGTAAAGACATTATACAAATAAACTATGATAAAATTATGAAAAGTCTGTTTTGAATGACTGTAACAGGATTGAGCTATGCTACCCTAACATAGAGGCTCTCCTGTTTACAGATAGAGATGAATAAAAACTTAGAAGAAATCGATGATGCCTTGGTGGCTATGATAAGTATAACAGTATGGGGATAGAATTCTGAAGTTTTTGTTTATTTTTGAAACATTTATCACTCTTTTATTTTCATTTATCACTCTCAGCCTAGGCTAGCCTAGAACTTGGTATGTCTCCCAGGCTGGCCTTGAACTTGTGGCAATTCTCCTGCCTCAGCATTCCAAGTGCTGGAATTACTGCCACAAATCACCATGCCTGGCTTCCCAAGTTCTGTCTATTGTTCTGTTAGGAGTTACCTTTAGGAATCTAGGGAAGGTCATTTAGTACCTAAGATCCTTAACTGCCTTGGCTGAAAATATCTAGTGTATCTAGTATGTCAACTTTTTTTTTTTTTTTTGCATTTAAGTACTGGTACTAGATAGTCAACTCTTTATGTGCTGAGTGTTATATGTTCTTATAGAACATTATTACTTTTGTTTTAATCCACTGACATTACTCTGTGCTGTTCACTTTATACGAGTTACTTTGGGACAGAGAGAGATTAAAAACCATATGCACCTTGACATTTTTTAGGTATATCTTTGAAATCTTTCATGGGTTATTACAGGTATTTAGGATAGAACTCTTGGTATAGAGACATCCTCATTTAAATGATACTTTGTTATTCTGCCTTAGTTACAAAGCCATTCACAGGAAATGTAAGCATGCTTATATCAGATTAAACTACTTTATTTACAAATGAAAGAATATTGCTCCACTCTGAGTCTTTTTCACTCTGAGTCTTTTCCAATTAGATACCATTTGTGCAATATAGACAAGGTAGCCAGAACCACAAGGAAACAGGCTCCTTAATCCAAAATAGTTCTTTGTGTATTTTCCTTAAATCTCTTTTATACATTTCCCCAGGCAATCACTGTGTATATAGTTATTTACTGAAGAAGAGACATACATTTATTCTGATTTTACATATGACATACTGTAAAGTATCCTAGAAAAATCTACATGATATCAGTTTAAAAAGAATGATGCCCAACATCTCCAGTTAGTCTTATCGAGTGGTCTATGAGCAGACCTTAGAGAAAATGACTTAGCCACACAAAGGAGTTGGTAACAATTATAATTATATTACTCACCATTTTACATTTACAAATCATTTTCCATCAAGTGAATGAACCATATTTTACTAAACCCTAGCTCTTACGTTGGACAATTTGAGTGGTTTTCGTATTTATAGAAAACAGATTACATGGGGACAAACACTGTCAGGCATGTGGCATTTGAAAACATTTTGTATTATTTCCTTAGGATAGATTTCCAGAAGCAAAATCACTAGGTTAAAGGGTATGAACATTTTTATGGCTTTGAAACTTATTGCCATATGGCTTTCCAAAAAGGTTATACCAATTTACCCTGCCATCAGTAACATAGAGAAAGGCCTACTCACAGGTACTTGGCATTATCATTTTTTTAGATTTGGGGTGCAAAAATGTACACCCTCATTTTACTATACATTCCAAATATTTTAAGGCAAGTATAAACACTTTTTGTATGCAGGTAGTAGATCTTGTTGCTAGTTTTCTTTTAATTGTATGATGTTCTCATACTTTTATAGAGCTATGCAGCACTATGTGAGGCCTGTATGAATCCCTTTTCACAGTGAAAACCATTTTTGCAGTTGACTGTTTAAACTTTGTGTGGATGTGCACATAAAGGCATGTTGAAGATTCAGTATTTACCTACTTGAATACACATTTTCTCCTGTGTTGTTTGTTCTTCTACTTCTTCCCATGTTATAATTCTGCTCCACCTACAGTAAAAACCTCATTATTCTGATTTTCCCAAGAAGTGGCAGTTTAAGGACCTTTTGTTGTTGTTTTTAGCCTTTCTTTTTTGAGACAAGGTATCACTTTGTAGCTCAGGCTGGCCTGGAATTCATGGGGATCCTCTCGTTTTAGCATTCAATTATAAATTTAATTTAGAGATATGTCTATATCATACATACATCAACATAAATTATAGATATGTGATACCAACTATCTCAAAGCAATTTGCTTTCATGTTGGCGAGTAGTTACCTCAACTCACTTTTAGTTCATTACACAATCCTTTCTGTTGTGACTTAGACGAAGTTGCCTGTTAATTTAACTAGTTATTGTGCTTTTCATGGTTAAAAAATGGTCTTTCAGTTTTTTTCTCTTATCAACTTTAATACTGACGAATTCTAAAACAGCCTGCCTGAATCTTTACATTTTAAGACCAGAACTTTAAAAACGTGAAAACAGCATGTATTTACTAAGTTCATACCTGTATTTATTCATTCTTTGCCCCTCCCTTCTGGAAAGGTAGCGTTTTCATTAAAGAATAGCAACAAGGAACGTAGTGGGGAAAGAGCTCATCCACACCCATCACAAAAGACCTAACCTTGCAGAATACTCTTAGACGGTTTTGTCTTGGAAGTTGTGAAAGTATGGTCCATATCCACCGAACAGTACTTGTTGTATTTGTGCTAGCATGCTACTAGGCTCTTACGTCACAATGAATAAGACAGACAAAATACTGCCTTTACTGACATTAGTTCAAAACCTGCTTCTGTATTTGTGCACATTCCTCATGAGCATCACTGACAGCAGCAGGTCTCAAGGTATGTGTAAATCAGTATTGTAATTGTGTTCCTACAGTTGATCTTTTTCACCTTTGCAGTGATGTTTCCCCTCACATTTATTAACAGATGCTTCCTTTTAATTATGTTTCTCCTCCTCTTCTTCCCTCGCTCCTTCCTTCTTCTTTTGGTACAGGGTCTTGCTTCATTGTCCAGACTAGCCATGAGCTTTCATCAATCCTTCTTTGCCTGCTCAGTGCAAGAGTCACTGTGTCTGGCAAGATGCATTTCTTCAAATGGAGAGATTTGGTTGAGGAGAATGAGCATATTTAAGGTTTCTGTTAAAATCCCCAAACTGAACTGAACATGGTAGCATAGACCTCTTCACTCAGCACTCAGAAGCTGGTGGAGTTCTTTGAGTTTCAGGCCACCCGGGCTGTGTACTAAGACCCGACAGAATTAAACCAAACCCTAGAAACCTCAAAACTTTTTCTAAAGAATTTACCAACTTTTATCACCTCTGAAGATGGACAAAGGGAATGTAAAAAATCAACTTGCCAGCACTTAATCTCTCACTTTCTTTTTCTAATTAAGAGGTATCTCAGTTTCGGGTTTTTGTCTTTGTGTCTGCTTTGTTTTCTTGAGAAAGCTTCTCAGTGTCTACCTGGCTGCACCGTTTCCTGAATGTGCGCCACCATGTCCTGGAAATTTCCTCCCTCTTCCCCATCCTTTTCCCATTCTTTTTTTCTTCCCTCTTCTTTTTCTTCCCTCTCCTCCTAGCCTTTCCTCTACCAGCCAGTTTCGTTGTTTCTTTTTCTACTTAAGTAAACTACGTTTCTTTAAAGTTTTTCCTGTTCATGTCCTTTTCACTCCTTGAGGTACTTACGTTCCACGCTTGTGAATCCTTTAAAGAGTCCTGTTGGTACTTAACTGCCCTCAGAATTATCTCAAAGAAATAAAGCAAGAAACCATCACTGTGTTCTAAAGCCAGTGAAGCCAAGCCCAGGCTTATAGACCTTTCTACCTTTCCATCTCAGCCCTGCAGCAGGTTTAACACAGTCCTGGAGAGGCCCCAGATGCTAAGCAACTCACTGGACTTTGCTTGTCCAGACTATGGCAGATACAGCCTTGAAAAGTGCAGCTGGGCTTGACTTGGCTTCCCAGTAATCAAACCCAGTTCTTCCAACAGGGGTAGAAAGAAAAGTTTACAGCCTGAAGGATACAAGTGATTACAAAGTATCAGAAACAGGCAAAAAAGGGGAAGAGGGGAATATAGGAACACAGAGAAAAGTTAAGAGTGAAAAGAAACAAAAACCCCACCCTAAATCCACAGAACAGATTAGTAAGTTTGTATTTTATAGTGTGTGTGTGTGTGTGTGTGTGTGTGTGTGTGTGTGTTAGTTTGTTGACCATGAGTTTAGCTTTGTTACGTCTCACCCAAGCTTACACAACTCAGAAACTTTTTAAGCCACTAAAAAATGATGGGTGTGTAATTAATTAGGTAACACAGATCCACTGGAAGGCCCATGGAAAAGCATCTCCCAAACTGAAGAGATGTGAGCCTTACCAGTTCTCATAACTAAAAACAGTCATGGGGACACAGTATCTGATGGAAGAGGACAAGGAGTGATTACAGGAATGGTAATATCCACTGCAACTGGCTTCAGTATCAGAGCAATCTTTGCTCTTCCATCTGACCCTCTTAGCACTGTAAGAGGCTGGTAGGATCCCATACTAACAGGAGAGAGAGATGGAGTGGGAACAATCATCCTGTAGCTGATGTCTGCTTCTTGGTAGTATTTTGTGGCACCTTGTGGGGAAAATTACTATATTTTTAGGGGATGATTTGCATTAGATTAGACTTATATACCACCTGAAGTGGTTATTCATCACATTTCCCCAAATTCAAACACAGACATCACAAAAACAAACAGAAGAAAAATCAAGTGCAAAGCAGGGTGTCTTGTGAAGGAGGATTTCAGGTTAACATTTCATAACTGAAGAGTTGCTCCTGGGTCAGGGCGGTGGCATCACAGTACCTTGAAGGGCAGCTTAAAAAGGCACCTCAACAGCCTCATTAGTAAACTGAATGGAGGTAGCTGAGTCCTTAGTGTAGTGGCGGCAGGTACTTCTCTCTCTAAACTTAAGATCTTTTCGTTGTTTAACAACGTGGGAAGTATTATTTGATACATGCCTGTTAAGTTCTATATTTTAGGCTTTACTTTTGGCGGGTGCTAGGGATCAAACCCAGGCTCTTGAGCACTTGGGCAAGCACTCTATTATTGAACTGTATATCCCCAAACAGCTTTCAGATATTTTGCCAAGAACATTGTCTTTTTTTTTTTTTTTTTTTTTTGTATTTTCACCTGTATATCAAGGTCTAGTGATCCCTCCAGGCTCAGTCCAATATAACTTCTTTTGGTTCAAACCCATTGCCACTTTAAACACAATTCCATTGCACAAAGGTTGTCACACAATTGGATGCTCCTCTGCTTTGTACACAATTATTCTCACTCTCCACGGAGAGGCTGCTTCTGAACCACTGACAGTTTTTAACTGATAGTTAATAATGCTGCAATCTCATTTTCTAATTCCTGTAACAATAGTACTTCTTGATCTTTATCTATTTTCTTTCTGCCCAACCTCACACTGAAGATTATAAGTGCATTCCCAATTGTTTTAGTATTTGGTAGTCCCTAAATACTCTGCTTGGGACTCCATGAATCCAAACACACCAAAGAGTCATGGAGTTGTGGTTAACCATTAGCCTTTGGGCCTCCAGGCTATTTCTAGGGTATTGAATTTCCCTCAGAAACTCACCTTTCACACACAACCAATGCTGCAATCCCAACCATGCCCAAACTCCAAACTGGCTGGCTGCTGCTGTAATGTCCCATAATGAAAACTGGGTGTCTTCTCATTCAGATCCTGCCTACCTGTACCCTTTCGGTCAAATCAAAGTGTTGGGGTGTTGATCCACAAACAGATCACGATCCCACCGGACACAGGACTTTGTCAAAACTGGAATACCTTTCCTTCTTCCCGTCCAGGTGAACTTCAGTAATGGGGTCCTGTTCCGGACATGGAACTCCTGGCAGGAAGCGAGGAGACTCGGCTTTGCACACATCAATTGTGAAAGAAATTTGTGTCGAGCATATACCAGCATATAGCCCCTTTATGTAAGCTCACCCAATGTGTGTCTTTGGAAAGTTACGTATGACTTACAGTTTTGAGTATCTCTCTATTGGAAGAAAAATAGTGTGTTGGCTCACTCATTTTTTTTTCTTTCTCTGAACATTGGCTCATCTCTCACACGGCTCTGCCATTCTTGCTTCTATGAAATTCTTCTCCCAGCACCCCTGCCCCTGGACACTTGTGGGAGAGGAATGCACAAATTCCTTTGAGGTTCCATCATTGGAACACGTTCTCAGAAGCTGCAAACAGGAAGTTTTTGTACTTCTATTTTGTGCTTGGGGCAAAACTGGCCTCCAGCTAAGAGACTGCAAAAAGAAACGCAGAAGTCATGCAACCTTCGTGATCTCTTACCTAAAACTTTTTTATGAGGACACTGCCATAGATCCACCCAAGGCAGAACTGGTGTCTCACGTGCAAGGCAGAGCCCCGCCGGCCAGAAATGTCAGGTGATAGCCCCCCAAACTGCCTCACTCCACTTTTCCCATCTTGAGCGGGACATTTCCAAAACAGTTCGGGATTTCTCAGTTTTCAAAGCGTCCAGGGGGGCCGTCCCCTTTGGCAGGGACACTGCAGAATGGGAGCCAGAGAGGAGCTGAGGTCGGTCCCCGGGGTCGCAAAAATCCTCTCCACCTCCCTCAGAGCCCAGGGCTTCACCTTGCCTCTCCTCCCTTCAGCTCACGGAGGGGCCAGCAGCAGCTCTCCTGCGCCTGACTTGCTTGGCCTCCTCCGTAACACCATTCATTGGGTTGCCTCTCGGGGCACCAGGGAAGCCCCAGCCACGCGCTAGGGCCCTGGCTCAGGTACGGGGATCCCCTGGCAATCCCGGGGGGGGGGTGGTGGTGGGAGGGGGCGGCTAGCCTCAGGGGCGGGTAGTCCAATGGACAGCGTTGACCTCACCCCCCCCACCCCCCACCCCCCACCCCCCACCCCCCGGAGGCGGGCCCAGGCCGGAAGCCACCCGCGGCCCCGCGAGACCGCGCCCCCGCCGCCTCCTCCTCCTCCTCCCGTACAAGCTCGGCGGCCAAGGGCGCTGGGGCCAGCCCGCCGGTCCCCGCCGCGCTCTTTGTCCCGGCCGCGCGCGGGCGGACGCGTGCGCATCTGCACCCCCCCCTCAACACCCCGCATTCTCCCCCCCCCCCCGCCCCGCTAGAAAGGAGGCGCGGCGAGGACGCGCGCGCGCGCGCGCGGGGGGGCGCGCACGAGCAGCTCGCCCCCTCCCCGCCCCCCCCCCCCGCTCCTCCCTCCCTCCCTCCTCCGCCAGGCCGGCGGCGAGCACGCGCGCCGCCGCCGCCGCCGCCGCCGCGCCCGCCCCTCCCCCGCCCGCCCGCCCGCTCGCTCTCTCGGAACTTGCTGACTGCGCGGCCGGGAGGAGCCGAGCCGAGCCGAGCCGAGCCGGGGCGGCGGGAGGCTGCGCGCGCGCGCGCGTGCGGGGGGGGGGTGCTCCCGCGTCCCTGCCGAGCTCGGCCGGCGGCGGCGGCGGCGGCGGCGGAGAGCGCCCACCCCACCGTGGCTCCCCGGAGCGCGGGGCGGCGCCACCCTCCGGCCGCAGCGCGGCACTGCACGGCCGCCTGCGACTTTCGATGTTCCACACTCCCGGGCCGGAGCCTCGGCGGCGGCGGCGGCGGCTTTTTTTTTTTTTTCCCGCCCCCCCCCTCACTCCTCGGTCGTCTCTCTCCCCCCCCCCCACCCCCCCACTAGCTGCCTCCATTTCCTCAAGGAAGGCTCCTCGGCGCTCTCCCTCCCCCACAGCGTAGCGGCGCACGAGCGGGCCGGGCGGGCGGCCGAGGTAAGGGCGGCGGGGCCGGGGCCCGCGTGGGGGGCGGCGGGGGCGGGGGCGGCAGCTTTGTTCGCGCCGGTCGGGCGCCGCGCTCCTCAGTCAGCCGCGCTCGCTCGTCCGTCAGCGGCGCGGGCCGGCGGCTCCCGCATCCCCCCGGCGGGCGGGCGGGCGAGCGGGCGGGCGGACGGGCGAGCCAGCGGGCGGGCGGGCGCAGTGGCGCGGTCCCCTGCGCGGCCCTCCCCACAAAGGACCGCGGAGCTGCGTGGCCCCGGCGCTCGCCCCGGGGCGGGCCGCGCCAATTTGTTGCACTTCTGGGGGTGGGGGGGGTGGGGGAGGGCTTTTGTTTGTTTGTTTGTTTTGCCCTCGGGCTTTTGGCCGCTTTGCGGATTTTTTTTTTTTTTTTTTTTTTTTTTTTGACAAAATGTCGGTCGGTGAGGGAGGAATCGAGCGGGGAACGCCGGTGGCACCGGGAGCTTTGCAGAAGGTGCTGTTCGGATCCTGCCCTTCCCCGGGTGGCAGCTCCGGCGTGGCCGGGTGAATCGTCGCCGCTGGCCGTGGGGACGGCTTGTGGGGCGGCTGCCAGTTGATTCTTTTTTTTCTTTTTTTTAAATTGGAGTGCTGTGTTCTAAGGCTTTCGGTGCGCACGGGAGGACCCGCCACCGTCAATAAGCATATGGGCGACTAACAGGGTATGTTTCCCTCTGGGAAGGAGGATTTGGTAGCTCAGACCGGTGTCAGCCTGTAAATATTTAGACGATATTAGTGACTTCTGAACATTCTCAGTGAGATCTGTTATTTACAGTTGTCATATGTTATTAATGCCCGTTGCCCAAGTTCCCTGGCAAATCTGTTTCATGCCTCCTGAGAAAGTAGACAATTGATAGATTGTCTAAGGGATGGGGGAAAAAATGTGAGTGGGTTTTCTAACTTGAGTTTGGTAAATCTCTCAACGCCTGTGTTGTAAGACACATCAGCCTCCCTGTAACCTTGCTGCGCCTTAAGTATGGGGACTTCCGAATTTTTCCAATTAAATGCTCTCATAGGTGCTTACTGAGGAAAGAGCGTGCTGCTGGGTGGTGATGATTATTATTATTCTTATTATTTCAAGGTTGAACATTTCTCCACCATCCCTTCTCTCCTTAGAAGTTTTCCCAGAGATAACTTCACCAAGATGTCCAGTGATAGGCAAAGGTCGGATGATGAGAGCCCCAGCACCAGCAGTGGCAGTTCAGATGCAGACCAGCGAGACCCTGCAGCCCCAGAGCCTGAGGAGCAGGAAGAAAGAAAACCTTCTGCCACCCAGCAGAAGAAAAACACCAAACTTTCTAGCAAAACGACTGCTAAGCTCTCCACTAGTGCTAAAAGGTAATGTCCGCAAGGCAGGACTCAGGTGGTCAGGTTGCCTTGTGTCCCGCCGCCGGGTGGTTTTGTTGGTCTAACAACAGTGGTGATAGTTCAGAAATACTTCTCCATCAGATGCATTTGGACTTGAATGAGCTGTCATTCTGTGTGTGGTCTATCAGCAACCTTCCTACTACAACTGTTGCCTTGAAAGCCAAGTGGACTTTGCTCTGTACTACGGTCACTGGAGGAGTTGTCTCCAGCAGAGCTGAGGCTGGCTCTGACAGATGAAGGAGCTGGCAAGGAAAATTTGGTGAACCCAAATTAGATGGTACATTGGAGACGTTTCCTTTTGTGAGTCATGCTTGAGTGAAATGGACCGTTCTAGAGCTCAGCAGTGCCTCACTCCGTAAAATTGAATGGTTAGAAATGATAATATTTACTAGAAAAATTGGCGAATACCAGACTCGGTCATATTGGAAAAAGCAGGTCTTACGGTGTGCTTTAAATTGGCCCACCGTTTGGAGGAACAAGACTCTTAAGTCTCATGGCACAGGTGTAACTGTGGATAAATTATTGTATCCCTCCTCCTGGTGAGGGCAGATACAACTGAAAAGTAGCCAGTTCCAGCTTCAGATGCCACCCACCCGGTGACGGCAAACGTCACTGCCCTTCCTCTTCACTCTTCAAACTTGTGGGTATGTTTGACAGGTTGACTCGGCAGCAGGGGAAGCATCACTGAGTCGACCTTACAGATCAGTTTTCTGTTGACTTTTATATTCTGGGATGACAGAAAAAAATTCTGCCAGGGGGAATGTGAGTGGAAGGAGTGTTGGGATATCTAGAGAAACAAGCAATTCAAAATGAAATGTGCTCACAACATTACCCAGGACAGGTGTTTTGTTGATTTTTTTTTTTTTTTATTGGTCATAAATGAAGGAAGAAAAATGTAAAAACTGATCAGATATTATGTTTTTATTGTGATTCAAACTCTTTGTGTGGATTTTAACTCTAATCAAATGCTAACAGCTTTAGAATATTTTACTGACCAGGAACAGTTTTTGAAATAATCTAAAGTGCTCAGTTTGCTGTAATCTTGTGGAGGGACGTATTAAACATGTCTGAAGTTTGGAAAACATCCTCATTTTGAAGACTATCAGTGTTATCTTTTGCCTGTAACTTGAGCTTATATATTTATCTTCTTCCCCACTACAAATTTGTAGAACTTTAAAGGTATATCTGAAAATCAGAGACGACAGTCCTCCTTAATGTGAGTGCCAATTTGAAATTTCTCATTGGCAAAGATGTTTATAAATTTTAAACTTTTCTGACAGATAAAAAAATGTTGCCAAAAACTGTTAATGTGCTCTTGTAGCAGCCTATTAATTTTTAGCTCAGTAAAAAGTGACTTGAAATCATTGTCAAATTCTCTGGTGTTTTCCCTCCTCCCTTTTTGTCTCATTTGCATATAAGCTTGAAAAGAGAATTTCCTTGGTAAAAAGTGTGTTTTCATAGATGATATATCCTTCACGTAGTAGTCAGAAAGGACTATTTCCCAAATCAGGTGTAAGTGACACACTTATTTACAGGAGCACGTGAGAAAAAGAGCTGCAAAGTTTCTGCTCAGGGATTTGGGTTATGCCTCTGAGAACAAAGAGGAAGCAGCCATGTTAGCATTACTGAAGGCAAAGCCAGCCTTGCATTTAACTGCATGGTGGTAGAGGGCAGTGTGATTCCCGGTTATTCTGTGGACTGCCTCACAGCCTTTTTGTTTGTTCTCATTTCACTGACAGAATTCAGAAGGAGCTAGCTGAAATCACCCTTGATCCTCCTCCCAACTGCAGGTAAGAAACACACTTTGTTTGCATTCCGAGTTGTGGAAAAATACTGAGAAATGAATGGTCTTGCCTGGGTAGATGTGCAGCCGAAGAAGCTGCCTTCATTTGTTAGTGCACTCTTTTGAAGTGCACGAAACTGAAAATTAATTAAATGAAAATGGGAGAGAAGATATTCTCTAGCATGGATCCATCGAGAACTTACGAACACAGGCTTTTGGCTTCTGAAATTAGTGTGGATGGTGTTGGTTTTGCTTGTATGTCTGTGGAGCATTTTTGTTCACAACTGTGTTTCAGTGATTTCTAAAATTTTCAGCTTTAAAGAGCCGTTTGTGTGCAATCTGAACTGACCTTCCAGATTTAGAAATTGCTGAATGTAGGGTTAGAAGATGTAAGTGCAGCAGTAAACAAGAGTGCAGTCGTTTCTGTTGGATTTCTTAGTCACTCGCCTTAAGGAAAAATGTTAGGTGCTAAACTAATAGTTTCAGTGGTTGTTTCCTGGAGGATGCATTGTTGGAATTATTTATATTTTAAGCAATTATCCTAATTCCTCGAAAGTTCTTGTAAGTAGAAAGTAAATTGTAATTGTGGAAAGAATTTCACTGGAACCCAGGTAGAATAATTTAAGATTGTTGTGTTTAATAATGTTAAGATGCATCAAAAGTAGCCAGTGACAGTTTTTCTCAGTTTTTTCTATTTCATCTTATACACTATACTTTTAATTTTGAACAGTGATTATATGGCTTATAAAATGCATCAAATTTAGAGATAATTGAAATAATTTGCATAGAGACAGATGCTTATGATTGAGAGTGTCTGGTGCAGTTGTGGCCATGTTATAGTTTGGTAGAAAAATGCTTTAGCGTTTAATCTGTTTCTGCTACAAATTCTGTGTTTGCTTGTGTTGATCAGACATACCTCTGAAGTTAGCTATAGACACAAATGTAATAATTGACCTCTTACTGTATACATTAATTAGATCTGTTGATAAGATGATCTGATTCTGAATTTAGTAGTTTTGCATATTAAAAGTAGGTATGTCCAACCAAAGTATTAACGTAGGAGGTTATGCTATCCAATACAGTAGCCACTAGTTCAAAATGACATGTTAAAAGTGTGACATATGCCCTGCTTTTAAAAGCTTAGCAGAGCATAAAATTTTGCTGTTAAATGTTGAAGTGAGAATATTATAATTATGTTTAATAAATGTTATTAAAATTATTTTCACTTTTTCCCATTTAGTTTAGTTATAGGAAATTTACAAGTAATTATGAGTGAGTAATGTCATATTTTTGCTGCTTTAAAAATAAGTTGAAGTATCTGTCCAGCCTCCCAAATGGTGTGTCTAATCTGTGTTCATTTAAGAAGGTCAAGTTAAGTTTGCTCTCTGAATCATTTAATTTTCAATATGTATACTTATTTTTCCCATTATAAGAGATGTAAAGTTCAGTACAAAACTCAGGTATTTAAAAGTTGCATGTAGGAGCAAATATTTTAAAAGGTGGTTGACTTTTCTGCAAATAGCACGATCCAGGAGACAGGAATAATCTACGGAATGTGGTAGACATGTGTTGATTGCCCTCAGAGCAGTGTGGCAGTGGTGAAGGAACCAACTTTTACATTAAACCCTGGAATGTTTCCACAAGATCACTGAGAATTAATTTGGAGGAAATAGACATTTTCTATGGGGCAGAGAGTTTGATTTGTTTTGAGTTTTTCCTCTGTACCGGTCTTTAAGATAGTGCTTAGCATTTGGCTGTTAGACTAGTGGGCTAGTGAGACTTAGAACATGCTTGTGCACAGCTGTTTACCTGTTTTCCCTTGCTGCCCTTGATAACTGTCAACTATTACAGGTGACGTCTTTCAGGTCTCTATTTCTTTAGCATCTGTATTTCTTTGAATCTGCATAAGTAATTAGAAAAAAAGTGGGCATTGTAAATTATTTCCTGGCACTTCGAAGTCAAGCTTTCTTCTCTTGTATATCTTACATGTAAAAAGACCAGAATCTTGGGCATGTCTAATTCTGTGTGAAAGGTCTACTCCTTATCTAGGGTAGAAACTTGGTAGATTGACTGTTTAATGCAGGAAGTATAGAATTTTGACAGACAAGCCTAAATTTGCATTGTGTTTTTTCTGCCTTCATATCAGATCTGGGAAAGAACACCACAGTGTTCTTTAAATTCTTAAGTGTTTATTGTAAGGCTGTGGAGATTGTATACTTTAAATTTAATCTTTATTTAGGCTACCATTAAAAATGAAATTCTATATTCATAAGTACATTTAAGATATGTGGGTTTATATTGTCTGAAATGTAAAAAACCCAATGCTTTTGACTTTTCGTGTATACTTTTGACTTGTTGGTGTATAGTTATTTAATCAGAATACTATTATGGATGTGAATTTTATTTTTTACAAGCTTGTCAAAGTATGACAGATTTAATTCTTCCTCGGGGCAGAAATGTAAAGTATAGCTGTGTATCTCAGAAAAAAGGTTGAAAAATCCAGGAAAATTCAGAAATAAAGCCAAATTACTCGGACTAGGAAGAATTTTCTTAAGTTTCTTCTTTTGATTAGCATTCTTACCTTAGGTCTAATCACCCAGAGTGAACAGGTGTTGAATTGGTTGTTAAATTGTGTGCCCTTAAGTCAGATTCATTGTGGTTTGGTAGATTTTTCTTTTATTTTTTCTGGTACTAAAAACTTTGATAAAGATGTTATCTCCAATGATTTGACTATATTTCAGTTCTGGAATTATGAGGCGCTGCTGCCCACAGGCAGGCTAGGACTCCCTTCTCAGTGAAGTCTCTTTGGAAACACCCTCCCAGATATGCCCAGAGGGGCATCTCCTAGGTGATTTCAAATGCAGCAGGTGGCTCACGAAGATTAGCCACCACAGATACAGTGTTTATTTATTGGTTTAAATTTATAGTCTTGCCATCCAGGCCTCAGATTAAGCTATAAATAATTGATATGCTAGTAAAGTCGAAAGAAAATTGTATGGGCATTGCTCTGCTTTTAGAGAAACCTGTTGACATGACCATGGAGTGATGTGCTAACAGGGTGACCTCATCTTACAGGCACCACTTGTAGAGAGTGCTTGTTTAGAAAGGTGCTGTTTCGCCGGGCGGTGGTGGCGCACACTTTTAATCCCAGCACTCAGGAGGCAGAGCCAGGCGGATCTCTGTGAGTTCGAGGCCAGCCTGGGCTACCAAGTGAGTTCCAGGAAAGGCGCAAAGCTACACAGAGAAACCCTGTCTCGAAAAAACCAAAAAAAAAAGAAAGGTGCTGTTTCTAACTTAGTCCCCAATTTCTCTGTATGTATAAACAAGTACAAATGCATGCTTCTAAAATACTCTTTAACGTTCTTAGGCTGAATCTGTTATGATGCAGACATTTAGGGTATTGGTAGATAGTTTTTGGATGTGGGAAATGCTTTATTTGGGGGAGATATTAGAGTTTTAAGCTTATAATGATATATTTCAGATAAAACCTAAAATCAGGTGCTTACAAATGTTGACAGCTTACCCCTGAAGAAACATAAGCCTGGAAGCCTGAGTTCTAAATGAGAATCTGGTAACTGCTCCTTGTTCATAAGCTCAGTTGGGGATTTTCTTCTACCGTCTTCTGGGTATTGCTGAAACTGCTTTTTATGGTAGATCAGACTCTTGCTACGGACAGGGTGACCTGTAGTCTGCATCCTGGGTAGAATTGTGGGAAGTACAGAGTATTGTGTCTCCCTCCCTTTGCCCTGCTCCATCTTCTCCCAGAGGTGTGGAATTAGAACCTCGAATGTAACAAGACTGGAAGATGAGTTTGCTAAGGTTTGGAAAGTCCTAGTGTAGAAATAAGACTGTCTGGGTTCAGATCCTTGCTCTGCTTCTTATCAGAATGTCCCATTCTGATTATTAGCTTATGCTGTAGTTTTAGCCTTCTATTTTCTCAATTCTAAACTGCGAAATTCCAGGAAAATACTTACTTTGTATATGTTTGTCCTTATTTCAGTAGTGGTGATATTTCTAATATAATTCTAAGTTACCATTTTTACTTGATTATAAGAGAAAGCCCAAACTGACCTACTCTGGTAGTAGGATGGCCAAACACCCTAACTGTCGTGGTGGAACTCTCCATCCAGTGACTGATGGAAGTGGATGCAGAGATCCACAGCCAGGCTGCCCAGGTAGAGCTCTGGGGCGAGAAAGAGGAGGGATTGTATGAGCGAGAATTATTGAGACTATGATTGGAAAAAGCACAGGGACAAATAGCCAAACTAGTGGAAACACATGAGCTATGAACCAGTAGCTGAGGAGCCCCCAACTGGATCAGGCCTTCTGGATAAGTGAGACAGTTGATTAACTTGAACTGTTTGGGAGGCCCCCAGGCAGTGGGACTGGGACCTGTCCTTAGTGCATGAGCTGGCTGTTTGGAGGAGCCTGGGGCCTATGCAGGGACACTTTGCTCAGCCTGGGTGAAGGGAGGAGGGGACTGGACCTGCCTGGACTGAATCTATCAGGCTGAGCTGAATCCCCAGGGGAGTCCTTGCCCTGGAGGAGATGGGAATGGGGGGAGGGCTGGGGGGGTGCTGCGGGAGGAGGAAGGACAGGGGAATCTGTGGCTGATATGTAAAATTAAATTATAAAATTAAAAAAAATTGATTTTCACAGTAATCTTACTTCTCCTATATAAATGAATATAGGAGAAGAACTTGAGACTTTAAGACTAAAGACTCACACCCCACCCCACCCCCACCCCCACCCACTCACCCAGAGAAGTAACTGAAAACAGTAACCCCTCAAAGGTCGTAGTTTTATTAGGATCTGTTAACACTCAGTTCAAATGATGTCAGAATGTATGTGGGAACAATAAGTACTTTTAAAAAGTTACATGCTGCAAATTATGTTCTTCTCTATATGCAACTGTTTGATACCTTATTCCTTCTTCTCAGCTTGAATGTGATGCTGTAATTTGCTTGGACGTTCAGATTGTTGAGAAGGCAGAACTTGACTTTTTGCTTTTTACAAATATGAGAGAAAAACAAAACCAGGCACAGGTTTAGAGAATAGAATATGATTATTGTCCTTCTTCCCATGTCTTTCAACAGGGAAGTATGTTTGGCCATTTTACTGGATGCCTAGATACTAGAGGATGAACTGTATTAAATTTTTTAGCTTTTCTTCTTGATCAGTGGTTTTGTACTGGGCAGCACTCCTATCACTCATATTGGGGATAGTTGCCAATGCCCAGAGACATCACTGTTCTTGAGAATTGGAAAAGGAGGCCACTAGATTTAGTGGGTAGAAGTCAGAGATGCTGCTGTATCCCCTGTAAAACATAAGAGAACTCTTCCACCCCAAAGAATTACCAGAACAAAAGCATCAGTAAGGCTGGGAGGAACATTGTAGACACTTGATCATGTCCTCTGCCTCTTAGATCATTGGATAGTTTGCTTTTGACTATTTTCCTGGTGATGTCAGCTTTAATGCATTCACCTGTGCTTCTCTCCTAACAAGTCCCCATCTCTTGCCAGTCCTCTATTAGAGTTTACATGTGTCTTATATTATGATGTATGAAGCCACAGGAATTGGTACTGTGAGTACCTGCTAAATTACAGCTTTTTAACTCATAAATGCTTTCAGCAGTGTTTCTTTTAGGTCTTGTAACTGTTAATAGTACCATTGGCATGGTATGCTTTCAGCTGATTCTATCTATGGTGTTCTAAGGACTATTAAGGTAACATAATGGAGAAATATGCAGGGACAGAGATAAGGGATCAGTGGTAGAGTGCTTGCTTAGCATGTGTGAGGCCCTAAATTGAATTCTCAGTACCACAAACCAAAACAGGGAAAAAATACCATTGATGAATCATCAAAGTTCAGTTTTAAACTAACTGAATTACACACTAGTAAGAAGGCCATGCTCTTCATCTGCTTTTTATTTTCATTATTAAAATACTAGCCTGCCAGGTTGCCATACTATTGCCTCAGTTTCAGATTCCTTTATTTCAAACTTTTGAGTCCAGGTATGTTTCAGGATGCATGAACTGTCAGGTTTTGGAACGGTTACATTATGTGATCATTGTGTGTTATGTATATTTGATACAGCATTCTGTAATCACAATATGAATATTTCTACACTAAAGACATTGTGAATATTCATACTAAGTGGAATGTGTAGAGACAATAAGTCATTTAAGATTAGCTCATAATTTGGTTTTGCTACCAAATTATTTTGTGCCAACCTTACTAAAAACTTTGGGTCTTCAGAGCTCTTGGGAGCCAGCCTGTGCGGCCTGGTCCAGCCTCTTCTCATACAGTGGTAGTCATAGCCCCCATCAGTGAAAGGTTTTGCAGTCTCTTTGCTTCTCTTTCACCTGTTCCCGAGGAGCGGATTCCAGTTTCTTGGTTGTTAGTTTTGGATCAGTGCTTTTTTTTTTTTTTAAAAAAGTCATGTGTGTTTACTAGGAAAAAAAATTAGATTGTTGGTTTAGAGTTCTTTACTCTTAAAGTGAAATTGTAAGTGTCTGTTTCCTTTTTAAAGTTCTGTATATATTGGATTATTTTCCCACTTTGCTTTCAAAATACTTTCTTTTAATTTTTCTGTTCATTCTAGTATACAAAATTACACAGAAAAGATGTCCTTTAACACACACAGGATGAGCCATTTTCAAATATGTATTGTCTTGAAGCATTTAAGTGCAATTAGGCTGTAAGAAGAAACACCAAATTCTAGTAGCTGTGCTATGATTACAGAGGCTTCCAGGAGTTACTGGCTCTGCACATAAAGGTGCATTTCTTCTTCGAGAGACATCGGTGTGGGTCCAGGGACGCTTCTCTGAAGCTCTTCCCCTGCAAATTCAGATCCATGCTTCTGTCCTGTAGCTCTGCCACTTGGAACAAGTGGAGTCGAGAGAATTGAAGCTGTCATGTGCCAGATTTAAGGCTTTGGTTTGGAAATAAGACACAAATGGGACTGAGAAATGTGAGGGAGTTCATGAGCATTCCATGAGAAACCAAAACATACTGCCACAAAAACATATACTCGATGGGTAGATGACTTTCATTCTCTCCAAGAGCAAAGAGGGAATACTTGAGAAGCAGCTTGGTGTTGCAGGATGCTTCTCAGCTCAATAACTTACTAATACACTGTTTTGTTTGAATTATAAAAAGTGGATGGATGTCTCTTTGGGTTTAAATTTAAAAAGTAAAACTAAGAGTTGTTGAGGAATCTAGAAGTTGTAGAACATGTACTTGAGAGAATCAGGCATGAGTCTCAGTTCACTTCAGGTTTGAAGTAAGCAAACTCTTACTTTTTTTTCTCTCTCTCAAACAACACTGTTGAAAAATCTGATGGTTCAGAGCTCGTGGGTCTTTAAGTGTGTGTTTAGGGGAAGTGTATTCTTTTGTCTTGCACCTCTACGAAAGTATCCAAAATGTTGGATTGTGTGGTTTTAGAATCTGGCCCCAAGTAAGGTTCAAGTAGTTAAGTTGGGAGAAAAAGAGAGCTGCTTTCATCAGCTTAGGGGTGCTGGCTTTCCTCTTTTGGGGGAGGGAAGTGTCATTCTGAAGAATTTTGTTCCCAGGAAGCATTTCCAGGGTTGCCCGCTCTCTGCTCTTCTCTCCTTGTAAGCACAGAGGTAAGAAGTTGAATGTGTTCATAATGGAAAAAAATAAACTTTGGTTTTCTACTCTGTAGTCTCTTGTGTATGCCTTTCTTGTGGACAAATGATAAATCTACATTTTTCTTTGGGTTATTGTGAAAGCATCCATTTTTATGGATTGCTTTGAACTTGATAAAAAGCTCTGTGCAGTTAAGAATTTGTGTGCTTTATTGGGGAAAGCTACCAGGAACACAAGATTTTAAGGGAAGTTTAAAGCTGATAGCAGCATGAACATGCATGAAAATCTTCTAATACTGGTACCAGATCCAGGTTTTTACAGCTGTTGGCTTTTTATTAGATTCCTCATAATTTTGTTTTCAATAGTGTCACCGTTTTTTTAAACTTGTTTCTCCTATATATGATTTTATACAGAAATTGTTCTCAGATATTTTATGGGGAATTTTTTCCCCTAATATGTCTCTAGGAGCTGGTCTTTTTAGCAAAATTGATATAATGTTCTCAAAGTGACAAACCAGGTTTATAGAGCTTTGTCACTCAACTCTGTACCTTGCAGTTTGTTTAGATGCTGATTTAAAATTACATTCCAACTTTGAGGTCTTATCTCTTAACGTCTTAGAAGTTTATAAGAGTCTGTAAGTAAACAACTCAGCCTTATTTATGACACCTGTGGTGCTCAGTTGTAATTAAAAGTAGTATCACTAATAATGGTTAAGCTTAGTGTTTCTAAACTTTAAAGATCTGGTCCTCTGTTTGGCTTTTACTGTGTATAATAATTGTTTTAGTTTTATGGCTTTTTGTAACAAAACTTTGGAAAGAATTGGAAGGAATCACAATACTGTAATACTCACTGTCATAGGTTTAGTCAGCCAGTTTGGAGGGATTTTGACCAGTTATGTCATTTACCAGAGTTTTTCCTATCTTTTTCTTTTCTTTTCTTTTCTTTTTGCTCCTTCAGTGTCCCAGAGCAAATAATACTTAGTCATTCTGTTTAACATCCAGTTTGTCTGGGGAAAAATAAAGACATATCTAGTCTGAAATTGCTTTTGGGAGTGTTGCTCCATCTTCTGGGCTGAATGAAAGGCCTAGGGAAGCATAAATTTTGTTACCTCTTTATTTTATTTTCCTTTGCTTACAAATCATCATGATGATCCTCCCTTTACATCCATGTCTCACTTCTTACAAACAGCATTTATTTCCCTTCTGAAGGTGAGTATTTCTAGATAGATATGCTATTTAAAATTGTATAGGTCTCTTACAAATGTATCTTTTTTCACATTAAATTTTAGTAGGTTGAGGATCCATATATTCAGAGTCCCCAAGAGAACGAATCTTAGAAGTGTGTGGTTGCATATTTTTTATGGCTTCTGATGCTTTCTGTAGTTGTCTCAATTTAAAAAGTAGTGACAGCAAAATGTAGAGGGTGCAGTAAGGCATTGGCTTAATGATTTTATTCCTGCTTCATACTAGGGCATTGGGCTATTTGTTGGATTTGTGGTATACCTGCTTGTGCTGTTTGCCTAGTATCACAATGAGGTAAAATCTGCCACTTGGACTACAAACACAGTTTGAGGCATGCATGTCATTATGGAAGAGGCTTTCTTCATTTTCTTTATATAATGCTTTGAAAAAATGTAGAAGACATTTTTGTTAAATTTTCTTATATTTAATATTAGCATTTCTGTTAAAGGGTTTTGTTTGAGTTGTATTCATTTTGTTCTTTTCTTTGAATCCTGAAATATGTTGTAAATCAGTTTTCCTTCTTGCTGAAGACTTAATTTTTTTCAATGATCTTTTTACGGAAAATATCAAACATGGGAAGAAAAGAGACCACTATGATAAACTCTCCATGAGGTTTTCATCCAGTTGCAGTGGTTACCTTCCCTGCTCTTGGGTCTCATCTACACACTTCGTTCCTTTGACTCCATATTACATAAGCAGATCTCAGCACTGTTCATCTCTCCCTTTTAAAATAGATATTGTAGACAGTTCTTAACTACAAGATCATAGTTCCTTCGTCATTATTCAAAATGACAAATGTGCTATGAATGACTTGGCTTCTCCCAGACTTAACTTGAGCCAGAATCCAAATAAAGCAGGTAAATCAGGATTGGTTGATGAGACTTTAATGCAGTGGTTCTCAAGGTTCTCCTCCCTTTGGGGTAGGGTGTTGAATGACCCTTTCACAGGGGTCACTTATCAGCTATCCTGCCTATCAGATATTTACACTATGATTCATAACAGTAGCAAAATTACAGTTGTGAAGTAACAACAAAATAATTTTATGGTTGGGGCTCACCGTAACTTGAGGACTGTATTAAAGGGTCATGGTATTAGGAAGGTTGACAACTCCCAACTTAATGTTTTCTGAGCTCAGAATTTCTCCATATCTTTTCATTTTGCAACTTACTTATTAGAGAAACTGAACTGAATTTGCTGTGATTTGTATTTTGCTTTTAGACTCCTATTAAGTAATTTAGTATCTTTTATTTCTTTGGTGTATTTTTAAATTTTGGAGTTAGGTCAAGAGGTTTGATCAGAGACAAACTGAATTCATATTCTACCCCTCCCCTCTTTCTCTTTTTCTCCATTGTGCTGGCTAGTCATGTCAACTTAGCACAAGCTGTAGCTGTCTGAAAGGAGGGAGCCTCAACTGAGAAAATGCCTTCATAAGATCCAGCTGTAAGGTCTTTCTTAATTAGTAATTGCTGGGGGAGGATCCAGCCCATTGTGGATGGTGCCATTGCTGGGTTGGGGGTCCTGACTTCTGTAAGAAAGAAGGCTGAGCAAGCCATGGGGGGAAAACCAGTAAGCAGCAACCCTCTATGGCCTCTGCATCAGCTCCTGCCTCCAGGTTCCTGCTGTATTTGAGTTCCTGTCCTGATTTCCTTCGATGATGAATAGGGAAGTGTAAGTGAAATAAATCCTTTCCTCCTGGACTTATTTTTTGGTCATGGTGTTTCATTGCAGCAATAGAAACCTTAACTAAGACAACCATTGTCTCCCTCTTTTCTTGTTTTCCTTTTTTAAGCAAAACTGCTTCATAGGCAGAATGATCTATCAGGAGATGCTCAGGACTTGACAGCCTTTTGGATGTTACCTGGCTGAACAGCTCCCTCATAGGCTTATGCTTTTGAGCACTTGGTCCCAGGTGGTGAAACTGTTTGTGTGGGTTATGTAACTTATAGGAGGTAGGGACTAACTGGCAGGGATTTTCCCTAGGGCCAGTCCTTGAGGATATGTAGCCTGGGCCTGCTTCTGGTCCTGTTTTCTGTATTTGCTTTCAGTTGCAGAGACCTGTGTCATATGCTGTCACCATCAGGGACAGTGATGCTCCCCTGAAATGATGAGCTAAAGTAAGCCCATTCCCCCCTTAAGTTGTTTATGTCAAGTGTTTTGCGATAGCTGTAAGAGAAGTCATCACGCAGCAGTGGTGTAAGGTATGTGGTCAAAGCAGGACAAGTACATAAATCCTCTTTAGCAGTGTGCTTCCTCTCCTTTCTCATTAGATAAGCCAGTTTTCTGCTCTCCTTTTTGGAATCATTAGCTCCTGTTTGTTGTCTCTCAATGAATTGTACTGCCTTAGGGTATCACTATCATTATCCTTATAGAATTTATTAAGTTTTCTGTGTGTATATGCATGTATGCACATATGTTTGGGGGTGTGCTTGCCTCTGTGTGTGTGCATGTGGAGGTCACTGTTGACTTGGATATCTTTTTTATTGCTGTTTTTATTTTTTAATATGGTAATTAGTCTCAAATAAAATAATTTTTTGAGATAGTGTTTATTTTAATTTATGTGTAAAGTGTCTATCTGCACGTGTGCAGATGTCTGTGTGTATGTACATGTACTGATGTGTTGTTATCAGCAGAGGCCAGAAGAAGGTCCTCTGGAACTGGAGTTATAGACAGTTGTGAGCTGCCCCACGAGAGTGCTAGGGACCAAATTCAGGTCCTCTACAAGAGCAGCAAATGTTCTTACTTGCTGATGGCAATTTAAATTTTATTTTTTATGATATTTCATTAGTTTTAAAATTTTTCATCCGATATATTTTGGTCATATTTTTTTACCCTCTTCTCCACAACATGAGCATGAGGCCCTTTTGCTGAAATACCAGTTAACACCATTGAAAATGGAGAAATCCAACTGGTGCCCAACTGGAAGCTTTATCCCTTACTGCCTAGCATTCATGGTGCTGGAAGGTGTTATACACATTACTGGAGAAGAAGACTAATCATCAGTCTCATCCAGCTCTGAACCTTGTGACCCACAACAACAGCCTACTTTAGTTTTTGAGACAGGCTCTATCATTGAACCTGGAGCTTGCTGTTTTGAATAGTGTAGATAGCCATTGCGCCTCTAAGGATCCTCATGTCTAACCATTCTTCCTCTCTTTCCACTGTGGTATTGTTCAAGCCACCATACACAGTGGTTTTTAATGTGAGTCCTGGGGATATGAACTCTGTCTCTGTGCTTGAGCAGGAAGCACTGTATGTACTGAGCCACCTCCCTAGCCCTATTTTAAATAGACACACCAGGCTAAATGACTATGCCTTAGGAAAACTTAGAATCAGAGGAATCATTTTGAAAAGTTAACAGAAGCTGTTCTTTTAAACATGATGTTGTCCTAGCCACTTGTTATTTGTGGAGAAATAATTAACTCTTAGCGATAGACTAACAGAAATAGCTCCATTTAGAATAGGTTCTCTGTTTTCATTTATTTTATAATTTTTGAGTTAATTTTTATTTTATATGTTTGGGTGCTTTGCCTGCATGTGTGTTTGCACTATGTACATGCCTGGTCCCCTGTTACTAGAGTTGCAGAAGGTCATGTGCTGCCATTTGGGTGCTGGTAACTGAACCACAGGCCTCTGCAAGAGTAGCAGATGCCTTAACTACCACACAATCTTTCAAGCCACTTTTAATAATTTTGAATTAAACAGTTGTAGATTAAGTGATAGGCTCACTTTTACCTTAATCGAATAATTTATACAAGAATTGAATCCTCTTGCTATCTAAATCCCCAAGACAAGCAGCATTCTTCCTGTGCTTAGTATTTCTGACGGCATTTGGGTCTAGATTATGCTATGTTCCTGAGAAGACACTGACCGTCCTCAGAACCTAATGACTAAATGGTAGTCAGGTTTTCTCCGAGTTGTGTTTTCCACCCTCTTCCCCACAAATGTCAAGTATGGGGAGGGTACATCTCTCTACTTTTGAAAATTGCTTGTGTAAATTACAGATTTCTGTGATGGGAAACTGCAGAGCTGTATTAAGCTAATTTTGTATAGCATTATTTGGAGTAATACAAAATAATTTGTAATAAACTTTTTATTGTAAGATCTATCATGAATTAATTGGTGTCATTTCATTTATGTGTACATATGCATGTGTGCACATACTTGTGGAGGTTGACATTAGGTGTCTTCCTTGATGACTGTGTACTGAGACTGTGTCTCTAGCTGAACCTCAAGCTCTCTAGTTTAGGATCCTTTGTATCCTTTTACAGAATGATAGGCTGCCGACACCTCTTGTCTTTCTTATATGGGTCCTGGGATCCAAACTTCCGATTCTCAGTTTGGGTGCTATATTCTCTGAGCCATCTCCTTAGCCTCAAATTTATGTGATTTTTTTTTATTGTATATATGTGTCTTATGAAAAAATACTTTATTCCCTCAATATTTCACTTTTTACACCTATTCTATTCTGAAATCTCCTCGTTAATTTGAGCGTTGTGGGGTTATTAAGTACTCCTGCACACTCATTCACTCAAACATACATACTCTACTACAAGTGCCAGTTCGTGAATCCCTTTGATTTTTTTTTTTTTTTTGCTTATTAGTTTTATTTACAGGCAATCCTATGTTAATAGGATTTTCATCTGTTATGTGAAAATGTGTCTTTAGTTTTCTAATCTCTTCTGTTAGCTTTCTTATTCTAAAAGTGTTTTAGAGACTGTTTGTTTCATACTTTTCATACTTTTATCAACTAGGGACCAAGTATGCAAATATATGAGCTTATGGGGGCCATTCTCATTCAGACCACCACAAATAGTGTTATGGTGAATGTGTGTATGGGATGTTTATGTGAGGTTAGGGGTAGATTATGAAGGACGATTAATACTATAAACTTCCATCAGTTTAACACAATACTTTCCCCCACTCCTCCTTGTATTACAGTCTGAAAGTTACTGGCTTTTAAGAATTTAGAATCACTTTTAAAGTTAAGGATTGAAACTGTGTGTGTGTGTGTGTGTGTGTGAGAGAGAGAGAGAGAGAGAGAGAGAGAGAGAGAGAGAGAGAGAGAGAGAGAGAGAGAGTGTTTATTTGTAAAAATTAATGTTAATATTTTAAACCTCATTTGTTCATACATTTGTATTAAATAACTTGACTTGGGCTTAAGCTTAACATCAGCAATATCAGGAATACATAAATATTCTCATATTTAGAGCTTGTCACTTTTTAAAGGGAAGTCATTTTAGTCCTCATGCTCTTGTGATTTGAATGAGAATGGTCACCATAGACTCTTGTGTTTGAATGTTTGGTCCCCACTTAGTAGAACTGTTTGGGAAGGATTAGGAAGTGTGTTGGAGAATGTGTGTGTGTGCCACTGGGGATGGTCTTTGAGGTTTCAAAAGCCCACACCAGGCTCTGTCTCTCTTTGCCTGTTACCTGTGGATAAGGATGTAAAACTCCAAGCTATTGCTCCAGTGTCATGCCTGTGTGCTTCCCACCATTATGATCCACAGACTAACCCTCTAAACTAAGCAAGCCCCCAATTAAATGCTTTCATTTATAAGAGTTGCTTTGGTCATGGTGCGTCTTCATAGCAATAATACACTAATAACTAAGACAACTGAAAAGGCTATACTGTTCTTGGCCTTTTGTCAAATGTCATTTTGAAAGCTAGTGTTAAGTCTAAAAGAGTGTTTTACAAAGAAAATGTTTTAAGTAATTGTTTTTGAACTGTGCATGCGTGGTGTGTGTGTGTGTGTGTGTGTGTGTGTGTGTGTGTGGTGTAATGTGACCTGGCTCCAGGGTGTTTGTGGAATCAGTGGTCTACTTCCACCTGCACATGGACTCCAGGGATTGAACTTAGTTTGCAGCACGTGCTTTACCTGGTGAGCCATTTCAGCAGACTCTTCAAAGGATTTTAATAAAATCAAAGTTTGTATTTGTGTGTAGTTGCATTCTGGCAGTTGATGGGACAAATTTAGCACTATGTTTTTGTGTGAGTTGCTTTTAAAAATAGCGTGTTTGTATCAGAAGTCATATTGTTGCAGACACAGGAACTCAGAACAGACTGGCTCATAGAATTAAAAAGCTCATGGTCTATTTGGGCATCAGTATTTCATTACCTTCAGATTGTACAGACTTCTTCCTCTCAGTTAACCCCAGTTTTAAACACACCTTTTTATGTTGATAAAATCACTGGTAATCCTTCCAGCTTTCACCTTTCAGGTTGAGTTACCTTTTCACATAATGTGACTTTCCACTTTAGGCTTTTTTTTTTTTTTCAAAAATTTGTTTGTTTATTGCCCGATTAGTATCAACTTAGTTTTTTTTATTATTGCTTATCTTTGTAAGCTAAATTTTATCACTGTTACGTGTGCATTAGAAAAGCACAGTGTATAGGGCTAGGTGCAGTCAGTTACTCACTAGCAGTCTTTACGTTTTTTTTATTTTAGAAAATGTTTTTATTATTTTTCTTCTGGCTCTTTATGCTATATCCTGTCTTCCCTGGCTTTAATTTGAGTACTTCCGTGGGTCACTTGCCATATGCTCTTTTGTCCAGTCCAGCTCTTCCCCAGAGAGGTCTCTTTATGATTTTAGTTTATGTGGATAGGTGTTTTACGTATGTCTGTGCACCATGTGTCTGCCTAGTGCCTTCGGAGGACAGAATAGGGCATCAGATCCTCTGCAACTGGAATTACAGATGATTGTTAACTGCCATATGGGTTCTGTGAATTGAACCCAGCTCTTCTGGAAGAGAAGCAAGTTCCCTTAACTGCTGGGCCATCTCTCCAGCATCTGTTTTAATTTTTCAAAGGCATACTTTACATTGCGAAGTACAGTTTACATATTAAGTAACATTATTTATTTATTTATTTATTTTGGTTTTTCGAGACAGGGTTTCTCTGTATAGCTTTGCACCTTTCCTGGAACTCACTTGGTAGTCTAGGCTGGCCTTGAACTCACAGAGATCCGCCTGGCTCTGCCTCCTGAGTGCTGGGATTAAAGGCGTGCGCCACCACCGCCCAGCTTAAGTAACGTTATAATAGAATGTTTTGATAATAATTTTAACAGAAGAAAAGGAGAAATTTTCAGATTATAATACCTCTCACTAAAACAAAATTTTTAAAATCACTTTTTCCTAAGTGGGTTTGTGTGACAAATGTGTTCTTTGACAGGTTATGTCTAATTCCTTTTGTGTTAATGGTCACTAAAAATAGGCAACCAAACTTTCACCATGTTGGATTCGTTTTGGAATTCAAAAAATGGTTTTTGCTTCTTCAGAAAGTTGAGTTTGTGTATCCACCACAAATAAAGAAAAAAACTAAAGTTGAAACTAGAAAATAAAAAGCTATATAACCTCTTTCATAACTAGTGTCCTTTTGGCTACATGCCATCCTTCCTCATTATCCTTTCCTGGTCTTTTTTCTAATTTTTATATTATGTCCATACTTACTCCTATTTTTATATATATATATATGTATGCATTATAGACCAGGTCTACATATGCGAGGGAAGATGTACATGTATTTTCATTCTTAGTTTGGTTCCATTCTCTTAAGTACACTTTCCAAGTCCATCCTAATTCCTGAAAATTTCATGATTGCCTTTTGTTTTTCACCTGAATAATACTTCATTTTGAATATGTGCCACATTTTTATTATTTAGTTATCTGTTGATGGACATCCAGTCTGGTCCATTCTTTACTGTTGTAAGTAGGGCAGGGACAAACATTAGTGTGCATGCCTCTGTGGTAGGGTTTTGAGCCTTAGGACATCTGCCCAAGAGTGACAGCTGGAGCCTACAATAGTTTTCTTTCTAATTGTTTAAGGAACCTTCAAACTGGTTTCCATAATGACTGTTAATTTGCACTCCTGTAAGTAGTAAGGGTTCCTTTCCCCACAGTCTCCCCAACATTTGTTGTCAGATTCCTTGATGATAGCTGTTCTGCCTGGGATGAGTTGGCATCTCAAAATAGTTTTAATATATGTTTTCCTGGTGACCAGAAATGTTGAACTCTTTTAACAATAGTTACTATGTATTTTTTTTCTTAGAACTGTTTATTTTATCAGTTCTTTTGATGATTCGCTGTTTTCTTGGTGTTTTAGTTTTGGAGTTCTCGTTAAATTCTGGTTGTTAGCCCTTTATCTGAAATATAGCTGATGAAGGTTTCTCCCACCCTGGCCTGCCTGTGTGCACTCCGATGGTAGCTCTTTGTCTTGCTGTGCAGAAACTTTAATTTTATGGAGTTCTGTCCGTTGACGTGGGGCGTGCTTGTCCCTGTGCCGTTGTATTTCTGCTCGGAAAGTTCTTGCTTGCCTCCAGAAATCCCATTTTTTTTTTTCCTTTAGTACTTTCAGGGTTTGAATTCAGGTCTCTGATGCAGCTCCACTTCATTTTTGTGTAAGGTGAAAGGTATGGGTCTCTGAGTCTCCTGGTGGTGGACATCAGTTCTGTCGGCGTCATTTGCTGAATAGCTGTGGTTTTGACAGTGTGTTCTTTGAAAACTTTGTCAGAGATTAGGTGACCATAGCTTTGTCTGTTTATTGCCAAGTCCTCTATCTTGCTTCATTAGTCTGATTTTTTTATGCCAATACGAATACCAGGATATCTTTGTCACTATATAATTTGAGTCAAATACTGTGTTCCCTCTAGCTGTATTCTTACTCCTGAGGATTGTTTTAGTTGGTGGTGGTTTTTTTTTTTTTTTTGGGTGTGTGTGTGTGTGTGTGTGTGTGTGTGTATTTCCATATACATTCTTGAATTGTGTTTTCTAGACCTGTCAAGTGTGACATCAGAATTTAGGTTGTATCATTTAGTCTATAGATTTTTTTTTTTGGTAGTACAGCTATTTTCACAATATTAATTCTGCCAGTCCAGGAGTATGAGAAGTTTTCCCATCATCTAATGTAATCTTTGATTTTTCTTTTTTTAGTGTCTTGAAGTTTTCACTGTGGAGCTCTTGTGCTTTGGCTACATATATTCTTAG
Source organism: Peromyscus californicus insignis (assembly GCF_007827085.1). Taxonomy (NCBI): domain Eukaryota; kingdom Metazoa; phylum Chordata; class Mammalia; order Rodentia; family Cricetidae; genus Peromyscus; species Peromyscus californicus. The sequence continues at coordinate 56,217,333 of NW_026294595.1, forward strand.
GTTCTTTTTCTTTTTTTGTTTTCGAGTTAATGTGTATGAGGTTTTTTTTTCCTTGCAGGTTCATGTTATAGATGGCAAGGCTGTTTTAAATTTCTGTATCCTTCAACTACTGTGTTTATTAGTAGAGTCTATAAAGTCTTTTTTAGTAGACTCTGCAGTCTTTTAAGTATAAGATCATGCCATCTACAAGTGAGAATAGTTTGACTTCTCCCTTTCCTGTTTTTATCCCCTTGTGTCTTTTTCTTGTCTAATTGCTCTAGCTAAGCCTTAGAGCACTGTATTGAATAAGAGAGGGCAAAGAGGCAGTGCTCTCAGTTCATCTGTTAGTACAATGTTGTCCACAGGTTTGTTATATATTGCCTTTATTATTTTGAGTTATACTTCATCGGTTCCTAATGTCACCAGGACTTGTATTAGGACATTTTCTTAAACTTTGTCAAATGCTTGTTCAGCTCAAGAGTGATTATGTAGTTTCTGTCCTTAAGTTTGTTTATATGGTACATAACTTGTATGTCTTCATTTTGTTAGTTCACTCAATTATCAGTGACTCAGTCACTGCAGGGTGAGAGCAGAGAAGCTGGCATCTGAGTGTGGTTGGTGCTGCAGCCCTTGCTTGTCTCTGAGGTTGAGGTGGCTTTAGAAAGGGACATTCATTTGAAATGGATTATCACAAGTTTAATGAATGGAGCGGCACAGCAGAATCAGTATTTACCTCTTTTAGAGGTAATTCTAAAACAGACATTCTACATTTCACCTCACCTTTCCCTTTCATGTTGGCTTAATTAATTTGTATTGTGTTTTTCATACCATAAAGGCATTTGGGTATGATTCCCTGGTTTATAGCTGTTGTCAAAACTGGAAGAATTTGTTACGACTGTGCAATTGTACATCTTTATTCCATTTAATGCAAAGATGTACTTTTATGCTTTTAATAATTTGGGTGTCAGTGTCTTAATGTGTCTTTGTGAATGTGAAGTTGCTTTAGTTAATGAAGTAGTAAAAATGCTTAAACAGTTTGAATTCATTGGTTTTATTTTTCAAATGACAATACCAAAGCAAGTTTACTCCCAGAATTGGTTAACTTCAGCTGGATGTCATGAATTGCTGTAGAACAGCCTGAGGTCAAGATTTTGGCTGAGTATATAGTTACAGATAAACCAAGAGCACTGACTTAAACACCAGTGGATGGCTTAGGACTGTTGTAGGAGGCTACTACAGCTAGTACAGAGACAATAAGAGCCTGAATTGGACACGATTATAGGAGAAATTCTGAGAAGATTCCTTGTGCTAGCCTTCAATTCAGAGGTATAACGTTGACTCATAAGCATGACTTCACTTCTCTAGCTAGGATATAGTTTCTCTTTAGGGATTAGGGCTTCTGATTTTGTCTCTAAATTCTGTGAAGGCTACTATTTCTGAGTCCAGGTTGGCAGGATAAATGAGTTTCTAATTAAAATTAAATTCAGATCAACATTGAATTATTTCACACACACACACACACACACACACACACACACACACACACACACACATATATATTTGAGGGTATGAGGCATAGTTACATACAAACTAAATATTAGGGCATACTAAATATCCCTGGATTTTTAGTGTTTGGAATGGTTTTCTATGTCTTCAGGACTCCGGTTTGATTAGGATATATGATATGTGTCTAGGGTTACATGCATTTTTTGTTTTCTAATTTGTTAGCATTTAATTTAATTAATAAGTTCTCTTCCTCTTTCTATGATATTTCTTGCAGTATGTTTTTATTTTCTCTTTGATTTTATTTGAGTTTCCTCTTTTCTTGTTTAGTCTAGCCAACATTTTTTTCAAATTGTGGTTATGTTTTAAAAAGGAACTTCTTTGTTTCTTTCTTTTTTAAAAGTGTTCCAGTTCACGTATTACTCTGATCTTGTTATATCTCTCCTTGTATCAATTTGGATTTGGTTTGCTCTTGCTTCTGTTCCCTGCATCGTATCTTCAGGTTACTCATCTGAGCACTCCTTTCTACTCCTCCCTCCTTTCTTCTCCTGACATGGGTACATATTGCTTCACTCATCCCTCTGTAGTACTGCTTGCTATTTTTATTTTCATTTGCTTCCAAGAATGTTTTTTTTTTTTAATTTTCCCATTGTCCCATTATTCATTCAGTAGTATGTTTGGTTCTCTGTAACTCAACAACTTCTAAAGATTTGTTGATTTCTACTTTTACTCCATTATGGTAAAAGCCATATACCATGGCTTCAGAGGGATCTGATTAATATTTGCCACCGTATATCAGAATAGACATGAAAATATAAATAGAATTGTATTAGTTACTTGTCTTGTTGTTGTGACAAAATACTTGAGTAGAAACAACTTATGGAAGGAAGGGTTTAGGTTTGTTTTTGGCTTACAGTTTGGAGATATAGTTCATCATGGTGGGGAAGCCATGGCAGCAGAATCTTGAGGCCCCTGGTCACATTGCATCCACAGTCAGGAAACAGAATGATGAATTCTCTTGCTCAGCTCATTTTCTCTTTTTTTTAATCAGCCCAGAGCCTCCAGCCTATGGAATGGTGCCACATTCTATGTGCCATGTACAGTTAAATTGCTGTTACTATCTCAGTGAACACAATCTAGATAATCCTTCCCAGTCTTGCCCAGAAGATTGGCTCCTAGGTGATCCCAGATCCTGTCAAGTTGACTATATTAGTCATCATCATAGTATCAAAATACAGGTTCATTTTTTGTCTTTATGTATGTGTGTATGTAGATGCATATGTGCACCTGTGTATATATATATGCATATGGAGGATAGGGACAGCCTTGGGCATATCCCAAGGAACACCTTCCACCTCCTTTGAGATTGGTCTAGCTGGCCTGGTCTAACAGTCTGAGCTGGCTGGCCAGGGAGTCCCACAGATCCATCTGTCCACCTCCCCATTCCTTGGCTTATAAGTGTGTGTGCCCTCATGCCCTGATTTTTACATGGTTTTCTGGGCTTGAACTCTGTTCCTTAGGCTTGGAGAGAAGCACTTTACCTTCTGAGCTATCTCCTAGCCCCACAGAAATGTTTAAGAGTAATCAATGAAGAGTGAACAACAGTGTTACACTGAAAGCATGTGGTTTATCATGTGGAGTGTTCTGTAACTAAGAGAGTGTATTTTGTAACACTTTGATAAAAGGTTGTTGGATTCAGTTTCTCTTTAATATTGTTTAACTGTTTCTTTGCTATTTTTCTTTTGGTAAGTTCTATTCACTGCTGAATCTGGGGTATTAAGCTTCTCAGTTACTGTACTGAGTGGGTCCCCCTTCTTTCCATATCCATTTAGATCTTGCAGTGTTTGTTTGGTTTATGTAATTGGTTTCCATTTTAACATAGTAAAATTACGTATAACAAAACAGTTATCAAACAATGATATCTTGTTTCTGGTTAATTTTTATATATGGATTTGTTTGTTACAGTATTTAGTTACAGTATCTAGTTTGTTACAATATCCAGTCTATTTGTACTTGACAAAATTAAAGAAAATATTCTATCTTATATTTGTGAGTCTAAAGTTTCATATCTAATTTACCTTTTATCATAACCAAGGAAAATTATAACTATCTAGTCTTCAACTCCATCAAAGACCCCAGAAGGATATAATATTACTTAAGTAAACGGGAAGTGCATTGAAAGAAACTTCCAAAATTCTAGAAATGACAGCCCGTCTGATGGCCTGGACAGTCACCCAAAGTTCTTCTGTAACATTGGGGCATCTGTCTTCAGCCTACAGGCCTAGAGTCCCTGGCATACTTTTCATTGGAAATTTGAAGGGCTGTTCTGCCGAATGGCGAAGCTTGTCGGTCGCTTTCCTCTGTGTCCTGCAGAATATCTGCCAGTTTCTTCTACAAAGCAGGAACCTTAAAGGCCATCCTGCGTTGTTTTGGCAAAGTTTAGTGGTCACTTTCTCATTGGTCCTGCATGTCCAGTTTATACAACATATTGTCAAGCAGTCAGGCAAGAACAGTTTCTTGCCCAAATGGCTAGACTTTTCTATATTGTAAGCAAACTCCATAACAAGTTTCTTTGATGCCCATCATCCTCTTTGAAGTAATTGGTGCTGCCAAGAGCAGGCATGTCTCACAGTCCAGTAAAGTACAAGTTCTTAAAACATTTTAAATGCCATAGTCTGTTGTATGGTGTATCTCGTCATTCTTTTACAGTTTGTGTAGGTCTTCATTGGTAAGTGAATTTGTTGTAGATAGCATATCTTTTTACTTATTTTTCTAGCTATTGAACCCATCTGTCTATATCTTCTGACTGAGGAATTTTATTTACATTCAGGACTGTTACTGGAAAGAAAAGGTACACTTGTATCATTCTGGTAATTTGTTTTCAGGATGCTTTGTATTTCCTTTGTTCCCCTCCTTTTCATATTCCTGGTTTGGGGGTTTTCTGCAGTAGTAAGATTTGATTTTCTTTTTGTATGTGTATTTGCTGTACTGTTAAGTGTACTTCAGTTTTGTAATGTTTTCTATCAGTTACTTACATCTAGTAGAAGTCTCCCTTAAGCATGTCTTGGAGGGTCAGTCTTGTGAAAATTCCATCAACTTTTTACCTGCTATGAAACATTTCTTCTTCATTTATGAGATCTGGCTTTGTTGAGTATAGTGTTCTTAGACTAGAATGTGTAATGTTAATGAAGTAACAGTCTCAGAAAGAAATGTTCTCCCTCATGTCTATCCTTCTCTCTCTCTCTCTCTCTCCCCCCCCCTCTCTGTGTGTGTGTGTGTGTGTGTGTGTATGTTGATATATACACATATATAAACAAATGTACATCTGGATACAGTATAAACTTGTAGAAAGGCAAACAAGAAAGGGTAAATATTAGGTGATAAGTACTGAATTGAGGTAAAGTGTCACTTGTCATCAAGAAAGAGGTTATAAAGCTAATTTTCTAGTTTGAACTTGCTTGGATTGTTTTGTTTTGTTTCCTGGTCATGGATAAACGCATAAAAAATATATTTGATAGTGAAATTATAAATCTAATGAGAAGCTCCACAGATTCAACATGGCTTTCCTAACTATACAGAAGTTTATAGACCAAATTTGTTTCTGTTTAATTTTGATGTATGAGTTTGTTTGTTTGTTCTTGTAAGTTCTTTATAATAAGGTTAAAACTTTTTGGTGACTTCTCAGTTTCAATTTGGCATACAACAGGTAGGATCTTTACAGGCTAATTTAATTCAAGCTTCTCGGTAAAATTAAGCAGAGATTGCCTGACTTGGGAACATGGTCAAGTCACCACCTTAGTAAGATCTGGAGCAAGAGTCTAGATTCCAGTTCTGTCTTACTCAGTTTTACGTCACTAAACTGAATTCCTGAAATCAGGTTATTTATGCCAAACAGAATTAATTGGCTCAGTTTTAGAGGTAGGGAAGTTTATTATGGTGCTGATAGCTAGTAACCATCCATCTTGTTACTTTATCCCATGGAAGGAGAAGGAAAAGATGATAAAATAGAAAGTAATAGCCTAGCTCCATAGCAATAGCGTTAATTCATTCATGAGGGGAGCCCTTACAGCCCAATCACCTCCCACTCACTGTACCTCTGATGTGGTCACACTGGCAATTCAACTTAAACATGAGTTTTGTAAGGGATAGTTATACCATAGCAAGCCCAGTGCTTTCTATGGCACTTCACTATTAGATGGGCAGTGTTTCTTTTAGAAAATTAGCTCTGGCTGCAGAAGAGCTATGGGATGAGAAGTATTATTTGGAACTTAATTTCTTGTTCAAGACCTTCCATATTTGTTATCTTTGGTCTCATTGGCAACCTGTAACCTGTGAGCTATACCAGTTAGATCACTGAAGTCCTTTGGCAACTCATGTTACAAAAATGGTTTCTGCCATTACGTTCTGATTTATTTTGGATTTTAAAATGAATTAGTCATTTCCTATTTTAACTGCTTTTAAAAGGAGCAAATGTTGTGGGTTAATTTTTATTCAGTTACCTTAACATGACTAGTATTTTTATTTATTTGATTTAAGATTCTGTTTATGAGGTTTATTAGACAAAATACAGTTTATAGAATACATTGTGTTCTGTGCCAGAATTCAATTGTCATTTTTATGTAGAAGGGCAACTCTACTTTGCTGAACTGCAAAGTAGAAGAGTTAATTACTAGTCTTCTGGGAAAACAAAAATTGTCTTGCAGAGGAAGCTGCAATGGTTTGGTTTGGTTTTATGGTACTTAGGATCAAATCCAGGGCTAGATCAAATCTAAAAAAGCTCACTGCTACTGCTAGCCCCATGCTTTGTCCTTGCACTTGACAGTTTTGAATAGTGCACATTTGTTCTTGTCTTGCAGCAACATAAGCTAGCTTGATAGCCATGATTTGGTTAGATTTAGTGATTTTTGGTTAGTGATTTGGTTCAGCAGTTAAGAGGAAGAGGACCTTGGTTCAATCCCCAGCACCTACATGATGCCTCACAACTTTCTCAGTTCAGTTTCAGGGGATCTGATGTCCTAACCTCTGCAGGCACTAAGTATGCATATGGTACATACATGTGTATATATATGAATGCAGAACACCTATGCACATAAGGGGGCCCTAGGGTCCCAGAAACTCTGTTACATGTAATGCTGTATACTGTATATTTTTAAGAATTACTCAAATATTCTGTATTACAGATTGGTAGCACTGATTTGATTAGTTTCAGTGACACACACATTTTAGTGGATACTGTAGATATTGTTCAGTTTTCAAGGTACTTGTCAGCTAGAGTTGCCATTTCAGTGTTGTCTTGTTATTTTCCTTATTTCCTACCTAGTTTTTCTATGTACTTTAGGGTTTTTGTGTGTGTACATGTGTGAAAGAGAGAGAGAGAAAAGGGGGGGGGGTCTGAGGACAGTCCGTAAGTCGGTTCTCTCTACTTTATGGGCTCCAGGGATAGAACTCAGGTCACCAGGCTGAGTTTAGGCCATAGTTTAGTACTTTTAAATAAAATACAATTTTAAAATCAAAATGTATCTGGGGGTGAAGATGCACATGCATGGAATGAGTGCTTTTTTAAGTCAGGTGTGTGTATGCAATTTTAAATAACTTAACTGGCAACCACACAGAAGTTTAACATGTAATAATCACAGCTATCATTTTGTTAAACTTGAAGTTAATTTTGAAAGTTTGTTGAATGACTGTACAGTATTCTGTGTGTATGAACAGTTCAAGATATACATCCAGCTTTGTATGTTTGTCTATATATGTGTTATGTATTTTTAAAATTTAAAATCTAGGATATGAATTGAGCTGTTAAGCCCCTTGATGGCATAATGTATTCAAGTTCCACCATTATCTGACATTTTTATAATGAATTTAGAAAAATGTATACAATTTGAAGTTTCTCATTCTGTATTCACAGAACCCATAGTTATGTAATGAGGGTACAATTATGAATAACTCTGGCTTTGTCTAAGCCCATATAAGCCTCTGATAGAAACAAATGGATGCTATTGGTGCCATGCAAAGGGAAGGCAGCGCTGCTAGGCAGTTCTTCTTGTAAAAACTGTTCTCCAAGACCCAAACCAGTCTAGTGAGCACACTTGGCCAAGAAGGTTTCTATATAGAAGTGTCCTCTGCTGCTCATTGGGTCCTATATCTTTCCACTAGAATGCTATTTAAGTGGAGATCAGTAACGAAACACCACATTGTTCTAAAGACGAAAGGTGTAGGGGTGGGAGTAGATGTAGGTTAGTTGGCAGAGTGCTGGACAAAGGTCCTAGATTGGATTCCCAGCACCACATAAAACCAGGCATAGCAGTGCACACCTGTGATCCTAGCACTTAGATGGTGGAGACAGGAGGATCAAAGTTCAGCATCATCTTCAGCTGTGCAGTAAGTTCAAAGGGAAGCCCAGCTATGTGAGACCCTGTCTGGTAAAGGGGGAAAAAAGTACAAAATGAAACCAAAAAAATTAAAGGTTTGTATCACTGTTTAAATCTGGAAGACAGGAAGTCCACTTAGGACCCGATGGTCCTAGACAGTAGAATCAGCAGGACACAGGAATAAAATGAACTTGTGTGTGTATGTGTGTGTGTGTGTGTGTGTGTGTGTGTGTGTGTGTGTGTGTGTGTGTCCCCATTCAGAGATAGCAAAACTATCAACCTAGATTTTAAAAAAAAATCTATATAGCATAATAGGTATGCGTACATTGGAATACATTGATGATGCAGTTTATAGTAACATCAACAATAGTAAATAGCTAGGACTAAATCTGACAGAAGCTTTGCCGTTTAATCTGGATTGTCAGCGTGGTTGTACTAAGCTCAGTAAAGCACAGCTCTGTGTGTGTCTGCTATGGCATTTCCAGAGATGCAGAGATCCTGAGTCTCTGGCCTAATTGGATGGTTTAATTCACTGGTTACCGCCCCAATACACACACACATGCCCCCCACCACCACCAAAAAAAAAAAGATCATTGTAGTTGGGAGGTAGTAGAACTAGGCAAAGTAAGGACTATGTAAGGACTACTTGGAGGAAACAGGTCCCTGAGTTTTATCTTTGGATGATTATGTTGTGCAGGTTCTGCTTTCTGGCTGTCACATGGAGTTGGTTGCCCATGCACCTGCCCTACCACCCCTTCATGTCATAAGTTTTTCTTTTAAACATGAGATTGTCACTCAGTTGATTATTCACTGCTAGTATGTGAAGATCTTTGGAAGGTTTTTAATGACCAATATGATGATTAATTCTAATCCAGAATAAATGTAATAGCCCTCCACTTCTCACTTCTATGTCAAGTTCAGTAATACAGCATGGTGGTCATCGAAATGCTGAAGAAAATGACATGGCCTTTAACAACTATAATTTTTGCATGAATTCTAAATGGTCTTAAAATAAAAACCTGGAGCCATATACCAGGGTAAAAGCTGAAAGATCAGAGAAGTAGAGCAAGCCACAGCCACCACCTCTTACCTCACCAACTCCTCAGTCTTAAAGAGCGCTGGTTCCTGTCTCCTCCCGCCTTTTATTCCTTTTTCTGCCCAGCCATATCACTTCTTGTCTCAACCTTCCTAGTGCTGGGATTAAAGGTGCGTGATCTCAAGTGCAGGAATTAAAGATGTATGCCACCACTGTCTGGCTCTTTTTCTCTTTTAGAATGGATTAATCTCGTGTAGCCCAGTATGGCCTTGAACTCACAGAAATCCAGACAGATCTCTGCTTCTGCCTCCTGTGCTAAGATTAAAGGTGTGTGCCATCACTGGCTGACCTCTGTGGCTAACTCTGTCGCTAGCTCTGTCCTCTGATCTTCAGGCAAGCTTTATTTCTTAGATTACAAACAATATATCACCACATATAATTAGATATTTCAAATAACAATTGTAAAAAGGAATAGCCCCAAGTGGCTTATGTCCCAGGAAATTGTGTATTTTGAATAAATGAAGAAGGAAAATCAATTATCTAACAAAACCAAATTTACTTTAATATCTCAAATTTGAACAAGGGTAATATTTTCAATGACAAAATCAGACAGTGGATGCCATATTTGCAAATAAAATCCTGGGAAGTCAAAAAAGCATTCCTAGAAACCAAGCCCAGGTCACTCTCCACATCCACGACTCTAGGCTCCCCCCCTCCCCCAGACAGGATTTCTCTGTGTAGTTTTGGTGCCTGTCCTGGATCTCGCTCTATAGACCAGCCTGGCCTCGAACTCACAGAGATCCACCTGGCTCTGCCTCCTGAGTGCTGGGATTAAAGGCATGTGCCACCACCGCCCGACTCTAGGCTTCTTAAGAATCTAATTTCCATTTACAAATTTTAATATATTGATCAAAATATCTGGTTTCTGAACAAATTCCAAACCCACCCTAATGTAGGACATGTGCCTCAGAACACTAGTGCTGATAGAAATACTTGATGTTTTTAATGTGATAGCACGGACAAGGAACTTTGATTCAGGAGGCATGGGATAAATGTTTCAGAACTCAGATGTTTTTCAATTTTAGAGTATTTTCATATATTCAACAGGATGTAATTGGGGATGAGACCCAAGTATAAACACAAACTCATTTATGCTTTGAATACAATTTATAAACCTACATTTTTAGTGTGCCTGAATTCTAAATGTAACTATCTTGGAAGGCAAGGTGTAGAGTTTTTGACCTGTGAGACTCTATTGTCACTCAAAAGTTTTAGATTTTGAAAGAGAATTGTAGACTATTTTAGAATAGGAACATTTAGCTTCTCCTGTCTTAGGCCCCAGAATCCACCAACAAAGGACTGAAGCCAAAAGAAAGACTGTGGCTTTTTGAAATGCTTTAAAAACATTTTTAATAATTTCTTTTAAATTGGCTATCCTGATAAGGAAATCATGAAAATTATTTTTACTCTGTTAATAAACCTAAAGTGAAGCACTAAAAAAATCATCACAAATCTATTTACTACAGTTGAAATATTACAATTCAAGTAAAATTACCTAATAACAAATGATTTGTATTACTTCATTCCCTAGATTATATAGTTTTTGATTAAAACCAAGCCATATTAAATTACCTTCATAAAAAATTACTGATGACAGAATATGGATAACAGACATAGGTAGCTACTAAATGATTTTCAGGTATTTATTTAAATATGTTGACAGTAGGATGTTTAAAAAGTAGACCCCAATAACAATTATTTATACATGGTAAGGCATTCTCATTACATATATCACTTGTCAAACATTTTCTGATCTGATTATTGCTTATTTATTTCATGATGAATGGAAACTCCAAAATACTTAAAACTTCGGAATTGAAACTTTTCTGGGTTGTTTTTCATAGGCGGTAAATAGGTGGCAGGATGGAGGAGTTTTCCTAATCTAATTCGTATTAAAAGTTAAGCATATGTATTCAGTCAGTTATGGTCTGATAATAGTCAAAAGACTCATTTTAGAAGAATCAAGAAGAAAACATTAATGAGTGCATTTTAAAAGCTAAGTCTTTGGTGACCTACCATTTTTACATTGGTTCATGGACAAGCAGTATATCCTTCCATCACTGCCCCTTTACAGTGATGGTAGTAGGAGTATAAAGTAGCTATGAAGAACAACAGCAAATGTGAGTGTTGAGTGAGGTAACAAATATGAGAAGGATCATAGAAGTTTGTCAGATCATTTTGTTACTACCACAGTAAGGGGTAAGACTCAAAGAGTACACATCAGATGAGACTTAAAATAGTAATGATGATGGATGACATTTCTTGAGCACTAACTTAAGCACTTTTCACTTAGGAATTTAATTCTCGGCTAAACTAAGAAAGTAGATACCATTAGTATCTCCATTGTACAAAAGATACTAAGGAACAGAAAACTTCAGTCAGTCATGAACATAAAGTCACACGTCTGGAAAGTGATGGCTGCGAGACAAATGTCTTCAGCTATTCTGCTCTACTGGACAGCTTTGGTTTTTATGCTCTGTAATGCATGGCTGTTGCTGAGCCTGGAAGAAGCTGTGTTCAGGAAGGGTAAAGGGTACTTCACACTGTTTAAGTCCTCAGTCTTCCACGTTTACAGCAATTTATGATTCCTTTATGTAGCAAACTCCATGTAATAAAAAGGCAAAAGCATTAATTAATACGTAGTTTGGTGACATTGTATACTATAAGAAATCAGAAGACATATGCAAAGGGTATACACTTTACTGTGAAATACTAAGATATTAAAATATATCTGAATGCAATGAATCAGTAATATATAGTAAATAAGGTATCTTTATACAGAGCAAAATTATATACTGATCTGTTGACAAAAATTGACTATAGGCCCAGAGAAACCAGACTATCTCTCCTAGGAGTAGTGATTTAATCTTCAGTAATTCAGAGTTTGTGAAAACTTCATGAAACACAGTACCACTTAAACTTTTTTCTTTATTTAACCATCTATACATCTTCCTGAAATGGATAGTGTTATCACTATTAAATAACTTAACAGTCATAGAAAAATAACACTCGACTCCTAAAACTATGGTAATTTATTATTTAGTGATATCTGATGTTCTATATAAGTTCTATTTTTTTAGTGGAACCCTATCTGTTCCTCATTTTATTAATTTCTGAAATGTTGCATACAGAGATGTCTCAGTCAATCAAGTCAAAGCCCTGCCCTGTAAGCATAAGTAACTGAATTTGAATCCTAGTACCCACATTAAAGCCAGGCGCCAGGTATACGGTGTGTCTGTAATCCTAGTGCTGGCAGATTGGAGCCAGGAGGATCCGTGAGGCTCACTGGCCAGCCATTCTGTCTGAATTGGTGAGCTCCAACCAAGTTCAGTGAAACACCCTGTGTCAGCAAGTAAGGTAGAGAGAGTCCGATGGAGAAAGACACCTGAAGTGGACTTCTGGCCACCAAACATGTGTACACTCTCATCACATATGTGCACCATGCCAACACACAAAGCTACTCGTGTTATTTTTTTTCTTCTTTGCACAAATTATAAGGTAGAATATTTTTTACTCAATAGTGAGACTATTAAAAGTAGAAGTGGATTCATATATTAAGAATGATTAAAATCATGGATTCTTTGAAGTTCATGTCAAACCTCCAGATGCATTTACAATCATTTAAATTTAAGAAACAAAACCCAGAAACATTTTCCAACCTATGTGCCATCCTTTCTTAAAAAATGGAATGAAAAGTAGTAAAAACACAACTAGCTTATAGTTATAAAAAACCCACCACACCATCTGCCAAACACAGCCAAATTACTGTACTTGATTCCATAACCACAGAAGTTTATTTAAGTCAGAGGGTGGGAGAGATTCAGTTTTTGGATAATTTTTAAATCTTGGATAAGAACAGAAAAATATAACTTAAATGAGTTATTTCAAGATGTCAAACATCACCAGGATTAATATCTTTTTTGTAGTAAAACTTAACATTCCTGACTAATCTCATGATATTTAGTCATAGCTATATTATATGTACAAGTCATAATAATTAGTTTTTCTTTCCACCAGTTATCTCTAACACTGTTTCTATAAACACCTTTCCTGAAATAATTATCACTTTTCCTACATTTTCCTTGTTCCTTTGGGACAAAACCTGAGTAAAAACATAACTGAATTGGAAAGCTTGTGCAGCTGCCTATATACATTAAGAAACCACTACAGATAAACTACATGGTAAATAATCATCATCATTCTACATCAGCTATATCTATGTATCTGAGAATTTTAACCTCATATCTAAACATAGGTGTATGTGTATTTACCATGTATATACACATCACCAGAACAAATTCTTCCATGAGAGACAGAATCTCTATAGTATTCTTTAGATTTTATTGACAATTGGTTGCTACTGTAATACAACCCTTTTTATTAGTTGTTTGAGACTTTTTATAGACGACCTGGCCAAAACTGTATTAAAAAGAGCATAGGAAATGAAATCCCAACAGAAAACTTTTCAGCTTAAGTTTTTCAAGTTTTAATTTTTAGTAATGGTGTTTTTTAGTGTCATCCTTGGACCTGAAATTGACCTATTGTGTTTTGAGAACCAAATGAATTTTTAAAAAAAATCCACAAGTTTTAAAAAAATAAAAATAAAAATTTTTATTAAGGATGAAATGATAAATGTTAAATAATGAGATAAATGAACTCAAGCAACTCCGATTCCATATAACATGGAGACAGACAGAAATGTAACAAAATTAACCAGTGAGTTTCTGTATAAAACAGGTGGCAGGAGGTAAGGCTCTGTGAAGAGATGGGTATGGAGTAAGGTGACTCAGAGACTATAGCAGAGCTGACAAGGAACCACAAAATCTGTGAGTAAAGCCTAGTTAACTCTCACTTTATACTAGGGGTCATCAAAACCATTTCAGTTCAGAGCCAACCAACCTTGGACCTGTTAATACTATTTTTTTTTCAAGTTTAACCTTGTGAGGTTTTATTTACGAGTTGAACTCAATCTCTGAAAATGGATGTCTTACCTTCCAAACTTTAGTATCTTACTTGACAATAGAATGTAATTATATCAGCAGTCATAAAAACCTATACATTGTGTGTTTCTACCAAGAGTTTCAGAGAGCAGGTTAATTGGTGTTTCCAGGAGCATGTGATGGGAAGGAGTGTTAAATCAGGAACATGAGGAAACGTTCTTGAAGTGGTGGAAATGTTCTATAACCCAATTTTCTGGATGTTGCAGGGCTGTATGCATTTGTCAGAATTTATAAGATTGTTTACTTTCAAATGGCAAACTTTTAAGTAAATTACACCACTAGAAAGGCAATTAAGACATTTTAAAAATCATGAATAAATGCTTACCTGCATTGAAGATAGAATGAGAAACCATCTGTTTTAAGATTGTATTGATACTAATTTTGGAAGTCATAAAGTTTCTTAATAATGTCCATAGCAAAATCAGAAGGGCTGTATTTCAGTAATGTAAAGGCTAATTGGATAAGATTTTTGTGAAATCTGAGCATGGAGAAAAGATTAGTTCTAAAACAACTTATTGTTTTATTTGGTGATTTTGAACAGTTTGTAGCTAAACCAATAAATACTTTACATGCCTGTCTTAGTTTCTTCTACCCTCTTCCTGGTTAACTACTGGTCAGTTTCTGGCACTACGTTTTTGCCTCTTCTAGCATGTTCTGTAGGTGGAGCACCCATGGCTGTATGCGTGTGGTACTGGGTTTCTTCATTTAGCATAATGCTTTGTTTAGACATATCTGTATTATCTCCTTGACAGTTCTAATAACTTACTTGATTAACTGAGGACAGTGCTTTAAAAAACATACTAGTTGGAAAAAAATTACCTCACAGTCAGGCATTCATAAACTTCAATATGTGTTAAGGCAGTAGTTCTCAACCTTCCTGATGCTGTGACTCTTTAATACCGCTCCCCATGTTGTTTTGATCCCCAACCATAAAATTATTTTTGTTGCTACTTCATTAGTGTAATTTTGATGAATCGTAATGTAAATATCTCTGTTTTCAGATGGTCTTAGGCAACTCCTGTGAAAAGATAGTTCCGCTGTGTTAAGTAATGATGAATACCTTTACAGTCCAGGGAGTTGTTTAGCTGTCTTTGGTTCTGCTTGTTATATTGTATTGCATTTGGTCATTTTCATATCTGTAAATTTAATCAGTTGACATTTCTTTTTATTTGTAACAACTAAAATTGTGGGCTTAAGATATATGTGTAATATATGGTAGATAGGAAATGTTTTGTTTTTCGTTAGAGTTGATTTGGGGTCATGAGGCATTTTTATCATGTTTGATAGCATTTATTCAGTAGCGTGTTAAGTGGTGAACATTTTTATAAGCTGTTTGTAGATGTATGTGATGCTGTAACATACACATTTAAGCTAGGATAAAATGTAATTCCTATTTAACACTAAATGTAATATAAAGGACATAGGTGGGTGGTCACCAGAACTTTCAGGAGGATCATAGGTTGAAAGTAGAAAAACTGTTCTGTTCATGACAAAGAAAGTCCTTGTGATACTAAAACAATCATCATTTAAAATGTCATATCACAAAACAGCTTGAGATTTCTTTTTAAATAAAATCTTTTCTCTTCTGTCATATTGTTAGGTTGAGCTAACTGGTTAGGGTATGCAGTCAGTGCACTGACTGCCAAGAGGGACAGGCGACTTGAGTTTTCTTAAGTGTAGTCTGAAAGCTTTCAAACTACTGCACTGATGCTTTGGCACATTTTTACATCTCTAAAAGCATTTGATGGAGAGTAAAGCTTCTCAGATTCATGGCTGTTTTTCTTTCTCAAGTAGAGTTTAGTTTTCATATGGAGTGTCAACACTTGAACTAAAACCTTTTGTCTCTCCTCACAGAGGCAATGGACAGTCATAAAAGCTTCAACTAAACATTTTTATAGACTATCACTGTCCTACTAATTGTTAAGATAGGTAGGTGTTGGGATTCTTTCTAAGACTGCTGTGTCATGTAAGTATTTTTAATAGCATAGGTTGCAAAAATCATTTGGTAGATTGAGTGACAGCCAAGCTCCCTTGCAACAGATAGTATGATTTGGAAGATATCTCATTGGGTTATGAGAAGAATTCATGCCCATCACAAGGTAGAAGGTGATCAGAGCACACCTTATATTTATAGGTCTACAGAGTATATATACTTTAGTGTTACTTGTCCAAGACATTTAGGAAGCCAGTATGCATGAGAAATAGTAGAGATGTTATCTCTACTCTTATATTTGTCGATAATAAGTTAATATTGGTAAATTATAATTAAAGTCTGAGACATACTCAGTTTTTCTTCTAGTTTTTTCAGTTTTTATTATAAGATCCATTAACCACCTTGTGTCTTATCTCTTTAGTATAGCCCACCAATTTTCAGTCATATCCTAAGCTTTCAGATTATTTGGAGATTGATATATTTGCTTCTGTTAGTAAACAAAGATACAATGAATATTGGGTTGTTCAGTCTGTTTTTACCTCAAAGCTACTGTGAAATTTCAGTTGCTCCTCTTTGTCTTCAGCAGCTGTTTTTACATGTTTCATGTTTGCTGACTTGACTGCACACAGTTGTATTCTGTTTGGTTTTCTCTCCGTGAGGTCTAACTAAAAAGACCGTGGTGTATATTAGATAAATTCAGAATGAGGGAGAAGTCAGTCTTGGTACTGTACAGGACCTTGCATTTATTTCATGAAATCAAATAAAGACAGTTAAAAGAGGCAAAAGTGATTAACAAAGTATAAAAAAAAGAACAAAACAAGCTTGAAGACATTCCAAAACTGCTGATAAAATAATACTGAAATTGGGTATAAGAAATGGTAGAGTTGAGATTCTTCCACCTATCAGCTCTGTGGCTTTGAGAAAGTCATTTACTTCACTTTCTTTATTTATAAAACAAGTGGCAGGCAACTGAGCTGCAGTCACCTTTCAGGTCTAAACATCCATAATTCATTCCTAGATCCAATACTTAAAATAGAATGTGCCGAAAATTCACCATCTTCAAAATAACCACAGAGATAAGTACTGCAACACATATAGAGATGACAGTGACTAATTTACCATGTCTGTCAAAGATGACCAAGCTTCCCAGTTCAATCTTGTCGTCTTGTGTTTCTTCTTTTGTATAACACACAGAGAGAGAGAGAGACAGAGAGAGAGAGAGAAATAGGACTAGCAGATCAATTTGGTATCAGAGGGGCTGGTGCTTAAAACTAGACAGCTAGAGAGTGAGAACTGCTATTAATATTCCTGAGACTTTTTGGCTGGCAAGATGGAAGGAGAGAACCAATTCTAGAAAAATGTCCTCTACCTCCCTCACAAATGCTTTGGCACACACTTCCATCTATATCCATGCATAGTAATAATATGTAATAAAATTTTTAAAGATAATTTTAAAAATAATGTATAATTGTTTTAGGATACAAAAGGAAAAATTAAAAATGAACCATTTAAATGTAGACATAACCACTAATAATTTCTACTTTAAAATATATATATACATATTTCTACAGTTTAATTAGTGGTATATACAGGTCTGTGCTCTGCTGCTCCTCCTTAATCTGTCATTAACTTTCCCTAAAAACATTAGTTTTCAAAATCTTAATTTGTAGTAGATGCATCATAGTTGATTAGAAGCTGGGCAATTCAGTTGTAACTGTTGTTTTGTTGGACATTGAAGTTATTTTGAACTTTTCTATTTCTGTTTTGCATTTACCTACAAGGTGTAGGTTTATCATTGTTGAACAGTTTTCTGAAAATGATGTTCTTTGATCAAATGACTCTTGATTCGTGTGTCTAGGAGTCCTTAAGGAGTTCTATTACTTTATACCCCACAAGTATTATATAAGAGCTACTGTACTTCTATATTCTTGGTATCGTTACATATTACAGTTTTGGAACAATGTACAGATTTTCATTAATAAGAGGCTCTGAGTTCATTATAAGGCCTTGGACTGAGAAATATTCAACTTACTGTAATAACCACTTTTACAGTTTTAACATTTTTTGCTCTAATTCCACTAGTGTGCCAATAGAACTTTTTATGTCACTATTGTATTCTTGGTTTTTTTTTAGCGAATCTTTTTTATTATGTGCTTGTAGATGATGACATATTTCTGAAGTACTTAAATAAATTTATTTTAACCTGTATGTTAAATATTATTACCCCCTCACTCTGATACTATTGTGCTCAATGCTTCCAGAGTTACAGGTTTCCATTATGTTCCATTTAAAATATTTCTAACATATCAGTTAATGTATTATCTGGTGTATATTGGTCTGTGTTTTAGAATTAATTGTGCATGATTGAACTATATTTCCCCATTGTGTGAATTTGTAAATATTTGAATTTAAAATCAGTTGTTAAAGATCCTTAATTGAAGTGCTTACATGTATAATCTAATAGTTTTACCTAGTGTTTATGCTTTTAAGTCTGTTTTGGACTTATAAGTAGAGAGAAAACAGAATATATGAGAGCAGAAAAAGTAAGGACTCTAATATTGTCCTAACATTGTGCTTTAAAGACAAATGCAGATGCAAAATCACTCATTTATTGTGTAAGCAAAAACATTGTGAACATTTTCACATTTGATCTGTTTAAAGAAAAGGTCCTAAGCTTTTGAGGTGACGACAGGGAAGTTTTCCAGGTTAGCTGGCATGCCTCTGGCAGAGACTTAATAGACCAATATTACCTTGCTAAATACACAGTTCATAGATGTAATGAGTTTTGGCAAAAAGTTACCATGGCATGTTACATCTATCTGTACAGTCAAGAAACATTTGCAAAACTTGGGTTAATCTTTTCTGAGCAGTAAAATACTTTGATTTAGTTCATTTCCCAGTCATTATGTATATCAGATATCCTTTCCTCAATGCTGAATCATATAGCTTCACTCGATACCTATCACCTGATGAACTTTTTCTGTAACCTCAGATCCTTAAGTCAGAATTGCTGGAGCTGGCATGGTAGGATTGGGACTGGTGAATCTTAGCATTCCGGATTTGTTTCCAGCTGGTAGCCAATATTAGGAACGTTGGGACCAATATTAATAGGTTAGGACTAATATTAGTAGCACCATTAATAAACTTAGTTCTGGAATATTTTCTGTGCTGATGCAAAATTAATTTTCTCTTTGTAAGTTAACCATCTCAGATACTTTGTTATGAAGGTGATTAATACCTGTCTTCAGGGTAAAGGTTAGTATCCTTCCTTACTTGAACACAGGTCCATTAGGAATACTGGTTACTTTCTCATAAGCTCAGCTCTTACTACGCTTTCATGTTCTTATGGATTCTGCCACATTGTCCGGATTTCCAGGCTCTGCTGTTCATTTTGCCTACCTGTTGCCCCACCATATTTGCATACGCCACTCAGTCTTGTGCAGGTTTTACTGCTCACCAGCCAGGTAACTCATGTGGATCTCATGTATCCTTCCACCCACTGCTTCCTACCAGTCCACTCATTTCTGATTTTCTTAACTAGTTCATATGCCCCTGGCACTCAGCAAGGCAAACTTCTCCTTTGTAATACATGTCACATTTTTGCTTTGTTTTGTGTGGGTTTATTTCAGGTCTTTATCCTCAGGTAGGCTATAATCAGGGGCTTTTGTATCATTCATGCTATTCAGAATGGCCTCTCCCTCACCTCTGCCTTTCTTCTTCCTGTCTCTCTCGGATTTCCTGCCTGGCTATAACCTGACTTGCCATAGGCCAGAGCAGCTTCTTTATTTACTCCCTCACCTCTGCCTTTCTTCTTCCTGTCTCTCTCGGATTTCCTGCCTGGCTATAACCTGACTTGCCACAGGCCAGAGCAGCTTCTTTATTTACCAATCATAGCAACACATACTCACAGCATACAGAAAGACATCCCACAGCAAACTTTATACTGATACTGGCCCAAGAAGAAAGGTTTGCTATAAATACTTTTTAAATCCATCAGTCCTTTATGTGTACATCTAACTCAATATTAATTTCCTCATAAACATGATCTTGCAAATGGAGTGTGTGCATGTGTGTAAAACATGATGAATCTAATCCTTTTAAGAAAAAAACACCATGAAACAAATACTATTTTCCTCCTGTAAACCACTATACTGCATTGTCAGGGCCGGGAAGAAAGAGGAAAGCAGTGTATATTATATGCCTCACTCTTGATATGTGGAAAAAAAAAAAAAAGACTAGGCTTCAAAGCAGCGTAACTACTTTTCATGTGTCACAGTTATTTATAAAAGAGCCAGGATGTTACATAGCATTTTTTGCAGTAATTTGTGTAAAACATGTCACTGGTGCAGGATGGTTCATAGTTCCAGAAGGTCTGTGCTCATGTGCTGACATCACAGTGGTTAGATGGTACCTACCATGGGTCTTAGATGAGAGTCTACTCTTTCTACAGGACGGTATATTAAGTCGTAGTTAGTGAAATTGAAGAACATGTTTCAGAAGAGAGTTACATATACAGGCTTAGAGTGTAGATGAATTATATATTTTTTTTTGAAGGTGATGCTCTTTGAATTTTTTTCTTTAAAAACTTTAGTTTATTGAATAGTACATGGTTCTTGGGGGAGCACCATCACTCCATGTCACATAACTCCATTTAAATGTATGTGTGTGTGTTTGTAATATATATTTTAAAACAAACTTATAAAATGTTTTCTATGGGTTTTTCAAATATCCGTGGTATTACTTACCTCTCCTTTGTTCATCTCTCCCTTTATTACTCTTCCTACTCCTCCTCAGTTTTAAATCCTCCCCACATTTTGCCTCTTGTGGCACCTGTTTCCTATTCCCATTTCTAGAGCTACTTCTGCCCTAAGCACCTCCTTCACTATGGTCTCTTTCTTTCCTGGCTTCTTCAGATTTATCAGGTTATGTACTAAGGATTTGGAGATAGATCTCCAAGTGAGAACCTGTGGCATTTGTCTTTCTGGGTTTGGGTTACCTCACTCAGTGTAGTACTTTTCAGTCCCTTCAACTTACTTAAAAATTTGATGGTTTCATTTTTCTTTATAGCTGAGTAGAATTCCATTTTGCATGTCTACCATATTTTCATTATCCACCCCTCAGCTGAAAGAAATTCTGGTTATTTCCACTTCCTATCTTTTGTGAATAGACAGCAACAAACATGGCTGAGCAAGTGCTCGAGTATGATAATGAGTCCTTTGGGCAGATGCCAAGGGGGGGATGGCCGCGTCATATGGTAGATAGATTTTTTAGCTTTTTGTGATTTTTCCACACTGATTTTCATAGTGGCTGTACCAGTTTTCCATCCTACCAACAGGGAGTGCGGGTGCCCCTTCCCCTGCATCCTCACCAGTATTTGTTGCCAGTTATTCTTTTTTTTTTTTTTTTTTTTGGTTTTTCGAGACAGGGTTTCTCTGTGTAGCTTTGCGCCTTTCCTGGAACTCGCTTTGGAGACCAGGCTGGCCTCGAACTCACAGAGATCCGCCTGGCTCTGCCTCCCGAGTGCTGGGATTAAAGGCATGCGCCACCACCGCCCGGCTGCCAGTTATTCTTTATCTCAGCTGTTCTGACTAGAGTAAGATGAAATCTCAGAATAGGTTTAATTTGCTGAGAGTGCTGAACACTATCCAACAAATACCCCAACGCCAGACATGGGAAATCTTCCCTTCAAATTGTTAGTTGGGGGTACAAGTCTTGCCAAACAACATGTGTAGTTTTTATTGCACAGTGTTACTATCCAGAGCTTGAAGTCTAAGACGTTATTACTGAAGACACTTTCCTGTCAGACACAGGACTAGGAGCTGTTGATCTGGAATTGACCTGGTAGCCTCCTTCTTGAGGACAGTTCTCCTAATATGGGTCGGTGCTGTGCAGGCTGCCAAGAGAAAAGAGCAGTTGATAGTCCTACCCAGTTGAAAAGCCTACAAAACACAACAATGACTATATTGACAAGATATCCACAATGGTGCAGTAGTGGCAGTTTTATCTTGGGGATAACCAAAAGCTAATTGGAATTCTAGCCCATTAAATAGGAGGGGATTCATGCCTGGTACAGTAAACCAACCAACTACCCATGAGTGGAGAAGTTACAGGCCTGAAAGGAGAACCTATGGTTTTCCTAAACCAGTATAATATGTGACTGTATTCTAAATATGTATCATTATACCAACAGGTAAGTGTAGCTCTAGCTCTCGCCCCCTCATCAACGCCTGTCTTTGTGCAGCAGTGAGAGACTGTAACAGGGATCCACAAATCATTACAAATGTTGAAAATAAACGATTATGGGGTGCCCAGCCCCAACTAGTAACCTGTAGTGTAACTCCTGTACGTAAAGCTCAGGGAAAATCACAGCAGAGGGGTAGAGAGGCTGTAAGAGCCATTGGGCCCAGGACACCTGCTGAGAGATTATGTCCCTTAGCTATGACATGGAAAACACACCCATGAATCTCAACAGTATGGCCCCTGGGCAGGGCGGGCATAATGACAATACTAGTTGACATGCCTTTGTGGACAGGAGAAATTTCACATGGTCGGTCCTTAGATAAAGAGCTATAGGCAGTCAGTGATTGCTGAGAGGGAGAAACAGTTTCCTCCAGGGATGGGCTCCTGAATTTCAAGTGCTCATCCTGAACACATGTACACATGAGCAACAGTAAGTGGATACAGTAGGCTAAATATATACATCTATGTATGAGTAGGTGTACATATGTTAGTAGTACCTGAAGAGGAGGTCATAAATTTGGGAAGGAGAGATAGGGCACACGAGTTGTTGGATTCAGGGAGGCAAAGTGCTAGCGGGAATTACAGGTGGTATTTCTTTTTTATGGATGTTTAGATTTAGGTTTTATGTAGTTTTGTACTGCCGTAGATGCTAGTGTTTGTACTTTTACTATTCCTTAAATGCATACACATTCATTTATTGAACCTTATCCTAATCCCTGGAATGTATGCAACTGACTGAAAGGTTTTTGGTGAACTTCTTGTTTTGCTCTTCTTACTTGTTCCTAAAAGGTTCATCTAATTCAAGGGTTCCTTTCTCTAATCTCTTCCTTTCCTTTCAGAGAGAGTACTCATGCTAAGAGGCTGCGGTGATTGCCTCTTTGTGGGAACATGTATCAGTGTAGAAGTTACTGCTTATTTTAGCAGTACTAATAGTAATAGATATTAATAGTCATCAGTTTAATTTCCAGGATTATTCATTTTTAAATGAAATGAACCAATTCTGAAGACAGGTACATACAAATTCTGATATATTATATATAGGACTTTTTTGAAGTTTTTATTTGCAGGGAGTAGATGAGATAGCCTTTAATGATGTTCCTTTTCTGAACTTGTTTTTCAGGGGATTAGCTACAAGTTCAGTTATGTATTTTGAAGCTTATACATCTTCTAAGTAAAATTATTTTTTCAGTTATGGTACAGACTCTAGGTATATTTCCACATTACTAATGTATTTCTGTGTAATTATGGGCCATGTACAAATTATGTGATTCTAAACCCTAAGTAAGGCCGAAGTATGCTGTGAAGTGCTTGGTTTTTTCGTTTTGTTTTTTTTTAGCTATTTATAATTATTACTAAATTTTACCTGGTTTTTAAGATGTAGAAAGGTAGTTGAGAATAAGCCACATTCCACATGAAAATGAATGCAGTATTCAAAAGTATAAAATAACCATTATGATAAAAGTAAGTCTGAAGTTGAAATGTTTGTTGAAACTTGATTTTTAACACGCCACCAACGGGATCTTGGTGATATCAAGAACAGTCAGGAGCATATTAAGCTGGAAGTGGTAGCACCTGATTATAGTCCTGTCCCAAAGCTGAGGTCAATCACTGTGAGCTTGAGGCCAGCATAGGCTGCTGTCAAGGTCTAGTCTCATAAAAAAACAAAGCCTGGTGTGGCATACTCCTATTATCTCAACACCTAGGAAGCAAAGACAGGGGTTGCCTT
This sequence comes from Peromyscus californicus insignis, assembly GCF_007827085.1. Taxonomy (NCBI): domain Eukaryota; kingdom Metazoa; phylum Chordata; class Mammalia; order Rodentia; family Cricetidae; genus Peromyscus; species Peromyscus californicus. The sequence goes on from NW_026294595.1 coordinate 56,241,181, forward strand.
ATTTTGAGGCATTGACTAAAGTGCTAGGATATATGCTAACTTATTTCTAGAAACATTTTAATTTAAAAAATGGGTTGGTATGTAAAAGGAAAGAAAAAATTTACATAAAAAAACCAACAAACAAAAAAAAATCTGGAGATGGCCTGAGTGCTTTTAGAAACAGTCACCAGTGAGAGTGTATTTTCTTTCCATACATTATATCAACACTAACAATAACATTGATTAATCCTTTCTACTGGTTGGCTAATAGCTATAGATGTTTCCTTCCTGTCTATAACTCAGATCTCGGTTTCCAGTCTTCCAAGACCCGGTCTTCATAGTTGCAGAGGATGTGCCCTCCCTTAGGCTAGGGTCTGTTCCTTCTTTATTGTCTTTGTCCTGCTTCCTTTGTCTCTTCTGTCACAGAAGAAACTCCTCCTTTATTTCATCCTTGCTATGACATGTTTGCTGGTCTGCCCTAACTTCCTGTCCCCTTTTCTTGACTTTCCTTTCTTAGACTGATTGACCCTTCCTGTTCACAGCCGACCTGTCACTCTGACATCATGTCCTGTGTCTTTCATTTTCTAATCATTAAACCAGAATAATCTTTTCTTTTGGCCTTTCATTCTTTGTGACTAGAATCTTTTTGTCTGTTTTGTCCTGGACTGTAAAGTTGTGTTAGGAAAGCTTAGAGGCCAAAGTGCCTATCTGCCAACTCTGTGAACTTGAAGCTATGCTGGTTAAACTGAAGTAGTGTAGATAATGTAGTTTTAAATGCTTACCCTGATAGCACAATAAATATTGATTTCTAGTGTTACTTACTAAAAAAATTACATGCATTTATTCATTTACTATTATGGGGGAAAGTGGTTCATATTAATATTGATGGGCAGGTGTGGAAAGCTTCATTTATAGTATTATGGTTAGAATGCTTCCAGAGTCCAAAATACCTAGTTTTGAGACATAATTTTGGAGTACATCTGTTTGTAATTTAGAAACCCTTTTTATAAACCAAGACTTGAAAAATATTTACTACTTACTGCATTAGCATGCAAATTTTTATGTGTTCTACAGTTTGTCTTTTGAATTAGTTTGTTTTTCTTTATTCTTACAGCAATTTTAGACTCATAGCAAAGTTTGGTAGAAACTACAGCATTTACACGTACTCCTTTGCCTCTTTTCTCCTTAGTATCTTCATTGGTACCCCCATCACAGTGGTGTGGGTGTTGTGTATTACAGTACATGAACTTGCTTTGAGCATACATTACCACATAAAGTTCCTAGTTTACATAACATCTCATTTTTGGTGCTGTATATTTTATGGATTTTGACAAATATATAGTGATACATACATCTTGCTTGTCAAATCAGTGTCTGTCTACCCTCTGGCACCTTCTGACCTTTTTATTTCCTCCATAGTTTTGCTTGTTTCAGGATGTATGCTTGGAATCTTGCAGTGTGTGGCAGTATATAGATTTTCAAATTGTCTTCTCTGACCAAGTATTGTGGATTTAAGGCACATCTATGTCTTTGTGGCTGGATAGCTCTTTTGCACTGAGTAGGATTTCATCATCTATATGTAGCAGCTTCTACATCTATTAATCCACTGAGGTCATCTTGGTTGCTTTCCAGTTTAGACGATTCTGAATATACTGGCTTTGCACAGGTTTTTGTGTTGAGTTTCCAGTTTCCTGGTTAAGTAGAAGCAAATGTGATTGCTGGATCATATGGAAAGATGTGCTTAGTAAGAAACTGCCCAAGTGTTCCAAAGTAAACCATCCACAGCCCTAGACAGCGAGAACTCTTGACATTGGGCATTGCCTCTATCATTTTGCTCTCCTGAAGTAAGTAGTTCTGTATCGTTTGTTGAAAGGCCGTGTTGACTCCAGCATCCCTTTGCGTCTTTGCCCCTAGGAAGATAACTAAGGTTAGGAGACTCTCTGGGTTTCTTGTTCTCTTCTTTTTCACTGCACACACTGATGCCCTTTCTGGCTCTTTGTAGTCATGCTGTAAGGCTTCAAGTCGGGTAATGTCCTTCTTCTTTGTTCCCGCCTTCCTGAGTAAATAAACATTCCAGGTTCTTCTCTAAGTAAGGTTTAGAATCAATTTGTTGATATTCACAGAATAATTTGATTTGATTTCTTTTTTTGGCAGGGGCGGAGGGGGGCAGCATTGGTACATAGATGAATTAGAAGAATTGCTATTTTGACACTAGTCTCCCTATGAATTTGATGTGAACAGTATCTATTTTATTAGTTTCATGGTTTATTTTTTTAAACACTTATTTTTGCTTGATGAGCAAGTGTTTTTCTTGCATGTATGTCTATGCACTGTGTGCATACAGTGCCTGCTGGGGCCCGAAGAGAGCATTGACACTTGTGAAACTGGAGTTACAAATGGTTATGTGTCATCATGTGGGTTCTCATGGGAACTGATCCTGGGTCCTCAGCAGAGCAGCCGCTGCTCTCAACTGATGAGTCTTCACTCAAGCCACTTACTTTATTAATACTTCACTTTTTAAAGAAATTATCAACAGCTTTTCCATATGGGATTTTCATACATACTTCATTTTGTTCATTCCCCTTCCTCTGCTTTCTTGGGTTTTCTTTTCTTTTGAGTTGACTTAACTGCTTTTAAAATGTAGTTAATTGATGCATGAGAAATAACCACTGAGTCCATCAGTGATGTCATTGTTGACCTTAGATAAGAGTTGTTTCTATAGAAAAATGAGGAAAGGCACTCTATTTGAAATTCTTAAAAACAGAAGGAGAGAAATTGAAGACAACTGGTAAAGGCAAAACTTTGAAGGAAGTTTTTCTATTAAAGGAACAGCAGTTTGAGGTGAAAGTCGGAAAGTTTAGTGAACAGAAGTTTGTTTCTTTTTTTTTTTTTTTAATTTATTTTGCAATACAATTCAGTTCTACATATCAGCCACGGATTCCCTTGTTCTCCCCCCTCCCGTCCCCCTCACCTTTCCCCTAACCCCCCCCCCCCCCCATTCCCATCTCCTCCAGGGCAAAGCCTTCCCCACAGGCTGAGGTCAACCTGGTAGACTCAGTCCAGGTAGGTCTAGTCCCCTCCTCCCAGGCCGAGCCAAACAATCCTGCATAGGCCCCAGGTTTCAAACAGCCAACTCATGCAATGAGCACAAGATCTGGTCCCACTGCCTGGATGCCTTGACGGTTGATCAAGCCAATCAACTGTTTCACCCATTCGGAGGGCCTGATCCAGTGGGGACCCCTCAGCCATTGGTTCATAGTTCATGTGTTTCCATTCATTTGGCTATTTGTCCCTGTGCTTTATCCAACCTTGGTCTCAACAATTCTCGCTCATATAAACCCTCCTCATTCTTGCTAATTGGACTCCCAGAGATCCACCCAGGGCCTAGTCATGGATCTCTGCATCCAGATCCCTCAGTAGTTGGATGAGGTTTCTAGCACAACAATTAGGGTGTTTGGCCATCCCATCACCAGAGTAGGTCAGTTCGGGCTGTCTCTCGACCATTGCCAGCAGTCTGTTGTGGGGGTATCTTTGTGGATTTCTGTGGGCCTCTCTAGCACTTTGCTTCTTCCTATTCTCATGTGGTCTTCATTTACCGTGGTCTCCTATTCCTTGTTCTCCCTCTCTGTTGTTGATCCAGCTGGGATCTCCCGCTCCCCCAAGCTCTCTTTCCCTCGACCCTCGCCTTTCATTACCCCCACTCATGTCCAGGCTGTTCATGTAGATCTCATTCCATTTCTCTGTCATTGGGCGATCCCTGTGTCTTTCTTGGGGTCCTGTTTTCCAGGTAGCCTCCCTGGTGATGTGAGTAGCAGACAATTCATCCTTGTTTCATGTCTAGTATCCTGCAATGAGTGAGTACCTACCATGTTTGTCTTTCTGAGTCTGGGTTACCTCACTCAGGATGATTTTTTTCTAGATCCATCCATTTGTCTGCAAACCTCATGATGTCATTGTTTTTCTCTGCTGAGTAGTATTCCATTGTGTATATGTACCACATTTTGTTTATCCATTCTTTAGTTGAAGGGCATCTAAGTTGTTTCCATGTTCTGGCTATTACAAACAATGCTGATATGAACATAGCTGAACAAGTGCTCTTATGGTGTGGTTGAGCATTCCTTGGGTATATGCCCAAGAGTGGTATAGCTGGATCTTGGGGGAGATGGATTCCCAATTTTCTAAGAAAGAGCCATATTGATTTCCAAAGTGGTTGTACAAGCTTGCATTCCCACCAGCAGTGGAGGAGAGTTCCCCTAGCTCCACATCCTCTCCAGCATAAGGTGTCTTCAGTGTTTTTGATCTTAGCCATTCTGACAGGCGTAAGGTGGTATCTCAGAGTTGTTTTGATTTGCATTTCCCTGATGATTAGGGATGTTGAGCAATTCCTTAAATGTCTTTCGGCCATTTGAGTTTCCTCTGTTGAGAATTCTCTGTTTAGTTCTATAGCCCATTTCTTAATTGGACTGTTGGGCATTTTGATGTCTAATTTCTTGAGTTCCTTATATATTCTGGATATCAGACCTCTGTCAGATGTGGGGTTGGTGAAGATCTTTTCCCATTCTGTAGGCTGTCGCTTTGCCTTGTTGACCGTATCCTTTGCTCTACAAAAGCTTCTCAGTTTCAAGAGGTCCCATTGATTGATTGTTTGTCTCAGAGTCTGTGCTACTGGTGTTCTATTTAGGAAGTAGTCTCCTATGCCAATGCGTTCAAGACTACTTCCTACTTTCTCTTCTAGCAGGTTCAGAGTAGCTGGATTTATGTTGAGGTCCTTGATCCACTTGGACTTAAGTTTTGTGCACGGTGATAGATATGGATCTATTTGCAGCAGAGGTTTGTTTCTTAATCAAGTTTGGAGAGATGGCATTGCTGGATTCTTATGGGTGGTGTTCACCTGAGAGGGAACTGAGACGGTGAAAGGCAAAGTGGAAGGTTGTGAAGTTCTGCCCTGTGTATGGGACAGAAAAAAAGAATGGAGATCGGTCAGGAACGATACAGGAAGTGCTTGGCCATTATTACCAATTATCCCCCTTCCTCCAGCTATGAGGCCTCAATGGCAGGTCTGCTGCTAGCCTGTGAAATGCTTTGAATTAAGGGACTGAGTCCTGAAGCTCCTTTTTTCCACACCTCTTGGTGGGTCTGCCCCAACCTCTCTGTCCTAACTGCTACCTTAAGGGAAATGAAAATAGACCCCTTAGGCCGGGTGCTTCTGTTCCGTTTAATGTCCTTCTGTAACAGGGTTAAGTGAGCCCCTTTTCATGCAGCATAAGAAGGGAAAAAAGCAAACTTTAGAATCAAGAATTCAGTTTCACAGTGGGTATCTCAGTTTTCCTCCACATAACAGGATTTGAGATAGATTCCTCATCTTCTCCATCTTGATTTCCTCAAGGGTTAGTGGATTTGTCCAAAGCACCATCTTTTCAGTCTACAATTCTTCGGTCCATTAAAATTCATTGACTTCAACTTACCTTCTGCTCAGTCATCTGAAATATAAGTGTTCTGAGGCAATATAGTTATTTGGAAGTTGGTTCTTATATATTTGGATACTTATACAAGTTAAGTATTTGCAAAGTCTGTCAGGATAGCAGAAGTAGCCACAGTGAAATTAAAGAAGTAAATAGAAAACATTTGTAGGATATATAGAATAGCATTTGTTGAGATTTTGTCTTCTGAAGTTTTCTAGTTTTGCAGTGTCAGTTTTGCAGATTCATAACCTGCAGTTAAACTGATGGCCCTATTATTAATATGGTTGCAGTACTATTTCACACTTACTATTTAAGGAGAACCTCCAGATCATCTCTAAATTGATGGACTGTTTAAAAGAACAAAAGCATATGCATACTTAACATTTAGAAAGCCAGGATAATTTGTGATGTAAAAACCTAGAGGAAAATGGGTCGGAGACATGTCTCAGCCATTAAGGACGTGTGCTGCCTTTGCAGAAGGACCTGAATTTGATTCCCAGCACTCATATCAGGTGGCCTGAAGCTCCAGAGGATCTGAAACTGTCTCCTAGACTCTGTGTGCCCCTTCACTCATGTGCACATGTCCTCCCTGCCCACCCCACCCCCATATACACATGATTAAAGATAAAAGTGAAAATTTAAACAAATAGAGGAAAATGACAATTTGTGAGGTGTGCTTGAAAAATGTTTACAGGAATCATAGAATTGCTTTGCTAACCACAAATTGTGAATTTAGATTATATTGAACCATTACATTTTTATTTCATAAATGATACTGATGTTGAGCACTTTGCATTAAAACGTTAATGTGGTTCAGTAGAATTCAAGTCTTGGTTTCTTAACATCCCCCTACAAGGACCCAGAGTTCCTGAAGCTGATTCCAGGGCTGGAACAGTAGAGCATCTTTTCATGCCAGAAAGGAAGAATGTACTCTAAAACAATGCCAGAATGTTAGAAGCATGTTGGAGCTGTGTTGTGGGCTCTCCCACTGGGCAAATCTAGGATGGTTCAAGTAGCAAAATAATTAAAAGCAGTAGTAAATTGTAAAGCATTGGAAAGAAATAGTAATTTGTGAGACTATATCACTAGCATAACATTTATATAAACACATGGGGCAAAAGGGGGCTCAAGACAGCTGTTAAATGTGGAGGAAGAACTGGAGTTGAAAATCATGATTATGCCTGTGTCATAGTCAAGTTCAGAGGATTCCAAATGAGTGTTAAATGTAGAGAAGAAATTTGAATGAAGAGTAGGTTATTTGCATGGTTGTAATCTGACCAAAGAATACATTATTGGTTGCAGGAAAAGATAGTAACTAAGCAGTAGGAAATTTGGAATGCATCTTCTATGGCTGAAGCTTAACATCACCAAGTGAGGAACAGGACACCATATCAAGTGCTTCAAACTGTCTTGACCCTCAAATGACATACCACTTACTCACTTCTCTGTTAGGAGTGTATTATTTGAGTCCATTATTAGAGAACCACAAACTCAAATGGTGCTGCACTTTTTTTTTTTTAGGGGACTATATCCTGTCAAATAAAAGTTAGAAATTAAATAATGGTAGGACACATGCTAAAGGAAAGTTAAGGCATAGAGGGTAAGTGGATGTGGTGAAGTGCACATGATGGATTATGCCTGCAGTTACAGCACTACAGCTGGGAAGGCAAGAGCATTGCAAGTTCTAGGCCAGCCTGGGGTGTAAATAATAAAACCCTGTCATGAAATGTATTAAAAGTATAGGACACAAGATTTTCTTGACCCCAAGACTGGATCTTGTATTGGGGGGGGGGGGGGGGGCGGGATTAAGTGTATTACTGAGTTAGTTGACAATTTTATCATACAGATTATAGAGTACTGTGGTTGACTTAGTTACTGAAATTGTAACTGTTGTAACTGTTGATTTGTAAATTATTTTTTGGAAGAGGACATGTAAGTATTTACATAGAAAGGATCACAATGTAAGCAACCTATAAGTGTTGATGCAGCACATGCATTGGGTAAAGTTACATGGTGTTTGTGTTTTTGTTGTAATTTTTTTCTGTTCATTTGCAATATTTCAAAATTTATGCATGTGTGCATGAGCACATTTGCTTTAGATTGTTTATTTAATTTTAATTTTTCATTCATCTTAAGATATTAACCTAAATTTTTATAAGTATGTATATAGGTGTTTATATAGGTGATTATAGATATGTATATTGATTTTTTTATTTCTTTTAAATAGTGCTGGGCCTAAAGGAGATAACATTTATGAATGGAGGTCAACTATACTTGGTCCACCAGGTTCTGTATATGAAGGTGGTGTTTTTTTTCTGGATATCACATTTTCTTCAGATTATCCATTTAAGCCACCAAAGGTAAGAACCTCGATATACATTGATTAATTGTCCTTCTCCCAAACCCAGGTATTCTAGAATTTATATGTATATTGATGTAATAATTTTTATTTTATTGTTCATAAATTAATATGGAAACTCAGAACCTATTATTTTGAAACCAAAAAGTTACTGACTTCTGCCTTCTAAAAATAATTTTATATTAAACATAATTTGTTAATACTAAATAAAATTATTCATTGAATAAAGCATAAATGTGATCTTATGCAAAATTCCCTCTGTGAAATAAACCTTATTGACAGCTTTCAGAAATAGGCTAATAATAAGGATTTTGTCTTTATTTATAGATAAGTAAAAATTAGAAAACTAACAAAAAAAGGAAAAACTAATACACGCTCGTTTTGTGCCTTCTGTGAGTGTAATAAAATAGTGACAGGCTCATTTCTGCCTTTTCCTTAATTCATTTAAACTGAGTGTCCAGCTGGGTAACAAACAGAAAACATGATACTTCACTTCAAAGACTTCTTCCTCTGACTTCTCATTATAAAGTACTCAAGTAAAAACCCTGGAGCTTAGCCTTTGTAGCTGAGTTTGTTATAGAGGAATCCAGTGTGCCAGGAAGGTTGACAGGACCATGGCCCCCAACTAGTAAAGTGCTTTTCCTTTTTTTTTAATTGCATAAAAAATTTTAATATAATACATTCCAATTATGGTTTCCCCTCCCCCAGCTTCTCCCAGATCTGCCCTACTTCCCTACCAACCCAAATACACACCCTTTCTCTTTCTCCTTGGGATATAAACAGGCATATAAAACAAGTAATAAAATAAAATTAAATAAATAAATAGAAGAAAAAGCCAAGAAAGTTTCTAATTTTTGTATGATTTTTTTGTGTGTGAAATGCTTTTCTTTTTAAATCTTAAAACTCTTTATTTAAATACGTTTTCAGTATATGTGTGTATGTGTGTATCTGTTTGTCTTCATCTATCCATCCATCCTATCTATTCTCTAGTCTTTCTCTCCCTCCCTTCCTCCCCGTGTGTGTGTGTGTGTGTGTGTGTGTGTGTGTGTGTGTGTGTGTGTGTGTCTGTCTGTCTGTCTGTCTGTGTCTGTGTGTGTGTGTCTGTCTGTCTGTCTGTCTGTGTCTGTGTCTGTGTGTGTGTGTGTCTGTCGGTCTGTGTGTGTGTGTGTGTGCGTGTGTGTGTCTGTGTCTGTGTCTGTATGTGTCTGTCGGTCTGTCAGTCTGTCTGTGTCTGTAAAGACTTACTTGATTTTTAGAAAGGACATTTTCTGGGAAGTATTCTCTAATACATTGCAAAAGAGTCCCACCTAGTGGTGTGTACCTCAAATTAAAAACAGAGTGATCCCTCCCTCCATTCCTTCTCCCTCCATTCCTTCTCCTCCCTCCCTTCCTTTCTTATTGAAGAGAAAAGAATCTTCTCTCATACACTACATCCCCACCACAGCTTTCTCTCACTCTGCTCCTCCCAGCCCCCTTCCCTCCACCTCTCCTCCCCCATATCCCCTCCCTCTCCAGTTTCCTCTTCAGAAAAGAGCAGGCCCCCCAAGAGAAGACAGCAAACAGGACAAAACAAGATGCAGTAAGGTAAGGTAAAAGCCCTCATATTGAGGCTGGACAAGGCAACCCAATAGGAAAGAGTCTCAAGAACAGGCAAGAGTCAGACACCCCTGCTTCCAGTGTTAAGACTCCCACAAAAACACCGAGCTAACAGTCCTACCTTATATACAGAGGACCTGTTTCAGAACCATGCAGGCCCCATGCTTTCCACTTCAGTCTCTGTGAGCCCGTATGAGCTCTGTTTAGTTGATTCAGAGGGCCATGCTTGTCTGGTGTCCGCTATATCCTCTGACTCCCACACACACCCCTCCCCCTTCCATGGGATTCCCTGATCTCCAAGGGGAGGGACCTAATGGACAACTCCAATAGGGTTTTTTGCCAGTCATGTTTTGTTCAACCCTAGGTTTCTGGGCTATACAGTCTCCAGTTCCTGGCCATTCAGGCAGTGTAGGGCATAGGTTCCCTCTCCTGGCATGGGCTTCAAGTTAAACCAAACATTATTTGACCACTCCCACATGTTCTGCGCTACCATTTCCCCAGCACATCTAGCAGACAGGACAGATTGTATAGGTGGAGGGTTTTGTGGCTGGCTTGGTGTCCAGGTTTCTCTTTCTGTAGTCTACAGATTATCTTCTCTTAGCAAAGAGACTAGAATGTAGGGATGAAGGCTTCATGCAGGTACCAGTTCATCCTCTGTCCATTCGATGAGTTACGTGGATGTTATCCTCAGCAGTGGTCCATTCCCCCTTCACCGTCACTTTTTGGAGAGCAACCCTGTGTCCTTGCATCAGCCTGGGTTGTTTAGGGATCTCCACAGGATCACAGGATCTTCTTGGCAGCCCAGTCCCACCACTCGAAGACTTGCCTAGCTACAAAGACCTCATTTCCTCCATTACTAGGAGTCCTCCACTTGTCTCTCTCTTCACACTCACACACACACCACTGTTTGATCCCTCCTGCTCCCATCTCCACCTACCCTCAGTCCACTTGTAAAATGTATTCTATTTCCCCTTCCCAGGGAGGTCCATGTGTCATTCCCCTGGAGCCCTTTACCTAACCTTTCTGGTCTATAGATTGTAGCTTGATAATCGTTTACTTAACAGCTAATATCCACTTATAAGTTATTTGTCTTTCTCAGTCTGGGTTATTATCTCACTTCAGGCTCTTATTTTTCTAGTTGCATCCAGTTGCCTGCAAATTTCATGATGTCATTTTTTTTTTAACAGCTGAGTAATACTTTATTGTTTAAATGTACAGCATTTTCTGGCAAGTTGGTCCTTTAACCACCTGGACACACTCCAGATTAGACTGTGTTTGAGTGTTTTACAGTGTGGCCCATTAGAATCTAAGATCCTAGAAGTTATCTTTGAAAGCTGTTTAGGTATGCAGGCCTACCTTTCTAAGTCAAATAAAAGGTCAGAACCCTTATGTTATAGTGGCATACATTGGATTCTCATGAGAATGATATATATATTTAATGTCAGCTTATTACTGACTGTTGAATTTTTATTTTGTTGTTTTCTGTATAACAAAGCCTTAGTAAACTTTATGTCTATTTTTATAAATAGTGATACTTCAACATGCCTAGTTTTTCATATTGGAAATTGGTTTTAACAAACTAGAAAAAATAAGGGGAGAAAGTTAACAGAATATATTTGTATGTGAAGAATTATATTTACAATTATGCTTTTCTTAGCACCATTAGTGGAAATGGAAGTTGTCTAGCAGCTGTCACATCCTCCCCCACACATACCTGATCCCTCCTGCTCTGTTTCCTGAGTACTGGGGTTATAGGCATGCACTACAGAGGCAGGAGGATTGCTGTAAGTTTGAAACCAGCCTGGTCTGCAAAGCAAGTTCAGGCTAGCCAAAGCTATATATCTAGAGACCTCATGTCAAAAACAAAACAGCAGCAGCAGCAAAAACCAAAACAACTTTAACAAAACCTAAGCCAAATACAGTTCTTTCTATACTAAGTCAAAACAAGACAAAACAAACAATATTTTTAACCAAGTCAGTTAAAACTATTTAACTTGTTGTTACACCCAACCTATGAGTATTACTTGTTAATAATTTGTTGTCAGCATCATCTGAGGTGTTCCTGCTGAGATGAATTGTGACACCACCTTTTTCTTCCTGTTTCTGCTGTGACCATGTATAGGTTACCTTCCGCACCAGAATCTATCACTGCAACATCAACAGTCAGGGAGTCATCTGCCTGGATATTCTAAAAGACAACTGGAGTCCTGCTTTGACTATTTCAAAAGTTTTGCTCTCTATTTGTTCCCTTTTGACAGACTGCAATCCTGGTAAGCAAATCTTTATAAATCTACAAATAAGGCTTCTTAATTTAATGTTGATCAAGAAGTAAGTATTATTATTAGGAAGATCAGCATAAGATATTTTTTTGAGGAATAGGCATGGAGATTGAGTGAGCAGAATAGTGAGTCTGAGGCTGACTACTTCATAAAGACTTCTGAGTTAGCTGGGGCTATCTGGTGAGACCCTCTCTCAAAAAAACCAAAAGTAATTCTGAGAAATCAGTGTAATTTCAATTAGAAACTGGGCCAAAAGTTTCTTAATATTTATTTAGTTTATTATTGTCATGTATCAGGTTTTCTTTTAGGCCACTAACCAGCTTCCAAATCATGACATAGAGACTTATCATTAGTTATGAATGCTTAGCCTTACCTTAGCTCTTATTTTAATGTTTCTCTTTATCTATGTTTTGCCTCAGGGTTTATTGCCTTTCTTTCTTTCTTTCTTTCTTTCTTTCTTTCTTTCTTTCTTTCTTTCTTTCTTTCTTTCTTTCTTCCTTCCTTCCTTCCTTCCTTCCTTCCTTCCTTCCTTCCTTCCTTCCTTCCTTCCTTGTTCCTTTCTTCCTTTCTTCCTTCCTTCCTTCCTTCCTTCCTTCCTTCCTTCCCTCCCTCCCTCCCTCCCTCCCTCCCTCCCTCCCTCCCTCCCTCCCTCCCTCCCTCCACTGCTTCTTGTGTCTTGCTGGCTGGTGCTGCCTGGCTGGCTGACCCTAGGCATGTCCTCTCTTTCTGTCTTGTCCTGTCCCCGCTCCTCCAGATTTCTCCACCTACTTATTCTTTCTGCCCACCAGCCCCACCTATCCCTCTACTGCCTAGCTGTTGGCTCTTCAGCTATTTATTAGACCAATCCAGGTACCTTATGCAAGCAGATGAAACAGCACACATTTTTATTTAATTAAACAAATGCAGCACAAAGTAAGACATCTTCGCAGCCATAACAAAGGCAGCAGAAACAAATGTAACACCCCTTCACATAAAGTAATATTCCACAGCATAAACAAATGTAACATACCTTTTCATAGTTAAAGTGACATTCCACAGCAGTGTCATGCCCCTCTGTGATTATTTTTGTACTGTCAGCTATGGAACCTCTACTTTCTAAACTGTGGGGCTGTACAGATCATTTCTGTGAGAGTTAAGCAGCGTCTCTTGATTCCTTTTCCCTCCTTCCATGTTGCCATGTGCTTTACTGTACTCACCCAGTAACTGAAGGTTTCTCCCTTTTTGTATTAAAGCTAATTGTATTAAATAGAGTGGTAATGGATATTGTAGTTACCGCTCATCAATCAGTCTAGATTGTTACTGTATAAACTCAATTGTTATTAGTGTATAATTAATGACTTCTGAAATGCCTCATAAGAAATTGAACATGGGTAACAGACTTGTTAGAATCATGTTTAGAATTAGAGTTTCACATGTTACTACTGTGTAGGATTGGCTATTAGATTTGAGAGGGTTCAAGAAGGAAGAGAAGAAGAGATAATTAATTGTGCATTTGTTTAAGCAGACCATTAGAAATAACCTGTGTGTCCACTAAGAGACTATAGCTATTAAAAAATGAAATAATTCTGAGCTTACAGGGAGACAGTCTTTAAGATCTAGTATGTCAAGATAGAGAGACTTTAAAAAGATATATTCATACTTAACAAATATTAAGTCCTAGATATAAGATATATATAGAATATCTGAAAAATAATTTAAAGGTGTTAGCAGTTATTGGCCAGGGAGAGGATCCTGAGTCTTTGGAGTCTAGAAGGGAAAGCTTTTACTGTTCTGTGTTGGCTTTGTTTGGAACACTTTCTGTACCATGTGCACATACTTTGCTGAGAATTTTTATCTCAGATTCAACTTTCACTTCAAAATTATATTTAAAATGAAATGGCAGGTCAGTTTTTTAGTGATTTATGTTTACAGTTAGAGACATAACTCTATGACCATCAGGGGACATTTCATTCTGAATAGCATTATGAGATGGAAGCTTTATATAAAACTTACATTAAGATGCATAACAAGACAAAAATGCAGCTTCTATCTACCACACTTTCATAGTTGAATAAAATGTCAAGAATAGCATGATCGGGATGCTGCATCCTTGATATCTCAACAGAATATCTTAGGTTGCCTAAGCAAGACCTGCACAGTGACATCAGCAATTGGCATGTCACTGTGTGTGTGTGTGTGTGTGTCCCTACCCTAATTGAAGAGTTACAATCAGGAAGAAGACTGTCTTTTCTAGAGGCTATCCCGATAGGCTGTCTATTCCTAAGTGGTTGCCTTAAGCACGTGGACCTAAAAGGAGGGGAGGATGCACACATATGTAACAATGATAATGGAAAAGGTCTTGAATTTGAGGGGGTGGTTTGGGCAGAGACGCAAGTAGAAATAATGTGAATACAGTAGTCAGTATGATTCTCAATAAAGTTGAAAATATTTGTTAAATACATCTCTTAAGAAATCCTTGTTAATTTACCATTGACTTTTTTAGTGAAGGGGGCTTTTTTAATATTAAAAATATATGATTTTATTATTTTAAAATATATTATTTTCTTTGGAAAAAATTAAAACATTCCATATTTAAAATGCTGCCAAAATATAACTTTCAATATAATGCCATGTTAGAACTGTACATGTAAAGCACACATGATATCTTAATGTCGTTTTTACTTTTCCAGCGGATCCTCTGGTTGGAAGCATAGCCACTCAGTATTTGACCAACAGAGCAGAACATGACAGGATAGCCAGACAGTGGACCAAGAGATACGCAACATAATTCTCATAATTTGTATGCAGTGTGAAGGAGCAGAAGGCCTCTTCCCACTGTGCTGCGGATCTTTATAGCCTTTACAATACGGACTTCTGTGTATATGTTATACTGATTCTACTCTCTGCCTTTATCCTTTGGAGACTGGGAGACTCCCCCAAAAGGTAAATGCTATAAAGAGTAGAACTTCGTAGCTGTAGATTAGTTACGTTTAAAATGCCTACTTGCAAGTCTTGCTTCTTTGGGATATCAAAATGTATTTTGTGATGTACTAAGGATACTGGTCCTGAAGTCTACCAAATATTATAGTGCATTTTAGCCTAATTCATTATCTGTATGAAGTTATAAAAGTAGCTGTAGATGGCTAGGAATTATGTCATTTGTATTAAGCCCAGATCTATTTCTGAGTATGTGGTTCATGCTGTTGTGAAAATGTTTTACCTTTTACCTTTGTCAGTTTGTAATGAGAGGATTTCCTTTTACCCTTTGTAGCTCAGAGAGCACTGATGTATCATCTCAAACACAATAAACATGCTCCTGAAGGCATAGTTTCTTGTCGTAATGTTGAAAGTCTTGTCAGAAGGTGTGTCTGAGATGATTGTTGATGAAATAAAGATGTGGATATGAAGATGGATTATTAAGGACTAGTACAAATGAATGAATTATTAAATTGAAAACATTTAAAAATCTTAAGTGTGTAGAGTTTTTTCCTTTAAGGAGAGAATATAGTGGCTTAAATGTGAAGCTGGATTTAAACCATTGGCCTTTAAAAAAGAAAAAAAAACATGAATTCTACATTGATGATGTAGTATTTGAGTTGAAAATGAAGTCCTGGGTTATTCAGGACTCTATCCATGTCTTACATAATATTTTGTTTCCAAATTGGTGATGTCTATTCAAAGTTGGGCAATATTGTCAGATAATTGCTATTCTGTGATTTCTTTTCTATGGTGCTTTTCCCTTTAATCCTGATCTTGAATTTTTATGGTGCATTATTGTTACTGTGATACATGGCCAGCAAGTGTAGCCAGAGGCTCAAAGGCCCTCTTTTTCCTGAAGATAGAAGGTGTGTTAGTGTGCAGATGTGGCACTCTCAGTTGAAGACATACTAAATTGTACGGATTTAGAGGTTAAATGACTTCTAACTGTAATTATTAAGTATACTATTTAGCTTGTAATTATTAAGCTTTCTTAAGAGAATTGTAAACAATATAACTGTACTATTTTTTTCCCCTGTGCCTGGAATAAATTATCTGTGGTGAGTGTCTTTTCCGGTTCTAAATATGGTAATACAGTAACATCATAAAATTTATGGAAATTTATTAGGATAAAAGCAAGTATTGCTTTGGGCTGGGGAATGTTAGCTCAGTGGTAGAGGTTGCCTTGGCATCCTCAGCACCACATACACACACACTCTAACACACACACACTCACATGCACACACGTACACATAGACATTTCTTCAGGAAAATGACTCATATAGTTACATAGACTACCACTGTTAAAATAGGGGGCTTCTAGTATTTGGTGACAGAAATCTTAAATCAGAGAAAACTTAAATTTAGCAGGTTTCTATTTTTCCTACAAGTACACACACACCCCAGTACCCTTTTATAGAGGAACAATGAACAACATGTTAATGTTTAGAAGATTTAAGCCTCATCTTGGGAAACTTCTGATTTTTATTTTAAACAGAAATTAAAAATCCACAGTTCAAGTCAATGTGATGAGAGTGGAGGCTTTGTATGAAAGTCAAAACAATTTTAATTAGCCATGGTAAGCTGTAGAAAGGACTTCATCCCACTACTGAACTTGGTCATGCTGTACCCTAGGGTAATGAGTTTCTCTTGGTGCTAGAGAGCTTTTGTTCTGCATATTGCTGTGGTGTTGCATTGCTGTTCCTACTGTAACTTGTAAATGTCTGAGAGTGACCGAGCCACCATGTATCCCATCAGACCCTCTGAGGAGCTGGGCAGTGCACAAAGCAGTGTCGGATGTGCATACCTGCTATAACTGTTGCCTGTAAAAGAATTCTTCATCGATTAATTACAACTTCTGAAATTCTATAAAGAATTATTTGAGTAGATCCCTAACCTATTTCAGTTTCAGACTTATTTCTAATGAATATGAAGTAGCTTATTAATATTTGTTACCAGAACACTTTAAATAGTTTTCCTTGTTTAAAAACTTGATAATTTTTTTTTCATTCAAGTAATACTAAAAACCATCTTACATAACCACATCAAAAAGCTTATATTGATAAGCATATCAAGTATGTTATTTTAATTATCTGGACACGACCTTTTGTTTTGAACTAGGAAATCTTAACTAATTGGGATAAAAATTTGTAATTTGACCCATGCTACCTTTTCTCAGAAGAACTTTTTTGAGTTTTGCTCTGATTTGTAAAGAACTTGAGTCAGTCCACTGGTATTCGATGGTGTTCAAGTAATAGAAGAACAACTAGTAGGAGTATGTGGCAGTTGCAGTCCTGAAACTTCAGTTATCATGTTAATGCATGTTATTAACACACTGTTAGTTACAGTTTATATGGTGCACTCAGAAGGATCATTTAAGTCTGAGCTGAAACATCAATTACTTTTTGTCGAACCACTTTAAGAAACTAATCCTACAATAATTGCATCATGGTTATATTTCAGTTAATGTTCCTTATTCAGAGTAAGTAAATGTACAAGCATCTTTGTTTTATTTCCAGTCACATTAGTTCTTTCAAGCAATACCCCAATGAAAATAATTACATTTTAATACATATACATTATTTAAGTCAAATCTCACTCCAAAAAAAAGGCTCAGTTTTTCCTTAGGAAGATCTTCGGTGTTTTAAAGAGTGTTTGTCTCCAGTGTACAATGGAACATTTACGCATGGTGGACTGTTAGTGCTTTCAGCATGGTTCTAGACTACATTGCCAAGTGGTTTCTGTAACTGCTTTACCAGTAGTTATGAGTGTTAAAGCCTTGCTCGCTGTCAGACAGCGTCCACCTTGTTAACCTAGAACTGAGACAAGACGGGACCACCCCACAGGCTTATGCATTTGTGCTTCTGCTCTTGCTGCTTCCTTTCCGTTCCTTCCTGACTCTTGAACTCACAAGCAGCTTTCTGTAGGGAATGCCCTGGAACCAGCATCTTGCATTTTGTCACCTGCTGGGCTTGCAACTGCTTGTGTTTGGACTGGAAGGCCAGAGTGAATTTTAAGTAAGAACTTTCAGTGTCAGCATACATAAATACTAAGAGGCTAAACTTCATGTGTTGGGGAGGGGGCAGAGTTTAAAGAGCATATGACCCAGATTTGGGCACAAGGGTAGGTACAGACGTCCTATAGTCTTTGTCATTAAGTATAGGTTAGGCAACAGAGCACCGGAGCTTAGTCCTAGGTGTGGTCTAAGATAGAACAGAGATTAACAACATAAATAGCTTGGCATGGAGACATGGTGATTACCTCATTCATGGAGGTCTGTCTCATGCAAGTCACTGAAAGATTTCCCCCTCAAATCCCCTCAGTTTCTCTCAGGTCTACCCCTTTGAACATTTCTGTCACACTGCTCTCATTTACCTGTTAGTTTGTCAGTCTGTTTTTCTGAGATATCATCTACACAAGCATCACGAAGAATCAAGTATGTATTTATTTTCCATTATCAGCAACAAGCCAGGTGCCCTCCCTAAAAGTCAAGAACTTCTTTTTATCTTTTTCTTTTTGGTGGGCAGGTAGTGGTTAGAAGATGCATATATGCATAACCCATTAACTGATTTACATTAAGAGTTTGTTCTTCAGAGTTTAAGTGCTTGATAGTTGATTGGTTTATTTAGAGAGTATGAAACATAAAGAGATGAATACATTTTCACATCCTTATTATCACTTTCCTGTCCAGATAGATTTTTCTCCCTAGCAAAAGAAAAACATGTCTTTGTTAAAAAATGTATTCGTTTTCTGCTGAATGAGAAGTTGAGCAGATGTCTCTGCTGATATAACAATAAAAACGCTGGTATACTGTTTAGCAAATGTACTCAATCTATATAATGTTCAATAAACTTCATACTAACTGACATTTTAAAAAACACTCTTGGTCTAGCAAAATGGCTCAGCAGATCCAAGTACTTGCCATGCAAGCATGACTACCTGAGTCGGCCCCAAACACACATTAAAGGTGGAAAGAGTAAACCTCCTCTTAGACATTGTACATACACACAAAATGAGGAAAAACAGTCTTTAAAATTACTCTTCATATTCAATGTCTGTGACTTGTATTTTGGCATTTTACTTTGTTCAGTTTAACACCATGTCTGTATGTTTGGCTAGTGAGCCCTGGGAAGACATCATATATCCTCTTCCTCTGTCTCAATACCTGGTATCTAATGTAGCTGCTAGCTGGATGATTATGTTATCATGGAGGTAAATCTTCAGCTTAAGGCTGTCCCACACCACATGGTATTTGTCTGTATGACAAAGCATGTCTTCTTTAAATCCTCAATACAGTGATTGCAGTGCTTTGTACATGGTAAATGCTGCTTTGGTTATTCCTGTTAAAATGTGCCAAGTAATAACACTTTTTTCAGTGTCTTAGAATGAAGATTGAATTAATCTTAAAATTTTAAAAGTTCGTCAGTATACCAGAAATCATTCTTTCTTATAATTGTACACAGTTTTCCATTATCGTTGGTTTTTTCTTAACCCCCTTTTATTCATAAAAAGAAAAAAATGTCACAAAGAAGCATATGTAGACTTGTGTCCCGTGTGCCAGCATTTTGATGAGTGGATTTTACAAATGGTGTTTCTTGGATTATATGTAGCCTAGTTGAAGTGTACGCTGATGTTTTTACAATGATGAAGGGCTATCCTCATATTTCTCAGAGTATATTCCCTTTGTTAAGATATTCATGACTGTGTCCCAGTATTTTAGGAAAGAAGGGAAATGAGGTCTTCGAGGGTATTATTTTAACAAAAAAAAATACTTTGAGGAAAAGAACTATGTAGAAGTATATAATATGCTGTATGCTGCTATGTAGTAGAGAGCTGCCCTTGAATGTTGAAAGTAATTACTGAGAATCCCTATTTACAGGGTCTATGAAAAGGGGAAATGTAATAACATAAAGATCAAAAAGCTGCCTTTTACTCTGTTGCTCAATAATTGTTCTAATAAGTCTAATTGGAAAGTGACTTCCTAATTCCAGTTATCTCACTTATGAGTATTTAAATCAGCTGAGTAAACTGGGCCCGCCTCAGTGTGATAAAGATGGAAGAAAACCCTCTGAGAAGTTGGTGGTTGAACAGTGCTGGCATCAGAAGCCTGGCAGTCAAGAACCCAAAGGAAGTTTTTCAGTTCCTAGTGATCTGAGTTTGGAGGAATTATGTCCAGCTTCATGTTACTATCTATGAAGTGATGAAAAGTAATTTTTTGTGGAGTATAAAGGGCTAAGGGGAGTAAAGAGAGTGATCTACTGGTTCCCCTTACCTGCTTCCTTCATCATTGTTAGTGGAACACAACACTAACCTTCTGAATTTGTCCTGACCAAACAGTGACGGTTATAATTATATCTCCAAACAGTGATGAAGATGATAATATTTATAATATGTATGAGTTTTCTATAGGTTTTTAAATGGCACATTTAAAAATGCATATTACATTCTACTTGTGTGTATCTATCAACTCCATTAATGAGGCTTCCAGAAATAATGTATCCAATTCGTTTTACTCCATCAGTACATTATGATGTGTGTACTTGGACAACTTAATATTGTCCTGGATGCTTAGTAGTAGCAGAGACTAGAGCTCCAAAAAAAAAAAAAAAATCCCTATCCTTAATATCCCTATACTTTAAAACACAGGGAGTCCTCAAGTAGTATCCTGTATCATGGTCCCAAGTCTTCAAAGGTAGGGAGATAGGAATTTTCAGATCCTTGTGTATCTTAGTTGTTTAAGATTGTTACTTTCATTTTCCTAATAAAACTGCCACTTTAGAAACCCAACAGCTGAGCTGAGGGTAGCCAGTAAAGACATGGACAGAAAAATAAGAGTTGGAAAGAGCTGAACTTGAAGGATAAGCCAGATAAGAGTATACCAGAAGGAATGGCTGGCAAAAGGACTCCATAGTAGGAAAGCACTCGAGTTCAAGAATAAGTGTGTGAGACTGGAGTAGGGTGAGCACTAAGGGTAGGAAGCTAGGACAAGATGAGGTAAATGGAATGATTTGGGGGTCTTGGATGAGCTTTGGCTATTATAAATAGGAAGCTCTTCGGGGGTCTTTTTACCCCAAAGATACAGAGCATGACAAGTTTTGTTAGGTCTCTGATTACTGTTAGGGGAAAGAAAAATGAAAGTGAGGATGTGAATGAGGGAGAGGACACCTGTATGGAAATCCGAGAACAGGGGGATCAGTTAGGAGACTAGTACAGTAGTCCAGATAAGTGATATAAGTGGCCCTGACCTGGGTGACAGTATTACTCATAAGACATGCCTGTGCCTGGATTGAAGATAGAGCTAACAATATTTGATAAGATTTGACTGTGTGATGTGGAAAAAGGACTAATGCATGGGACTTGAACAGACCAGAAGGATATATTTGAGGGAGTCTGGAGGGAACAGGGTCAGGAGGAAGGCTAAGAGCTTTATTTTTGACAGTCTGGGTTTGAAATGCCTGACTAAACACTGCAGTGGATATTTAGACAGTGGATATGCAAATCTGCGTTGCAGTCAGATCTGGACTAGGCATGTGCTTTTGTGAAGATGCAGCATTCACACTATGGAAAGGCCCAAGCTTATGTACCAAGTGAGGTACATGCTGGGGTGGTTAACTCTACATCACAAAGAATCCCAGGAGAGTGGAAGTACCTGGAAAGGAAGTGAGTTTTAGGGATGCCAGAGGGGCTCCTTGCATCAGGTGGCATTCAGGAATCAAGACTCAAATGGTCGTTTTCATTATCTACCTGGTGGGTGCTTTGCATCGATGACTTTTACAAGTGCAGTTTTGTTTAAGCCTGTGATTAGGTCCAAGCTAGATTGTAGAAAGTACCAAAGGGAAAAAAAAAAAAAGACCGTTTGCTGTAATTGTTCATGTACTAGCTCATGTAAATGTTTTTTTCCCCTGAACTTAAATAGGCTATGCCTATTTTCCGAAGTTAAATTGATTGTAATATTCTTTAAAATAGTTCATATAGAGGCAACTTGATAATTGCTTTATTTTCCTTATTTCTGAAGGACTTTGGGTCAGTTTATTTTCCTTTCTAACCTTATTCTTTAAATCCAGTGTTTGGTTATCCCTTATCTACCAGAACCTTGTTAAAGGAATACTTTCTTGTCCATATGCAGACTCTAGTCCATTCTTCACACTGCTAGCACATAACTCTCTCCCATACAAGCTCCACCTTGCAGTTCCCGCTATATGATGTTAGTAGTTGCCTGTTGTTGAACAGATGCAAGTCCACATTCTGCAGAAGCCTCACTCTCTATCACTGTACTCTTAATGGAGCAGTGTCCATGTCAGCTGCTCTAGATGTTTGTTTTTGTCGTAAAAATCAAGGGTCACTCTTGCCGACTGCAACCTCTGAATCTGTCCATTGTAAATACTTGCTCAGAGAAATAATGATAGTAATGCATCATGAATACTTCCTAATCGTTGGACTCTACTTCAAGGCTTTCTTCTATTTAGAACACTGCAGTTCTTGGATACTCTGACATCTTTGTACTTTCCTTGTAGTAGTTAAAAGTTGATACATGTAGCCCTGTGACCTGACCATGTTTAAGTTTTGGTTAAGCACCAACACATACATTGCTTAAGATCCGTTGCTAGGAACATTCGGATTTGAAATGTGGACTTGGTGCTTCAAGACAGATGGTGAGGTAGCACATTGCCGTCTGTACCTAAGAGCATTTGGCAGTGCTAAAATTGAGCTTTCTGTTTAGTCCAAAATAATTCAGTGATGAGTGGGCTACTTTGTACTTTTCTTCCCTCAGAATTTGAGTATTTGGAAATCTTAGCTTCCAAAGACGCAAACTACATGTACCCGTGTTTAACTATGTGTAGGCACCTTCATGAAATGAGGCTTCATGAGGAGGCAAGTTCTTACTCGGTGGAAAAGTCCTACCTGGCAGTTTGGCACGTCTCATTGGTTTTGTCATCGTAGTGCTGGTTCTAGGAAGACTAGCTAGTCCTTGGTTTTATTTAATGTGCACACAAAATCTCCCAGGCTTAAAGTTAACCATTCGTTAAGCTCATTGTAAGCAAAATGTTCACATATTACTGGAGTGATTTCAAGGTGCGGAGTGGTCACCTCAAATAAGTTTATTCCCTTCAGTGCCTCTTCTCAAACACTTAAACTGCACTCCCCATGTATGCCTGGGCTGGAGGATTGCAATTAATAGAGTCTCTCAAGTCTTTGTTTATAGAAGGGCATGTCACAAATCCATTAGCATTTCTCAAGTATTGTATCTTGGTAACTAAAATTGGAAATTGTTTTGTATTTTGACTTACAGCTTATTACATCCTTCTCAATGTATTTTTTTTTCTCATGTATTTTCAAAGTAGGATTAACATAACCCTGTTTATCATCCAGGAATACGAGCTATAAATTATCATGGGATTCCAAAAGCCCACAGGAAGATACAGTGCTCCAGTGGGGACTCCTGGAAAGAAAGTACAGACACATTCCCTTTGGCACTGAGGTGTGGGTGTTGCCTGTGATGGTGATGGTGGACCAGAAGGTGTGATTTAGGGAGGCACTATACTGGGATAACCATCCAACCATTTAAATTCTGGAAAAAGGTGTACTCTTTTGAGCTTGGGTTCAAAATCCTGTCATGCTTGCTCTCATTGCTGGAAGGTTAAAGAGATCAATAAAGTTTCCTCTGCTTCTCCAAGTCAGATGTGTCTGTATTTTCTTGATGTCCAGGGAAGCCCAGATCACAAAGGGTGGCGGATTCTAGTGAACTGTTAGTTACCATTCTGTGCTGTTACTGCAAACTCTTTTTCTGAGATTAAATACATTGTATACAGGTACTCTGACCACATGCAGATTCATCCCATAGAACATGCCATGGACTGCTCTTCTAACAGCTGCCTTGTCTTTAGCATTTACAGCTTTGAACCCATCTGGAAAACTATTCCATAACACATGATCCTCAGAGAATGGAGCTAGAAGACCAACTTAGTGGGACATATTACCCCCCACCATAATTAACAGCTTATGAAAATGACAGAATTTGCTTATTTTACAAAGTAGGGATAGTAACCTTAGTTTCGAAACTGGGGTCCTGCCCATGACTCTGTTGCTGTCAAAACCTACCATCCAGTAAAATTATGATACATGTTTATGAAAACATTACCAAGTTTACAGCCTGTCATACTTTGACAGTTTCCTTTAAAAAGAACAAACACGGGAATCACAACTTAAAAACTTCAGTGTAGTCTCAGTAAACCGGGGAAGTAATGTATCATAATATCTAGTGAATAAAATATTCTAATGATAGTTGGTACTGAAATTCTGATTTCTGGATCTTTAGAAAACTGAACTTCAAGACCAAACAGTGTCACCACTAGTTTTATTTGCTATCTTGTCTGTAACTGGGATTTTGTTTTTCTACTTCTTGGAATCAGAGTATTTTTTTTTCAATTGTATAATTGGGCTAAAGCCAGTGAACAACACTGCAAAAATGTAGTGAGGGAGAAAATTATTTAGTGGCAAAACAATAGGCACTGTGATTATTTGGAGAACAAATGTAAGAAAATTCCATTAAGTTCTATGCAGCATGACACTTCACTGTAGAACATGCTTTTGCTTGGTCTCTGGCTGGGTCCTGTCTTTTTCCTTGTTTTATTTTCTTGCTTGCTTACTTGCTTGTTTTTGTCTCAGCTCTGAAGATTGGAATTCACTATTACTGAAGACCGATGTGAATTTGTGTTCCTACATACCAGTTTGGTATGATGTACTCAGAGCAACTGAGTATAGCAATGTGTCCTTTAGGATTGTAAATTAAAAGGATGTTTAGGGGAAGTCTCCAACATCACAGTACCAAACAGCTCTTCACTCACACGTCCACTTCCCCCTAATTTCTTCCTGCCTTTTTATTTCTTTTACATTTAAGAATGCCAACAATTATGTTTATTTAAGGATGGATAGTTTATATATGTAATGTGGCTGCCTTAAGATTTACTTAGGATTTTTACACTCCAGGGCTGGTCTAGAAATGACAATCATTTCTAGAAATTCAGATTCACAGAAGCAATAAAAGAGGGAAAACATTTTAAGAATTGGAATTATTTTGGATGTAGTGGCAGCAGTCTCATACACATTCTTCTCAGGAGGAAATCTGTACCATGCATAGTTTTTGAGGATTTCATTTAATACTGTTCCTGACCAACAGTAAGAGCTTTTCACTTTCCTGGTTTTTTTTCTTGTTTTGTTTTTTTCTCTTTCCCCAGAAGTGATGTGATGGAAAGTCTGTCATGAGCAGACAGACACTAAGCACACAGCCATGTGTGTGTATGTGTGTGTGTGTGTGTGTGTGTGTGTGTGTGTGTGTGTGTGTGTGTATATATATATATATATATATATATATATATATATATATATAATTTATTCCAGCTTCCAGAATTCCTCTTCAGGTTCTCCTGTCCATTGGAACAAGGAAGCCATCCTGTGGTTGATGCCAATGGAGAACAAGGAAGTAGCCTGATGTGGATCAGACCATCTGTACTCAGTTCAGCTTCACTAAGGCGATGGAAGGGACATGGTTTAAATTCAGTTTGTAGCAGATAAAAACATGGCTATAACAATCTTTAAATATTAATTTTACTTGATTTGAATACTTGTATATTAAATAAAATATGAAGGTGTTGTATCGACTTCCTCCTGGGCCCTCAGTTTTGTTTCTTAGGGAAAATATCATGCTTTTATTGATAGTGCTACATAATCTGGAAAGCTTGGGAAAATAGAATAAACATCTTACATATTTTATTTCAGAGTGTGGTAAGTAAATTGATTCAGGTAAATGCTTAGTAATATGTAAAACATACACATAACATATACTTGTCTGGAATTAATAAAATTCTAACTATGGAGAATAGTTAACTCACGATATGTGGTAGAAAACCTGGGAAATGCTTCTTATCTTCTCTCCATTTCCCTTTATTTGTATTTTTAAGAAAATTTACTTGCTTGTGTCCACTCTTGATAAGAATAACTGAGTATAGTTATGTGTTCTTTAGAGTTGTAAGTTAAAAAGTTGTTTGGTGGAACTCTCCAACATCACAGGACCAAGTAGCTCCTCACCGCCCACACCTCCACCTTCCCCTAGCTCCTTTCTGCCTTGTGTACTGCCCAACATTAAAAGCAAGACTTAAAGAAGATACCTCGTAGCTCAATCTCTTAATATCTGTTCTTGATGCTTTTAATAAAGGTTTGTGGTAGTTTTGCTTCTTTTAGGCCAGTGGTCCTCAACCTATGGGCCGTGAATCCTTTGGGTTGCACATCAGATATCCTGCATATCAGATATTTATTTATGTTACAATTCATAACATCAGCAAATTACAGTTACCAAGTAGTAATAAAAATAATTTTATGGTTGGGGGTTACCACAACATGAGGAACTGTAGTAAAGGGTTGTAGCATTAGGAAGGTTGAGAACCACTGTTTTAGGGTGTAAGGTAGCCCACAGCTCACTATAAATCTCCACTAGATGTCAGTGTGTGACTAAATGAATCCAGTCCAGCCTTCCAAAACTGTTGGAGAAACCCGTAAGAGGGGTGAATTCATTTTTTTTTCAGACTGATACAAAGACATTTTAGTGATACTGGTTAATAAGTGCTATTTTTCTAATGATTGTTCTGTTTTCAAATAAGGAATTGTCTACCTTTTTATCTGAAAACTTCAGATGCTTGCATACACTCATTTTTTTTATAATAGTACCAAAGAAACTATAAATATGACTTTTATTTTACAGTATAGAAACTAGAGTTGCATGGAGACACTGTGACTGGCCTCAGGTTGTGAAGTTGCCGTTCAGTAGAACCAGGCCGGTCCCCTAAGGCCTTCTGTATTTCTTGGTGTCTGCATTGCATCCATGCTCAGTCCTTTGGACTAACTACCTCCCCTATAAATTGTTCAGTATGACTGGCATAAGAATAGCAGTCTGATTGAGGACAACTAGAGAATGTTTATACCCCAAACCTAAAAGTTTAACCATGACCACACAGAACGCAAAACAACTATGAAAAAAAAAAAAACCTTCTATAGTGTTTCATAGATAGTGAACTCAGACCAATAAGAGTATCCTCTTAATTCATTTACTTAAGAGAAATGGGAAAGGAAGTTGAAACTGAATGAAGACTCAAGCTGGTGGTTATTTGATAGATTATTGGGCATATTATATATTGTATGTTTATACTAGTTTCCTAAAAGAACTCATCTTTAATTCTAATATTACAACTTAAATACTGATTTTTCCCTCACTGTATAACATAGCTTGCAGATATGTAATAATTTTGCTTGTAAACAACAATACACAGAAAAATGAAGTGAGGTTGATAAGGTGATTGGAGAATTTATTTCCACTTTATTAGTAATGTTTTATAACATATAAACAGACAAAAACATGCTCTTTTGTTGTGCATGTTATATAAATGTGGCACAATCTCACCCTTGAAAGGTCTTATTCATATTAGTCAGTTGCATTGAAGGATTGTGGTTCAAGGAGATGGAATTAATGTGGTTTGGTATTTTAAATAATTGTAATTGTGGTTACACAGGCAGAAGTAAAGGGTCAGGTTTTCAAACAATATAAATTCCAAATATAGGTAAATGCTTATCCGGATACAAGAAAATGTTGCAGTAATATTCTTGGGATTATATAAATATTGGTGAGGAAGTGTTTAAAGTATAAGATAGTGTATAGCTGAAAAGTTATCAAAATTGAAATCACTATTGACTTTCACATATAGATATATTTTGATTCAGAAGTTGTATGTAGTGAATACTGCATTCATCAAATTAAGGAATATAATAACATTTTGTATGTGCAAAGGAAAACTTTGATGGTATGTCTCTTTCAAGTAATGATAGTCTAGCAACCATAGGATTATGTGTAAAATCTTCATTGGCTGATTAGTGACTATCAGTTCAGGATATTGGGTCTGTGAATCAGAATTGGTTAGAAAATTTAAAAGCCTCATTTCTGTGATATTTAACCAGCCCTTCTGTCTTGTAATAATGTTTGTAATCCTGGGTTTCCAGACTTGTACACGTGGATGTTTGAGTTAGAATGGTACAATTCAGGAGTGTTTAGGGGGCTGTAAGGTGTATACAAGACTCTTTGACATCAACTCCTAACCCTAACCTACCAGATACAAGCTCAGTTGAAGTTAATTCTTAGACTACTCAAGCCAGTGAATATTACTGGCTTCAGTACAGACATCTAAACTCCTGCTAGTCTGCAGGTGTGTGGTTGAAGCAAATCTAAGTGACAGGTCATCCTAGGTGAGTTCTTTACCCAGTCAATTCTCATTGAATCTGGAGGAAAAGAATTCAGTGTGAGACCAAACAAAGCCACTCAGTGGCATTTCTGATTCTGATTTGTTTGCTATCCCAAACCCTCACACACCTTTGTTTACTCCTTTCATTGTTCCTAGAATTTCATCATTAGAGATTCCGTAGCTTAAAATACAGCCATTGCCCAAAGTCTTTTTAATGTAGCTGTAACAGGAATTGGTCACATTTGAATTTTATTAGTGGCTCTATAGCTCATTAGCTCATAAAACTCTTGCTATCCACATCTGCTTTGAAGCAAATAGTAGGGATTTTGACTGAGAGCGTGAAGAGATGCCCTAAGCATTCCAGCAATTGCCTGATATAGCTGGCCCCCCAGGAACTGACTGCACATGGAAAAATCCTCTAGGAGAACAGGATGTCAGGTTCTTTCAGCTTCCAACTTGAACTTAGGAAAGAATCCCCTGGGGAACTTTGTAAAATGTACATTGATCTGTGCAGCTTGGACAGCAAAGTCTGCTTGTCCAATAAGCTCCCACGTGAGTCCATAATTCTAGTATGCAGTGACAGACATCTTTGTCAATGGCAAGTCCTATCCTCATCACCTCTCGCTCTTCAGAAGTTCTGGCACATGAATTAGACTGGCTTGTTAAAATAGGTATAAGTTCAGCAGAGTAGGAAAGGCTTACAGATTTGTATTCCTAACTCAGTGCTAGGGCTTAAGTGGGTAACAGCACGGCCCTAGGCAGCTGCAGTCCTCACACTGCCCTGATAGGTGGCAGAGACCTGGGTTTGGGATTTGACCTGCTGACAAGCTCCAAAGATAAGCCAGCATTTCCCTTTTTTCCAGAAGTGTTAGCTGGAGAAGCTTCTCATTCAAACTCTCAAGGTGTCTTCTCATCTTTGCAAGTTTAGAAGCCCTGACTTTGGTGTTGGCTGCTTGTAATACTGTCAAGAGGATTTAAAAAAAAAAAATTAGCTGGGCGGTGGTGGCGCACGCCTTTAATCCCAGCACTCGGGAGGCAGAGCCAGGCGGATCTCTGTGAGTTCGAGGCCAGCCTGGACTACCGAGTGAGTTCCAGGAAAGGCGCAAAGCTACACAGAGAGACCCTGTCTCGAAAAACCAAAAAAAAAAAAAAAAAAAAAAAAAAAAAAAAAAAAAATTAGGCACAGGCCTCAAAAGTATTTGGATCTTCATTTCCTTCCCATAGTGGGTTGTATTGTTAGAAACCCACACATAAGGCTGTTCAGCAAAACACAGCATTGGTACTAAATATTGCAGACTTTTCTTTACAAAATCTTCTCCAAGCTTGGTTTAAGATATCTTAAGAACTTGAAAATGCATTGGACAAATGTACAGAGCCAATGAGGAGACATTTCCTTAACAGCTGAATAATATTCCATTGTATAAATGTTCCACATTTCATTATCCATCCATTGATGGACACCTAGGCTGTTTCTCATTTGACTGTTTTGATTTTTGTGTTTTGTTTTGTGGAAAGGGAGAGAAAGAACATGAGGTTGGGTGGATAGGGAGGTGGGGAGGATTTAAAGGGTTTAGGGGAGGGGAAAACATGACCAAAATATATTTTATGAAAAAAAAAATAAGAAATCAATAGGTTTATTCCTTTAAAGCATAGCAACCAATATTTTCTACAAATGTTGTTAATGAACCTGCACCAAAAAAGGTTAAAGCCATTTTGCCTTTCAAATTGAAAAAAAGAAAAGAAAACAGCATTATAATTTACCAAAGGTCCGTCACTGCCTACTGGTAGGCTTGTCTGTGCTCTCCTGAGCAGTTCCTCCCCAAGCATAGGTCCTTTCATACCGCAGAAAACTATTCTGCAGTGGAGGATTCCTTATCTAGCTTTAGTAGTTCAGTGACAGGACAGGACCATCAAGGATCTTTACCTGGGAAACTGCTTCCATCACCCCACCCACTTAGGCCAATTTTCTTCCATAGCCAGTGTCCTTCTTGTAATTGGGATGACCATTTGAATTGTCTTCCTGGCTACCCTTCTGAAGTGTATGACCCCAAGAGCCCAGAGGCCTTTAGGGAGCTCGGTAAAATCTTGTTAGGATTTGGTATCAAGGATTTTTCTATATAACAACAGTAATACAATAGTAGCATTGCCCTGGACCAACAGCCTAGAGGTTTGTCAGAAAATGCACCGATAACTTCTGCTTTAGGCCCTCAAAATTTCCCTTTCTTACCTAAGCAAAGAAGAGAATGATTGCTTTGAAATCTCCCAACTGCCATCTTCTTTCTGTTGCTTAGTTGAGACCTTGACTGTCTCTCACAGGCTTCCCAGGTAGCTCTGAAAACCCTCAAGCTGCAACTGCTACCTCTCAGCTCCACCCTGTACTTTCATCCCTGAACACAAGGGCTGCCTGGCTAGGGAGGTGGAGGCAGCTGAGGGGTAGCATGCAACTTCTGTATCCTCAAACACTTCTTCCTCCATTTCCCATAAACCCAGGAACTACTGTTCTCTGGGGACTGCTACAGACCCTCCTGTTTGTCTACCATAGATATCAAGTCAGAAAATAAGACTATCATTTTCTTGTGTCTAACCTTGTGACGGACAGCATGTCCTTTATAAATTCTGTCTGACAAAGTATGTTTGAAGGATGTTTTGGTTTTGTGCCAGGAATTTCAGAATTACAGTTGTGTTTTTTTCTCATTAACCTAAGGATCATCCAGGAGCTACTGCCTCTGAAGATACCTTCTGAGGTCTTTCTGCTCTCCATCCAACCCTGACAGGAATAGGATTCTCTGCCTGCCTCATGTGCTCTGGGTCCTATGCATTCCTGACATAGGTTCTCACAAAAGCATTAATTCACTTTTTAAAATGGGACATCAAGGGAGTATATAGAAGCAAATGTTTTGCACCAAACTTATTCCTACATTTAGTATTGCTATTCTTTGGGGTTGTAGTTGTAAAAAACATGGTTTAGTGAGTTTAACACAAAAAGATATGTTAATCAGGTTTTACACTCATACCATCTTGAATCTTCTGTACAGTGTATTTTTGTTTTGAATATAATAGCCTGGTATTAGACATTAAGAACCTAGTATTTTATTACCATGCAGTGCATTTTACAAAACAAAAACACTTTACTGGACTTATCCTTCAATTTTATGCTCAACAGAGAGGAAGAATGACTTGACGGTTATCTTTAAACTTGTAAGCAGTGTTTTCTGGTTTATCACAAACAGACCATATTTGCTTAGGTGGGATTTCTGATGGGAAGATTGACGTGCAGTATGCTGGTTACCACCATGAGCTTGTCAGCCACACCAGCTGTTTAACCATGGCTAAGATGCTTAGCTCAGTAGTTCAAATTTCCATTTGTAAAGTGCAAATGTTGATAGTACTTACTGTGGAGGGTTGGATGAGATAATGGTTGTAGCACACATAAAAGATTGCAAATGGTTTCTTGTAGTCTTTATTTCAGGAAAAGCCCCACTTCCTCAGCTGTCTGACTTCTCAGGTTCTCTCCATTGCTCCAGCCTCATGCCTAACTGAATCTATAGCTCATGCCTTTTGTTTGTTTGGCAAATGGATTTCCAACCACTGATGGACTTTTGAAGAAGTGCTGTGGAAAGTTCAGGATAAAAGCAGGGGAGTGTCGCATCTATCATGAAAAGCCTCCTTGCTGTTCTTCAACTAGGCCTCTGTCTGCTTCTCAGAGATCCTATCTAATAAGTCCTAAATATTAAGTCCTAAACACATTTGACCTTTTTTCAGATATTAATTCTTTTTTAAAATTTGGTTGTATATATTTATTGTGCATGGTAACTGTGTTACATAGGGATATTTTCATGTGAGTACATATTGGATGTTGAGCATCACCTCCTCCAAAACTTTTTTGAGAGCTGCCTCCTGGGCCATGTTTAAAGGACCTGTTTTGGGACCTCAAGCCAGCTTTTTCTTTGCCAGCAGCTTTAAGCTTACCATCCCTAGTTTGTACTGTACCCACAGTAATACTGACCAAACCTTCAACTTGGAACTAGCAACAGAAAAATAAGACAACAAAATTCATATTTATGATCATTATTTTATATTTTGCATAATTTTGCTCTACTTTTTAAGTCTACCATTTACAGCACATCATGTGATTTATGAAAATCATTTAATTAAGTATTGCTAGTTTCCTAACATATAATCCTTGCTCAGCTTTCAGAAATAATTTAGATGAATCCCTAAGAAAAAGTGGCTATTCCTTTTCAAAATTATTTTTATTGTATTGTGTATGAGTGTTTACCTGCCTGAGTGTATGTGTACTTCATGTGTGTCTGGGCATCAGACTCTCAGGAACTGTAGTTATAGTCGATGGTTGTGAAGCAACACATGGGAACCAAACCCTGATCCTCTGTAACAATAGTAAGTGCTCTTAATCACTGAGTCATCTCTCCAGCCCCAAGGTAGCTGTTCTTAAAGGTATATAATTTGACATGTGCATTCTTAAATACATCATTCTGGTTTCTATCTTCTTTTTGAGAAACATTTTTTGTGTAAGAATCTTTCTATTTTCTTCTAGGCCAGAGGTCAACTTTGGGTATCATTTCTCAGTTGCCATCCACCTTAGGGTATTTGCTTCTTTTCTGTTTGAGACAGGGTTTCACTCTCTAACCTTGGTTGACCTAGAATGCTTTTAAGTCAGTGGTTCTCCACCTGTGAGTCGTGACCCTTTGCAGATATCCTGTACATCAGATATTTACATTACAATGTATAACAGTAGCAAAACTACAGTTATGAAGTAGCAACAAAGTAATTTTATGGTTGGGGCTCACCATAACAGGAGGAATTGTCTTAAAGGGTCTCAGCATTAGGAAGGGTGAGAACCCCTACTCCAAGTAGACCAGGCTGACCTCAAATTCACAAGGTATCTGCCCTCCTTGACCATCTGAGTGCTTCGATTTTGAGACAGGGTCTCTCCCTGGCCTGAAATTCCCCAAATGGAAAAGATTGGTTGGCTAATGAGCATCAGGGATCTGCCTGTCTGCCTCTCAGTACTGGAATTGGAAGCACATATCACCATGTCTGGCTTTTTTCCAGTTTCTAGGGATCAAACTTGTCCTCATGAATGCTTGGCAAGCACTTTACTAAATGAGCCACCTCCCTGGCCACATTTCTAACTAATATAGTTTCTCTTTCTATCTGGATTTCAGTTCTAAATTTGCTGAAATACATTAAAACAATGATTCCATCTTATATATGCTGTCTGTAAAAGAGATAATTGTGATCTCTGAGGAGTAGTTAGCAGTGGACTTTCTTCTTCTTCTTCTTCTTCTTCTTCTTCTTCTTCTTCTTCTTCTTCTTCTTCTTCTTCTTCTTCTTCTTCTTCTTCTTCTCCTTTTGAAGTATACATGTGGTCTTAGTGGGCAAAGGGTTACTGATTCCCATCCTAGACCTCGAGGGACATAAAGGAGCATGGTCATTTCCTGGATTCTCATATATGTCAGTTGACTAGTTTGTTCTCATAGGGAAGTGTGCAGCACTGCATCATCAAAGGCTTGGTGGCCTTCTGCGGCAGGAGACCCTCTCAGAGAGCCTGAGGAATATGAGAGGACATTTTAAATCAGAGATGCACAAAGCATCCAGGCCTGATGAGGTAGATGGCACTAGGGAGGCTTGTAGGAATAGAGTATGTAGACTTGGTATTTACTGAAGTAGGGCCATAAAGACGGGGATGAGTCTGAGTTATTCTGAATGACAAGCCCTTGGAGCAATCATCACTGGGAAGCAAGGAAGAGCCAGAGGCAGAGAGAGAGCTTGCTACCACTGTGTCTGGCCATCTACACGTGTGGTTACCTTTAGTCCTTCCAGAGTCTCAATATAAAAGGTTTTGACACTGTAAGTTATAAAACTAAAGTGTCAAAACTGGAGTTTAAGACCCGGACCATCACTGCCAAGGCCAGCAGCCTTTGTTACAGCATTCTGGTGACCAGACTCATAATGAACACTCTCTAGGTCTGGACACTGTTTACACTGCCCATTCTGTGCCCTGACGTGAGAATAGACAGAATCTCCTAGATGTAGCTGCACCAAAACTTAACAGTTAATGTAAGGATGCCACATCTATAGCAGCCTACCCAGATATATTTGACCAAGTTATGAATATTTAAAGAGGAACTTAATCATATCCACTCCATACTGAAAATACAGCATTGAAATGATTTGTTGTCTTGTTAATTTTAAGTTTGATAACATAGAAGCCAAATAGCAACCTTTCCTAATACTGTGGCAAATGCCAGGCATAATCCACCTTGTTGGAATTTTTAAATCATAAGTCCCTTTTAACCTAGGCCATTTCAGATGTGATTAGCTGCCTTTGAGCCCAGGTTGGCTCTGGTCCTATGGGGGAAGCTCATCAGCATCTTCTCTTCTTCCCACTGCAGGGACAATGGAACCTATGTCATATAAGACCAAAGCAGTGTTTCTTAAAACATGATCCAACATCTCATCATTTAAGTTGATAGTTAATATATAAATGTCTGGGTCTCACTCAAAAATATACTGTAACAGCATTACAAAATAATTCAGGAGTCTACTTTGTGTGTATAGTTGTGCCTGCGTATACACGACATTTGTCTGTGTGAATGCGGGTGTTCACAGGCTGTGGCATGCATATGGAGGTCAGAGGATAACATTGAGTGTTATCGTCATTTTCCATCTTTTCTGAGACAATCTCTTTGTTGTTTTGCTGATGCATGCCTCAGACTAGCTGGCCCATGAGTTTCCAGGGATTCTTCTGCTTCTGCCTCCCATCTCCCATAGGAGTTCTGAGATTACATATGCTCAGACTATATGTCCTACTTTTACATGAGTTCTGGGGATTCACATTTAGACCCTCACTCTTGTGTGGCAAGTACTTTTTAAGCCCACACCTTCTTTCCTACCCCAAGAGTCTACTTTTAATAAATACCCAGTATAATTTCCATACACACTAGTGTTTAAAACAATGGTTAACATATAGACAAGTTATTTTTGCAATACAGTGCTACTCAACATTAGAGGTTTTCCTTCCAGGGTTACAGAAAAGAACCATCCTCAGTGGTTTATTTTTATTTTGTGCATTTTGAGATCAGGATACAAAAAGAAGAAAATTGTCATTTTTATTTACTAAGATTCCAACTGCAGTTAACATAATATTATAGTGACAGTCTCACAAACCAATTCCTTCTGGGGTTTAGAAATCCTAAGAGTTATTTCATAAAACACAAGGGTTCAAATTTTCATGGCTTATCCTTTCTGAATTTTTGTAGTGGTAAATTGTAGTAATTTCTGATGGAGTTAGCCAAGACTAATTTTCTCCCAAGTAGTGTACTGTTCAACTGCTGGCTAGTGTCATCCCAATACAATACTTGGTCAATGAAAACGGAAGAGCGTTGTAGGAAGCACATGCGCCCTGGACACTCTACTTTTTTGACCCATATCATAGGAAACAAAGCGAGTGACCAATACAAAGTAGAGCAAATTCTTTGAAGGAATAGATTGTTGGTTCCAGTGCACTTACTGTTTGTCGAAATCAGTATGATGATTGATTCAGTTCATGTAGTTAAAGGGTTGGCTGCCGTTTCTTGGAGAACCCATTCAAAAATAGGTTGTTTCCAGGAAACTGTGTGAGCAGGAAATCTTTAGGAAGAGCTAGTCAAGGTCTTGATATTATTGTGCTTATTGCACAATAGCTTGTTTTACTCACTGGTGGAGGCTACCCTAGCCCTCTAATATTAAATTGTTTTTAGTTTATAATGAAATTGAATTAGTATTTACTATCCACTGTGGCTCATAACTAGTATATAATTTCAAAGAAATAACCATGTTTTATAATTTTCAGCAAAAATTCCTCAACTTAAACATAGAAAGGTGAAACCCTTAGACACATTCCTTGCTATTTATCTTTACCATGTCAAACAGTGATACTTATCTTTTTCACTAACTAGTGAATTACTGAATTAGCTAGTCCCTTCCCAGAAGAAGCTCAGACTCTTTTTAGAGGTCAAAGGTCGCATCTATTATTTCGAAGCCCTTCTTATGTGGATGCACTGGGTCTGCTCTCAACTATTCAGACATACATGGAAAAGGATCTGAGAGAGCCCTTCCTCACTGCTGAACTGTTTGTTACTCATACTTTAAAGGAGGGGAAGTCACTCCCCTCAGTTGTGTGTCTCCAGTGGGCTCCAGTAGACAGTTTTGACCGATTGTCACACAGACGGCCCTGGTTAAACTAAGTGGATCACAAAACCAAGAGTCATGAATCCCGAAAAGGGATTGGTTGGGGTCAGGGTGGATCTGGGTTGACAGGGATAGGACAGGGACAAGAGGATGCTGGGGAGACAATAATCAGAACATATTACTTACGTGTGTAAAATTGTCACATAACACAATCATTAAAATAGATTCATATAGAAAAGATTAAAATGTCATCAAGTTCTTAACTGTTTTAATTGCAAACAGAAACCTTAACCAGCAACATATGCTGCTCCTGTTTTGGTCTTACAATTTGTATTGTTTTGTATTAAATATTTGTAATGTTTTATTCCTCTCCGGATTTTTTCAGTAGTTCAATTTTTATTATAATATGAATCATTTTGCTTTTTCATTGTCAAACTCTTTTAAAGCTATTTTTACTTTTATGCGTCTGTGTAACTGTTGTGGTGGTGGTGGTGGTGGTAGTGGTGTGTGTGTGTGTGTGTGTGTGTGTGGTGTGTGTGGTGTGTGTGTATGTGTATGTGTGGTGTGTGTGTATGTGTGTGTGTGGTGTGTGTATGTGGTGTGTGTGGTGTGTGTGTGGTGTGTATGTATGTGGTGTGTGTGTGGTGTGTGTGTATGTGGTGTGTGTGTGTGTGTGTGTGTGTGTGTGTGTGTGTGTACTCAAATGCATGTGGAGGTCAGGAGCTGATGTCAGGTGTCCTCCTCAATTGCTTTTTACCATACTTTTTTCCTTTTCAGGACTGAATTTCTCTGCACAGCTCTGACTGTCCTGGGACTCTGTCTTGTGCAGGTAAAGCTTTCTGTTTGTAGCTGAAGAATAAGCTGCTGTTTGTCCTGGGCCACGTCCTTGCAAGTCAAGGCTCCTGTTTGTAATTAAGAATAAGTTCTTGTTTCTTAGATCTGATGTAAACTGCACTAAACTTGTGACCCCATTTCCATGAGGTGTCTCCTGACCCTTGTTCCCTCCCTTTCATTGTATCTTTCTAACCATGTCTAACAGCTGACTCTCTCGTCCCTATGAACACCTTCTCTCTCCTATAAAAAGACTTCAAGAGGCCAGCAGGGGCTGCTCTCGGAAATCCTGACCTAGGGAGAGTCAGCTGGACTGGCCAATCCCAGGTGTACCCCCAAATAAAGCTTGCTTCAATTGAAAAAAATGTCATCAACTTTATGATGTATGTATAGCCTAAACAGTGAAACTTGGGGTTAGGGAGAGTAGCTTTGAGCTGGAATAGTCAAAGATGGCTTCCTGGAAGAAGGAGCCTGAGCCAAACCTGGTATGGGATTTAAGCAAGGAGCAGGAGGTGGAGGAAATGGTGGCCGCACCTCTGATGATAATGATACAGTGTTTGGCAGATGTGCTCAAGATGGTGACCAGGGGATGTGTACTTTGAGAAGAAATAAGATTGCAGAGTAAGTACATTGAAAACATGTAGATTCCTTGGAATTTATAGATTATACCTCTGTCCTAGGGATTTTAAAAAATATGTTCCTGCCAGGCGGCAGTGGGAGGCAGAGCCAGGCAGATCTCTGTGAGTTTGAGGCCAACCTGGTCTACAGAGCAAGATTCAGGACAGGCACCAAAACTAAACAGAGAAACCCTGTCTTGAAAAACCAAAAAAAAAAAAAGAAAAGAAAAAAAGTTCCTGATAGGAATTCCAGCCATGCCCCCATGGTCACACATGCCCAGGCAGGACACTTAATCATTTCCGGGTCATACGTCCTACACAACCCATGCCCTGCATGGTCATGTAATCACGAGCCGCGTGACCACGTGATCTATGTGCATGAGTGGAGTAGCCACGTGGGCCTGTATGTGCATGCTTGGGGTGGCCCAAAAAGTCAGGGCCCCATGTACCCTCTCCCCTTCCCCCACGTGTCCTTTCAGCAGGCCTGATCACATCGGTCCCTTTCTCCTTGTCTTAAAAAAACTCTTGTTAGTGGATTCTGTCGTGTTTCGTGACTTTTCCTCGAAGGGTTAGAGCGCCGCTAAAAACTGTCAATTCCTAAGAAAGAAAGTCCCTGTGCACACAGGAGAGCCTCTGCACCTGCCAGATGTGCTCAGCCAGGATGAGTTTTCAGAACATCAACACCGGGTTTTGTCATCATCTTGAGACAAGAGGACTCAACCTGGTTCTTCATCTGACCTCTTCCCAGGGAGCTTTGTTTTCTCTCTCTTCTTTTCTCTTTTTCTTCTGCTTTTACTCGTGTTTGCTTCTTTTATCCGGTAAGTACGAGACAAAACAACAAAAGCAGACAAGAAAAAGAAATCCCTCCCGTGTGCAAAGCAGCATTCTGTCTTTGTGATGTCTTGTTTCCCGTTGACCTCTACGCTCTGCACCGTGTTGGAGAAAGTGACCAAAGTGTTCCTAAAAGAAATAATTCTCTTCCTAAGAGAAATTATGGTGCCAACTGTTAAAATCTTCAACATTTAACCCCATTACACATTCGATTTTTCCAGTTCCCCTTGTCTTGCTCCTGTAGATGGAGTTTGCGCTAAAGAGAACCCTCCAGCCGGGCGGTGGTGGCGCACGCCTTTAATCCCAGCACTCGGGAGGCAGAGCCAGGCGGATCTCTGTGAGTTCGAGGCCAGCCTGGGCTACCAAGTGAGTCCCAGGAAAGGCGCAAAGCTGCACAGAGAAACCCTGTCTCGAAAAACCAAAAAAAAAAAAAAAAAAAAAAAGAGAACCCTCCAGCTGCACTCCCACCCTCCACGGTGGTGGCTGTTTTATTTCTCAGAGATCAGTACCTTGTCTTTCTTCCTCCCATCTCCCCTCCCCCTCCTCTGAGATAGTGAGAGAGATATTAAACTCACTTTGTCAGAAGAGTCACTTTAAAATCTGATGTCCTTTAAACTGCTCCCTGGAAGCAACTAACACTCATTACTCTTTAATGGTTTCTTGTCCAGTGTAATGTGGGTTTTATATTCACATGCATCCTCTTATTTAATTATCCCCCTAGCCATATGAAAGGTATAATTGTTCCCATTGTGATAGATGTAGGAATGCAAGATCAGAGGAATGAAATAATGTA
The DNA here is from genome assembly GCF_007827085.1 of Peromyscus californicus insignis. Taxonomy (NCBI): domain Eukaryota; kingdom Metazoa; phylum Chordata; class Mammalia; order Rodentia; family Cricetidae; genus Peromyscus; species Peromyscus californicus. Next base: position 56,280,359 of record NW_026294595.1, read on the forward strand.
TCCAAGATAAGGCAGCGAATTCAAGACAGTAGGGATTAGAAGCTATTTTCCATGGTTTGAAAGTAGGTTAGTGTGATTCCTTCCTATTTTCTACAACTTAAGCTTCTCAAGGGTTTTTTTCCCCCTCTGTCTTTGTTTTGGCTAAAAGATTTACAACTAGATTTTTGTGAAAAGTTTACCCATATAGAATCTCTCATGATACTATTGAAATTTTTCTTTCAACAAGCATGCCTTGTTAATTAACCCTTATGCATTTGTGTTCATGGAAACCACCTTGCCAGTTTCCCCAGCTTGCTTAGTTCAAACTCAGAGTCATCCATTTAAAAGTCCAAATCTATTCTCTGTGTGCCCTTGCATACTATGGAAGAGAAATTGAACCCCATCCCCTCTCTCTTTCCTCTTCTCCCTTCCACACCCATGTTTTGTGTATTATAATTTAATTTTAAGGCATTGTCTTATGTAATTATGGTGCTGACAAGCCCAAACTGTAGTACATACTGGCAGGCTGGATACCCAGAGAACAGGTGTGGCTTGTTGAGGATACTTTGGAAGCATAATTCCATCTTCCTTGGGGGACACATTAGTCTGTTGTTTCTTAATGTGTTGAACTGATGAGAGTCTTGTCTCATGATACAGGGTAATCTGCCTCACTCATAATCTACTGATATAAATGTTAATCCCATCACAAAATTATCTTCACAGAGCATCTAAAATTGTATTTGATGAAATTTCTGGAAATGGTAATCTAACCTTATTGCTGCATACATTTAACATCATAGCTGCTTACTGTTGAGGGACTTCCATTTCTGAGACATCCATCTGTGTGTGCTGACAAATACCTGCAAGTGTACACATTAGACTCTTCCTGGAGAGGATCTATTGGACCTCTTTGTGAGGGAAGGAAGGTGGAAACACGAGACAATTGTATTGTGAGTAGCATTGCTCTGTATTGGTCAAATGTCTTCAGAAAGAATTGTAATCCCCATTACTTATTTTTTTTCAAATTAGTTTCTAAACAAAATAACCCCAGTGTTTGGCTACAGTGAAATGGAACGACCAAGCTTGCTCAGAGCTCTGTTGTGCCACATACCTTATCTCCCCCCATTTTCCCTCATCACGTTTCTCTCAAATCATGTCACATTTGGTGAAATAATGCACCCAATGTTGCATTATTATGATAATTAAAAAATTCAAAGAAAAGCAACAAAGAATGCTAATTGCATTTCCTTTCTTTTTCAACTTGGTCCTTCTAAAATTTGCTTATTTTATTTTGACCTTTGTTTTCTATATTCTTATTAACACATTTTCAAGCTGTTTGATAGAGCTCTAAGCCTCTCTCTCTCTCTCTCTCTCTCTCTCTCTCTGTGTGTGTGTGTGTGTGTGTGTGTGTGCATGTTCATGTGTGATGCACAGCATGTATATAGGTGTATATGCACATCCATGTATGTACCACTCTCTCGCTGAACCCGGAGCTCATCCATTCAGCTAGGTTGGCTGGCCAATGAACTCCAGGGATCAGCCTGTCTCAGCACCACTCTCTCCCCCAGCATCTGGGTTACAAATAACTGTCAGTCATGTGCCTGCTGCACAAGCATGAGGACTGAAGTTTGTGAGTTTTTATCTAGCACTCACAAATACAGTATCTTCTCTTTAAAATGTGCTCTTTGCCTTGTTACATTGCCTCTGATCTCCCTACAATTTTTATTTTTCCATTTCAGGAAACTAGAAAGGAGCCATTGGTGGAGAGAGGAAAGAAAGACCTTAAGCGGAGGATGGTAGAACCTAGATGATGTGAAGGAGAAAGGGGGATAGTGGGAGGGCTTAACTAGGGGAGCAGAAGGGAGGGTAAGGCAAAGGTGTGGAGTGGAGAAAAAGATAACTAACATTAGTGATGCTTGAAAAGGCCATATGTAAGCCTACTCCTTCCATAAGAGGCATTAACATCTCTGTAGACGAAGCAAACACCTGAGTTGAGCCTTGGAAGATGGGAAAGGTTTACCAAAACTTTATAGAGATCAACTGCAGTTTCTCTGCACACAGAATTGTCATGGGTTGTTTGAGCCATGCCCTGAAGCACCACCCATAGTAAGATAGCAGGTAGCTGTTACACATGCCTATGACCTTGAGGTACATGCCCCTGGGGCGTGGCCACCAGGGACCCTTAAGACCTAGGATGCACATACAAGGTCTCTCTTGTCTCTCTTAGCTTTGTTACCTTGTGGTTTTGGATGCTGGTACCAACCAGGGCAGAGCTCGCCAGAGAACTGCGTTGGACAGTGCCTCACCCTTCCAGGATCCTGTGAAATTATATTCCTTCGAAACCTTTTCAAACTAATCACATCTTCCCCATGTTAAAAACAACCTTAGATGCTCTACAGTGGATAAACAGTAGAACAAACTGTGGTGCATCTATATGGTTCATGTGATGGAATGGCATCACTACCTCATAGAGAGAAGGAATGAACTATGGGTATGCGCAATAACCCAAATATCTCTCCCAGGAATTATGCTGGGAGTAAACATAACTAAACCCCAGGATTATATCTAAACCACTCTGTCTATACAATGCTCTTGAAGTTCTGAAATTATAGTAATAGTGAACAACTAGTGGTCATTGAATATCACATAGCTGGTGGGATGTGTGAGAACTGATTGAAGCTTTAAGAAGGGCAACCTGAGGGATGGTTGTGAGGCTGAATGTCTGTATCTTATCCTCTGCCAATCCCCTAGTGGTGATGCTGCACTATAATTTTGTAAGATGCTACTTTTGAAAGAAAGTGTGTGTGGTATTTACAGAATCTATTTTCTTATAAATGCAGGCAAATACATAATAAGCTCTTGAAAGCGAAGGGTTTGATTGAAAAACAAAATCCTGTTGAACAAAGCATATAAATTGGATGCAGAAATGTGTCAGCCCTTTTGCTAGTGAGCGTGAGTGCAGTGCAGTGCGAAGCTATGCTGCTGGACCAACCTCCTCGATCAAAGACCTCACTGTGCTCCATGTTTATGTACTCTTCCTTACAGCTTTGACCAAAGAGAATTTACTCACTTGGATATATGATGATTTGGTGTCAGTTTTCAATATTCCAAATATTAAGTTAGTGGCCTGTACTAATTGTAGATAATTTACCTTTGATGCCAAATCTCCAACAACTCTCTTTTTTTGTAGGTTCTGAGATTAAGTATGTTGCCTATTTACTTGAGAAATATTTTACAGAACTAAGCACCTGGAAAATTGTATAAGATATAAGGATCTTGAAGATATAGCCAACTATAGAAATAAAAAGAGAAATAGGTCTATTGGTTTTAGAACATTCTTCTTCTTTTTTTTTTTTTTTTTTTTTGGTTTTTCGAGACAGGGTTTCTCCATGTAGCTTTGCGCCTTTCCTGGATCTCGCTCTGTAGACCAGGCTGGCCTCGAACTCACAGAGATCCGCCTGCCTCTGCCTCCCGAGTGCTGGGATTAAAGGCATGCGCCACCACCGCCCGGCTAGAACATTCTTCTTAATGAGATTAGAAAAACAAAAACAAACAAACAAAAACCAGGTACACTATGCATTTCTTCTTTCTTCAGGAGTTAAGAAGCAGTGTCTGTCAGTCACCTAGTTGGAACTGAATATCTCCTCAGAGAATTATGCTGTGGGTGAAAAGAGTAACCCCAAAGGCCACTAAACACTAAATAACTCCATCTCTACAATGCTCTTGAAATGATAAAATCACGATAATGATGAACATGTTCATAGATGATCAGGGCTTTTATGAACTCTCTCTTGCCCTACAATCCCAAGAGCTAAAACTGGTAAATTGGTTTTTTTTTTTCTTTCTTCTCTCCAAACCTACTTGCCAGCTTTCCATGCTTTCTAGGTCTCCTCTGGGACTTTTCACAATGTTCATATCCTAAAGCTTATATGACGATGACAAGAAATGCCTAAATCATAAATCAAAAATAATTCATATAATTAAACATTTCTATTTCATGAATGAAAAATGCACAAAGGTCTCCAATGACTCTCATCTCACCAATATCAGTAGTTTGCTGTGGCTGTGGAAGAGGCCTTTGGAAGATCTGGGCTCAAGTCTTTTGTGAATGACCAACTGCATCCATCTTGATCACATTTCTGCACCATTGAACACCTCCTTGTATACTCTCACTGCTTCTTCCAGCTCATGACAGACCCTGCCTTTTTTGCTTATTAGCATCATTATTTCATATTTCTTTATTTTATGTGTATGAGTGTTTTGCCTGTATGTATGTGCACCACATGTGTACCTTGTGTCCTTGAGGTCAGAAGAGAATGTTGGGTCCCCTGGAACTGACATGGCCCAAGGTTGTGAGCTGCCATTTGGGTGTGGGGAACTAAACCCAGGTTCTGAGAAAGCAGCATGTGCTTTTAGCCACTGGGCCATCTTTCCAGACCTGTTTACGATGTATTTTGACTGTTTCTACCACACACCCTCTTCCAACTCCCCCTGCACCTTTCCACTCCCAAACAGGCCTCCCTCCTCACTCCACGATCTCTTTTTAACTCACTGAGTCCAATTCTGTTTTTAGTCACCTGCTTGCTAACTAGAGCTGTCCCAGTGAACTTTCCTTCCCCGTTCTAAGCATTTCAGATGGGAACTAGAGGTCATGAACATCTTGAATCTCCACATAAGAATGTGCCTCTCTGCCTGGCTCTGTATGGCACCTCAAAGCTGATGGTAAAATAGTTTTGAATTTCCATCACTTGATTTTTATGGCATTTACAAATAATTTTTCCCTTTGAACTATGGAATGTCTTTACTTTGTTAATGCTATTTGTTTTATGTATATGAGGGTTTTGCCTGCATGTCTGTGCACCACATGCATGCCTGGTACCAGCAGAGGCCAGAAGAGGGCATCAGGTCCCCTGGAACTGGAGTTACTGAGGGTTGTGAGCTGCTTGCTGTGTAGGTGCTGGGAACTGAACCCAGGTCCTCTGCAAGAACAGCAAGTGCTCTTAGATGTTCAGCCACCTCTCCAGACCCATGAATTTCTTTTTATATAGAAAAAGTGAAGTTTCAATCTTTGTCATTTTGTAATAAATGTACACTTACATAAAATGCTTCATATGTTTCTTCCTATGGGAAATTGCCAGGGAGGGTTTTTTTTTTTAATAATTTAAAACTCAAACAGGTGGCAGTTTCTTTTAATCATGTGAAATATTCTAGATTTAAATTCATTTAGTTTTGAATACATAATGCATGCATATGATTTAAGCTATAGTATATGTCTCCTTTCATCCTTGACTTCCAATGAATTTAGTTCTCTCCTGTGTAAGGAGTCTTTCCTGCTACTGTACACATGTAATACAATACATATGCTTTATAGAAGTGGTAAAATATGAAAGTCATCATTTCATATAATTGCTTTCCCTCTGTTAACTAAGTACAATAGAGATGGTTCTGTAGTAATCATAAAGACTGACTTCATGCTTTACTTTAAGAATGTAAAGTGCCATACTTTATGTAAAGAGTCTACTTACCTACACTGAGGCTATTCAATGATCTTGTATTCATATCTGTAGATGCACAGGCAAACATTCCTCTAGATTCTACATTGTTGCATAAGTCCTTAGAAATGTATCTATATTTGTAAAAATAAGGCATTTGTTATATCAATTGTGGAATTCTCATATCTAGCAAATGGTTTTAAATAATGCCTTAATTTTAATTGGCAAGGCCCTATGCATTTTATGAGTTAGATTTTAAGATCTGGAAATTATATGCACCTGCATTTTTTGTTGTTGTTTTTTACTTTCTTCTTTTCTTGCTGTTTTCTTTTTCATTTCTCTCCTGTGTTCTTCTACCTTTCTTTCTTCCTCCCTCCTCTTCCTCTAGCTCACGTTCCTATTAAAGATCAGATTGGGAGCGGTGTAGCCACTAGATGGTGGTACAAGCACACAGGGAAAACTAGTTTGTAAACAGATTAGGCGCTAGTTTTCATTTCCTGCTTAGTTTTTAAATTGCTATCCACCGGGGCCCTTAAATGCCTCCTAAGGGACATCACTGTGATCGCTGTTTAGTAGTTGAGCCAACATAACACTGATGTTGAGCTTTTCGGCAGCTGCTGTGGCCCACTTTATGTTGATGGTGAGACTTTTTAAAAACGCTCATTGCTTGCCTACAATAACTCCTCAGTGGGAATCTGGTAAGTTTCCTGAGTGATTTGAAGGGCTTGCTTATATTCTTGACTGATTTACAGGTCCTACAATGTTGCATTTGAGACTACTTAGAATTTATAATCCTGCTTTATTTAGTTGACTGAATTTCAGTGAAGAAATGGCAGTTCTGTAGCTAGTTCCTAAAATGACAGAAGGCAGCTATTTGCTATGGTTTGCCCCATCAGTTGCAATTCAGAGATTTATACAAACATGCTTCATCCATCACTTCAAGGTCTAAAATGTAGTTTTCAATATCTTGGAATTTATTATAGAAGTATTTTTCTGCATGCAAATTGCCTTAATTTTTTAGAGGTGTCTGTTTTCTCTATGAGAATCTATGCTGTGAAAGTTTGTATTGGTAAATTCTTCTCAAATCACAGAAGAAAGGCATCTAACAGTATTGAAGGGTCTTTGCTTATATTAGAGCTACATGATAAAGATAGCATTTATACTCTTGAAAACCAGCTCAATGCATTTAGCAGAGGACAGTGTTATCAGCACCACCACCCCTCCAACACACACAGTAAATGTTCTGTGCAGAGGTGGCACACATTCATTCTCCTGTTTGGCAGTGTCCCTATTTGGTTTGTGGGGATGGGTATATGAGACCTTCTTGTTTTGTGACTACATGCTCTTGTCAAGCGCATGTCTTCCTGAGAGGTATCCTTATACTCAAGCTTGGGGTTACTAACTTCAATGAGTCAGTTATTTGGGGGCAAGTGTTGAGGTCTATCATCCCATTTGTATCAGGGTTGCCTGACTTAGAAAAAAGAAGACTAACATTTTAATTGTCTGAAGGGTTTTGATAATAATGAGGCTTTCTTACCACTTACTATGTCTTGATGAAACTCTACGATCTGCTGTCTAGTAGCTGTGTTATACTGTTACACCTGGAAACCTTCATTTAAGACATTTGCTGTTTAACTAAAAGGAAATGACTTCATACATAAGAGAAGACAAAAATAATCACTGACTAGAATTCAACAGAAGAACTCTGAGTTCAGAGAAGCAGTCCCTAAGATGAGGAGCCCACTGGCACCCTGCACCATGAAGTAGAAGCCACTGCAGCTGGGTCCTTCGTTTTATTAGGAAAGATAGCCCATTTTGTGATCTGCAACGTTTAAATCAGTTGAACTATAGTGAAATCTCTCCCCTGAAATGGCTATTACACAGCTTGCAACCTTTTGTTCAAGAGATTAAGTTTGCATCTCCTCACATTATCTCCTTGTAATTGGAAAACTTTCATTTTGACGGAGAAAATGTGCCAGCATCCCCGAGAGCCTTGCCACAAGCCAATGCAGAGTGCCATCTGGAGGGTGCATGCCCACATCAGGCAGCAGACTCCTGGCGGGCTGTATCTGGAACTCTGCGATGAACAACTAATAACATCTTAAGCTCCATTTGTCTAGCTCGTGAGTGCTCTTGGCAGAGGTCATAACCAGCAGTGGTTTTCTTGATTTGCTGCATCAAATGTAATTAGGTTAAAGCACTCACTGACAGAGCCTCTGATAATGGCATAAAAGCCTCAGGCTTGAATTTACCCATCGAGTCAAATTTAAGTTTCGATCAACAAAGATGTATTAATTTCATCACCAGGACAGTGAAAAACTGATGAATTTTAAAGGTATTTATGTGGAGCAACACAGTTTTCCTTTCTTTGGATTTCATACTTCTTTGGCTTCTATTTTAAAATTGAGTTTAATCAACTTCTGTTCTGGTTCCTAGCTTCTAAAAGAGACACTGATGTCTCCTGCTAAGACACATGGTCCCTCATGTACTCAAACCATGCATCGCTCGTGAACCTTACCGTTGGTCACATTGTAGAAAATGAGGAGACATCTTCAGCATGTCACCTTCATGTAAATTAATTCTGCCAGTTGTCTACACATAAAGACAGAAATGACACCATGGTTGACCTTTTAACCTTTGCCTGCTGAAAAACTCCAGGATTAGCAGAGGCCTCTTCATAAATGAGTCAGTTCAAGGCCGTGAGTAAAATAGAGAACCATTGCTTAGGGTTAAATTTAGGGCAAGCTTGGGCCCAGAGCACAAGACAGACGTTAGCTTTTATGAAAAGCATACAAAAAGAGTGTGAGCTCTCTGCAGAAAATGAGGCTTAACAGTTTTCAGCACCAATGTTATAGAACAAGTACTAGAGAAAGAGAGAGCTGGGGTGTGGTCTTATCAGGAAGGCAAGGCTGTAAAGTTGTTGGTCTGCATAATAAGGCCTTTGAACATCAGCAGAGGAACTAAGGATGAGGGACAGGCAAAGCAACCACGGGAGAACAACACTTTTTCAAACTGACTTCGGCTTCTCCTGTCCCTGCTTCTTGGAAATACTGGCACTACTGAAGCTGGTGGAGAAATAGGCCTGCAATTTCTGGGGAACAGCAGTGATTCCTGTCGACTTTGTACCTCACTGGGGGATGTTGTGTTCGAGTGTTTCAGGTGGTTCTGCCTCTGATAAAAGCAATAGGCGTGTGTGAGAATGAGGTTAAGTAAGTGTTTATTTGAGGATTTAATATTGCACACGCCAACGGAGTACAGCAATTACCATGCTGTGAATTTCATATTCATGTGTGGCATATTTATTTGTTGTTTACCTCTCTGCATAATGGAAATGCCATGAAAATCTGTTCCTTCTACTGCTTTAATTTTAAATGAAGCTAAATGTTATGTATAATTTTAAGTTACAGACTGCTAATTTCATTCTGTTTTAAATACTCTACACATAAGAAGCTCTTATGGTCCTGCAAGAATCCACGCTTTGGACAAAATCAAAGCATAATCCTTTCAGTAATTGTGTAGTAGGTAGGTAGTTAATAGATTAAATTATGAACCTAATATCATCACATTGACAGTCTATTTCAAACTGTGTAGTTATCTGTACCATTCATACGTGTATGACTCTCTGTAAATAGATATGTATGCCTTTGTTACTTTCCTGCTAAATACCATATAGTTAAAAGACAAAAGCCCATAGCCTCTGGTGGTAAATTGTTTGTGTCTAGCTCACTTACAATAATCTGGTGATAGACTCAGTGCTCGGTGGAACGGTGATGAAAGCTTTGGGAACAGTACAGTTTTCACCTATTTCCATGATAGTATTTTAAAGAGCGAGGCAATGGCAGACCTCAAAGCTAGTTCACCTTCTGTAAATACAGTGGAACAAAGCAAGGAAAATGCCGGAAAGAAAAACATCTATAGCTCTTGTCTACGGCTTCCCGTCTCTAGTCTGGGAATCCATTCATGTGCCATGCCTCGACTTCTCTTTGCTGGCCCATCCCGCTCTTCTCTCCTCAACTCCAGAGCCATCTCAGGAACCAGGGATGTGTGCCACCCAAGATCTGCCCAATTATTACTTATTTAACAAGCATCACTGTGCACTGAGCATGTATATAGCTAAGGTCTCCACCCCTGGCTACAGCCTGCATGGGAACAGATCTAGACCACGCAGGTGAAAACACCCACTCAATAGCCCTGCAAGCCAGCACATACTTATGTGTTTAAAGGCAGAAATGGCCGAGAAGTTTCATTTTCTGAGAACTCTTAATGTAGTCTGCAAAGCTCGGAATGTAATGCGCCAGTTGTTCAATTTCCATTGTTATTTACCAAAGTGAAGCTTTGAATGAAGGGAGAATGTGCCATCTGCCTCCCCCTGTGATAATGCTTGGTTTTATTCCCAAGTACATCAACCACTGACTTGGCATTTCAACTAACCGAAGCACTTTTCTCATTAGACTGTGTCTGTGTCTACAAAAGACCATATTTTCCTGGTTGCTCATTTGAATATTCCTGTCCTCTCCGTCTTCCTTCACTGGATTTGAGACTTTCTATCCAAAAATATGGCCAGTTTGATATGGCCAGTTTTCTGGATACCTCATGGACAGGCTACACCTGATACAGCTCTTTTTCCAGTGACTTATTCAATCAACTCTTTTGTTTATTTTTATTTACTATGTATATTGCCTGTTTTCTGTGGACACAGGGCATATATAATTCTTTGAGAAGATATAATATAATGTGATACCCATCCTTAACTCAATTTCAGTTAAAAACAAAAACTGAGTATGGAGGTCTAAAAACAGTCTATTTTAAGTAGACATTTCTAAATGCCAGGGCATATAGATAACATATCTATTCATCCAGCCAATCACTTAATAAGCACTTATTGAGTGTTGTGATATGTTCAGCAGTCTAAGACTCATTGGAGATATAAACTTGAGAAAACCATGCATGGTGCCTGACCTGGATGAGTTTAGAGCAAGTGGGTACCGTGGCATAAGGACCTATCTGAAGAACGTGAGCATCACCTAGAAGCATAATAGTCATGTATGGTGTCTGATCCATCCAGCTTCAGTGAGAAGCAGCTGTGTTATAACAAGTTATTCCAGTGACTCAAAGTAAAGTTTGAAAAGTGCTGGTGGAACATGGAATGCTTGGTGGACAACACAGACAAATGGGGATCACCAAATTTTATTAAAAGGGGGAAGAAGGTGAATCTAGGCAAGCTAAAGATAAGAGCTGGATGGAACCTAAAATCTGATTCAGAATACAAGGTTTGGAGATCTAGCTGGGAATATTTCTTCAAAACTACCGCAGGGGCAGAAAGAAGGAGGCTGATGCATTGATGCATTGCAGGCAGAGGGGGAGCTGGTAGATATGGATGAAAGTCAAAGCTTGGAGGACAGGACACAGTGCAGGGTCCAGAGTAGAAGGAGCCATTGGTGGCAGTGGCGACACAGCAGCTGGAGGCCAGATTTTCTATCTCAGGCACGAGAAGGAAGGCCAACATTAACATTTTCCAGGTGATCTTTAAATGAAGAATCAGGGCTTAGCTTTTAAATTTTAAAATAATCATGAAAGTCCACAAGAAGATGCAAATCAAGTACAATTTTCTTATGTATACTGATTCTTCCCAAGCACATCTAATTTATGAGAACTTAGATCTGAGCAGAGAAAAAGAGCATTTCAGATGATCTGGACCAGTAATCTTGCTTCAAAATTCAAAACTGTTAATGTGGGGGAAAGTGCTTACATCTTAACCTACACAATTTTCTCTTTATAACCAAGGGCCAGCCCTAATAAAATATATAAAATGAAGCTTGCCTGTGGTCCCCATCCTGCTTCATAGTCTTTTCTGTATCCTTTGTTACATGCCAATGGTGTCTGTAGTTTTGCTGAATGTACCATTATGCTCTAAGCCAATAAAGGCAATCTTGAGTGACTGGTGACCTTCTCAAATGAATCTTTTTATGTCACTATGTCAAGTGGTTTCTGCTGTCTTATGAGGTCAGCCCTCCACACAAGGATTCTTCCATTCATACATTTGAAATAATTTGGGAGTCCAGTTCTGACAAACTCAGTCAGTGCTCACACAACCATAGGAAGTTTGCATTCCTCAGTAGGCCCTTAAGACGGTCTCAACAAATGATTTCATTCCCGAGATGCTTTTAAACACTGACCTCTATATTTCAGGTTTTCTGGACATCTGTTAGGGTGGCATTCAGTGTGCTTTCAACACATGACTTATCTGTATACAAACCTGAGTTGACAGGGAGAAGCCTGTGGCTTTCTAATAAACGACAGAGTTAATCAGCAAGACAGACCCTAGAGCGGTGTCTTGGGCAGTCGCCTTAAAAATATCAGAGAAAACCATCAGATAATTTCAGTGGGGGTATTCCACACTCAGCAACACAAAGATGGTGCTTTTCTATGAGTGGAGCATCTTGAAGCAATTCTATTGACAAACCCAGGATTTATCTATTTGTAAATAAGCATCATAGGAAACTGGGGAAGCAGGGGGACCATGTAGAGATTTGCAAGAGGCATCTGCTATCTGGAAGCAGAGACCATACAATTGAAAGGTGAGCTAGCTAATCAGAATGACATTTTCAAAACTGAATTATTTTACTATAATTTAGACAGACCATAATTTGGGATGAACTTTTTCTCCATAGTGACAGAAATATTCTCTCATACAATGAGTTATTAGCCAATCTAGAAACAAATAAATACAAAGTATTAAAGAGACAAAATTTTCTTTTATTTATATTTCTAGTTTTGTAGGAAAGGGTTTTTGCATCACAAATATTTAATCAAACTGCTGAATTCTGTATTTAAGTTGCAAATGGCCACAGCAATGTCTTTATGATTTCTCTTGAAAAACTCTGTACATCAAACATCAGAAAACATGCTCTCCAGGGAGCTTGTCCCAAACAAATATGGTTCATTGTTCTCTAGGTTTTATGTTTAGAGTTACTTAATGTAAACGCTATTTTCAGTCATTATTTTAGTGGCAATAGCTGAACTGTACGTGTGTACGTGCTATCACTAATCACTACCGACAACAGAAGTTCTAAAATTGATTTTTTTCAATGTATCTAAATGAGAATGTATAAATCAAGTAATTAGAAAGCAGAGATCAAGGAAGAATGTTTTTCGTTTTTCCCTAATGGGTGGCTGTCTTATAACCAGTTCATTAGGACCAATCAACAGCACTTCTGAAAACATGGGGTAGAGTGAAAATTACTCTTCTACCTTCAGCCAGTATCATACCTCCTCCTATGCACACTGAACATCTCTGGGCATGAAGAGTGTCAGCTCTGTATCTTGTCTCCTTCCTGCTAATGTTTTCTTTTCTTTCCCACCACATTTGAGCACCACCAGTGAGAAGGACTAGAAATAGCTTTCCCAGTGAGGGAAAAACAAACAAAAACCTGAGGACTGGTGGAATGGCGGGCCAGTGATTGGTCACTGGAGTCAAGCCCATGGAAGACAAGAACGTGGGAATGGAAGCGGTGTTGCTTAAATGCTTCTCAGTGGAAACAGTGTGGCCTCTGCCTGTTAACTTAGTATGACACAGTGAGTATAAAATAGTGGGGTCTGTTGGCTTAATTATTTATCCATGCTTCTTTTAGAAGTCAGGGGCATGAAGTGCTTCTGAACCTTCTGATTTAGATTCTGATTTAACAGAGTAGAGTGGAGCTTTGCATACCAGTCAATGAGCAAGCCATTGGCAATCCCAAGGTAAAGTCCTTTATGTTCAGGGCTTGAGCTGTGCTGGGCTCACACATTAGTGATGTTAGCAGCAAGCCATGAATTTCTCTAACATAGTGGTGCAAATTTTCTGGCTAATGAAACAGTTTGGATGCCCAGGACATCTTCCTATCTTTTTTTGTCTCTGATTGTCTGTAATACTTTAAATCCATTACATTTAGGTTTATGCAAGAAGCAAATTGTTTTGTTGTAACTACTCACATGTGCTCCTTTGGAGTATTCTTAGGAAGCAAGAAGATAAGTGTAATGGGCTTTCTTTGGGACCACCAACCAGCTCCCAAATCATGACATGAAGACATATTATTAGTTATGAATGCTCGGACTTAGCTTAGACTCATTTCTTGCTAGCTTTTATAACTTATATTAACCTGTTTCTCTTCATCTACACTTTGCCCCAGGACTTTTGCCTTTCTTTTATTCTGTATGTCTTACTCTGTGTCTGATGGCTGGTGGCTGCCTGACTGGCCCCAGGCATTTCCCTCTCTTTCTTTCTTTCTCATTCTCTCCTCTTCTCTCATTCTCTCCAAACCTAAATTCCTCCTCCTACTTATTCTCTCTGCCTGCCTGCCAGCACCACCTACCCCTTTACTGCTTAGCCATTGGCCATTCAGCTTTTTATTAGACCAATCAGGTATCCTTGGCAGGCAAGGTGAAACAGCAACACGTCTTTGCCTAGCTAAACAAATGCAGCATAAACAAATGTAACACATCTTTGCCTAGTTAAAGAAATATTCCACAACAGATAAGCCAGACAGACAATGCTCCAACACTGGGAGCCGAAATGGCTGGGAATACACTGTTGTAACATTTTGAGAGGGAGACAAGTGTGGATGAGACACTTTGCAGAAAGGCCGGCTGCAGAGGGACAGAGGGACATGCTTCTTTCATTCCTTGTGTGAGTTATTCATTTCAGCGTGTGTGTGTGTGTGTGTGTGTGTGTGTGTGTGTGTGTGTGTGTGTACGAGCATAGTCATATTTACAGTTAAGTGAAGAATTCTAAAGAACAATGGGTGGATTTTTTTCTTCATGGCTTCCCTGATCACATCAGTAGCTTAAGTAACCAATGACTCAGTGACACAACTGTGGAGAGTTAGATGTTCTTATAAAAACACACAGGCTGAGGTGAGAAGCATAGATTTCAGCTGTCTTTGGTGGACCTTTGTCACCTTAGACAAGGTTGCTTACACTTTCTGAGCCTGTCTTCTATCCCTAAAAGAGTTACAAGCTTTCCCACTCATACCATTGTAATTTATTTGAAGAACAAATTGGATTATGGAAATAGTCACAACTGCTTTATAGGTATTCTGTGGTTTTATCTCTCTAGTGTGGTTAATTAAATATAAAACCTAGTTGTATAGATTTATAATGTCATGGTGATCTATCTTGTAATGTTCAAAGCATTGTTACCAATTTTGTCTACACATATGCATATTATGTGTAGTACCTCAGGAAAAGAATTTTCTTAAGTGAATCTAGAAAGGAAAAACTATATTTTGAGAGTGGGCACTTGAAGCCAGGTATTCAGTAAGAGTACCATTATGTGTGATCTTATTAAATAGGCCATTGTTTACATTGATTCTTCCTGTTTGAAGTGGATTCAAAGACTTCCTCATGGCATTAGATGCATGTCCCACTAACATGGGGTATAAAGCAAATTGAGATACACAATGTTTTCTACTCCTCAGTTGTGAAAGCTCTTTGTCTATTGAGCTGTGGTACATTAGATAAGCCCACTCAGTCCACTCAAATTTCATCTCTCTCTCTCTCTCTCTCTCTCTCTCACACACACACACACACACACACACACACAAATGAGGCACTAATGTTGAATGGTTTCTAAGGGCATAGTTTGGCTGTGTGAAGACTGTGTGGGTCTAGGAGTGTTCCATAAGTGAATGAGTCTGGGCTTTCCACAAGAAAGGTACCAGCTTTAGATATCTAAGATAACTCTTGACTTCTCAAGCCGTTACTCTTTGTGTGTGTGTATGCAGGATCACTCACGTGTCCTGTCCGTGTCTGAGTACCATTTTACATGAACATATGTGCATATGTGTGTGCTTCTATGTAGATGCCAGAGATCGATGTTGCATGTCTTCCTCAATCACTTTCCACACTATGTTCTTAAATTATTTTCTTATTGTATTTATTTGAATTTATATTGTATTTATTCATTGTGTGTGTGTGTGTGTGTGTGTGTGTGTGTGTGTGTGTGTGTGTGTGCACATGCTTATGCCATAGGGTGTATGTAGAGGCCAGAGGACAGTTATGGGGCATCAGTTCTCTCCTTCTACTCTGTGGATTCTGGGAGTCAAACTCAGTATCAGGTGTGGCAGGAAGGGGCTTTTTGCCTACTGAGCCATCTCACTAGCACTCCTCGTCCACACACACCTTATTTTTGTGAAATAAGGTTTTCCTGTGAATCTGGAGCTCACCAATCACCAAGGCTTGCTGTCTAGTGAACTGTAGAGAACTCTTTGTGTAAGCCTGGCACATCATGGAGAGTCAATCAATATTTGTGGGTGGAGAGATGGATGGATTCATTTATCTCCAGAGTGCAGTCTTCTTTGAAATAGCTCCACTAGGAGTTCATTGTTGTATCCACCGTCCCTGTAACATAACCAATAGTGGACCAAAATGGAGGGTCCCCAGACAATTAAAAGTAGACCTACTTACTACATGATCCAACAATCCCTTTCCTGGATATACAGCTAAAGGAAACAAAATCGTGTGTCAGAGACATATCTGCAACACAGTGTCCACTGCAGTTCTACTTACAATAGCCAAGACAGAAACAACTTCAGTGTCTACCAACTGATGAATAGATAGAGACAATGCAGTACTTACATGCAATGGAAAACTATTCAGTCATTTAAAGAGGTTAAATTTCATCAGTTGCCACAACACAGATGGTGACAGAGTTCACTATGCTAAGTGAAGTAAGCCCAGCCAGAGAGACAGGATCCCCCTGGTCTCACTAGGTTCCCCTGGTCTCGTCAGTATGTCAAATCTATTACAGCCAGTCTCAGAAACTGAGAAATAGAATAGTGTTAGCAGAGGCTATAAAGAACAGTGTGGAGGGAGATGAGAGGGTTGATCAGCAGGTACTGAATTGCAGTTAGAGAGGAATGAAAAGTGTAGGTGACTTTAGATTAAAAATGGCCTGCATACTTAGAAATACTGTAAAGCAATGATAAATAATTGAAAAGGAACATTTAACCAGATTCAAACATTATATAATATATACATGCATTAAAGTATTACATTGCCCTATTAATGCATATCATTTTAGTGTTTGTGTGTATCTGTTGAAAATAAATTTAAATGAAAATGTAAAGTGAATAATTCTAGGGCTGGGGATGTAGTACAGTTGGTACAGTGATTTGCTAACATTTATGCAACCTGTCCCAAGCACCACTTAACCTAGGTGTGTTGGCATAGGACCATAATCCCAACACTCAGGAAGTAGAGGAGGCGTGATCACAGTTCAAGATCATCCTTAGCTAGCTAGAGAGGGATACATGAAACCCTATTTCAAAACCAAAAACACAGTATTGCTAATGCTAAGAAAGAATATAAGAAATGGCTAAGATGATAAAAACTTTGCTTGATATGTATCAGAGTATTTACATTTTATTTATATGTGACATTAGTAGTCTACCTGATGAAGACTAGGGCTTTACTAATATGTTGTTTATGTGCTTAGTTTTTTAGCACCGTTTGATAGACACTTTGTACTTGAGTAGATAGCAGTATCTCGTTTACACAATGCAAATAAACTTGCCTATTTCTGGCATGGATTTTCCTACAACAGAAGGATTTTTACCCCCTTTAAATGCAAATTTTAAATGCTGCATGTCAAAAGTACTAAACTTCCAAGTGCCCCAGTGCCACAGGAGATCACTGCCTGTTTGTTCTCCCACGCCTCACTTGCATGGTTTCCCATAACATAAAAATGTCTGAAATTTTTGTCTTATCCCTGTGAACTGTGTATAAATACTTCTGGCTTTCATATCCATTCAAGTTAGAGTCAATCTGGGTTCTATTTTTCTCAGCTTTAAATTAGAAAGTTGGACCATTCCGTGTAAGACCATATGCAATGGGCATCATGGAGGAACCCCCTTTCCCAGCTAAGTAAGCACTTGCACATTAGAAGAAAATTTCAATTGATTTGGAAAACAGGATCATGAGTGTCAGTAAACAATGGAAGCCACTACTTCCAATTGTGGGAGTCTCTAAGACAGTTTCTCAGAAATATAGTCTGTCCCTATTTTATCTACAGTGCGATTAATTTCCCTTGGGAACGCTAATTTCCTCTATGTACTAACATAAATTTTCTTCACTGAACTCATCATTTTGGTGGGGCATATGAATGAGGATCTGGTGAGGGCAAGGTTCTAATCACTATGATGATATGTGCCTAGTGGATTTAGTAACCACTCTTGGCAATAGAGCAAAGCCCGGGTGACCTTGCTGGTTAGTTTACAATCAGCCAGTTGAGCAAATCAAACTCAGGAAGACACTAATGTTTGGTGGCATGGTAGAGTGGACAGCATAGAAAGAACATTGCTGCTGCATGCCTACAAAACATTTGTCTGCCATGGCTTCTGCAGGCCTGGGCTTTCTTAAACACCCTCTCTTTGCTGCAGGGGAACTACATGCATTCTGAATGTATTTCTGTGATAACTTTATTTTGACAATTCTCAAACGGCAACATGTTGCACACTAATTGACTACAACTGGTTTTGAATCATCTTTAAAAAGGTGTAAATTATTGTCTCAAAGTGACCCAATAGAGGTGTAAATGAACGTTAACATAACATCTCTAGAATGGCTCTATTTTAAATACATAGATATGAATTCAGTTGGTCTGCTTCTTTTTTTTTTTTGGTTGGAGGTTTACTGCTTTAAAATGGGAAACAAATGTGTGAATTCTATCAAGGGTGTGAAACTCTCCATTTGTACAGACTGGAAGATTTGGTAATAAGGAGAGAGATAGCAGAAATTATTCAAAAGTTTAACAACATTTTAGTTTTAAATTCAAGTATTTCAGGGAAGGGTTTAGAGTCTGCTTGGAGAGCAGTCTTTGCTATTAAAGAGTTAGAGATTTCTAAAAAGCCCATAATTGCTAATTTTCTTATAGTTTTAGAATTGGAAATTGCATTGACTAATCCTTTCTGTTTCTAAAGATGATTACTTTACTCAAAGTTCGTGAATCTGATAAACCCATGAGCCTCAACTTAACCCTGCCTAAATGAAACTTAACCTCTTATCTCTTCTCACATCGGTGGACAATGGGCCTCAGCTGCAGGAGCACTTGAGCCTTGTGCCCAGTGTCCAGGCCAGCTGGAGGGCCAGGATCCTTGCTTCCCAGCCAAATAGACACTTGGCATGGTTGTACTCCAGGGCAGAGGTTTAACATGCTTCAAATGAGGCTTGGCTTTTGAAGCGTCTATCCCTTAGGTTGGTGTCGCTGGAAGTCCAAGACCCCCCCTTTCATTAACTGGCCTCTCACATGGATAGCAATGAGGACAGAAAACAGCTGACCACTGAAACAGTTGGTTCTTTTTTATTATTTGTAATTTTGTCTATTTGCATGAAAGCCTGGCAGCATATGGCCTGATGAATTAAAAAAAAACAAAGGCCCTGTAAATGCTTATCTACTGGACAGAGCCTCCAGCTCACTCATGCTATTAGCTGTGGCTAGTGCATCTCTACCTGCCACTTTTTGGGGGATGGGGGCCTAAACTGGTGACTGACTCAGTCTCTGTAGTATAATTGTGTTGAGTTAATGTCACTGTTTAATTCCTCACAGTACTGTCAGAAGTGGCAAAAAGTGGCAACATCTACTGTTTCCATAGTAAATGTGATTGGCAAGCTACCCACTGTCTGCCTTATCTAATATTCTACAGTAATTGTGTCTGATCAGACCAACAGGAATAGAAAGCAAGAGATCTGAAGTGCTTCTCTTCCCATTCACTCAGGCCAACAATGAAGAGAAATTCAGAGGGATGTACACTCACATTATCTTTCCAGACTAAAATTGAGTAGCTGTGATCTGAGATAGAAATAAGCCACTGTGTGAGGCATTTATTAATTATATGCTTGCTTTTTTTTTTCATTTGCGGTGTTTATAGGGTTTCATTTTTATTGTTATTATTAATATTGTTATTATTATTATTTTACTTCCTAATTAGACATCTTCTCTAACCACCAACCTGGGAAAAGGGAATTTATTTCCTGTTTGAGAACTAGAATTGCCCCAAAGAAACTAGAATAATTTGGGGTAATATTTTATAGCCAAACTGAATTACAAGCCTTTTTTTCTCTGTTTTGTTTGTTTTATATATGATTCTATTTACCAACATGCCATCTAAACAGAAACGGAAATGCTGTACAGGGTTTTATTGCATGGGTTAGAATAACTGTAAAAAAACCAAGCACTGGCATATGTAGAAGGCAGGATGTCAATAGAAAGTGGAGGGAACACATGAGCTTGTGATGGTTTCTAGGCCAGAAGGGGGAGTTTTTGGTGTAGCTGGGGTGCTTCAGGGGTTACCCATGCTCCGGTAAGTTTGTAAACCGATGTGTCTTCGTCCACAATCAAGGCCAACAAACTCATTGGGTTGCCTGGTTGGACTTTGGTCTGTCCTTGGTCTGTGGTGAGAGGTATTTGTTTGCATCTTCCCTGAAAAAGTTCAGAAAACAGATCTTATTATAGCTGAGAATAAAGAACTAAACTTTTCAAAATTGCAGTATTGTTTCCAGATGGGGTGATTCGGTTTACAGTGAACTAGGTGGGGAGTTTTTAACTTCCACTCAGAAATGAATGTAAATAACTAAAGCTTACATGACAAAAAATGCTCAAAGATAGAGAAGAGCCAGATCTAGGTGTGGGACTTGTGTCAGGATGTAAGATACGTTTTGAGGTACTTTGATTTATTCCTTCCTAAGGGAAAAAAAGAGATCTCGCAGAGAAGTTTTAAACTGATACTAATCAAACTCTGTTACTTCTTGTGGGACTCATGAAAATTAGACTAAAGATAACATTCAAAATGTACATCAAAAATATATCCACATGTACAAACAAGTTAGAAAGCGCTTACCTTGCTAGATAAAGTGGCCGCAAGCAGTGTATAGTGAATCAGGCCGTATGTGCAAATTTATAATACCCAAAGCTGAAATGAGAGTAGCTATGTCTTCATCTAGTCTGACTAGATGAAACTTTTTAATAAGCACTACAAATTCTTTCCTAAGTTTCAAATTAATTCCCTGCAATACACGTGCTTTAGGGCTCGAGTCTTGACAAACTGAAACCCATACATTAGACTACATCCATTCATGTTTTCTCAGGAATACCATGCTCACTAGGTAGGGTACTGAAGCCTAAGCTAAGTGCCCCAAATCCTGACTGTCAACAAGATTGGCACATAGAATTTTGGAATTGAATGAGCCTTTTAACTCATTAAGCTCAGCCTGTTTTTCTCATCCGAATAAAATAAATGACACTCCTCTCTTCTCCTTCATCTAATTAGCAAGCACAAGTAAGAACCAAAGAATGTCCCCACCTTTTCCTGGCCCAGGGTATTTTTGAAGTCTCCAGGCCGAAAAATGAGTTATCTTTCATAGTTAAAACCATGCTTTCATTAAAATGTCCATTTTGTTGTGGGCGGTACAAATGATGATTCCTGGATGACTGACAGAAGGTTCTCAGAAAAGATTTGTAAGTTGAAAAATAGGTTTTGAAAAGTGACTAGAAAGAAAACCAGTCAGAGGTTCCACTGCAGGTGCAACTCAGTGAAAAAGTTCATCAGCCCAACTTTGCCCTGCTGCTGACTTCTCGGTTTGAGTATGAGGTGACCTGACCCGAGCTGTGCTTAATTGCCTGCTTTACAGGAAATCACCTCCTAACTGCTGGTGCTTTCTCTTCAGCCAACACCCAAAGCCACCACCAGGGTCATGGGGATGAGACTTCACAAGGTAAGTGAAAAGAAAACAGAACGGAAGGTATCTTCAAGTGGGATCTGGTGAAGGCATTGGCTCACAGATAGGAAGAGCCTTCAGGGGCCCTTCTGTGGGGTGTGGAGGGAACATACAGGCCTGGCTTATGTGGTATCACATAGGTTGTGAGTGACATGAGGCAGATCTGGGGTTCCCAAGTGTCCTGTGTGAGATGGAAGCAGGTTCTGTTGTCTAGACTGGAAGAAGTGCTCTGGGTTTGGAAGGAAAGTTGTCAACTCAAGAAGCAGAAACTAGAAGTTTTGAGACAAGTTTGCATGGCCACCACAAACACAAACTCCTTCTCTACTTACTCACCATGGACATATTTATTGCTTTAAATTGCTTTATAACAATTACGGTTGAAGATGAACCGTTTAGCAAGAAGGCTTACAAAAGCAATGCCCATTTAGTAGGAGTGTGCATAGGATTGTGACATTTTGCATTTCTTAGCATAGTGACCTGTAGCAGGATGCTCATGGTGCTGGCAGTGGCTGGAGCTACAGTGAATATCTAGCCATGAGATGAAGAGGGTGAGTGATGCTCTGGTCCAAACAAAGCACTATGTTGTTAAGCTGAGGTGTTTGGAGGGGCAGGTGTACAAACTAAATACATTTTCAATCACATGCAATAAGATGAGAGGCTTCTAATATATTTTTGTATGTATTGTATATATATATATGTCATTGTATATAAATATGTCAAATATATTCAATATTTTTAGGTTTTTGATCTTATAATTATATCACTTACCACTCCCTTTCCTTTCTCCATAAATATATTCAATTTTTTGAACATCACCCATGAGGAACTAACTCCATTGCAAACTGAGGAACATAATAAGTATTTGCAAGACCATTTCCATCTAACATAAACCTAGGAAATTTTGTCTTACTGATTTATGTTGGGCCTTTCAGCAACTTATTCTGTCGAATAGCTTTGTATTGACCAAACTAATCTGAAGTTCCTGTTTTAGCCCCAGCAATTATTATTCCAGAGCTTACTGGATTTGAGATTATACTAGAATTTCTCAGCCTGTGAAACTGTCCTGTTTTCTGCCAGTGGGCCTAATATCTAGGTACACTGGGCTTGAAAACCACAGCAGACGCTGGGGAATATTTGTGTTCAGACAACTTTTGTAACGTTATTCTCTTCATACCATTTCAAGGTACGAGGAGATTTTCAAAAGCAAACTGAAATGGCTGGCGGACAGCTTTGTAGATGTTCCAACCCAGCTGAGCATAGACACTTGGCCTGTTTTCATAGAGAGAATGTTGATGAGTGACAGCACCTTTGGGAGACTGTCCTAGCAATAGTGAATGTTGCTGTAGCATTTTCTAAAGCACTTAACAAGCTGCATCACCTGACCCCTGGCCAACATGTGATTGACACCCTTTTCAGCCTCTATCTCATGGCACACCAATCGCAATGGCATTCCCACTCATTATTAATCACCGTACAGATTCTCTCTCCTCAAAACTGTATTGTTAATCCTTTAAAACTCCTCATGGTTTACTTCTCAATTTTTTTTCGGGCTTCTGATCACATATTTTCTCAAACACAACTTTCTTTATCACACCATCTAAAGTAACAAATTTCCTGTAACTTACCCTCCTCTCATTTAGCTTCATAAAAATATAACATCCTGTTGCATATTAAAGTATTGCCTGTCTGTTCCACTAAAATCTAAGAATACAGGGACTTTGTGCTGCTCTAAAGTTAAACAGGCAAGAATAGAATGTTAAACAAGGAGCTGTTGCATGGTTTTTAGTAGCAAATGAACAGCAGCAACAACAAAAACAAAGTGAAACAAACAAAAACAAAAACAGGAAGAAAGAAGGAAAGAAGGGAGAAAGAAAAAAAGAAAGAAAGAAAAGAGAGAAATAAAGGAGAGAGAGAGAGGAAAGAAAGGAAGGAAGAAAGAAAGAAAGAGAGAGAGAAAGAAAGAAAGAAAAGAAAAGAAAGGCCAATATTAACTATACAAGGTTACTTGGGTGAAGTTTGTCTACCAATGACATGAACATATGCAGCTGAGGAGGAGGTGATGGCTCTCTATTTCTTGAGTATCTCCAAAGCTTAGTATGGAAGAATCATGAATGCAGAAGTGGATATAAAAAGTCTGGTCAATGCACAACTTTATAGTAACATCAGTCTGACATTTCTCCATCTCTACTGTTTGTGTGACTTGGTGTTCGGCTCTGACCTACTGAGCTTTGGTTCACTATTAATTTCTCTCTGGAGTTTCATGTGAATCCTCTGGCATGCTAAAGCACAGGTTCCTGATAGTGTGCTCACTTCTTGTCTGTTTATCATTTGTAATCTCTCTGAAAGTCCCTGGGGTGGGGGGAAGACTTTTGTTGTTTACTGATCAACTTTATTCTTACTATAATGTCATGAGTCCTTAATGCTCTTACAGCCATCACCTGCTCTTTCGGGGCATTTGAGACTACCAAAGTCATTCTACCCTTGGGAGTCTTGAGCCAGGGAAGTGTGCCTGAGAGGAAGATGGCATTGAGTCAGTGGTACTGTGCTCCACAAACTTAAAAAGGAAAGTGGCACTGTCTTAACATGTGAAAAGATACAGGCAAAATAAGTGATTTGAGTAATTAAGAATATAATATATAGCAGAAAACCCATATTTCATGGTAAGAGTGTCCCTTTTATCATAGTTTTCGCTGACTTGAATTTTCACATTCATTAGTCTTGGGTATATTTTGCATCAGCTCTTCGTCATTGACATTGGATGATGATTTTTAACAGACATGTACACTTTAAACAGAGCAGTTTAGAGAGCTACTTTTACCTTTAAGTTTCCTAAAAGTGTGATTTGAGAAGATACACTTTGTTTTGCTACAATGCAGGTAGGTGTTATAGGATTTCCAGCTTGTTACTTTTTAAAAGATGAATATCTATGGCATAACTTGGAAAAAATATAGTAAAATAGAGCCATTCATATCATGATCCATTTGGGGCATTATAAAATTAGTTTAGCATTTTTTTTTTTTCTAGAGGAGAAAAAGTTGTTTGAGCCCCGGAATTTGTACAAAATAAATTCGGAGTTCATTTTCTGAGATTTAGGTTTTCTTTTTAAAAATAATTTCCCCATCAAAATAATTATGAATCCAAATTTTATAATTTTTTAAAAAATATGCATAATATGCCCGAGAAAAATGGGAGCGGGGATCACAAATTAAAGCAACAAAAGAATTTTGCATTTCTAGCATGCGCATGTCGTCAGGCAGCCCCGAATTGTAATTGTAATTGTTTCCTTTCGTGATAAGTACTGGGCTTTGAGAATCGTTTATCTAGAGGAGAAGTCTTTTCGTTACTCGAACTGGGGTAGCTCAAGATATGTGAACAGAGGAATTCCCCTTCTTCATGGTCCTTTCATTTGTTTTCAGTTGGATTGAAAGGAGCAGACAGCATCAGGTCATGGGGGCCCTTCCACAGGCTGGTGCAGGGCCTTAGGTCCTCTGCCTACAGAATGGCTGTGTTGTACGCATTCAGACTTCGACTTCTGAAATCATGTCAGCATGCTGAAAACCTGCAGTATCAGACTCGAGGGGAAAGCTTGCGTCTGTTAAGCAGAGGCGAAACTTGCTTTCATTATGAATTTGTGATTGTAATTTGCGTGTGTTCTGAAAAAGTCAGGACAGGTATTAGACGTCAACTCTGTAACTTTTGAAGAGACGTGGTTTTTTTTTTTTTTAAGCTAATTAATTAAAACATTTAGAGTCTAGGGTTTTGCTTCAATAACCTAGTATTTTTTGCTTAATAGCAGAATCTAATATGTTTACTCTTTTATAAATCTTCAAACTTTAATCAATCTTATTAGTAGAGAAAATTAGTGTTAGGAAAATGGATTGAGCAACCACGATGACCTTTCATGATGTACGCCTCTGGTCACCGCTAGAGAACCTTTCAGTAATTGAAATGAAGAGTATAGAAGGCCCTTCCTTGTCCTGTGTGTAAGTGTTCCTGCACCACAGTGTGCTGGGAGGCTCAGTGATGGACAGCTGATTGAGATGATGCTTTTTATAAATGTTGTTAACCTACCAACCTTGTACCTGTAGAGATTCATTATATTCTATTCACATGATAAAATTCCATGAATGTGAATTCTTTTCAAGTTGGCTTTATCAAATACTGAAGAGAATGGGTTTCTCTGTGAACTGTGCATGTGTACTGATGGTATCTGCTATTTGGTAAATATAAGAAGGTGCCAAGAGAATTATAACAGGAGGGAAGGGCAGTTTCACTGAGAGGGTTCACTAAGTGCTTTCAGTTATGAAAATCATCACCAATCTCGAAGTTTAAGAAAAACTTGCATGTTACTAGAAACATTCTTTACACTTCAGTGTGGAAATCTTTCAAAACTAAGTATTTAAAAATGTATACCTTCAAACCTACTGTGTGTAGGAAACCATTTGCTGTTTTATTGTATGACCCATATATTCATTATCTAACATGATAAAATACTTTGAAAAACATTTCATTTCTCTACCATCATTTCACCCCAATTTCTTTTGCATTTTTCTATCTCTATCAACTTTCAAACGTCCTCTTTACTAAATGTAAGCATGTAATATCCCAACAGAAATTTAAAAATTGGGTTTATATACAGTTTCTGATCACTACAGCAATATGTGTTAATATTTTGTGTA
This sequence comes from Peromyscus californicus insignis, assembly GCF_007827085.1. NCBI lineage: Eukaryota > Metazoa > Chordata > Mammalia > Rodentia > Cricetidae > Peromyscus > Peromyscus californicus. Next base: position 56,306,259 of record NW_026294595.1, read on the forward strand.
GAAAATGCAAAGAAAGTATTCCTACACATTTTTAAAGACAGTTGCTTTGTGGAGGCTAAGCTTATAGAATGCAGAGCTATAGACGACACATGTTTTATTACTTATAAACTGTGATCAACGTGAAGAACTTGATGAGTGAATAATTCTGGTGCTATGAAAAGAGGAGACATAGTCTTCCATAAGCAGCATCTGCATGGACAGCGCATTTCTAATTCCCCTTGGTTCCTCAGCCACTAAAATGACCTACCTGTAGTTAAACCTTGGATTTTGCCCAGGAAGTGCAAGATCCGAGTGACTTAAGGGTCAGAATTTTAAGTTGGTTTCCTCTCCAATAGTGAAGTATCACAGGCATTAGGGACAGAGTTGCTCTAGACTTCAGCATACTTCTGTGAGTTTGGTCACACATTTCATTTTAATTTACTTTGGTTTACTTTAAGCTGTGCAGGAAATTAATATGAGATGAACATTGAAGCCCTGGCTTCAGACCAAGTGAATTCATACTCGCTGAGATTCCACTCTCAAATGTCATTTCCCCCAGCTTTTCTACACTGGCCCATGACTGACAAACACAAGCTGATGTACTTTTTTATGAAAGGTGTCCCTGAAATAAATTTGTTACAAACTGGAACAGATCATCATCATGTCATGACTGTTTGGAAGGTTTATACCTTGACCATGTATTTTGTTGTTGTTGAACAAGCATGCCTTCTAAGCATCACAGATGACCCTAGCTATTCAGGTCCTACAGAAACTAGCAAATAAATGGAGCTAGGCAGGTAGAGAGTGTGGTTTGCTCCCAGAGGTGTCATCTTTATTTCATATAGATAAAAAATAGTTTAGGAAGCTGGAGCTAAAAACATGGGTGGTGGGTGATAAGGCCGTCCAGAAAGTGATTTGAGAAAGAAGGAAGTGGAAAACAGAAACATGCAAATTCACAATTGCACCAGAAGACACATAGCCAGCAAACAAGAGGAGATAGTATCTTATCTAACATTTCTGTACTATCCAAAAGAAACAAAGAGACAAAGGAACAAAGGGAGAGAGAGAGAGAGAGAGAGAGAGAGAGAGAGAGAGAGAGAGAGAGAGAGAGAGAGAGAGAGAGAGAGAAGGAGAGAGAGAAGGAAAAGAAAGAAGAGTGAGAGAGCTATTGGAAAAATAAAACCCTAGGCAGTCCCCAGTGTTGAACAAACTCCCCTCAGAAAATGTGGGAGCACGGGGGAGGGGGTTCTCAGCAGGCTTTGGGGGAGCCTTCTGGGAAAGCAGCCTGGCTGGGGGCTGGAAGAGGAGGGAGGGAGGGAGTAGTAACCACACTTGTGCAAAGGGCTGAGGGTGGAGTGTGTAAGCTGAGTAAGGAAAGAGGCACGTGCAATAGTTCCAGTAAAATACTGTTTTGCATTATAAACACAGAAATTTCACCTGAAACGATTCTGTAATATTTACAAGGTTTCTTGGCTGTGGTTTTACAAAGGCAAACAACAAATAAACAGAGAAAATGATCTGAAACACTCACAGAATTAACTCAGTCACTTGAAATAATTTACCTTAAGCTTGAAGGCAAAAAAAATTAATTTTGAGCTTTAGCACGTTTAGCTTAGGATATATGCTGATGTATATGTCTCATAAACACCTGTTCAAATGAAGGGTTTTGCCTTCTCCTTTCTGTGGCTATTTTGTATTCTGTGCTCAGTATAGCATGAACAATGCTGCCAGTTGAACGTCAGGTAAGTTGGCATGTTTTATAGCTTCCGAACACACAAGACATCATTTCATTGTGATAGACCATTTTTGAGTGATAGTTCTATAAATATTAACACGGAAAAAAAGACAGCATTTGTAAGTCAGAATTAGGAACAATATCCTTACGGCTAGAAATGACTATAAAAGTTACAAATGATCTTAAATGATTTGCATACACATTGCTTCCCCTAACGTGTCATCAAGTGCTTCAGATTTGATTTTAGATTTAAGCAGCATGTAGAAACCACCCTGCTTATCACAACTGACTTCATTTTGAAGCTTGTTTTGATGTTGATTTAGGGTCCACCCTAGATCTTCATCTCTCTTCTTGCTAATCTTTCTCCAGTGGACTCCACTCACTTCCGAAGTTTAAAGTACTCTCTTTGTAAGGATCATGGTTAGGTTAATAGCGCCAATAAGGGTCACATAGACATCTGGGACCAAGGTAGTGTCTGAGGGTTGAGCCTATGCTGGGCGGCCACGCAGATCTGAGTAGCCTGAGTAGTACAACCATGGTGTACTCAGGGCCTGGGCTGTTGCCAGGGGCCATGTCTGGATCTGTGGCCCTGCTGCAGCCAGGGTCTGTGTTAATGTCTGTGGCTGCTGTCAACACCGTGGCACAGGAGAAGCGGTGAGGATAGGGCTGCACAGAGTCGGCCACACAGCTTGTTGGCAGCAGCACTAGGGAGTCCTGGCCCTGCCCCTCACCAACTGCACCACTCTGGAGATAGGGCCTTGCACCTCTCCAGGGAAACACAGTAGAGCTGTCCCTGCTGGCGAGGGTGCAAGTGAGCTGGCCCAGAGCTTAGCCCCACGGTCTGTAACACGGTGGCACAGGCAAGAGAGAGATATTCCTCTTGCTCCTCACCCGTTGCCATCTACTGCAGTCAGGAAAAGCTGATCTTGGTGTCACAAGAGTGGGAGAGCTGATCCTGCCCTTCACCGGCTGCAGCACTTGGGAGAGTGGGTCCTGCACCTAGCCCAGGCAGCACAGTAGAGCCGACCCTGTTGAGGGGATGGGGTTGGGAGGAAGGAGGATGGGGCATGGGGAGGGCAGGTGATCCGGCCCCACAAACACAGAAGATCTGGCCCCACTCTTCATCTGGTGGAGTGGGAGAGGGAGAGATGACCTCCCTCCTACCCTGCCCCTCGCCACCGGTGAGGTCACCAGAGTGGGAGAATTGGCACTGCCCCCCACCGGCAGCAGCACTCTGGGGAGCAGACCCTGCACCTCATTTGGAGAGCATAATAGAGCTGACCCTGTTGGCAGGGGTGCAGGTGAGCCGGCCCAGGGGCCTTGAGAGCAGGAGTACTGATCCCCTTGCTGTGGGATAATGCTCTTGTACATTGGTTTAATAGAATGCTGATTGGTCAGTAGCCAGGCAGGAAGTATAGGCAGGGCAAGCAGACAAGGAGAAAGCTGGGAAGAGGAAGGGTGGAGTCAGGAGGCCATAGCCAGACACAGAGGAAGCAAGATGACAAGGCAAAACTGAGAAAAGGTACCAAGCCAGGTGGCTAAACATAGATAAGAATTTGGGGTTAATATAAGTGTAAGAGCTAGTCAGTAATAAGCCTGAGCTAATGGCCAAGCAGTTACAAATAATATTAAGTCTCTAAATGATTATTTTATAAGTGGCTGCGGGTCTGCAGGGGGCCAGGCAGGACCTGAGAAGCCTTCTGGCTACACCCCCCCATCTGTCATGTGATGGCATGGGTGAGGAAATAAAAGCCCTCCCTCCCTTGGCCCTTGCCACCTACGGCAGGGGAGAGAGTGGGCCCTGGGGCCATTAGGATGGGAGAGCTGGCCCTGTCCCTCACCAGCTGCAGCACATGGGAGAGCTATCAGGGCACCTTACCTGGGTAGCACACTGGAGATGACCCTGTTGGTGGGGGTAGGAAGGTGGGGGGTACACAGGTGAGCCAGGCCTGTGGGCGTGAGAGCAGGAAAGCTGCCCTGCCCCCTCCCTCATATGCCATGAAGTGGCAAGGGAAAGGGAAATAATGCCCTCCCCACTCCACTCCTTGCCACCTGTGATAGGCAGGAGAGGCAGCTTCCGGGGTGTGAGAACGGTAGAGCGAGCTGGCTCTGCCCCTCATCAAGTGCAGCAACCCAGAGATCAGGCCCTGCCCCTTACCTGGGCAAAACAGTAGAGCTGGCCCTGGTGGTGTGAGAGCCTGTGAGCCAGACCTGAGGGTGTGAGAGCAGGAGAACTGGCCCTGCTACTTGCTTTTCTGCTGCATTGAGTTGAGCTAGCCAGGGCATTGCTGGAGAGCTCGCCCAGGTAGTGAAGATGAGGAAAAGCTGGTGCGCTGACCAATCCAGCTACCACTCTGGCCCAGAACCAGGACTACAAGGTAGCCCATCCTAACACCCGCCTCATCTATGAGCTGCTGGAGTGTGTGAGGGGCTGGACCTGTGGATCCAAAGCTACAGGATCTCCATGACACAAGGCAGCTATAGGATATCCAAGAGGAGTTCCAGTGAGGGCCCACTATTGGTAGTATAGCAGAAGCCAGAGGCCTTGAACCATACCAATGACTCATAGTAATGAACATTTTCAAGTAAAGATGTGTGGACTAAAGGGTATACTTTGTGGCTCACTGGGCCACACTACAGCTGAGATTTTGTTTTATTTGTTTTTGTTGCTGTTTTGTTTTTTGTTGTTTTTGTTTTTACTTCTAAATTTTGTTTGGGAGTGAGATTGCAAGGGCAGAGGGCAGAAGCAAGGGGTCAAGGAGATGAATAGAATTAGGATGCATGATGTAAAATTCACAAAGAATCAATAAAAAGTTAAAGCAAAACAAAATATGTTTACTTTGTTCTCCTTACCCTGCTTCTCAACTTGAATTTATTTCTAACAAAGTTGAGTAAAGAGTAATAGACATGCAATTCACTGTGCATATTTAAAATGTGCACTCTGGTATGCTTTGACATATATGCTTACAGGTGAGACTATCACCCCAAGCAGAACAATGAATGCAGTGAACATCAAGAAGTCTTAGCCTAGGGCAGTTCCCAGTACTAAGGTAAGGTTCCCCAGAGTACTTATTCAGAGTTCTAGATTATGGGATTTTTGCTGTCTAGCTGTTGTAAATAGGATAATTTCCTCCAGATTTTTCTCTTCCAGTGCACTACTTAGTACTGAAGAAGGACTTTCTTCAGACTTCTAGTGACTCAATGTAACTTCCATATGTTCTTTTCATAGCCACCTATGAACTATAGCCACCTTTTTTTTTTCTGGTTTGCTTGTTTATGTCTGTATGTGTGTATGCATGTTTACATGCATGTGTGTACTAGCGCATGTGCATATGTAGAGACCAGAAGTTGACCTTGGTTGTGGTCCTCAATTGTTCTCTACCTCATTTATTAAGGTAGAGTCTCTTAACTGAACCCTGGGATTACTGATTGGCTAGTCTGGTCAGTCAGTTTGTCCCATGAATCCCCTGAAGATTCTGCCTCTTGAGTACTGGAAGTAAAGCTTCCACATCTGCCCAGCTTTTACATGGGTTCTGAAGACCTAAGTAATCCTCACACTTACCCAGAAAGCTCTTGCTTCCCCAACACCATCACATTTTTTGAAACACATTCTGATGAATCCCAAGCTGACCTTGGACTCATTATATAGCTAATGATGGCCTTGAGCTACTTTCCAAATGAGCTACCATGCCTGCTTTATGTGGTACTGGGGATGGAACCTGAGACACTGTGCATGCTAGGCAAGTACTTTACCGACTGAGCTACAGCCAGCATGGGCTTCTTAATCTACCTAGACTCTGACATTCATTTCTTCAACTCAGAGTACCTAGAAACTTCCTTTTCCCAGGGCTACCCTGTGGAGCCTCTTTTGGAGGCTGTGAACTAATTTTTCTCTAATTAGTCTTGGGAAATCTCTATTTGATGACTCAGAGTCAACCTCCAAGCTGGCTGTGAATAGAGCTCTAACTCCCCTTCTGAACACTTATCTCTTCTTTACCCCATCCCTGTATGACACCACCAACCACATATTTGCTTAAACTTGACATTTAGAAGTACCTTTTGATTTCCCCCCCTTCTCCATCATGACCTAAAAGCCATCTTTGTCTACATAACAGGTTAAATTTTCAATCTGTTTCCTTTGTTTCCTCTCATTTCTGTGATCCTATTCACCCAAGAGACCAATTCCCCATTCACTGAAATGATTACAACAATCTCCTAATTATTTTCCCTCTTTCTTCCTTTGTTTTCCTCTGTCCCTTACCATAGCCATCCATCACACTGAGCACCCATGAGCTCCCAAATGTGGGAAGCAGGTCAAATGAGGCTTTCTTGAAAGTCTTTAAAACTACTTCCTATTTCAAATAAAATAAAAATCTGAACTCCTTACAATGTTTTACAAGTATGAAGGGGCTGATCACCCATATCTTGGGCAATTTACTTATTTTTTTTTTATTATGATCCTTTACCCTGGCATTAGTATTTTCTAGGAGGAAAATCTGGCATTAAAATCTTGTTACCACATAAACTGTTCTTCCTCAAGTTTGTTCTACAGCCCAACCTCTCTCTAAGTAACAAGAAGAACCCTCATTAGCTATCCCATTTTGCTAAGCCTTTCATGTTACTTGCTCTCATAGTGCCTGCTTCTTAAGTTTATTCTTACGTTTGCAACTTTATTTTGTAATCTTATAGCTCTTCAGAAATGTTTTATGTTGGCCTCTATAGTTTTTGAACTCAGTACTATTTACCTAGCACATGAGGCTGCCGGCTATATACAAATATTCAATACTCTGTCACACAAAAGAAAGATATATTTGAGTTAAAATCACCTTTGTGCCCAGTGAGATGGTTCTGAGAGTGCTTGCCACCAAACCTCATGACCTGAATCCTATACAGGGAAAGTAGGGAACCACTGAATCAACTTCTACAATGTGAGTTCTACATGTATACAGTGGTATGCGTACACACACACACACACTCACTCACACACACACACGCACACACACTTAAATGTAATAAACATTAAAATAAAATCACATTTGGTATTATTTTCTAGGGCTAGAAAACTTCCATTGTTGCTTCCTTATAAATATGAAATCTCCATGATTAAAGAATAATCTATTTGTTTTAAGAGGTATTACCTGGAGAAAACTTAGACTTTTTTACTTTAATTTCTGAGGACCTTTCAAAATAGACTACAAGGGCAAAGTTATCAAAACTTAATGGTGTTGGCATAAAAACAGACATACACACCACTATAGCAAGACAGAGTGACCAAAAATAGCCCTGTGCATTGACTGCTGAATTATTCTTGACAAAGATGCCAAAAACATACTGGAGAGACAGAGCATGAGAGTATACCCTTTTCAATAAGTAGTGCTGGGCAAACTTGATCTTCATATACACATTTGCAGATAATTGATACTTTATTTCCCTCTCTCACTTATAAAAACAAATAAAAATAAATATATCTAAACTTAAGAGTTTAAACATGAAATTAGTAAGATTAAAAAGCTCAGAATAATTCAAGATATCATTATAGACAATAGATTTTTTTCTAAGACCCCCAAAGTACAAGAAACAAAAGTAGAAATAGACAAAGGAGTCAGCCGGCGGTGGTGCATGTGTTTAATCCCAGCACTTGGGAGGCAGGGCCAGGCAGATCTCTGTGAGTTCAAGGCCAGCCTGGTCTACAGAGTGAGATCCAAGACAGGCACCAAAACTACACAGAGAAACCCTGTCTCAAAAAAACAAACAACAACAACAAAAAAAAAACAAAAAAAGAAAGAAATAGATAAAAGAAATTATTTCAAACTATGATGAATCTATTCAGTGAAAGAAACAGCAAAATGACAATTCACAATAGAAAAAATCCACAAGCTGTTCAAGTAACTAATATCCAACATATCCAGGAACTTTAAAAAGTCAGTTACAAACCCCTAAATAAGCCAACTAAATATGGGGCAAATATATTAGTAGACACCTTTTAAAAGAAATTAAAATCAAAACTATAATAGGGTAGTATCTTAAAGAATTATTATTAAAATGATTTAAAATAAGAAATATTGGTGACACTGTAGAAAAGGAGAACTTACACATTTGTTAGTGGGGCATATGAGATAGAGCATCCATCTTAGAGAACAATGTGAGGAAACTCTGAACACTAATACCTATCACATGATCCCGGTACTCTACTCTGGGTCCATATCCACAGGAAATGACATTATCGTATTAGAGAAGCACCTGCATGCTTATGGTCATTGCTGGTGACAGTATTTAAGATATGGAATCTAAAGATGAATGGATAGCATGAATGACTGAAAAAAGAACACAATGAAATAGTAAGTGACCATGAAAAAATACGCAGTAGTGTATACTTGTAACTCAAGAGGCATACACAGGGAGATTGACATTCTGCGGCCAGTCTAGACTGCATAAGGAAGGCCCTGTTTCAAATGAAAAAAAAAAAGAGGAGGAGGAAGAGTGAGAATGATAGCAACATGTCATGCTATCATATGTAGCAAAATGGATAGAACTAGCAGACAGTATGGTAAATGAAACATATCAGAGACAGAAAGACAGTTACAGAATGTTCTTTCTCATATGTGCATGCTGGAAAATTCATTCAAAATGTTTAGTAGTAATTAATAGAAGCTTGGAAGGGTGGGTAGAGGAGGAGGGATAGTGGGGAGTTGGATAAGGGCTCCCAAGACACTTGACTTGATCGTTACATCCTATAAACATATCATATCATCCTATAAACATTTGCAAATACATACTTGAAAAGAGACAATTCTGACTTCATATATAAAAGTGTCAGGATTCTGGGATTCACCAAACATTAAGTAACCAATATTATTCAATTATTATGTAATATTTAGAATTGATCAAAATACAACTATTAAATTAACATGAGCCCTTTGAGCTGATTCTTTGTTCTCTGTTACATGGTCACCTGTCTTGCTGGGATATAGATTCAGATACTAACTTTTCTAAAACTATTACACTAAAAGTGCTAGTCAAAATTTAGTGTCTGAACATCAGTGTTTGTCGAAGTTTATGATCCAAGTTCTTGGTCCCTTCCTTCTTTCACTAGACCAGATTGACCTATCCATAACTAGGTAACTAGGGATTAACCATTATTAACTTTGGCCATGATCATTTTAACCAGTTATCTTGAATAAGATGATTCTTACTGAGAAACTGAGAGGTGAAGCCACTGTACAATATGCAGTATGGTTTCCTCTCCCTCTTTCCTTCTCTACTGCACTGTCCATCAGGTTCTGGTTGCTGCTTGTGCTACTTTAGTTGACTGCTTTTCCATGAAGTTTCCTGCAGTTACAAATGCCTGGTGCTAATTTTGTGATGGGGATATACTAGTAAGCTAAAAATGGTAAGTATGTGTTTATGGAATTTATATTTTGAAGTTAAAAACAAAAACACCAATTAATGTCACTGTGCAGGTTTTATACAGCATTGTACATACCTGGACTTTTACTCTTTGACATAAGTCTCAGTACGGTTTCTATTGCTGTGAAAAAACACCATGACTAACTCTACTTATGGAGGAAAGGACTTATTTCCTCATACAGTTCCATAACACAGTCCATCTCTGCAGGGAGTCATGGCTGGAGCTCCAGCATGGCAGGAATCTGGAGGCAGGAGCTGATGCAGAGACCATGGAGGGTGCTGCTTACTGGCTTGCTCCTCATGACTTCCTCAGCCTGTTTTCTTTAACACCCACGACTACCAGGCCAGGGGTGGCACTGCTCACAGTGAGCCGTGCCCTCCCATATCAATCATTAATCAAGAAAAAGCACCGCAGGGTTTCCCACAGGCCGGTCTGGTGGGGGTCATCTTCTCAAGTGAGGTTCCTTTGTCCCAAATGATTCTACCTTGTGTCAAGCTGACATAAAACTAGTCAACACAAGTGTGTTAGAAAGCTTTAAGTAAAAGAGTGGCTATCTGACAGATTTTAAAGGATCATCGTGGCTTGGGTGTAAGAAATTCAATCAGTTATCAATTTAGGGTGGAGGAATGTCCCCATAAAACCATTGCAAACTGAAAATAATCATAAAACTGGGTGTCCATTAAATATAACTGATTGAGCATCCTCGCTAAGTGATTCAGGACTCTATAGAGTTGTTATTCTCATGAACTCAAGTTTAGTTCTGAGATGCAGCTCACTGCTGCTATTGTCCAACACAGTTATCATATATATGTCATATGACATATGCATCGTAACTCTCTCTATATATACTATTGTATCTCATGCCATGAGAAGAGATCCACTTTCAGAATTTGAAGCATGGTTTCTACTAAATGTGTGTCATGCCAGTCTGACTGTAAAGTGGGCAATTCTAAATGTAAAATTCATAACTCAGAAGCTGTTTGTAGACTCTGGGAGGGCTGGAGTAGGTTAAAATCTCCTGGCTAGAGTTCCAAATACACTTACAATCTCTCTTAGAGACTCAGACTGTGTTTCAGGCTGGCAATCAATGCCATTCTCTCCACATACTCCACTTCCTTACCTGATCTGGACTCTACCATCACAATACACCGAATCAGTCTGAACTGTCCCATTATTGCCTTATGGACACTGAACACACTTGGAGGTAGGGATGGAGGCAAGAAGAAAGAGTCCCTTTCTTTATGTCTGTCCCAGGATCCCCAGGTTTCTTTGTTTTACATTGAAGATTAAAATGTAGAGACTAAATTATCATAGGGGTTGGATATGAGTAATACCTGGATAAAGTAAATGCTTGAGAAATAAGGGTCAGTCTACCTGCCTTTGTTTTCTAATTCCTGTTTTCTTTAGTTTAAAATATGGTTGAACTTAACCAACTAAGAAGAAATCCTCCAAATGATACTGACAGCCAGTGTGGAAAGGACATAATTTTGACTCTTACCAAAAAGACTTGTGAGCTTTCAGGAGAAAAGCACACAAGATTTTCTCGAAGCTTAACCTTGTGTCTGGCACACAGTGTACATTACATATAGAACTTGGCATCAAATAAGGAAGATACATCCTTTACTTCTTCTCTCTTTTAAAAGTGTGAATGTGTGTGTGTGTGTGTGTGTGTGTGTGTGTGTGTGTGTGTGTGTGTGTGTGTGTGATATATACTATTTGCAAATAGTATGCATAGTTCCCAAGGAAAAACAGATAAATACTAGGGTTGAACTGTGAAGGACTTAAAATCCAAATAATGAACCAGTCTGTGACAAGTTCGTTACTAAGCCTGCATCATCTCCACACAAGTCTCCAGCTCCTGCCTTGCTCTATAGATAATCACCATGCAATTACCTTATCTGCCATCTAACCCTCAAGTGTCTGTTGATTATCAAAGGAGGGCTTAGCTATCATTTCATAAAAATCAAAGAACAAATTGATTTAGTTTCTCTGCACTGCCACCACCCAAGAGCAGTCAGTCCGCGTGCCTTTCCATAGAAGGCTTGCATCTATAATTTACACATAAAGCTATCATACACTTATCATCTCAGACAGTATGCCTGGGGATAATGTGGAAATTATGCTCTTTTGTGTAACTGGGAAGGTCTCCAAGATGAGTGCCATTTCTTGGAAGAGCAGAATTCTCTTCTCACATGAGCTACATGGCAGAGCAGTGTCGCACAGCTCGCCCATGGATACTGGCAGCCAAGTGACACGACAGAGTCCTGGTTCTGCATTATGTAATTGGAAATCCCTGCTGTGCAATAACTTCTCAATGTGCATGATTGAAATTAATGTCTCACTTCTACTCAGGGAGAGTCAGGCTGCCAATTATTTAATTTTTTTTCTTTTAGGAGAGAAAGATTTATCTTAGAGAAAATTCTAAGGGATGTCTTATGTGCTTGTTTGTGGCAGGGAGGCATTCCTTTTGTTTTTCTGCCTAGTTCTGTGAGATGTATGAAGTTAGCCTGTCATGGGGCTGTCAATATCTGTGCCTGTGTGTGCACACATGTGCATTTGCTCAGTTGCCTTGGCCATCAGACATAAACCCCACAGTTGCTTAGTGGTCAAAGCATGGGAGTCAATGTCCCCAAGGCTCTGGTCCGGCAGATTCTAAAGGCAAGGCCTTTGATGATTTTATTATTATTGGATGTGTTGTCTATGACCCTCTGAAGTTCACACATGTATTTTCTTTTCTTTTACCTTAGGTTCCATGATTTTGCCACTTTTTAATATAATTTCTTATAAATGGTGTTAATCTGTACTATTTTCCTAGTAAAAATGTGTTTCAATGGAATTTTTTCCAGTGTTGTTTTATAGCAGTACCAAACAAGGACTTTCACCTGGAGGGAAATAATACCAATTATATTAGGAATTGGCATGTTGACTGTTCCCTCATGAATTTAAATGTGTGTGGAAGCCACCATTTTATCCCCCATTAACCTTTACTGGGATTCTTTAGAATATTCCAAAAGGAAAGTGCCTTTATGTGAATGATGTGCTGGGCAACAAAAGGAGAAACAGTGTATTTTATGTGGTCTGAGTTGTTTCTCCAGCACCTGCAAAACCTCTGGCTCAGCTGCCCTGCTCAGAGGTCCAGTCCCATGCGTGTGGAAGCCAGGCTTTCTTCTAACCAGCTTGTGAACAATCATTCTTAGCCCCTTCAAATTGATTATCCAGGGCAGTTGATCATATGGGCCCTTCCTTTCCGCAGAACTTGCCAGGTGCCCATAGTTCCACTCCTTCAGTGCTTAGGATTAGAATCTCTCTCACCTGCAGGGGAGCTTGGCTCGCTCCTCCGGCCTTCTGCCACTTATTCTGTGCTCTTTCTGGGCATCAGTCTCAGCTGCAGTATTTTTCACCACCATCAAGGCTCCATGTTCCCTCCCATCTCCCTGTCTGTGTTTAGAATTCGGTACCTTCAGGGCAGCCATCCCTCCCTCAGACTTGCCCTCAGCATTATAATTTGATTTTTTTCCCTCTTAAAGTTACAGACCCAAAGCTCTGTGGTTTTTTTTTTTCCTCATTGAGATCTCTACTTACAGCTATATTTTAATTTTTTCTGTAATAACTTTGGTTATACTTTATCTTTCTTTCCCATGGATAGGCAAAGATTATACCTTCCACTGCACAGCTTAATGCAATACTTAGTATGTGTTAGAGATTTTAAAATTACCATTTCTTTTCTTCTTAAGATGAATGAAGCAATCAAGTCACGTGGCAAGAATTTAGAATGAATTCACTATTATTATTGGAATTGTTATAAGGCCAGTTAGCTAGGATAAGATGTTTTGGTGACCAAAGTGGACTTGAACACAGGGGTCACCCAGAGTTCATTTCAAAAGACAGTGCAAATCAAGGCTTATGAAGGAAGGTGAATCTGGGATGGACTCTGATCATTTGGACTTTACAAGTAAGTAAGGAAATCGGCCAGTATGTTTGAAGTGACTTGTGTTAGGCATTGCGTTAACTCTAAGCCTGTGATAACCCATGAATCACTCCTACCTGTCTTCTGAGATGTTGGCACTTGTTTCATCCCTTTTTCTAGTGAAGAAACTGGGAGAGAGATTAGACAACTTGTTTGAGATTACAGAGTTGGTTGGTCAAGACATTCATAGAATTGAAAAACTCAACCATTGTATTACCCTCTTTTTTTAAAAGAAAGTCATTAGCATCTTTGTGTTCTGACCAGCAAGCAGGAGCAGAAGATGAACATTTGTAACCCTATGATGACCTAAGGAAAGATGACAGCTTATCTGATTTGTATATTGCCTTTAAAATCTGCGTTCTTTGACTCTCTCCTCTCTCCTCTCCCCACCTCCTTTCTCTCTACCATGCCCTCCTGTCCTTGCCCCTCCGCTTGAGTCATGGTCTTACTCTGTAGCCAAGATTGGCCTTGAATTGATGATTCCCCTGCTTCAGTCTCCCAAGTGCTGGGATTGCAGTTGTGCCATGGTGTTTGGTATGGCAGACCAGAAGCTTATCACTGTGCTTGTCACTATGGTTTCAATACTAGTAATTATAAAATGAATTCCTATGGCATCCTTAGGTGTTTTTGCTTGCATGTAGAATTTAATTCCCCTGAGTGTCTTGTAAGACAAAAATCATGGTTTCCATGCTAAAATCTTGAAGGCAGCAGTAGAATTCTCAGACATAAAGCAGATAACTAAGCCAGGGACAGACACTACCTTCTCTGGCTGTATACTGTTTGTATCACTGTAGCATCTCTCATTACTTACAACTGTGTAACAGTCTGCTCTAGGATGCATCCTAGAGGGTCTGTTGTGCACATTTGTAAGCAGAGTCTAAGCTCCATTCAATATATGCTGAAACAGTTTGTTGCAATATGCCCTGCTTCAATGAACTTTACTGTGAAATTTTAGAAAAAGTCAGCAAACAGGGAGACCTATTCCTACTAATGTAAGAAGCTACAACAACAAAGTCTCATCGATACGACTGCCTAAACAGAAGCTGAAAAACCTGACACCAATGGGCATGCCAAAGTGGGCAGGGAATAGCCCATGAGGCCTCAATCCTACACAGAGCTGTAGACAACTGTGGAATGCCGGGGACAGGAGAGTGGTCTTCCCAAGGAAAAGCACACCAACTGCTTGTCCAGTGCCAAACAGTCAGTCCTGAAAACATTCACACAAGTGACATTATAGATCGAGCAGATTATATTTAAGAATTTGTTTATATATCTATATCCATATATGTATGCAATAACAATTAATAAAAAAGGAGGTCCTAAATTTGAAGGAGAGCAGGGATGGGTATATGGGAAGTTTTCAAGAGAGAAAAGGGAAGGGAGAAATATTATGAGTCTATTATGATCTCAAAAATTAAAAAAATATATAAAAATTAAATAATGGTTCTTTAAGGAAATTCATAAACCAAGACACACACACACACATACACATATCAACTTTATATTTTTAAATGAGCAATGTTCATTACTTTAAGGCTGGCAAAGGACATTTTCTTCAGAACACATTAGTATGGATGTCTGGTGAAACATGATCTCAAACTGAGTTTAAGGCTTCAGTGTTCTTATGTTAGCTGGTGGGAGTAACAATCAATGCAGAACATTTATATAGATGGTAAAACAGTTAAAATAGCATCATTGTAATGGGCATGGCAAAAATGATGGAGTTTAATTACACAGGAAATAAGTAGATTCACGATAACCCATTTTCACTTTGAAGGTCCAAGTGCTGACCTGTGTTGAAATTTGCCCAGCATAACCAACATGCGACAAAAATGAAATCAGAGAAGACCCCCATGTTCCCCTACTTGGGTAGGCAAGGGTACAGTGTGCTTTGTAGTTCCTGTCAGCTTTCCATTTTTTTCTACAGTGTGTTTTATTGAAATGCAAGCATATTGCCTCCATCATATTTTGGAGGATGGGAAACATATGGTTGGGTCAAGTAGCATAGGGGGAAAAAATCAGGACTTTTCATTTAGTTATTCCACATGTAAACTGATGAGATCAGACCAGGTCATGTTGGAAGTTTCAGTTGGCTATCTAAGATCAAAATTCCAGGAGGTCATGTTCATATATTCTAAGATGAACAGTCAAAGTTGCAACAAATGTTTATGTATCATTCCCTTAAAATTTCCATTAAAGACAAAATAAAGAAGCAAATAATAAACATGCTTCCATACAAAAACTTAGAAACATACTTGCTACTTGTTTGTATTCCTTCCACAGTGTAGAAAAAAGTATTTTCTAAAAAACGTAGCTTATGACTCTCTTCTGGTGTGGAATTGGCAGCACAGCTGTAGAAGCCTTTCTTGCTTGTGTGAGGAGAAAATCAAGACTCTGGTATATAACAAATGACATAAGCCCACAGGACCTGAGATTGAGTCCTGCTCACTTTCAAGCAGGCTTTTCACTCTTAATTGATGAAAAAGTATGTGATGTCCCTGTTCCACCTGCCTCTCATTGCTGTCTGTGTGGGATGATAGTCTGTGAGCTTATCAGGTGTCTCAGGGCATCTCCATCACATTCATTATACAAGGATTGGCAGATCAACAGTTCCTGTGTTCTTTTCTTAATGACAAACTGAGTGATCCTCTAGTCCGATAAGAATGGCCCAGGCGGTGTCAATGGGAAGACTTGGATGACAGCAGATGCCTTTTTTCATATCAGTTTGGTTGTTATGGTATGAGTGGGTGTACTCTATCTTCCTTTGATTTCATTCTCAGCTCCTTATAATTCTTGAATGGTAGGACTTTTGAGGATGTGTGTCCCAAGAGACATTACTGAGGCTAAGATAAGGTTTAATTTGAGCATGGTGGTGCCTGGCTTTCTCTCATGATCTCTCAGGAAGAGTGGAATGTATTTATCATCATTCTTACCACTAGGCATGGCCACCCAAGTATCCTGTGCTGGCTTCATTCTGTTGTGAACCCATCATTGCAATATAAGATGTGTTGTGCTTTTTAACTTGTTTTGAGTTAGAAAGCATAGAAGCCAGTGAGGTTGGAGAGGTTGTGGTAGTAATGGAGTAAGGCTGTAACAAGGGGCGAAGATGTTTGTTGATTTCTATTCTCATTGTTTCGTGGTACTAGAGGCTTAAACCCAGGGGTGACTTAATTCTTAAAGCTCTTCAGAGCTAAGAACATTCGCTCTATCTCACTTTTTTCTTACATTTAAAGAAGACATAATATTTGAGTAGAGTGTGCAAATGACTCAATGACCAGAAAGCATATAGATCTCTGTAAATTTCTCCTTTACTGCCCTGGCCCAACGTCTAATTCACATACATCCTATCCAATCCTGGCCAAAGAGGGACTCTTCTTATAGGTTTCCTATGTGTTCTTTAAAAAACCTATTCATGTTTATGTGTGTATGCCGGTGTGAATGTGTGCACAGATGTGTGTGGGCCCTGCAGAAGCCAGTTACAGGTGGTTATGAGTGGCCCAACAGGGGTGCTGGGAACCAAACTTGGGTCCTCTGAAAAACAGTATATGTCCTTTTCTACCGGGGCCTCTCCTCTTTCTGTTTAAAGAGATCTATAACTGCAGCCCAGTCTGAGTGTATACATGTTTTATTCTTCAAAAACTCCAGAAATGGCAAAATAACATGCATTGATTGGTGCACTGAATATTCCTTCTTAATATAACTAAGCTTCATTTTTAGGCAATACTAGTCCATGGGACTTTGTGGGATTATTCTTTTGAAGGGTAAATCCTAGGGTCAGACTTCTGAATTCTTCTAGAGTCTTCCTCCAAGAACAGTGTGGAAAGCAGGGTGATTGGTTTTAAAGAGCTGAATAAATCAATGAAGGGTCTATAGTAGCATATTTTAGTCTTGAAGATGGGTCCACAAACTTTCCTGAGAGAACTTCAAAATTTCCTGATAGAACCTATTGTACATCCTGCTAATGTCCAGTCTATTTTCTAATAAAAATGATGTGTGTGGACCTATTTATACCTCTCCTACCTGACCACAATATTGGTTTTCTGATTTATGATTTGACTTTCAAGAAAATTGTGAAGCTCTAGTCATCAAACCAGATGGCTAGACTTTATGACATAGTGAAGAAAAGTCACTACAAAGTTGGTATGTATCACAGAAACTTCAACACCCAGGCCTCATCTGCTTGTCTCTGTTCTTTGTAAGTACTTGGGGTTTTTTTGAGAGAAATCATCAGATTTATGTGTTTTGTCTTAATGTATTCAGCATGTTTCCAGCAGAGTTGGGTATAGCTTCCTGTTACTAATGACAAAAAATAGAAATTGAAACCTAATTTTAAAAACACAGAAGTTATAGTCCTAACATTAAAAGTACATTATATATAGAACCATTTGACATTTCTTAATTCTTTACCCATTTAAAAAGTCACACACTGGTCACAGATACTGTTTCAGATGGTTTTTAGTCATGCAAATTATTTCTCTCCTGACTGTGTAATTACATGATGGACTGATTTCTAGAGTATCATATACTTAATGTGGGTTTCTAAAAAATGCTTTAATCATATAATTGCTAGTTTATCAAGTAGAAAATATAGGTCTGAGAACACTATCATTATGTCATTATTTTCCACAAAAGACTGTGAAACACACTGAAGAGGCCATTATGAGGCAAATAGTAGTTTTCTATAGTGTCTCAATTTGAATGGATTTAAATAAATAAAAAGAATAAAACAGAAAATGGCTAAAAGTAAAGTGTTTAAACTGTGTCCATTACACCACATCTTTGTGTAAAACCAGTACAGACAGAGGAGAAGATGGAGTCGAGCGCGGTGAGATTGGCAAGTGATCTGGTCAAAGAAGGACATTAGCATCGAGTAAGAGACTGACTGTGCTCTGGGAGGAAGTGACAAAGAAAGGCAGTGCATGTGGGACTTCCTGCTGCCATTCTAATCCAGGCGCATTGTTTTTGTGCTACTTAATAATGACTGTACCATGGTTAAGTGTGACTGGAATAATCATTTATCAGTGGGCATGTGGCATACACTCATAATCCCAGCAGGGAGGGTGCCAAAGTAGGAGCAAGAACCCCAGGGAATTCACGGTCAGTCTGGGCAACATGGTGAGCTCAAGGCCAGTCTGGGATACACAGAAAAACTTTACACACACACACACACAAAACAAAAAAAACCCCTAAAACTAATTATAAAAGAATCATTTATATTCATTTGGTTTCTATCCAGTAAAACAGGGGAATATACTCTGGAATGAATAAATGATCAAATTCAAATTCAGTCATACATAATTAAAAAATTTACAAAACCACTTTTTAAATTTAATGAATGGCATAAGAGAGCAAATGAACATCTGTTTCAACCAAGTTTAGAAAAGGTGAAGGCAGACTGCTCCCTTCGCTGGCTTACGATAAGAAGACTGCTAAAAAGTCTGTTTTTCAAGCTATGTCTGACATGTACACACACACACACACACACACACACACACACACACACACACAAGTTGTTACACACACACCCCATAAATATGTCACACACACAAAGATGTCACACACAAAGATGTAACACACACACACACACACACACACACACACACACACCACAAAGTTGTCACATATACACAGACAAAAATATCACACAGCTACACACACACATTCACACTATACAAATGTCACATGGTTATATTATTTGTACCTCAATGCTTGCTTACTTGATTGGTGTGCTGCTTTTGCCTTGCAGTGTACTTTATACGTTGTCTTTGCCTTGAGCCTTTGCGTGGTGAAGACCTATACTCTGAGATATTTAAACTCACCCTACAGACAGCCATTTTTTTCCACATTAATCCTGTAACCAGAGCAAGTGACATTTAGTGATGTACTTTATAAACATTCAAAAGCTTCTTTCTTTGGGTGTGTTATTTGTTGCTGTGCCTTAATTACAGGTGAAAAATATTGGGACATTTGTAGTTGAGGGAAAGAAGTTGATAAGCAATTAGCTTTGAAATTTGAAAATTCATAGATCACCATACTCTAAAACCAAGGTTATTGCTAATTTGTCTACTTTCTAAAAATTAATTAATTTTAATATTATACCTATATAAAATTTAGAAAGGCCAAAATGAAAGTACAAAAAGTATAAATAGGCAAGGTTTGCGTAAAATTAAAAAAAAAACCAAAAATAATAAAAATCCCTAACCAGAAGCAAAACAATATACAAAAACAAGCAAAACAGATCAACTCCTCATAAAACAGGGCCATAGAAGTTCAGACAAGGGAACTGCAAGACTCAGACGGAAGTACACAGATGCATGGAGATGCCCTTAGCAAAACTGAATTAGGGCTTAAATCTGGATGTTTTCACCTGAGCCCATCTGCAATATATTTCATTTTTTCAGTGAGGAAATATTTGTTGTATGCTCTACATTAGTCTAGTTGCTAAAGCTTTGGATCTAACAATAAGAGGTTCCGGAAGTCCCTACACTCCTAGTCACGGTGTGGTAGTGAAGACCGTAAGTATGCAAATAATGAAAGTGCAGCGGTGGAGTTACGCTCAGGGGGTAGACATCTGAGGAGTAAGCAAAGCAGTCACCTCCTGTCCCTACCCACTCCGCTGACTGAGAGGAGAGCATAGAACCAGGAAAGGGATCCTGGGGAGCAGGCACTGAATTGCATGCCTATGAGGTGTTTGGCACTGTGGAGTTTGTACAGAGATAATCAGGTCTCACTATCTGAGGCTCAAGGCCCACAGACTGCCCTTTCTGCACTGTGGGTATATTCTCTAGGAGGCAGAAAGCATGAACAATGTAGGCAATGGTCAGACCACAGCTCTGTGGGGGAAATTTGGACTTTATTCTGAAGAGAACAAAATCATATGGGAATTTTAAATCCTCAATTTCCACTTTACAGAGGCCTTCCTCCTATTTTCATGGTATATGAAGTGGAAAGACATGGAACTTCAAGCAGACCAGTTCTGTTTTCTAATATTCTAGAGTTTCCTCACAGATCTTCAGAAAATTAATGGGAAGGTGTAATAATTCTGGTCTCTACAGAAAGAGAAGCTGGTGGGGGGAAACAGAATGGATGGATTCCTGGAGAAGCGAGGCAGTAAGTGTTCTTCCAACCTTGCAGCCAGCAGGAAACCTGGAAGCTCCGCTGTGCACACAGGCACAAAGTGCTCAAGGTTGTTGAGTTATCACCAAGGGCTCCTGAGGAAGCAAATGTTTGATTTGAGGAACTCATTTGCAGATCGTTAACTAAACCCTTTTGGCGGTTTTACTTTTCATCCAAAGTCATTTGTGATGGTCAGATTATTACTATTACAACAGCTACAGAGAAGAAGTAGACAGGTAAATATACAGACAGGGTGAACTCAAGATGGAAGAGTCTAACAAAAGACAGCAAGCTACTCTTCAGCTAAAACAATAAGCAACTGTATAAGGACTTGGCTAATAATGAAAATTACAGGGCAGTTCTAGACCAGGGAAAACATTTGAAGTGTTCACCATCAGTTTTCCCCAGTACCCCACACTACTTTCAGATGTCAAATTATGCTCTATCATCCGCCTTAGACATACTGCCTAGCTCTTGGGAATGAGAGGCATACTGTCATTCTTCTTGGTTCAACTCTTAAGTCAAACACAGCAGAATTCTAAGATATCAAAACTGTTTAACTTGAATCCCAAGTTGTCCTCAGCCATAAC
The DNA here is from genome assembly GCF_007827085.1 of Peromyscus californicus insignis. Lineage (NCBI taxonomy): Eukaryota > Metazoa > Chordata > Mammalia > Rodentia > Cricetidae > Peromyscus > Peromyscus californicus. The sequence continues at coordinate 56,327,054 of NW_026294595.1, forward strand.
CCAACAGGGACATGGAGGTCTTGACATTTTATAGGACTTTTATAACTTGTGATTGTTGGAGGGTGTGTTGTTTTTGTGCTCAGTCTTTGTGGTGAGACTCTCATCGAGTCCTTTCAGGAACCACAGCTGTGAACATATGACTAATTTATCCTTCACCTTACTTTACACCCTTTTCTTCAAACATTGATGCTATATTCACACCTATTAGCAAACTGCATATCTTCCCATGCCTGCCCTGGTGTTATGTACATATTTCTTTTGTCACCTGCTGTTAACTTGGCT